>NC_083348.1:8471250-9671250 GCF_019175385.1 Lycium barbarum | reverse complement strand
TTATGCATGGCGAGCGAGTTTATACAACATCCCTCCGAAAAATTCTAAAAGGACCATGTGCTACCCCGTTATTAATACGCTAGGATAACAGAGTACAATACTCCTATACCAGTGTGAACTGATCGGAGAAGAGTGTAGAGGGATTGACGTTGAACCTTAAGCTACAGTTTTATTAAAAGATGGTTTTCTGACAGAAAAGAGAAGAAAAGTGTTACACCCCGGAAATTTTCTGTTAGCATGTGCAAAATAGGCTAATAAGGATAAAATATGTGTGTGGCGTTTTGAAGGCAAGTAATAAGGTCCCGTAGATTGGTATCGAGGAGTTGAACAACTTTTACGAAGGTTCCATAAGGATCGGAAATGAAACCAAGTCAAGAAAATAAGCTTCAGTGAACTGGGCGTATACGGTCCATTATACGGACCGTAAAAGTGTTTTACGGTTCATTATACGGACCGTAGAAGTGTCACAGAAGAGGCTGGCTGAAGGGTGAGTTATACGGTGTACTATACGGACCGTATAACGGTTTGACGGTCCGTAAAATGAATCGTCAAAGTGTCACAGAATGAGGTTGAAAGAAGGTCAATTTTACGGTGAATTATACGGATCGTATAATGATTATATGGCCCGTCAAATGGTTACAGAAAGGGGTGATCTCTGGGTCCATTTTACGGCCAGTTATACGGACCGTATAAATTTATACGGACCGTATAACGAACCGTATAATGACATCGGGACTGAAGTTGAATTTTATAAAATATGATCCAAGTCTCATTTTCTTCATTCCCACTTTCTACTACACGATCCTCTCTCTCTCTAGAATATTCTACACTCTTCCAAACCAAGAACACAAGTAGAAATCTAAGATCAAATTCATCAATTCATCATAACCTAGTGCAAGAACACATCAAAAGGGATTATTTGAGTTCAGAATTTCCTAGAAGGAGGAACTAGGGTTTTGTTGGAGTGAAGCATTTCAACTCAAGGGTTGTTCAATCACCATCCAAGGTATGTTTCATGACCTTATTAAGTTATTTAAGTGTTAGAAGCATAGGAAAAGCTTGAATTGTAGGAAGACATAGAAAAATGGGTGAATAGTGCCACCATTGAGTGATGGTGGAATTGAATCATATAAGTTGGATTGTAAAGGTTATGAATATGCTAGAAATGATGATTTTAACCATGAAATAAGTATTAGAGGTGTGAAAACACGATGATAAGCTAGGTAGGAAATTATGGAAAAATTGGAGGAAAATGGTGAAATGTGATGAGTCGATATGAATGATGGTTGTTGGTGGTAATGTTGTGGGTATTATTGTGAATGTTGGGAATTGATATAGACGATGGGAAATGTAGAATAAACAAAGGAAGTGCTGCCCAATTTGCTTTAGAAAATAGCGACGCGTTCTTATAGCCCACTAACTAACGATAATTCGAATTCCCTTATGAAGGTAACGACGCGATATTGCGGAAGAGAAAGTGAACGGTATTCTAGCTAAGCGACCAAGGTATGTGAGGCTAGTCCCTTTCTTCAAATGGCATGAATCCCATAGCATAAAATCCCCTTCTTTCCATGAGCTAATAGATATGATATGATAATGCTAAAGCGATGATTATGTCCTCATTGTCTATATTCACCTCATGTACTAATTCCTTCGAGGTGAGGCAGAATGTCAGAAATTGCTCCATAAAGAGATCGGGGGATCACGACCCTACGTCACCCCGGTAGAGCACAAATGATCATGAGCTCACGCATGTATTATGATAAGATAAGCATGTTTTAAAAGTATATGATGATAAGTATATTATGTTAAGCATGTCATGATTGCATTTACACCGCGCCTAGTTGGCCGGGCAGACACCGCTTCGGCGGGCGGCTACACGGATACACCATGACCCTCTCGGGCATGGGCAGACACCACTAGTGGGCGGCACGAGATGGTACCCCGGACGCGGGAGGCCTGTACGCGGGCTTATATTATTAGTGATCACACCGTCCTGACATGGACGGGCAGCTTGCATGATATGTATACATGATATGATAAAGAGTATGAGTAAGACAACATGCATCATCCTTCCTATGATTATGATTCAGCTTCACATGTTCATTTTGATGTTCATTATGTTTATATTGCTTCTCTCTTCATTATTTATGCCTCTCATACTCAGTACAATGTTCGTACTGACGTCCTTTTCTTCGGACGCTGTGTTCATGCCCACAGGTAGACAGGGAGACGAGCTAGATCCAGAGCCATAGGGGCAGTCAGCTGTTGAGAGCACTCCATTGTTCGGAGGTGCTGGTGACTTCTTTTGTGTATACGTGCATATATATATATATATATATATATATATATATATATATATATATCCATTTTGGGGCATGACGGAGTCTTGTTCCGTCCATTGTATAGCATGTCAGTAGAGGCTCGTAGATGCGCAGTGTGGGTTAGATGGTTCCACAAGATGTTACTATATGTATATACTATTTTGATAGCCGTATGGAAAATGTATGTAAAATAAGTATGTTTCTTGTAAAGTATGATCTTCACATGTTTCGTCTATAAATTCTGAAAGGAGTATTTAATGAGTAATTGAGTATTAAGAAGAGCGGTGCTCGGTGGTTAGCCTCGGGTACCCGTCGCGGCCCCTAGCCGGGTCGTGACAAAAGTGGTATCAGAGCGGTTCAGTCCTAGGAAGTGTCTACGAGCCGTGTCCAGTAGAGTCTTGTTTATGGTGTGTAGCGCGCCACATCAATAAACAGGAGGCTACAGGGCATTTAGGAAAATGACCATCTTTCTTTTCAGAGATCGTGCGATAGAGCCGTGTGCAGGATTTTATTCTCTTCTAAAAGTGCGTTATGATTTCAGAATGCCGCCAAAGGGGAAAGCTACAGCTGCCCAAAAGGGAAAAGCTACGACATAGAAACGAGCAGAAAGAGAGCCTCCGGCGAATGTGGAAGAGGGTGAATCCCAAAATGAGGCATTGCCTAATGTAGAAGGGCAAGGAGGAGCCTCGGCTCCGGTTCCTCCACTAGTTGCTTCGGGTCAACAAGTGACCGAGGCCATACACTTATTGACTCAGTTGGTTGCCGCCCAGGCACAACGACAAAGTGCGGGCCCGAGTGATCGTTCAGCTAGTACAAAAGCCCGTGATTTCATGACTCTAAATCTCCCGGAGTTCTTTGGGTCTAAGCCGGATGAAGACCCGCAAAACTTTATTGATGATATGTTGAGAACCCTAAAGATTATTCATGCTTCCGAGACAGAATCCGTAGAGTTGGCTTCTTATAGACTCCACGATGTGGCGGTGATATGGTATAACAACTGGATGGCATCAAGGGGAGAAAATGCACCCCCTCCGGTTTGGCAAGAATTTGCTGATGCTTTTGTTCGTCATTACTTGCCACCCGAGACTCGCCGAGCTAGAGCGGACAGGTTCCTGAATTTGAAACAAGGGAACATGAGTGCCCGAGAGTATAGTATGCAATTCAATTCTCTGGCCAGGTATGCTCCGAGTATAGTAGCCGATATGGGCGATCGGGTGCACAGATTCGTGAGTGGTTTGGGGCCACATTTGTTCAGAGAATGCTTGACGGCCTCTTTGCAAGATGGGATGGATATTTCCCGAATACAGGCCCATGCACAGAATCTTGAGGAACGACGACAATTACAGAGAAGTGATTATGACAGTGACAGGAGACAAGGAAAAAGGGCTAGATCGATGGGAGCAAGTAGCGAATATAGAGGGGGGTCGAGGCAGATGCATTCTAGGCACTCAGGTCAGTCAGCGACCAGTGCCCCTTCTAGGTTCCCAGATAGGAAGGTTGATCGTTCTTTTCAGCCAGGACAGGGCCAGAGTTCGAGAGCCTCAGATTCCCAGTTCAGGGGAGATTTCAGTCAGCGGAGACCTCCAGTACCGCGGTGCAGTCAGTGCGGTAAATTGCATTCCGGGTAGTGTCGTCAGGGTTCAGATGCATGCTACGCCTGCGGGCAGGTTGGTCACCTTATGAGAGATTGTCCTTCCGCGAGAGGCAGAGCGGGGACTCAGCCCACAGGTTCAGCAGTGGGTTCTTCTTCAGCACGCCCGACAGCACAGACTTCTCAGACTACAGCAGGTAGAGGCAGAGGTAGAGGGGGAGTATCCACTTCAGGTGCTGTTCAGCCCCGCGTATATGCTTTAGCCGGGCGACAGGATCTTGAGTCCTCCCCAAATGTTGTCACAGGTACATTGACTATATTTTCCCGTGACGTGTATGCCTTGGTTGATCCAGGCTCTACTTTCTCTTATATTACTCCGTATGTTGCTGGTTGCATTGGGGCGAGGCCTGAGTCAATTAAGCCCTTTGAGGTACTTACTCCGGTTGGTGAACCCGTAATAGCAAAACAAGTATACAAAATTTGTGTCGTTGTTATGTGTGACCGCCAGACTAGAGCCAATTTGATTGAGTTAGAAATGGTCGATTTCGATGTAATTATGGGTATGGACTGGTTGGCGTCATGCTATGCTAATGTTGATTGCCGGACGAAAGTGGTCCGATTCCAATTTCTGGGAGAACCCGTACTTGAATGGAAAGGTAACACTGCATCCCCAAAGGGTAGGTTTATTTCCTACCTTAAGGCGAGGAAGATGATAGCAAAGGGTTACATTTCTCATCTAGTTCGAGTTCATGATATCGAGGCAGAGCCGCCAACTTTTCAAACAGTTCCGGTGGTAAACGAATTTCCAGATGTATTCCCAGATGAACTCCCAGGTCTTCCTCCAGAAAGGGAGATTGATTTCGCGATCGATGTATTACCTGACACCGAGCCTATTTCTATTCCTCCGTACCGAATGGCACCAGCAGAGTTGAAGGAATTAAAGGTACAGTTGAAGGATCTACTCGAGAAAGGGTTTATAAGGCCTAGTTCATCGCCATGGGGAGCACCAGTCTTGTTCGTAAAGAAGAAAGATGGATCTCTGCGAATGTGTATCGACTACAGGCAATTGAATAAGGTGACAGTAAAGAATAGATACCCTCTTCCCAGAATTGATGATTTGTTTGATCAATTGCAAGGCGCTAAATGGTTCTCCAAGATAGATTTGCGATCGGGTTATCATCAGGTGAGAATCAGGGAAGCAGATATCCCCAAGACTGCCTTCAGGACGAGATATGGCCCTTATGAGTTCCGAGTAATATCGTTCGGGTTAACAAATACCCCGGCAGTGTTCATGAACTTGATGAATAATGTGTCCAGACCATTTTTGGATCTCTTCGTGATAGTATTCATCGATGACATCTTGGTGTATTCTCGCACAGAATCAGAACATGCAGACCATTTAAGGATTATCCTTGGCGTTCTCCGAGCCCGAGAATTATATGCAAAGTTCTCAAAGTGCGAGTTTTGGCTTAAATCTGTGGCAATTTTAGGCCATATTATTTCAGGTGATGGCATCCGTGTCGACACTCAAAAAATTGAGGCTGTGAAGACTTGGCCAAGGCCTACGACACCGACAGAAGTCCGTAGTTTCCTGGGTTTGGCAGGATACTATAGGAGATTCGTAGAGGGGTTTTCCTCCATTTCAGCTCCCTTGACGAAGTTAACTCAAAAGTCGGCAAAATTTCAATGTAACGACGCTTGTGAGCGCAGTTTCCAAGAATTGAAAGGCAGGTTGACTTCCGCCCCAGTGTTAACACTTCCCGAAGGACCAGATGGCTATGTGGTATATTGTGATGCTTCCGGCATGGGATTAGGGTGTGTATTAATGCAGCATGGCAAGGTTATTGCATATGCCTCGAGACAACTGCGTAAACATGAACAGAATTACCCAACTCATGATCTCGAATTGGCTGCAGTTATTCACGCTTTAAAAATATGGAGGCATTACTTGTATGGAGTGCACGTCGATATATATACAGATCACAGGAGTCTCCAACACATCTTTAAGCAGAAGGAGTTGAATCTGCGACAGAGACGGTGGTTAGAATTGTTGAAGGACTATGATGTAAATATCTTGTACCACCCCGGAAAAGCAAATGTGGTAGCCGACGCGCTTAGCCGTCGATCGATGGGTAGTTTATGTGGAATTCCCTCAGAAAAGGAAGAAATGGTCTGTGAGCTTTATCGATTAGCCAAACTTGGAGTGCGTGCAATTGATTCGAGTAAAGCAAGTATCAGCATTAATGACCCCACAGTTTCATCTTTAAATGCAGAAGTGAAGGAACGGCAATATGAAGATTCTCAACTAAGCCGTTACCGAGACCTATCTTGTGAGAAGGAAAAGTCTCCATTTGAAGTTTCCATTGATGGGGTTCTACGATATCAAGGCAGGCTATGTGTGCCGGATGTGGCAAATTTGCGCCAACGGATCTTAGAGGAAGCACATCATTCCCGGTATTCTATCCATCCAGGTGCAACTAAGATGTATCATGACCTCAAACTAATATACTGGTGGGATGGCATGAAGAGGGATGTAGCAGAATTTGTAGCGCAGTGCCCAAATTGCCAGCAGGTAAAAGCAGAACATCAGAAGCCAGGAGGGTTGTTACAAGCCATGGAAATCCCTATGTGGAAATGGGAAACCGTCAATATGGATTTTGTTGTAGGATTACCCCGTTCACGAGGGAAGTATGATTCTATATGGGTGATCGTGGACAGGCTCACGAAATCAGCTCATTTCCTCCCAGTCAGAACTACGTACTCGGCGGAAGATTATGCCCGGTTATATCTAAAGGAAATTGTGCGACTCCATGGGATTCCTTTAGCCATTATTACGGACAGAGGGGCACAGTTCACAGCCAAGTTTTGGAAGTCGTTTCAAGAGGGCCTAGGTACCCAAGTCAAATTTAGTACGGCATTTCACCCACAGACCGACGGGCAGGCCGAGCGTACTATTCAGACCCTGGAAGATATGCTACGAGCATGCGTGCTGGATTATGGTGGTAGTTGGGATGAGCATCTACCCCTCATTGAGTTTGCTTACAACAATAGCTACCATTCCGGTATTCAAATGGCTCCATATGAAGCTTTGTATGGAAGAAAATGCAGATCTCCAGTTGGCTGGTTTGAAATAGGAGAGTTACAATTAATAGGTCCCGACCTGATTCAACAAGCGGTCGAAAAAGTCAAGATTATTCGGGATCGATTGCTAACAGCCCAAAGTCGCCAAAAGTCTTATGCAGACAATCGCCGACGAGACCTGGAATTTCAAATTGGTGATTGGGTGTTTTTGAAAGTGTCGCCAATGAAGGGAGTGATGAGATTTGGCAAGAAAGGGAAACTAAGTCCCAAGTATATCGGACCCTATGAAATCGTTCGTAAAGTGGGTCAAGTAGCTTATGAATTGAACTTGCCTTCGGAGCTTGAATCAGTTCATCCAGTATTTCATGTTTCGATGCTCCGCAAGTGTATTGGGGACCCCACAAGGATTGTTCCGGTAGAAGATGTGCAAGTGACAGAAAAGCTAACATACGAAGAGGTACCTGTTGTTATTCTAGACAGACAAGTGAGAAGGCTTCGGAACAAAGAGGTAGCATCAGTCAAAGTTCTATTGCGGAACAATAATCGAGAAGAAATGACTTGGGAAGCGGAAGAAAATATGAAGTCCAAGTACCCCCAATTGTTTCAAATCCCAGAAGAGACTAGACATGAAGCAACGACGAATTGAGGTATGTACGCTTTATTTCTATGATTTTGGTCGTGTGTGACCATAGATGTATTGATATTGTAATATAGCCATGTGGGGAAATGATATTATGGGTTGCTGTGACAGGTTAATAGTGCCAGATTACAGAGGAAACTCTGGCGAAATTTCTGTAGAATCTCGAGTGTTTAACATTCGAGGACGAATGTTCCAAAAAGGGGGGAAGAATGTTACACCCCGGAAATTTTCTGTTAGCATGTGCAAAATAGGCTAATAAGGACAAAATATGTGTGTGGCGTTTTGAAGGCAAGTAATAAGGTCCCGTAGATTGGTATCGAGGAGTTGAACAACTTTTACGAAGGTTCCATAAGGATCGGAAATGAAACCAAGTCAAGAAAATAAGCTTCAGTGAACTGGGAGTATACGGTCCATTATACGGACCGTAAAAGTGTTTTACGATTCATTATACGGACCGTAGAAGTGTCACAGAAGAGGCTGGCTGAAGGGTGAGTTATACGGTGTACTATACGGACCGTATAACGGTTTGACGGTCCGTAAAATGAATCGTCAAAGTGTCACAGAATGAGGTTGAAAGAAGGTCGATTTTACGGTGAATTATACGGACCGTATAATGATTATACGGCCCGTCAAATGGATCGTCAAATGGTTACAGAAAGGGGTGATCTCTGGGTCCATTTTACGGCCAGTTATACGGACCGTATAAATTTATACGGACCGTATAACGAACCGTATAATGACATCGGGACTGAAGTTGAATTTTATAAAATATGATCCAAGCCTCATTTTCTTCATTCCCACTTTCTACTACACGATCCTCTCTCTCTCTCTAGAATATTCTACACTCTTCCAAACCAAGAACACAAGTAGAAATCTAAGATCAAATTCATCAATTCATCATAACCTAGTGCAAGAACACATCAAAAGGGATTATTTGAGTTCAGAATTTCCTAGAAGGAGGAACTAGGGTTTTGTTGGAGTGAAGCATTTCAACTCAAGGGTTGTTCAATCACCATCCAAGGTATGTTTCATGACCTTATTAAGTTATTTAAGTGTTAGAAGCATAGGAAAAGCTTGAATTGTAGGAAGACATAGAAAAATGGGTGAATAGTGCCACCATTGAGTGATGGTGGAATTGAATCATATAAGTTGGATTGTAAAGGTTATGAATATGCTAGAAATGATGATTTTAACCATGAAATAAGTATTAGAGGTGTGAAAACACGATGATAAGCTAGGTAGGAAATTATGGAAAAATTGGAGGAAAATGGTGAAATGTGATGAGTCGATATGAATGATGGTTGTTGGTGGTAATGTTGTGGGTATTATTGTGAATGTTGGGAATTGATATAGACGATGGGAAATGTAGAATAAATAAAGGAAGTGCTGCCCAATTTGCTTTAGAAAATAGCGACGCGTTCTTATAGCCCACTAACTAACGATAATTCGAATTCCCTTATGAAGGTAACGACGCGATATTGAGGAAGAGCAAGTGAACGGTATTCTAGCTAAGCGACCAAGGTATGTGAGGCTAGTCCCTTTCTTCAAATGGCATGAATCCCATAGCATAAAATCCCCTTCTTTCCATGAGCTAATAGATATGATATGATAATGCTAAAGCGATGATTATGTCCTCATTGTCTATATTCACCTCATGTACTAATTCCTTCGAGGTGAGGCAGAATGTCAGAAATTGCTCCATAAAGAGATCGGGGGATCACGACCCTACGTCACCCCGGTAGAGCACAAATGATCATGAGCTCACGCATGTATTATGATAAGATAAGCATGTTTTAAAAGTATATGATGATAAGTATATTATGTTAAGCATGTCATGATTGCATTTACACCGCGCCTAGTTGGCCGGGCAGACACCGCTTCGGCGGGCGGCTACACGGATACACCATGACCCTCTCGGGCATGGGCAGACACCACTAGTGGGCGGCACGAGATGGTACCCCGGACGCGGGAGGCCTGGACGCGGGCTTATATTATTGGTGATCACACCGTCCCGACATGGACGGGCAGCTTGCATGATATGTATACATGATATGATAAAGAGTATGAGTAAGACAGCATGCATCATCCTTTCTATGATTATGATTCAGCTTCACATGTTCACTTTGATGTTCATTATGTTGATATTGCTTCTCTCTTCATTATTTATGCCTCTCATACTCAGTACAATGTTCGTACTGACGTCCTTTTCTTCGGACGCTGTGTTCATGCCCACAGGTAGACAGGGAGACGAGCTAGATCCAGAGCCATAGGGGCAGTCAGTTGTTGAGAGCACTCCATTGTTCGGAGGTGCTGGTGACTTCTTTTGTGTATACGTGCATATATATATATATATATATATATATATATATATATATATATATATATATATATATATACATGTATATCCATTTTGGGGCATGACGGAGTCTTGTTCCGTCCATTGTATAGCATGTCAGTAGAGGCTCGTAGATGTGCAGTGTGGGTTAGATGGTTCCACAAGATGTTTCTATATGTATATACTATTTTGATAGCCGTATGGCAAATGTATGTAAAACAAGTATGTTTCTTGTAAAGTATGATCTTCACGTGTTTCGTCTATAAATTCTGAAAGGAGTATTTAATGAGTAATTGAGTATTAAGAAGAGCGGTGCTCGGTGGTTAGCCCCGGGTACCCGTCGCGGCCCCTAGCCGGGTCGTGACAAAAAGAAAGAGAAGTCAACGGCACTCTGGAAATGCTAGGGTTACTGTTCTGGAAAAGAAATTATTCGAAAGAAGGATGAGGGGTAAGAAGAAAGGAGGGATGAAGTTTGGTTGTGAATGACCTATGGACTGACTTTATATGTATGTCAAGACAACAGTGAATGAATTGCATTCCCAAGGGGTTACACGGTAAAGGTCCCAAAGAGAGGTTATTGAGAAAAGGTAAATCGAGAAAGGGAGAGTTGTGAACAACTAGGCATGGGGAGTGGAGGACGGTTATGATTTGATAGTCGTGGAAACTAAACGGTAACCAAAAGAGACTATAAAAGGAGTAGTCTTCGACTTTCCGAGGCAACGCGGCTGTCGAAAGTGTAAGAGTAAGACAATACAAGATATGGGTCGTAGAATGGAAAACAGGCGGAAAATCCAACACGGCAGTTATACAATACTAAGGTAGACTACAAGGTAGAGTTAAAGGATGAGCATATAACGGAAGAGCAGTATTAATCCCAAGAAGATACATCCTGCGGGTATTGCGACTCCGGCTCAAGCGTAAGGTAGATAAGAACAAGACGGTATTCCCATACAATAAGGGCTCATGCAAATGATTTTATAGTGAGGAGGTACAAGCGATAAAAGTAAGATTGGATTAAGGGAAGAAGTGAATGATGGGCTGAGATGAAAAGTCAAGTAAAATAGCCATCGCAAGCAAGTTACATGGATGCGAGGTTCCAATGTCGCATAACAATTCAGGAAGCATTGTACATGGAAAGCCTTTAGGGCAGAGTTCTTGACTTAGAATTTAGTAACGCCCCTGCAAACGGGAAGATGCGGAGCTAAAAATAGGAGAGGATTGAAATGGAAATGAACTACTTAGAAGCATGTGAACACTTGACGGTAATGACTTACAATGAAAAGGAACAAAAATGTATGATCATTAAAAGAGGGAATGTATGGGAGACACGAGGGTGCCAAGCTTAGAATACTCAAACACAAAGAAATTAAGGATGCCTCGCGAGGTAAATGCAGTAAGAGGTATCTAGGTTAGAAACTAGAAGCAAGCAGTGTGGATAAAGAAGGAAATATAGAGTAAACTTGTGTAAGACAATTTTGTGGTACTAATCAGGAACGAAGATAAATCTAGAGCAAAAATAGGTGTTGCGATTATAAAGAATCATATGAGCCATCGATGAAAAGTTGTCAAGATGCTTGGTTCTCTACCAGCGCTTGAAAAGCGATACATTTCAAGAGATTTAAGAGGGATAGATCATCCTAGTAGACATCCATTCTGGAATAAATAAGCAGATAGAGCTCGTTTTCTAACTTTTCAAGGTATGTTAATAACACGCATGTTAGGCCTTTAAGAAAGATGAGAAGACCTATTAAGAGGACTTGGAATTGACATCTACCGGTGGTCGCATAAAGCTTGCAAGAATGAGAGGGTATTGAATCACTGGGGTGCGGAAATTTCATTTTGAAAAGATTTGGGAAGATTATTAAATGATTTTATGAAAATTTCTTACTGCCCTCTGAAATGGTTTTGAAGTAGTGAAAGAAGAACGAAAAAAATATATATAATATAAGCGTGGTGAAGGTATTATGAAGGGACGAGGAAGCAAAGAGATTCATTGGGAAGCGAAAGAGGGTACGAAGTCCAAGTATACGCATAAATCTCCACTCCCAGAAGAGGTTCAAGATAAGTTGCCATTGCCCCAGGTATACAATGCAATGCTTTACTTTTAATGCTTTGGGTCATGTGTGGCCATATCGTGCGTTGTAATATCATAGCCCTGAGTGGCACTGTTATTTTGGGTTGCTGTGACAAGATGGTAGTGCAATATTATAGGTGAAACTCTGGCGATATTTCTGTAGAAACCCCAAGACATATGACTCAGACAGCTTACTTATATACATATACATATGTTATGATGCGGTTTTAAAAGTAAACGTTAGCATGCATGGCATCCGCCTTAAGAGGCAATCGTATGTGCAGGTTATCTATTCATGTCATGTCCCTTATCTCTTTATTATGTTACAATTCATGCCTTACATACTCAGTACATTATTCGTACTAACATCCTTGTTTTGTGGATGCTGCGTTCATGCCTGCAGGTAGGCAGGGAGACGGTCTAGATCCCTAGGAGACTTGGGTCCTATTCTTCTTCACATTACAATATTTTAGGTGCTGGATGATGATACATTAGTTTATTGAACAAGTTACTAATGCAACTTGAATTTGTTTCTCTTCTTGGATGTTGCTGGAGCTTTTAATTAATAATATTTTAGGAGAAAAGACATCATTTGACCCTTGAACTTGGCACAAAAACTCAGTTTGTCAACTAAACTTAACTTATATTTATTTACCCCCTTTAACAACTTTCATCTTAATTAAATACAACCCCAAATGCTAAAGTGGCAAAAAAAAGTTAAAAAAAAATAAAATAAGAGAGTGAAAAATATAAAAAGGTGGGTCTGCTGATATATAATTATATAATTAAAAAATAAAATAAAAATAATATATAATTAAAAAATAAAATCAAAATGCACCCCCACCCTCACCCGCTCCTCTCCACCCCACCCCACAGCCCCGCCCCCTCTTCTTCACCAAACAACCCCGCCCCCACCACCATCTTCTTCTTCACAACCCCAACCCCACCCCACGGCCCCGCCCCCCCACCTTCTTCTTCTTCTTCATAGCCCCCCACCCCACGCCACATCCCCTCCCCCACCACCTTCGTCTTCTTCACAACCCCCACCCCACGCCACAACCCCGCCCCCACCACTTTCGTCCTCCTTCTTCTCCTTCACAAATTCCTCTTTCTCTCTATATTCTCATCATTCTTTTCTTACCATTTTCACCATTTTTTGGTTTCTTGATTTTGATTTTTGTTTTCTTTCAAAAATAAAGTTATGAAATAATGATTATGGAAGAAATGGGGTTGCTAATAATAACAATAATAATAGCCAATAATAACAATCAAAATAACCAATTTGGATGAATTTGAGAAGGAATGGGATTGAATTTGAGAAGGAATGGGATTAAATTTGGTGGGGTGATGATGGTGGTGGTGGGTGTGGGTTAAAGATGACAATTCGATCAACAAGTACTGAAATTCAGGTCATCTTTTTTTTTTCAGTGATTTTTGCAGTAGAAAATGTGAATATACATAGAGGTGCTTCTGGGTGTATATGGGTCACCTTCATAGAAGAAATAAATGTATTTCAATTTGGTGTTGCTCCTGGGTGTTGTTCTTATGGGTGGTTATGGTAGGATGAGGAGAAAGAAGAAGAAAGAGAAAAATAAAAAATGAAGGGTTTGTAATTTTTGACATGGCAATGATGTGGTGAGGATGACGAACTGAGCTATGTTCAATCATGACGGCGGCGTCGGCTGTGCGGCGGCGGCGGCAGCGAAGGTGTGGCAGCAGCGGGGGGTTGAGGAGAAAGAAGAAGAAAGAGAAAAGGGGGAAAGAAGAAGAAAGAGAAAAAAATAATAAAAGAAAAACAAAAAATGAAGGGTTAGTAATTTTTGACATGGCAATGATGTGGCAATGATGTGGCGCGAGTATAATACACCTCCCTGTGAGAGTGGTATTATTTTTTCAGGGTGGTAAATAATTGAAATGAAAGTTGTTAAGAGGGGGGGGGGGGTAAATAAATACAAGTTAAGTTCAGTTGCCAAACTGAGTTTTCGTGCCAAGTTCAAGGGTCAAATGATGTCGTTTCTCATATTTTAGAGATGTATGACGTTGGGATGTGTTTCCTAGACAGGCTGAAAATTCGCCTTAGTCTTATTTATAGGGGGACTTTGCCGAAATTTTTAAGTATTTTGATCAGTTAGTAAAAATTTGAGTCTGATAAAGTTCACAATATATTAGAAGTAGACGTACAAGTTTTCTTTATATTAGCTTTCATTTGTGGACATTTACACTTTTTATTTCTGCCTCTGGTTATACAATATGATGTGCAAAAATTTAACATTTAGAAGATTTTCATATGATGAAGAGTTATGGGTGTGGATAATGATATTTTATTGAATTTAAATTCACAAGAAATCGGATTATATTCAAGATATATTAATTTAAATGAATATAATGGACTAATATAATTGGATTAATTATTTAAGTCCAACAAATATGAAATTAATTAATGGTCCAATATTATTGGGTTAGCCCATTCAACTGGGCTACAAATGATGAGCCCAGTTTGTAGAGCCCAATATGTCGTCTTCCTAGAGGCCCTGTTTGGTGCCATGTGTTAAATGACGTTGAACGCCAAGTTAAGCAACAGATCCACTACAACACGTGTCAGAATGATGCAGCATGCCTAGACAAATCAAAGGCCTATGAAGATGCGCCACGTATACAAGTGACATGTTCCGGCCAATCAAATATGATCATGTCACTTCATTCTGATTGGTCGGAAAGCGTTTGTCCTTATCACAACTCTTACATCCTACAACTATAAATAGAGGTCTCATAATTCAGAAAAAAAAGACCAGAGAATTCTAATAAGAAGCCAGAGAGAGCTCGTGGATCAAACATAACAAATTTCTCTACAAGTAAAAGCATTCAAGCACTCAAGCATTTCTTTAGAAGTTTAGAGATCAAGACGAAGATTCAAGATCAAGCTTCAAGCCCTTGAATCCAAGTACAAGTTCAAGAACTAGGTCACCAGATTCAAGATCAAGCTTTAACCCTTTGAATTCAGGTGCAAGTCCAGATCAAATCCATCAAGTTCAAGATCAAGATCAAAAGCCCTTTTATTATCGAAAGGATGAATAAGAGGATTTATAGAGATTGTCACACTCATATTTGAAATCAAATACAATGATTGTTGCAATATTTTCCTGTCTTGATTATTATTTTCTTGATGCAAATTTTATTGTCTACAAGTTTTGGCACGCGCAGTGTGACAATCTCTACCTCTCATCTCAACTTTTCGATTATCAAACTTCAAGAACATCAAAATGGCCTACTCCAAATCAATTTCCTCTAAGATTGCTGACTCCAAGTTCTCTACAGATGTTGAAAAAAATCCTCGGCATTACCTTGGAAGCATTGGACCAATTACGAGGAGCAAAGCAAGTACACTGGAAAAATATCACTACAAGGTCGTCTGCATCAACTCATGTTTTTGAATCTTCATCCTCAAAAGGATCAAGATTCCCTAACAATGCATCAGAGGGAGGAAAAAGCTGTTACACTTCGAAAAATTTCATGTCATCGTGTGATGGATAGAATAACGCTGGGTGAGATGTATACGATGTCCCTACAAGTAAGAATGGTTACTTAACGGTTCTCATTAAGATTCCAAAGACGTTTGAGATAAGAGGAAAAGTGGCTGCACAATGTCAAGTATAAGCCGTGTTTTGAAAGAGGTTTACAAGTACCGAGCTAGTTGATATAATCATGTCTTGAGGAAAAGTTATAACGCTCCTTGGATTGCTAATGAAGTGTTAAACAAGTGTTAAGAAGGTTCCATAAGGATTAGAGATCAAACGAAACGACGGAAATCATCTCAGAGAAGTGGATTATACGACCACTTATACGGTTTGTATAACTTTATACGGTCCGTATAAGGGTTCGCATAACCCAACAAAAAATGTGTTCTCCCCGACGGTGAAATACAGACACTTATAAGGACCGTATAAAGTTATACGGACAGTATAAGGGTCCGTATAAGTCCCGACAGGCTGAATAATTTCCAAGTATAAATACATGTTCCCATTATAAATTTTCATTCTTTCCACTTCTCCAATTCTCTCAAGACCCCTAGAAGGTTCTACATATTTCATTAACATAAATCCAAGGCAACTCAAGGATCAATATCATTAATCCAAGGAAAACAAGTGCAATGAATCTTTCTAGGGTTACTAGAAGTCAAGAATCTCTTGGAAGTTGAAGCTAAGGTTTTCTTTCAAGTGAAGCATATGCATCCAAAGTTCATCCCTACACAATAAAAGGTGAGTTTTACATCTATTTCATGTTAGTAAGTGTATTTGGTTGTGGAGTAACTTGAATGAAGGAAGGAAGAAGAATACAAATCTCAAACATGGATTTAATGATATTCTTGAATAGTAACTTGACTTGAGTCATAATTCTTGATATGGCGTGAGTATACTCTTGTTGAAAATGACATTAATGACGTTGATGAAGTATTATATGAAAGGGGATATGATGTGTGTTGTAGCTATGATTATGGATGGTTTTGAGAGGGAGTCTTGAGAATTAAACAAAGCTTAATTTGAAGAAATCTATTGATTATGATATTTTTGGAGTTGTTTAGTATATGGAGAAAGTTGACGAAGCAAAGGAATTGCTGCTCAATTTTCGTTAGCCCTTAGTCTCTTTAGTTTAGACTTGAGCATGTTTTAAATGAGCTAATTTAGTACGAATTCTCTTGATGTAGAGTCGTGAGCTTGGAAAGAGAACGTTTAGTCACCAATAAAACGTAAACGTATGTGAGGCTATTTTCCCGTCTTTCAAAGGGATGACACTTACATTGTGATTTCTTCCCTATAATTTCCATGACCTTCTTACATTCTCGTTGAAATTCTAAGATTATTAAGAGTCCCTTATGAGCTAGAGACAAGATATGTTCTATGAGAATGATGATGATGATCCTATTTGTTAGCGATTCCGAAGCTTATGAGATGATGTTGTTATGATTTGACAATCTTACTTCATGAATTCATTGATGTTATTTCTTGTTGTAGTCTCACCTCATGATATTAGCTCCTTCAAGGTGAGACATAGTGATGATGAATGTTCCATAACATAGTCGGAGGTCACCGACCTTACGTCACTCCTATATGATTGTAGCTTTGATTGGGCTCACATGCATGCTTATTTTTATGTATGATGGTACCGGGCCTAGTTGGCCGGGCAGACACCACTACGCTAAGAGTAAGTGGGCGGCTTATGGATGATGATAGTTACATCGAGCCTAATTGGTAGGGCAGTCACCACTAGTGGGCAGCGTGAGACGACTATCCCGGACGCGGGATACCTGGACGCGGGCTAGTAATGACATATGACTCAGACAGCTTACTTATATATACATATACATATTTTATGATGTGGTTTTAAAAGTAAAAGTTAGCATGCATGGCATCCGCCTTAAGAGGCAATCGTATGTGCAGGTTATCTATTCATCTCATGTCCCTTATCTCTTTAATATGTTATTATTCATGCCTTACATACTCAGTACATTATTCGTACTGATGTCCTTGTTTTGTGGATGCTTCGTTCATGCCTGTAGGTAGATAGGGAGACGGTCCAGATCCTAAGGAGCATTATCAGCTGATGCATCGGAGCACTCCACTTCTCCGGAGTTGTCGTTTATTGGTATATTCTTTTGTGCACATATTTAAGGCATGGCGTCCTGTCCCGTCTGTCACGACCCGACTCGGGGCCGCGACGAGCACCCGGTGCTAACCCACCCGAGCACCCTCTTAGCTTACCCTTATACTTACATCTAGGTGAGCCACATAATTATACATACATATATATATAAATCCATATACATATATTCTACCCGGCATCCTAAGCTCGGGGTGCATTATAGCCCTTCATAGGCACATGTGAATACAATAGCCCGTAGGCACCTTTAGCATCATTATTATTATCATCGTCATCACTATCATCATCGTTTTCGCTACATCTCTATCTTATGCTTACTCGTCAATGGGGTGCGTAGTACATTCGTAGCACGTATCGAGGGTCGTGAGCTTATGAGCTCGGAGTGCCAGTCACTTGAATTCAACATACTCATATAGAGGATTTAAGAGTTTGACCAAGGAACCATGCCTTATGAAAGAAGGGTTAGCCTTACATACCTTTTCGTCGGACTATTCTACACTTGCACGCTTCCTTCCAATGCTAGCGTCTATACCTTCATTAGTATCATAACAATGGCCATTAGTCATTCACGTTATCCATATTATTTAGACTCCTTAATTTGCCTCTAATTCACCCATATTCATGGTCATAACATCCAACTTCGTCCATTCGTCTAAAGTGTCTAGTTCATGATCTTAGTAACATTTATAATGCATTCATATCACAACACAACAACATTCATGATTCAATTCAAACTATTCCTCAAAATGCCACTATTCATCATTCATGACCTACTTGACCATATTTTCTACAATCCATGTATTTCAACTCTTCAATACCTTAAACATCATGTAAAAATCATGAATCTTACCTTAGAAGTTGTAGGAACAAGCTTTGGTTAATAATACTCCACATTGAGCAAAACCCTAGTTTTTCTCCATTTGCATTTCTTGACTTGAATGGTATTTAATGGCTTGCTTACACTTGATTCACTTGTTTATGTTGTTGGTGGCTTATAGTCCTTGAAAACGTATGAAATAAATGTAGAGAGATGATTCTAGAGAGAAGTGGTGTAGTGTAGAAATGAAATAAAACAAGTCTTGGTCCTTATATTTAATGAACTGAAATCTGTGCTGGGGTGAACAGTGGTCGTCCATGGAGGTTTACGGTCCGTATTTCAGTTTACGGACCGTCCCTCGTGGTCGTCTTTAACCTTAAGCAGCGCCAGAAACTTTAGGCTGCATGCATGGTGATTTACGACCATGGTTTACGGGCCGTAAATCACTTTACGGTCCGTCCTCCTGGTCGTATTTTACCATTTCTCCACTGGGCAGAAAGTCGAAGCCTTGCATGGCAGTTTACGACCTTCCAGTTTACGGACCGTATACCAGTTTACGGTCCGTATTTTGCACTTTACGACCACTGGGCAGTTTTGCCAACTTTCAACTTTTCAAATTTCTCGACTTTTCATTCTAATCATTCTCGTCCATTTACGCACATTGCTCATGAAACATTATACACTCGCACTCCTCGCACACATCACTAGTTCGTTCATTTGCGTATCAACGGGAAATTTTCCGAGGTGTAACATTCGACCCCCCTTAGGAACATTCGTCCTCGAATGTTAAAGGCTTGGGGAATTCTATAAAAATTTCGCTAGAGTTTCCTCTGTAATGTGGCACTACCACCCTGTCACAGCAACCCACAATAACAATGCCTCACAGGGCAATAATACAACAGCACCAGAAATTTGGCCACACACGACCTGAATGTATAAAAGGGAATCATACATACCTCATGATCTCGACGTCTCATCTTGGACTTCTCCCAATGGCTAAAATAAATGTGGGTATTTGGATCGCATATTCTCTTCCGCTTCCCATGTCATTTCCTCTCGATTGTTATTTCTCCACAGAACTTTAATTGAGGCCACTTCTTTGTTTCTAAGCCTCCGTACTTGCCTATCTAATATGGCAATGGCTATTTCATCATAAGTTAACTTTTCTGTCACTTGAATATCATTCACTGGGACGATCCTCGTAGGATCTCCAACACACTTCTGAAGCATCGAAACATGAAATACTGGATGGACTGACTCCAAATCTGGAGGTAGATCTAGCTCATAGGCCACTTTGCCTATCTTGCGCACAATCTCATAGGGTCCGATATACCGGGGACTGAGCTTCCCCTTTTTGCCAAATCTCATAACGCCTTTCATTGGCGACACTTTCAAGAATACCCAATCCTTAACTTGGAACTCTAAGTCCCTTCGACGATTATGCGCATAGGACTTCTGGCGACTTTGAGCCGCTAACAACCGATCTTGTATGAGCTTGACTTTCTCTATAGCTTGCTGGACCAAATCTGGCCCTATCAACTTGGCCTCTCCAGTTTCAAACCACCCAATCGGGGATCTACACTTTCGCCCATATAAAGCCTCATACGGTGCCATTTGAATGCTAGAATGATAACTGTTATTGTAAGCAAACTCAATGAGTGGCAAATGGTCATCCCAATTTCCTCCAAAATCTATCATACATGCCCGTAACATATCTTCAAGAGTCTGAATAGTAAGTTCAGCTTGCCCATCGGTCTGGGGGTGAAATGTCGTGCTAAGGCGCACTTGGGTCCCTAAACCCTCTTGGAAAGACCTCCAAAACTTGGGTGTAAACTGAGTTCCTCTATCGGAGATAATAGATACTGGAACACTGTGGAGTCTCACTATCTCTTTAAGATAAAGCTTTGCGTAATCGTCAGCCACATAGGTCGTCCTGACCGGTAAGAAATGAGCTGATTTAGTGAGTCTATCCACGATCACCCATATGGAATCATATTTACATCGAGAACGGGGTAAGCCTGAAATGAAATCCATATTAATCACTTCCCACTTCCACGTCGGGATTTCTATAGCTTGCAATAATCCACCCGGCTTTTGGTGCTCGATTTTCACCTGTTGACAATTAGGACATTGAGCCACGAATTCTGCTATATCTTTCTTCATACCATTCCACCAATATACGGACTTAAGATCATGATACATTTTCATCGCTCCAGGGTGAATGGAGTAACGGGAACAATGAGCTTCTCTCAAAATCTGGTGGCGTAAACCTGCCACATTGGGAACACATAATCTGCCCCGGCATCGGAGAACTCCGTCTCCTGAAATATCAAACGATGACTCCTCTTTCTGAGGGAGTGCATCTCTGTACTGCATTAGCGTGGGATCCTCATACTGTCGCTCTTTTACTTCCGCTACTAGCGATGAAACTGCTGAATTATGAATAGTAGCTCCGCTGCTACCTGAGTCCACCACTCAGACTCCTAGGCTAGCTAACTGCTGAAGATCACGGGTCATCTCTTTCTTTTCTGGTCGTACATCACTTAGACTTCCCATCGACCTACGGCTAAGAGCAGCAGGCATAACATTTGCCTTTCTGGGGTGGTACAGGATTTCAACATCATAGTCTTTTAGCAACTCTAGCCATCGTCGTTGCCGCAAATTCATCTCTTTCTGCTTGAAGATGTACTGGAGACTCTTATGATCTGTATAAATATCCACGTGGACACCATATAAGTAATGTCTCCATATCCTTAATGCATGGACCACCGCGGCCAATTCTAAGTCATGGGTAGGATAATTCTGCTCATGTTTCCGTAACTGCATGGAAGCATACGCAACCACCTTGCCATGTTGCATCAATACACAGCCTAGCCCAACACCTGAAGCATCGCAATAAACAACGTATCCTTCCAATCCCTCTGGAAGTGTCAGAACTGGGGCAGAAGTCAATCGACCCTTTAACTCTTGGAAACTACGTTCGCAAGCGTCTGTCCATTGAAACTTGGCTGACTTCTGAGTCAACTTTGTAAGCGGTGCAGAAATAGAAGAGAAACCCTCAACAAATCTTTTGTAATAACCTGCTAAGCCCAAAAAGCTACGAACCTCCGTAGGGGTCGTGGGCCTTGGCCATGTCTTCACTGCCTCAATCTTTTGGCTATCCACTTGAATATTGTCAGCTGCAACAATGTGGCCCAGAAATGCCACTGAGTTCAACCAAAACTCGCATTTGGAAAACTTCGCGAATAACTCTCGAGTTCGAAGAACTCCAAGGACAATACGCAAGTGATCCGCATGTTCTGCCTCGGATCTAGAATACACTAGGATATCATCGATGAATACAATCACGAATAGATCCAGAAAAGGCCTGAATACATTGTTCATTAAGTCCATAAACACTGCCGGTGCATTAGTTAACCCAAACGACATCACTCGAAACTCAAAATGACCGTATCTTGTTCTGAAAGCTGTCTTAGGGATATCTTTCTCCCTAACTCTTACTTGGTGATACCCGTACCTCAAATCGATCTTTGAAAACCACTTGGCACCTTGCAATTGATCAAATAGATCATCAATCCTCGGAAGAGGATATTTGTTCTTAATCGTCACCTTATTTAATTGCCGATAATCAATGCACATTCTCAAGGAGCCATCCTTCTTTCGGACAAACAATACAGGTGCTCCCCACGGGGATGAACTGGGCCTAATGAAGCCTTTATCAAGCAAGTCTTTCAATTGCTCCTTCAACTCTTTCAGTTCTGCGGGCGCCATTCTATAGGGAGGAATAGATATGGGTTTAGTGTCTGGCAACACATCAATCGCAAAATCAATCTCCCGCTCGGGAGGAAGGTCTGGAAGCTCTTCCGGGAACACATTCGGAAATTCATTCACTACTAGAACTGACTGAAGAGTCGGCGACTCAGCTTCAACATCTTGAACTCGCACTAAGTGATAGATACACCCTTTCGTGATCATCTTCCTTGCCTTCAGATAGGAAATAAACCTACCTTTTGGTGACGCCGTATTTCCTTTCCATTCTAAAACTGGTTCTCCCGGAAACTGGAAGCGAACCATTTTCATTCTACAATCGACATTGGCGTAGCAAGAAGCCAACCAATCCATGCCCATAATGACATCAAAATCTACCATCTTTAGCTCATGCAAGTCAGCTATAGTACGGCGGTCACATATCACGACTACACAATCTCTATACACTCGGCTAGCTATCACCGATTCGCCAACGGGCGTAGACACCTCAAAAGGTTTGATCGACTCCGGCTCGACTATAAATCGACCCGCAATATATGGAGTAACATATGATAATGTGGAGCCCAGATCAATCAAAGCATATACATCATGAGAGAATACCGATAATATACCTGTGACCACATCAGGAGAAGACTCAAGAGCTTGGCGTCCAGCCAAAGCATAAATACGGTGCTGAGGACCGCTAGTAATGGGAGCTCTGCCTCTACCTCTACCATGACCGACTGGCGCATGTGAACCTGGCCCCATAGGGCGTACAGATGCTGATGATCCGGCTGCCGACCCTGCTGGCTGGGTCCTACCTCTACCCTGTGCTGAGGGGAAATCACGCATGATATGGCCTGGTTGACCACATGAATAGCAACCATCCGAGCCCAATCGGCATAGACCCCAATGCAACTTCCCACACTAGGAACATCGTGGTACAGGTGGCCTTGACTGGCCTGAATCATCTCTAAACTGAGACCCCGAGTAACCCTGACTCGGCCCGAAATGAGTAGATCTGTCAATTCTCTGCCCCGTAAACTGTGGAGGTGTACTGGTCGTAGGATAGCCTGAATGCTTGGGGAACTGTTGTCTGTGCCCGCCCCTGGACTCACTTATCGAACCTGAAGGTCTATCCCTCTTGCTATGTCCTCTGTCTTGCTCACGTTCATTTCTCCGCTGCTGTAGGTGTTCCTCTAATTCCTGAGCATGTGCCTGAATGCGTGCAATATCCATGCCATCCTGAAGGGACGCGGTCAAGAATTTATCCATTAAGTGTGGCCCTAGGCCTTTCACGAACCGGTGCACCCGATCGCCTTTATCCGCTACCATGGCCGAAGCATACCTGGCCAAGGAGTTGAAGCGGAGACTATACTCTGTAGCACTCATGCTACCTTGCCTCAAATTCAAGAATTTATCGGCCCTTGCTCACCGAACTTCTGGAGGCATATAGTGACGGAGAAAAGCATCAACAAACTCTTGCCATACCGGGGGAGGTGCATTGGCTCCCCGTGAAGCCATCCAAACCGTATACCACTGGATTGAGACATCCCTCAACCTATACGACGCTAGCTCTACCGACTCAGTGTCTGAAGCATGTATCAATCGGAGCTTCCTCAACATACCGTCTATGAAGTCCTGAGGATCCTCCTCCGGTCTCGACCCAAAGAATTCCGGGGGTTTCAAAGTAATGAAGTCACGGGACCTTGCACTAACAGCCTTGTCGCCTTGCCCCGAGCTTTGCCTCTGAGTCTGGGCTACAACCAACTGAGTCAACAAATTAATGGCCTCTCTCACATCTTGGCCCGAAGCATCTGGTGGAGGAGCTGGAGGTGCTGGAGCTGGGGCTGAGGCTCCCTCCCGCTCCTCAGTAATAGGCACTGTCTGGGAGGACTGAGATTGAGCCGCACTCTGGGACTCACTTTCCTCTGCTACCGGTGGCGGTGCTCTTTTAGCCCGCTTTTCTGCCACCGTCTTGCCCTTTTGGGCTGCTGTAGCCTTTTTCTTTTTAGGCATCTCTGAAATACCCAACACACGATTTAGGAGCAAGAATTTCCTACATCATAGCTCTATCGCACGATTCTTATGAAGAAAGAAGGTCATATATTCCTAAAATGTCTGCAGCTCCTTGTTTATAAGTGTGGCGCGCAACACACACATAACCAAGACTCTACCAGACACGGCTCGTAGACACACCCTAGGACTGAACTGCTCTGATACCACTTTTGTCACGACCCGACTCTGGGCCGCGACGAGCACCCGGTGCTAACCCACCCGAGCACCCTCTTAGCTTACTCTTAAACTTACATCTAGGTGAGCCACATAATTATACATACATATATATATATACATCCATATACATATATTCTACCCAGCATCCTAAGCTCGGGGTGTCATTATAGCCCTTCATAGGCACATGTGAATACAATAGCCCGTAGGCACCTTTAGCATCATTATTATTATCATCGTCATCACTATCATCATCGTTTTCGCTACATCTCTATCTTATGCTTACTCGTCAATGGGGTGCGTAGTACATTCGTAGCACGTATCGAGGGTCGTGAGCTTATGAGCTCGGAGTGCCAGTCACTTGAATACAACATACTCATATAGAGGATTTAAGAGTTTGACCAAGGAACCATGCCTTTTGAAAGAAGGGTTAGCCTTACATACCTTTTCGTCGGACTATTCTACACTTGCACGCTTCCTTCCAATACTAGTGTCTATACCTTCATTAGTATCATAACAATGGCCATTAGTCATTCACGTTATCCACATTATTTAGACTCCTTAATTTGCCTCTAATTCACCCATATTCATGGTCATAACATCCAACTTCGTCCATTCGTCTAAAGTGTCTAGTTCATGATCTTAGTAACATTTATAATGCATTCATATCACAACACAACAACATTCATGATTCAATTCAAACTATTCCTCAAAATGCCACTATTCATCATTCATGACCTACTTGACCATATTTTCTACAATCCATGCATTTCAACTCTTCAATACCTTAAACATCATGTAAAAATCATGAATCTTACCTTAGAAGTTGTAGGAACAAGCTTTGGTTAATAATACTCCACATTGAGCAAAACCCTAGTTTTTCTCCATTTGCATTTCTTGACTTGAATGGTATTTAATGGCTTGCTTACACTTGATTCACTTGTTTATGTTGTTGGTGGCTTATAGTCCTTGAAAACGTATGAAATAAATGTAGAGAGATGATTCTAGAGAGAAGTGGTGTAGTGTAGAAATGAAATAAAACAAGTCTTGGTCCTTCTATTTAATGAACTGAAATCTGTGCTGGGGTGAACAGTGGTCGTCCATGGAGGTTTACGGTCCGTATTTCAGTTTACGGACCGTCCCTCGTGGTCGTCTTTAACCTTAAGCAGCGCCAGAAACTTTAGGCTGCATGCATGGTGATTTACGACCATGGTTTACGGGTCGTAAATCACTTTACGGTCCGTCCTCCTGGACGTATTTTACCATATCTCCACTGGGCAGAAAGTCGAAGCCTTGCATGGCAGTTTACGACCTTCCAGTTTACGGACCGTATACCAGTTTACGGTCCGTATTTTGCACTTTATGACACCACTGGGCAGTTTTGCCAACTTTCAACTTTTCAAATTTCTCGACTTTTCATTCTAATCATTCTCGTCCATTTACGCACATTGCTCATGAAACATTATACACTCGCACTCCTCGCACACATCATTAGTTCGTTCACTTGCGTATCAACGGGAAATTTTTCGAGGTGTAACACCATCCCTATGATTCTAGCACTCCAGTTAGAGGCTCGTAGATACAGATGTGGGGTAGTAGATGTCTCATGATCACCTCAGTTTATTTTGTATATTATTTTGTAGCCTTGTGGGCTTATATGTATGTATGTATGTGTATGTATGTATATATATATATATATATATATATATATATATATATATATATATATATATATATATATATATATACATGTTTTGGGAGATTCGAGAATTGGATTATAATGTGTCATATGTTGAAAATGATAGTTGTCCAAGTTGAGTAGGGTAGATAGCATTGTGAGTGGTGCTCAGTTGCCAGCTCTGGGTACCCGTCATGGCCCACTAGTCGGGTCGTGACAAAGTAGTATCAAAGCAGTTCTGTCCTAGGGTGTGTCTACGAGCTGTGTCCAGTAGAGTCTTGTTTATGGGTGTGAGGCATGCCATACTTATAAACAGGAGGCTGCAGGGCTTTTAGGAATGATGACCGTCCTTCTTCTTCATGGATCGTGCGATAGGGCTATATTAGAAGAATTCACTTTTCCCTAATTGTGCGTTATGTTTCCCGCAAAGTTGATGAAAGGAAAAGTTGCAGCAGCCTTGAAGGGCAAGATAGTGGTCGAAGAAAGGATTGAACGGGACCCGCCTATAGATAGAGAGGAGGGCGAGCCCCAGAGTAAAGCCATATTTCGGTTCTCTCATTCTTCACCCACTTTGGAGGAGCAGAGAGGAGCCTCAACTTTAGCTCCAGCACCCCCAGTTCCTCCATCAGATGCCTCAAGCAGGAGATGAGACATGTTATTATTTTGCTGACCCAGCTAGTAGCCGCTCAAACTCGGCGGCAGGGTGAGAGCTATGGTGATTGGGGTTGGAGGAATAGGGTTAGGTCTTCGGGGTTTGACCGTGATTTCGGAGGTGCCCTGAGGCAGCAATTCTCTAGGCACTCAGCTCGTTCAACAGCTAGTGCGCATCTACAGTTTCCCGGGCCCAAGGTTGATAGATCCACTTATTTTGGGCCAGTTCAGAGTTCTAGAGCTTCCAGCTCCCAGACAAAAGGTGATTCAGGCTAGATGAGATTAGTTATACCACGATGTAATCAGTGTGGTAAGCCACATTCTGGACCATGCCGCTTGGGTACGGATGTTTGTTATGTTTGTGCTCGGCCAGGCCATTTCAGGCGCGACTGTCCATCGCTAGGTGGTAGAAATAAGGTTCGGCCAATAGGATTACCAGTTGGCTCTTCCATATCGGTACGCCCTCCGAGGCAAAGCTTGCAGACACCAGCAGGTCATGGCAGAGGTAGAGGAGGGGCATCCGATTCGAGTGGTCCTCAGCACCGCCTATATTCACTAGCGGGACCACAGGATCTTGAGTCTTACCCTAATGCCATCACAGGTATATTATCAGTGTCCTCTTATGACATATATGTATAGATTGATTCGGGGTCTTACTTCGTTACATATATTGCACTTGATGTTGCTGGTCATATTATTCACTTGAGCCCACCAAACATTTTAAGGTGTTTATACTTGTCGATGATTCAGTGATAGCTAGAAGTATGATTTATGAGTAAGTAGACCTCCATAAAAGAAGTGGATTGACATAATGCTTAGAAAAAAAATGGAATTTTTGAAAGGGTGTTCAAGCACAACTTATGAGACAAACCTTATTACTTTACATTCTTTTATAGCAATCAGCCCTGCGTGGTTGAGTTTTATATCATATGTGTTTCTATATGTGGCCTCCTAAGGCATGAGATGTGTTTTCTAGGCTGTGTGCAAGTTTGGGATTGTTATGGTTGCAGAGGAAACTCTGTCGAAATTTTTTCGAGAACCTAAGGGAAATTGGGGAAACTTTAGGTCGGATTATGGCGAGAAGAAAGAAAGGGCCCAGCAGGGAATGATTAGAGACGAAGTTAATAGTCAAATGTGGGATAAATGTAGCAAGTATGTATTACGCTAAAAGGAACGATGGTTAGGTCAGGATGGAATACGGAGCATGAGAAGGGGAAAGTGATGCGCCCGGAATAGAAAGAAGTTTTATACACTAAGGAGAATCGAAGGGATAAGAGCTCTAGGAGAAGGTGTAAGTTAGAAAATTTAGTTAACCCTCTTCGTTTTGGGGGAAACGTTAAGTCATGAGATGAACTTGATGTATCCTTACAAGCCGGTGCATGATACGCCGAATTAGATTATTAAGCTAGGTTTCACCTGATGATTATAGGGGGAGGAAAACTTTTATATCACTATAAGCCAGCCTTATTGACCTTAGTGGGACCTCGAGGGAAGAAGTTAAAAGAGATGTGTTCACATAAGGTCATTTCCTGGCAATTGTATAACCTTATGGCCGTCTTTGTGCTTTGTGCTTTGTGCTATAGTTTGGGTTATATATTCAGGAATTTACTCGAACGATTACATGACGGGATTGCTACTACAAGATATGAGGGAAAGCGAAAACAAGATAAGGTCGAACAACGACACAAAAGGAACGATAAGTGATGAATATTAGGTATATATTGGAAGCAGAGAATGAAGGACAGAAGTGGGGCAAATAGAAGCAAGGTCTACTAGAGCAGTAATCTAATAAGCAAAGGGCAGAAAAGAATCAAACCCTTGCAGATCTTTTAGCGCTAAGTGGGAATGCTAATAGGTGTCGTGAAGCGATCGAAATTTTGAACCATTCTTTAAGGACGGTATGGCTAATTACATTATGTCGAGGAGTGTGGAACCATTTGTTGAGAAAGCTATTTTATGCATGGCGAGCGAGTTTATACAACATCCCTCCGAAAAATTCTAAAAGGACCATGTGCTACCCCGTTATTAATACACTAGGATAACAAAGTACAATACTCCTATAGCAGTGTGAACTGATCGGAGAAGAGTGTAGAGGGATTGACGTTGAACCTTAAGCTACAGTTTTATTAAAAGATGGTTTTCTGACAGAAAAGAGAAGAAAAGTGTTACACCCCGGAAATTTTCTGTTAGCATGTGCAAAATAGGCTAATAAGGATAAAATATGTGTGTGGCGTTTTGAAGGCAAGTAATAAGGTCCCGTAGATTGGTATCGAGGAGTTGAACAACTTTTACGAAGGTTCCATAAGGATCGGAAATGAAACCAAGTCAAGAAAATAAGCTTCAGTGAACTGGGCGTATACGGTCCATTATACGGACCGTAAAAGTGTTTTACGGTTCATTATACGGACCGTAGAAGTGTCACAGAAGAGGCTGGCTGAAGGGTGAGTTATACGGTGTACTATACGGACCGTATAACGGTTTGACGGTCCGTAAAATGAATCGTCAAAGTGTCACAGAATGAGGTTGAAAGAAGGTCGATTTTACGGTGAATTATACGGACCGTATAATGATTATACGGCCCGTCAAATGGATCGTCAAATGGTTACAGAAAGGGGTGATCTCTGGGTCCATTTTACGGCCAGTTATACGGACCGTATAACGAACCGTATAATGACATCGGGACTGAAGTTGAATTTTATAAAATATGATCCAAGTCTCATTTTCTTCATTCCCACTTTCTACTACACGATCCTCTCTCTCTCTAGAATATTCTACACTCTTCCAAACCAAGAACACAAGTAGAAATCTAAGATCAAATTCATCATAACCTAGTGCAAGAACACATCAAAAGGGATTATTTGAGTTGAGAATTTCCTAGAAGGAGGAACTAGGGTTTTGTTGGAGTGAAGCATTTCAACTCAAGGGTTGTTCAATCACCATCCAAGGTATGTTTCATGACCTTATTAAGTTATTTAAGTGTTAGAAGCATAGGAAAAGCTTGAATTGTAGGAAGACATAGAAAAATGGGTGAATAGTGCCACCATTGAGTGATGGTGGAATTGAATCATATAAGTTGGATTGTAAAGGTTATGAATATGCTAGAAATGATGATTTTAACCATGAAATAAGTATTAGAGGTGTGAAAACACGATGATAAGCTAGGTAGGAAATTATGGAAAAATTGGAAGAAAATGGTGAAATGTGATGAGTCGATATGAATGATGGTTGTTGGTGGTAATGTTGTGGGTATTATTGTGAATGTTGGGAATTGATATAGACGATGGGAAATGTAGAATAAACAAAGGAAGTGCTGCCCAATTTGCTTTAGAAAATAGCGACGCGTTCTTATAGCCCACTAACTAACGATAATTCGAATTCCCTTATGAAGGTAACGACGCGATATTGCGGAAGAGCAAGTGAACGGTATTCTAGCTAAGCGACCAAGGTATGTGAGGCTAGTCCCTTTCTTCAAATGGCATGAATCCCATAGCATAAAATCCCCTTATTTCCATGAGCTAATAGATATGATATGATAATGCTAAAGCGATGATTATGTCCTCATTGTCTATATTCACCTCATGTACTAATTCCTTCGAGGTGAGGCAGAATGTCAGAAATTGCTCCATAAAGAGATCGGGGGATCACGACCCTACGTCACCCCGGTAGAGCACAAATGATCATGAGCTCACGCATGTATTATGATAAGATAAGCATGTTTTAAAAGTATATGATGATAAGTATTTTATGTTAAGCATGTCATGATTGCATTTACACCGCGCCTAGTTGGCCGGGCAGACACCGCTTCGGCGGGCGGCTACACGGATACACCATGACCCTCTCGGGCATGCGCAGACACCACTAGTGGGCGGCACGAGATGGTACCCCGGACGCGGGAGGCCTGGACGCGGGCTTATATTATTGGTGATCACACCGTCCCGACATGGACGGGCAGCTTGCATGATATGTATACATGATATGATAAAGAGTATGAGTAAGACAGCATGCATCATCCTTCCTATGATTATGATTCAGCTTCACATGTTCACTTTGATGTTCATTATGTTGATATTGCTTCTCTCTTCATTATTTATGCCTCTCATACTCAGTACAATGTTCGTACTGACGTCCTTTTCTTCGGACGCTGTGTTCATGCCCACAGGTAGACAGGGAGACGAGCTAGATCCAGAGCCATAGGGGCAGTCAGTTGTTGAGAGCACTCCATTGTTCGGAGGTGCTGGTGACTTCTTTTGTGTATACGTGCATATATATATATATATATATATATATATATATATATATATATATATATATATATATATATCCATTTTGGGGCATGACAGAGTCTTGTTCCGTCCATTGTATAGCATGTCAGTAGAGGCTCGTAGATGCGCAGTGTGGGTTAGATGGTTCCACAAGATGTTACTATATGTATATACTATTTTGATAGCCGTATGGCAAATGTATGTAAAACAAGTATGTTTCTTGTAAAGTATGATCTTCACATGTTTCGTCTATAAATTCTGAAAGGAGTATTTAATGAGTAATTGAGTATTAAGAAGAGCGGTGCTCGGTGGTTAGCCCCGGGTACCCGTCGCGGCCCCTAGCCGGGTCGTGACAAAAAGAAAGAGAAGTCAACGGCACTCTGGAAATGCTAGGGTTACTGTTCTGGAAAACAAATTATTCGAAAGAAGGATGAGGGGTAAGAAGAAAGGAGGGATGAAGTTTGGTTGTGAATGACCTATGGACTGACTTTATATGTATGTCAAGACAACAGTGAATGAATTGCATTCCCAAGGGGTTACACGGTAAAGGTCCCAAAGAGAGGTTATTGAGAAAAGGTAAATCGAGAAAGGGAGAGTTGTGAACAACTAGGCATGGGGAGTGGAGGACGGTTATGATTTGATAGTCGTGGAAACTAAACGGTAACCAAAAGAGACTATAAAAGGAGTAGTCTTCGACTTTCCGAGGCAACGCGGCTGTCGAAAGTGTAAGAGTGAGACAATACAAGATATGGGTCGTAGAATGGAAAACAGGCGGAAAATCCAACACGGCAGTTATACAATACTAAGGTAGACTACAAGGTAGAGTTAAAGGATGAGCATATAACGGAAGAGCAGTATTAATCCCAAGAAGATACATCCTGCGGGTATTGCGACTCCGGCTCAAGCGTAAGGTAGATAAGAACAAGACGGTATTCCCATACAATAAGGGCTCATGCAAATGATTTTATAGTGAGGAGGTACAAGCGATAAAAGTAAGATTGGATTAAGGGAAGAAGTGAATGATGGGCTGAGATGAAAAGTCAAGTAAAATAGCCATCGCAAGCAAGTTACATGGATGCGAGGTTCCAATGTCGCATAACAATTCAGGAAGCATTGTACATGGAAAGCCTTTAGGGCAGAGTTCTTGACTTAGAATTTAGTAACGCCCCTGCAAACGGGAAGATGCGGAGCTAAAAATAGGAGAGGATTGAAATGGAAATGAACTACTTAGAAGCATGTGAACACTTGACGGTAATGACTTACAATGAAAAGGAACAAAAATGTATGATCATTAAAAGAGGGAATGTATGGGAGACACGAGGGTGCCAAGCTTAGAATACTCAAACACAAAGAAATTAAGGATGCCTCGCGAGGTAAATGCAGTAAGAGGTATCTAGGTTAGAAACTAGAAGCAAGCAGTGTGGATAAAGAAGGAAATATAGAGTAAACTTGTGTAAGACAATTTTGTGGTACTAATCAGGAACGAAGATAAATCTAGAGCAAAAATAGGTGTTGCGATTATAAAGAATCATATGAGCCATCGATGAAAAGTTGTTAAGATGCTTGGTTCTCTACCAGCGCTTGAAAAGCGATACATTTCAAGAGATTTAAGAGGGATAGATCATCCTAGTAGACATCCATTCTGGAATAAATAAGCAGATAGAGCTCGTTTTCTAACTTTTCAAGGTATGTTAATAACACGCATGTTAGGCCTTTAAGAAAGATGAGAAGACCTATTAAGAGGACTTGGAATTGACATCTACCGGTGGTCGCATAAAGCTTGCAAGAATGAGAGGGTATTGAATCACTGGGGTGCGGAAATTTCATTTTGAAAAGATTTGGGAAGATTATTAAATGATTTTATGAAAATTTCTTACTGCCCTCTGAAATGGTTTTGAAGTAGTGAAAGAAGAACGAAAAAAATATATATAATATAAGCGTGGTGAAGGTATTATGAAGGGACGAGGAAGCAAAGAGATTCATTGGGAAGCGAAAGAGGGTACGAAGTCCAAGTATACGCATAAATCTCCACTCCCAGAAGAGGTTCAAGATAAGTTGCCATTGCCCCAGGTATACAATGCAATGCTTTACTTTTAATGCTTTGGGTCATGTGTGGCCATATCGTGCGTTGTAATATCGTAGCCCTGAGTGGCACTGTTATTTTGGGTTGCTGTGACAAGATGGTAGTGCAATATTATAGGTGAAACTCTGGCGATATTTCTGTAGAAACCCCAAGACATATGACTCAGACAGCTTACTTATATACATATACATATGTTATGATGCGGTTTTAAAAGTAAAAGTTAGCATGCATGGCATCCGCCTTAAGAGGCAATCGTATGTGCAGGTTATCTATTCATGTCATGTCCCTTATCTCTTTATTATGTTACAATTCATGCCTTACATACTCAGTACATTATTCGTACTAACGTCCTTGTTTTGTGGATGCTGCGTTCATGCCTGCAGGTAGGCAGGGAGACGGTCTAGATCCCTAGGAGCATCGGAGCACTCCACTTCTCCAGAGTTGCCGTTTTTTAGTATATTCTTTTGTGCACATATTTGGGGCATGGTGGGGTCCTTTCCAGTCCCTATGATTCTAAAACTCCAGTTAGAGGCTTGTAGATACAGATGTGGGGTAGTAGATGTCTCATGATCACCTCAGTGTAGTTTGTATATTATTTTGTAGCCTTGTGGGCTTATATGTATGTATGTATGTATGTGTGTGTGTATATATATATATATATATACATGTTTTGGGAGATTCGAGAATTGGATTATAACGAGTCATATGTTCAAAATGACAGTTGTCCAGGTTGAGTAGGGTAGATAGCATTGTGAGTGGTGCTCGGTAGCCAGCTCCGGATACCCGTCATGGCCCACTAGTCGGGTCGTGATAGAAGCATTGCTGAAAATATCAAGAAGACTCTAGCTCTACTTGATATCTCTGGATCCAAGAACTTTTCCATAAAGGAAGATGATGATACTTCAAGCGACAGATCCTCTCCACTCAGGCCACCTGAAATGAGCTAGTCAAAGATCAACTTATGCGACAATCCATGCTATTCTCCAACATCCCCCACAATCATGCAAGCAATGGTAAGTAACGTTTCATCTATGGAAGAGACACTAGAAAACTTGACAAAGGTGATCGACGAAAAAGTTGATCAACGGCTTGGCCAAGTATGTGCAAAATCAAGACGCTCGAATTGAGAAGTTGATGGAAAAGATGGATGGATCAATGGAAGGAGAATCCAGCCACACACTTGGGAAAGGTCTAGAAGCACAAGAGACTGAACATGGTGCAAAACAAGCACCGTATACCAAGAAAATTTTAGCAGTTCAAGGGCAAGGGAAATCCAAAGCAACATATTGCACATTTTGTTGAAACATGTAACAACATCTGGACTTATGGAGACTATCTTATCAAGCAGCTCGTCTGCCCCCTTAAAGGAAACGCCTTTGACTGGTACACTGATCGTGAGCCTAATTCTTTCAATAGTTAGGAGCAATTAGAGTAAGAGTTCCTCAATTGATTTCATACCACAAAGGCGTACTGTGATCATGGTGGAACTTACAAGCACTAGCTGGAGGAGGGAGAACCGGTTATCGATTTCATCAATCGATGGAGAAACACAAGTTTAAACTGCAAAGATAGGCTCAGCGAAGCTTTTACGATAGAGATGTGTATCCAAGGAATGCATTGAGGACTTCACTACATCTTGTAAGGAATTAAGCCGAAGTCCTTTGAAGAACTAGGTACTCATGCTCATGACATGGAGTTGAGCATGTCTTCCATTGGAATTGAAGCACCGCCTGCCTGTGACCCTCACAAAAGAAAAGACAAGCAGGAACCCAAGAGATGGAGCAAGTTCGTTCCTTAAAGTGACAACAAAGAATCCATGAAATTCAATGTCTCGCCTATAAAGTTTATCACGAAGGTGAGCAAGAAGTGAGTATGAAAGCAACTTCCTTTCAAGACAAAACAAGTCGAAAGTCAACCTTGAAGGAGATGCAAGAGAAAGAATACCCCTTTCTGAATTCTGATGTCCTTGAAATTTTTGATGAACTACTTGAGTTGAAACCCATTGAGTTACCAGAGATGAAGCGGCCTAAGGAAGCTGGAAAAACAAATGACCCGAACTATTGCAAGTATCATCGGCTTTTGGTCACCCTCTTGAGAAATGCTTTGTCTTCAAGGACAAGATTATGCAGTGGGCTAATAAAAACAAGATTCTGCTTGATGATGATAAGCCAAGTTTGAATCAAGTCTCTATCACCTTTCGCTCTCTCGATCCGTTCCAGATATGCAACTTTGAAAAGCATGAAGAAGGACCATTGGAAGAAGATAAAACCCAAGTTGATGAAGCTGATGATGAAGGTTGGATTTTGGTGACTAGGAGGAGACGCTACAAAGCAAGTCCACAAAAAGAATCATCTAAACAACCAACTAGGAAGAGGATGGTGAGAAGACCAAGGAAGCACAATTCAGTTGAGCAACCAAAAAAGGCAAAAGTGGAGGTGAACTACCACCACGAACAATGACTCCCCGTGAGTTTGGAGGAATTCCTGCAAGTTGGTTATGCACTAAGACTGCTCGAGACATTATCGAGGCGTCATGGTTCAATATCGATGAATGAGAAGCAAAGAATGAAAGATTATCAACGTTGTCCCCGTCGTCGCCTAGAAAACCTGTTGAATCTTCTTTCGAAGAGGTACACGCATGTGATACAAAAATCACATTCACGGATGATGATTTTCTACTTGGTGAAATGCTACACAATCGTCCTTTGTATATGGTGGGTCATGCACTCAAAAAGAGGATAAACAAAATATTGATAGATGATGGATTTGGAGTTTAACATTCTTCCTATTCGCACAGTAAAGGAACAAGGCATCACAACTGAAGAACTTTATAAAAGTCGCTTAACGATACAAGGATTCAATAAAGTGCATGGATGCATGTCATCAACGCAAAGAATTCGTATCATATGTTGCTTGGTTGGGCATAAATACACAAGAACAAAGTTATCGCATCCTTCTACTATCAATGTTTGAAGTATCTCGAAGGAAGCATCGAGAAGAATATGCAATTAAAAAAAAAACTAGTTTTAGCGACGGACAAAATCCATCGCTAAAGCTGTTTAGCGATGGATTAGTAACATAATTTCGTTTGTCGCTAAAACACTCGTAGCTAAGCATTTAGCGACAAAAATTTGACATCCGTCGCTAACTTTAGTTACGAATTAGCGACAAATAAACTCTATCACTACTTTAGCGACGAACATTTTCGTAGCTAATACATATAAATCCATCGCTAATTTGGTAGTTGATTTCATCGCAGAGAAATGTTAGCTACGAAAGTTCCGTAGCTATTCTGTCACGATTTGTATAATAGTATTTCTGATTTTATATTAATTGAATACTTAGCTATGCTAATTTTCTTATATATTTTAATATATCATTCAAAATCCATGTAGAACATATTAAATTAAATGTAGTGATAGTCAATAAGCATTAAAAGAACCTTGATTTCATATAAATAGTAATCTAAAGATTAACAAGTGGATCCAAAAAGACAATCCTAATGCATCAATGTTCATAATTGCTCTTCAACTATATATTATAATTTGAAAGACAAAGCTAACTAATGTGCTGCTGGAGAGTGATGTTCATCAGGATCGAAAGTAGGACCAAGCTCATAATAGTGTTTCCCTTGAGACCCAAGATCATAAAGTCTCTCTTCATCTTTCCTTCCATGGTCTCGTAATACATTCGAGTTGCAACATACAACTGACCATATGTAATTATTGTTGTGATCACTATTGCTCACAATTCTTGACCTCTATCCTGTAAATAAAAGTAAATGAAAACCTTAAAAAGTTTTATACATTCATGTCTGACAAATGAATATGAATGTCATCTATAAAGGTAAATAAGATCACATAATGTTCTACTTATGTGCACAACTTGAGATCGATCACCATGTATGAAAAGATGTTCCATGCCATGTGTATAAACATGCAAATATATTGCAATTCGCCCGACCAAAGTACCTGATACTAATTGCTATCAAATTTATTTTTTTGATTAAGCACCGGGTGTCCGGGTCTCTTTGAGCCCCGACTAATCCCGGGGGTGCACAGGCCCTCGGCAAGGAGTTTCCCGCAAGTGCACCACGGCTAATTGCTATCAAATTTATATGCCAAAAACACCAGATTTTTCACTCAAATGCACCAAATTCTCACCCCCAGTTTATGCGCCAAATGCACAAGACTTATTATAAAAAAAACTGCATCAATGAGTGCAGTACAATTGTAAATGAATGCACCAGAAATCATAATTCAAATGCACCAGATAGCTATAATGGTAAATGACAACTACAACCAAACTTTGCTAATAAGATAACAAATTTATCACCAACCAAAGTAAACATAACTGCATAGAATCCAAGAAACTGATCTAAGCTTAAAAGACTCAACTTTTATTTTTTAACTTATGTGGAACAATAAAAAAGAAAGATATCGGTGAAACAAAGGGTTGACAATCAACATTGATTACCTTTGAATAAATTGGGGCTTCAATTAGGGTCTCGCCTTTACCTTCGACTCAAAGTGCTAAGAGGGAATGATGACAGTTGATCGTGTCTCTTGAGGGGTTTTGGCTAGAATGTCATGTGCTTGTCTGTCTCTACTTCATTCAGCTTCATTCGAATTGCATAGAAGAGAAAGTTTTTAGATAAGGTACTCTACGGACATACAACCAAAAGAAAATAAGAAACACAAGGCCACTCGATATAAACACATGGCAATTCTCGAGTTTGGCGCAGACAGTTAGCATAAATCTCTTCAAAAGTGAGAGTCCATAGGCTGATGATGATGATATTGTCAAATTTAATGCATATCAGCTGTATCATCATGAGATTCAGGTTGTTTTACCAGTTGGTAAAAAAGAACTAAGCAGTTAAATTATTGATTATCAAAAAAAGAAAAAAAGAACTAAGCAGTTTAACAGACTGACCAAAGGACCACGCCAGCTAAAATAGATGGGCGAATTTATCATGATGATTGCTCTATGTTAAGCATTATGCATCTAAAGAAAATCTATTAACAAAATACTATTAAGTACTAATCATTTTCATCAAATTAACAATTTTTTCCTAGAATCAGACCTTTATTTTTCCAGTTACTAATGTTGTAAAGAGACTTAAAACTACTTCTCGCCAAATACAACTACATTTGTGATTTGGCTTTTACCTGGTTATTTCACACTTAAGATTATTAGAACAGGAAAGTTACACATTTTACAAGACAAATAAAATTATCTCAATCTGCAGTCACATGACCTCTAGTCATGTAAAAATTATGAATAAAACTTGAAAATAACAGCTTATATACTTTCAGGTCACTACAAATGCGATTATTCTCAAAAGCTTTACTAAATATGAAAAATGCACAAGCAAAACCCACATATTTAACAGAAAGAAGACATGCTAAAATAGCAACATACCAGAAGGGTGCACATTAGTAGAATATAGCTTTATTTACACATTCAAAGTTTGTGAATAGGAGTTTCAATTATGTATTCCACTCTTCCATTTTGTATAGCCATAGATATTGTCAAAAAAAAAAAAAAATGAATTACATGTAAGATCAGTTGAACATGTAAACCTAGACTTGACCTTTCTACGAGTCCCTATTTAAACCTTTTATGCAATTCGGATGAAGCTGTACTTGCAAGAAACAAAAGTATGATGATTAATTATAGATACTTTTCCCTATTAGCTACTTGGAAACTAGTTTACTATTTTGCATATCACTTTCATTTAATTACAAATAAATCAAATTGACATGTCGACTCTCTAGTGTGGTACAAGATGGGTCAATACAATAAAGGGAATTTTAGTGCAACCGAGAATTCGATTCAAGATTCCTTCAGACTCCTCGCTAATAAATTGTGAAAGTAGAAATATAAATGAGCAGCTCACAGGGCCATAAGTCCTCCATTACTATTTTTCCCATCACTATTACTCATTTGTTTGCATAAATTAGATCCGCAGAGGGAGGCTTGTAGTGTAGACATGCCAGGATAGAATAAAATACATAAGTTATTGATATTTTTTTTCAGGCAAGGGGGATGGTATAAGGAGTAAAGTACACAATCTTACTTGATATTGGCCTTGATATCATTTGTTCTTTCTCCAACCTCACGGTGAGATCAACCACAAGAATATCAACAGGTGGAACTTGGAAAGATATCCCAGTTAACATTCCATTGGTATTACCTTTCGGACAGCCTTAATATCTTTAGTATTACTAGGGATAATGTTGAATGAAGTAGTTCTTGCACCCCTTTAATGCTCGAATGATGGTCCATTAACAGTTTTCTCTGAGTGACGAATTATAAATATGGCAACAATTTAAGTACAAAACAACAGAAGTTGTATTAAATGTTAACATACGAGTAGTACTTCTGAACTGTTATGGAGTGGATTGTGGTTATAAGACCCTCAAATATTTTCGAATTTGTCATGAATAACCTGTAAAGTAGCATCAAATTGAGGAATTATTAAAATTTCACTTACAGGTTCAAATGTTAAAATGAAGAACAAGGCAGGAAAGGGAACCTTTACCAAAGGAGCAAAGTAGTTAATGGTACAACTAGCACTAGAAACAATGTGGGGGTTTGACTTGTATTCCTTCTCATTGACACCAACAGCACCCTTGCTAGGAGCAGAACATATGAGCATCCTTGGTCGAAGCTAAACTTGAGAGTTGAAGACCTGTGTTTCCGTATTTTCCTGATATAAAGTGATGGCAAACGTTAGTTTTAGTGGCACTTTCACATGATATATCAATTAGTTAGAAGTATAAGCTTCTTACTATGAAATTGCAGGAGCCACCAAGTATTGATGCCAATAACTTTAAGAATGTAAATCTGCAAATGTAAACAAAAACCAGGAGCTTAATATGTTATTTATATGAAACCGTAACTTAGAAATTTCAAGTATCCTCCTTGAGAAACAAACAACAGCAACCCCAAATAATGCAAAATGACACACACGAATCACCTGATTTAGATGTCGTGTTCTTCTCCCCATGGTCTGTTGCCACCTCGCGGGTACTGATCTGAGACATTTGCTCGACTAGCCTTCATTTGGTCTATTCCAACAACATTTGGATACAACAACTTCATAATCTCACCATGCAGGGTACTACTATATTCTAGCTCTGGTATGGGAGGTATTCCTCTGTTGTAGTGATGCAATTATGCTCAAGGTCCAGCACTAAAGCAGCCCCAAGATTCAGCATGACACTGAATGAGACTCTAATCACCACCCTTTTTGGTTCGTACACTCTTTTTTTATGACTCGGAAACCTGTATGGGGCCACAACCTTTAGGACCACCACAGTTTTAATTTTGACACTAACAACAAACATATGAGCATCCTTGCTCGAAGCGAAACAGGTTTGGCTTGTATTCCTTCTCATTGTTCTGCTTATTTTGTAATGAAAATACTTTTTTCTTCTCAAATCTAGCTGTCCAGTTTCACTTTTTCGTGGTTTTGTATTATGCCCTAAAATCATTGCTTAAGACTGCAAAAATTGCAGGACTAAAGATTTGCCCACAACAGAATCGATTAAGTAGACGGATATCACAAATAAATCAAACAAAAGTATCTCTAACCACTCCTTTAAACTCACATCTTTAGTTTCTTCACATTTTGCATTTTGCAGAGACGGTAATTAAACCAAATAATTCAGAAAAGAGTAATTAGAAATACCTCTCCCATGGATTACTTGAACGCCATCCACAACCTCTTGTTAGTACTGAGATAGCCCTGAGTTATGGCCCAATTCTCCAAGACTTCTGAAAATTAAACCCTAGCATCAGATTTTGAAGCTTTTAAAATCACCATCTATGAAGAAATCCGAACCCATAACTCCAAAAATTGGCTTTCAAAAACCCTAATCCAAATCCAGTGACTTCAACTATGAGTTCAAGCGAGCGATGCATACCGTGAAAGCTTCTCATCACCAAAATCGACGAAGAAGGGGAAAAGAAGAAGTAAATCGGGCATTGTCGTAGAAAAGGACCGAACCCTAGCAAGAGACGAAGGGGAAGAATATGTTTAAGATTGAGTGAGACACTGTATTGTATTGTACATTGTAGATAAATGATAAAATTAAAAATTAAAAACATTAACGACAGATTCTTTCCATAGCAATTGCTTTTAAAATATTTTGACAACTTAAAATTAATTAGCGACTGATTTTTGTAGCTAAATCCTTCGTTAAACTTTAATAAATTTAGCGTCAAAAATTATGTCGCTAATTCCGTAGCTAAAAAGTAGGCGCCAAAAATTTGTGCGCTATTTAGCAACGAATGTTAGTTTTTGTCCCTAATTTGTAGCTATACTAGATGTCTATTCTTTTATTTTCTTATTTTGCGACAAAATCACAATTTTGTAGCTAATCCGTTGCTATTTAGCGATGGAAATCTTTTTGTCGCTGAAATCCATCGCTAAACCATGTTTTTTTTTGTAGTGATGGTTGCTGATGATAAGACATTTACTGAAGCTGAGTCATACTTCGTCGATGCAAAGTTCTACTTGAAGAACTACATTGTGAAAGAAGTAAAAGTCGATTACATCGCAATGACAAAGAGTGATAAAATTGTAACTAAAAGAGCTAAGAAGATTGTTGGAAAAGCCAAAGCTAGGGCTGAGGTGTCGCACTCTAGTCCAAATAAAGGGACCTTCATGAAGAAGGTAACTCTCGTGCTCCGCTATGTTCCAAAGGTGAAAAAAGAGGAAGGTCAATCATTTGACACTTCAGGAAATGTACAAGGAGGGCTAACTCTTCCTATCAGATGAATTGACTAGATAAATTTGTCCTCAAAGTTGCTTGGAGACTTTGCGGCTCAGAATCCGCCACAAAATATGGCACTCCCTGCGAAACATACAAATGAAGGCTTTGATCCAAATGCTTACAAGTTATTTGTAAAGACTGGGCACAACCCTAACGAGCAATCAAAGTTATGGAAACTTCCTTCAGGAGTTGCCATGATGCAATCACGAGAAGGTTTGGGATACAAAAAACCTCTGCAAAAGTTCGTATTTCCATTAAAAGGGAAAGTACCAACTATATCACTATGAAAGATGAGTCTGCTGCGTCCAACAAAAGGCTTTTAGTCTTTGATCGGCTTGGAAAGTCAACTACAAAAACTTCTATATTTGAGAGGTTAGGGCCATTGAAGATGATGAAGAAGAAGAAGAACAGGTTCCATAAAAATCATCAAAGTGTGAAAAAGCCTGTTTTTCCTAGAACCCAGAAGGATTTCCAAAGTTTGATTCCTTCTAGAATGAGGCAACAAACAGAACTTGTGATTTCATGTGGGGAGGTACTAAAAGTAAAGTCGCACACCATGGTTTATACCAAGGAACGTGATGAAAACGAAGAAAGCGTAGGCTCGTCATATCATATTACTACAGAAAGTGATCAAGATACCTTATTTCAAATGGAGGTTGCCGAGAAATTGGAGGACATTTCCTGATGTTATCACATATCATTCAATGATAGCTATCCTCAAGAGGATGAAGATGCTAGAGATTCTCCTTCATAACTTGATAAAGGGTTGAAGACCACTGTAGACTCCTTAAAAGAAGTTAATCTTGATATTGATGAAGATCTAAGGCCCACCTACCAAAGTGTTTTTTCTAACAGTTGATGGAGAAAACACTTACATAGAGATACTTAAAGAATATAGGGATGTTTTTTCTTGTAGTTATAAAGAGATTCCTGAATTAGATTCCAAAGTAGCAGTCCATCACCTCGGAGTCAAGAATGGTGCTCGCCTTGTTAAGCAGGCCCAGAGCTAGTTCAGAATAGACTTGGTGCCTTCGATTGAAAATGAAGTTAACAAACTCATCGAAGCTAGATTTATACATGAAGTTAAATACCCTACGTGGATTTCAAGCATAGTTCTGGTGAAGAAGAAGATTGGCCAAATTCAATTTTGTGTTGACTTCAGGGATCTCAACAACGCATGTCCTAAAGATGATTTCCCGCTTTCCATCCCAGAGTTGATAATTAATGCTACCACTGTTTACGAGGTAATGTTTTTTATGGACGATTCATCCGGTCATAACCAGATTCGCATGGCACCAAAAGATGAAGAGCTTACAACATTTCGTATACCCAAGGGTATCTATTGTTACAAAGTGATGCCTTTTGGTTTAAAGAATGTTGGTGCCACATATCAAAGGGCGATGTAGAATATCTTTGATGACTTGCTCCATAAAAATATTAAATGCAATATAGATGACTTAGTGGTAAAATCAAGAAAGAGGAGCAACCACTTGCAAGACCTGAGAATGGTGTTCGATCGACTTCACATATATCAACTTCGAATGAATCCATTGAATTGTGCCTTTGGAGTTACTTCTAGAATGTTCCTTGGTTTCATTGTTTGACATCGAGGAATCAAAATTGATCAAGCCAAAGTTGATGTGATTTTGAAAATGCATGAGCCTCGAAATATACATGAGTTAAAGAGTCTGCAAGGGAAGCCAGCATACATTAGGAGATTCGTCTCAAATGTAGCTGGAAGATGCCAACCATTTAGTCGTATCATGAAGAAGGGCGCTCCTTTCAAGTGGGATGAAGTACGTACTAACGACTTCGAGAGTGTCAAGTCATATTTAATGAAGCCTCCAGTTCTAATAGCCCCTGTACCTAGAAAACAATTGATACTATACATTTCAGCACAAGAAAGGTCGGTTGGAGCGATGTTGGCCCAAGAAAATAGTGAAGGGAAAGAAAACTCTCATTATTACTTGAGCAGAATGATGACACCAAATGAGCGGAATTACTTGCCGATTGAAAAGTTGTGTTTGGCGCTAGTCTTCTCAGATACAAAAGTTGAAGCACTACTTCAAGCACATAGTGTTCACCTTATTTTCAGAGCCAATCCCATTAAGTTTGTGATGTCAAATCCACTCCTCAGTTATCAACTAGCAAGGTGGTATCTCCAGTTTCAATAATTCGAGATTACATATATCCCTCAAAAGGCTGTAAAAAGGACAGGCGTTGGCAGACTTCTTGGCAGATCACCCGATACCTGACAATTGGAAGCCAACTGATGAATTTCCTGATAAAGATGCAATGGTCATTGAAAGTTAACCTCCGTGGAAGTTGTTGTCACGTCCGGAACCATGGTATAGGCATAATACGATACTCTGTGTCTGACTACATGTGACTGAGCGAACCACATGGCTGGCTAAATCAATATGGGATATATATTGCCATGACCCAAACCGATGAATCGCGATGAGTGCCTGATCTCAAGTGACCAGACACCCTTACGCTCATATCTAAACAACACTATCTAACAAAGACCTATAAATAACTCAATTTGGACTATACTGTCCCAAAAAAGGAGGACCTCATGATCTATGTACATATATATATATATATATATATATATATATGTATGTATGTGTGTGTGTGTGTGAACTGGAAAAGAACAATGCAAGCCGACTAGGCCGCTGCACATACTGCACAAAAAAGAATAGAAGCCGACAGGCTACATTATCTGTCAAATACATACAACTGTCTACAGGCCTCTACTGGAATAAAAGCTGTAGAAAGGACAGGACAGGGCCCCATCATACCCATATACATATACATCTCAAAACAATAGCATATCAAAACAGACTGCAGCTCCGGATCAAATGGAGCGCACTGACCACCGCTCGGTAGAGGTCCTACTAAGATGGACTACCTGTCTGTCTACCTAAACCTGCGGGCATGAACGTAGCCCCTCGAGTAATAGGGGAGTAAGTACGGATAATGTACTGAGTATGTAAGGCATAAGAGTAACATGAACATAAGAATCATGAACAGAGTCCAAAACTCAAAAGCCGAACTGACTGTCTGAAAGCATTTGTATGACTGAGAATCTAAAAGCATGTGCATAAATCTGTATAACTGACAATGCCTCTGTAGGCGTATAACATGCTCTCAATGACAATCATGCTCATGTATATATAGGTCATAGTGCTGAGAAACGTTCAGCCCAGTCCATTTATCATATAATAGTGTCGAGGACCGTACGGCCCGATCCATATATAATATAATAGTGCCCAGGAATGTACGACCCGATCCATATATCATCATCAAGGTGCACCAGCTGATCAGGTGGTAATGCGTATATAATGCCTATCCCTTTCCCCATACCCCATATACATATAATATTCGCGTATATAACGCCTTCTGGTCACGGGTCCATATGCATATGAATGTATGAATGCAATGCATGTATAAACTGAATACATAGAACTCTCGGAGTGACACAAGGTCATACTATCTCCGATGAACATCTTTTGAGCTAACATCACCAACATAAGAAATCTCAAGACCCATGAACAGAAGGAAGAATCATAAACAGGGTATAGGAACATCAAATACTGAAGTACTCCTAGTGCTTCTAAGAGTAGAGTAATATGGAAGCTCGTTGTTCGCTTGTTTGTTCATATCATAAGATCATGCTAAATATGAAGGAAAGGATAGCCGTAATATACCTTGAAGTATATCTAATCGTCCAACTTCTACTTCTCGAACTCGTAAGTATACAATCAAGATAACATATGCCTTAATTAGACTATTTACCTCACTTACTAACCATTTTAAATGCAAAAGGAGCGTAACAAATTGCGGGCAACATTTCCCTTGTAAACTTAACAATCCTCCAACTTTCGATTCAATCGAACATCAACCACAACATCAATAACAACAATGTCAACACTTACATATCAAGATATAATCAAATCCATTCCAAATCATCTCTTAAAACAGCCCCTAATCACCATCTTACCCTTCATCAACTACCACTTTCATAACTATCTTATCTTTACCTAAAACCACTAAAACTCTTAGTAATTAGCTTAAATACAAAGGTAAGAATCATTTACTTACCTTGAGGGGTCTAAGATTCCAAGGATCAAATTCAACTCCAACTTCCCAAGCTTTACTACTTTAATGAAACCTTAGGAACAACCTTCTTCTTCACAAGCTCGGGTTTAAGGGGCTCGGATCTTACTATAATTCATCCAATATGATGGGAATTGTAAAGGGGAAATATTCTAGGGTTTGCTCTGATTGGGGAGTGGAAAATAATGAACTAAAACGTGAGGGATCCATATATATTGGCGGGACAAAGCAGTCCTAGTGGCTGCGGGTTGACGAGCAGGTCGACGGTCCGTCAACACGTCGACGGTTCGTCGACTTGCACCGTCCCTCCTTTACTTGAGATTCAGAGGATACTAGAAGTTGACGGTGTGAAGGATGCCGGCTTCAACATGTCGATGGGCCATCCCTTTGCACCATCAATGTGCTCTGAGGCTTGAATTCCCTGAGTCGCTTAGTTCGCATCAATTCGATTCGTTTCACTTCTAATCCTATCATATTGCAAAGAATGCATACTTATACTTCTGTACACGTAAGGTAAGGCACTTAATATCTCACACTCTCGGGTGCGGGTTTCTATACTAAGGGTATAACCCACCAATAAACCAAAGACTTTCTTGTGACGAAAACGGGGAGGTGTAACATTCCTCCCCCACTTAAGAACATTCGTCCTCGAATGTTGAACTCTCAAGGATTTTTACAGAAATTTTGCTAGAGTTTCCCCTATAAATATATCAATCCATCCTATACATAACAACCCGAAATAATGCCACACAGGACCACATACTAAAATATACAACACCATGGCCTCACACGACCAATCACAATAACTATAAATAAAATCAATACCTGGGGATGATGATGCTTCACATTGAGCCTTCTGGGACAACGGAAATAAGTGTGGGTACTTAGTCTTCATCTCTTCTTCAGCCTCCTAAGTCATCTCTTCAACATTATTGTTTCTCCACAGTACTTTAACAGAAGCCACATCTTTAGTCCGCAATCGACAAACTTGTCTATCCAATATGGCTACAGGGATCTCCTCATACGATAACTACTCGGTCACCTGGATATCATCTTCTGGTAAAACTCTCGAAGGATCTCCTATACACTTACAGAGCATAGACACATGAAATATCGGATGCACAGAGCCCAACTCAGAAGGTAGCTCCAACTCATATGCCACTTTACCCACAGTACGGATAATTTTATATGGTCCAATGTATCGCAAGCTCAGCTTACCCTTCTTACCGAATCTCATTACTACCTTCATAGGCTAAAATTTCAGGAAAACCCAATCGCCTACTTCAAACTCTAACTTGCGTCGCCGATTATCTGCATTGGATTTCTGTCGACGCTGTGTTGTTAGTAATATTTCTTGAATTACTTTTACTTTATCAACTGCTTGTTGTATCAAATCTGGACCAACTAACTGATTCTCTCCAACATCAAACCATCCTATAGGCGATCTACATCTCCGCCCATATAATGCTTCATAAGGAGCCACGTGAATGCTGGAATGGTAACTGTTATTGTATGCAAACTCAATAAGATGATTATCCCAGCTACCTCAGAAGTCAATCACACAAGCTCTTAGCATGTCCTCAAGTGTTTGTATAGTACGCTCCGCTTGTCCATCTGTCTGCGGATAAAATGCAGTGCTAAGACTCTCGTGAGTCCCCAATCCATTCTGAAAAGATTTTCAGAAGTTGGCTGTAAATGGCGCTCCTCTATCTAAAATAATGGCCGTAGTAACACCATGAAGTCATACAATCGCTTTAAGGTAAAGCTTCGCATAATCTTCAGCTGCATAAGTATTTCTGATAGGTAGGAAATGAGCAGAATTTGTGAGCCTATAAACTATGACCCATATTGAATCATACTTCTACTGAGTACAGGGCAATCCTGTAATGAAATCCATATTAATTACCTCCTATTTTCATGTCGGAATCTCCATAGCTTGCAATAAACCTCAAGGCTTCTGATGCTCTATTTTAACTTGCTGACAATTTGGACACTAAGCGACAAACTCAGCTATATCTTTCTTCATGCCATCCCACCAGTACACTTCTTTGAGATCATGATACATCTTTGTTGTGCCTGGATGGATAGAATACCGAGAATAATAGGCTTTCCCAATAACCTGTTGACGGAGGCCTGTAACATTTAAAACGCACAATCTACCTCGATATCTAAGTACTCCATCTCCTGTGATCAAGAAGGGTGTCTTTTCTTTCTGTGGAGCTGTATCCCGGTAGTGAACTAAAACAGGATCCTCATACTGATGCTCCTTTGTCTTTGCTACTAAAGATGACATCGCTGTATCCTGAACTGTAACTCATGTATCACTTGTGTCTATCAACCAGAGTCGCAAACTGGCTAGCTGACAAATATCACAGGCCAGCTCCCTCTTCTCTGGCTGCACATATGACGGGCTACCCATAGACTTACGAGTAAGAGCGTCGGCTACTACATTGGGCTTCCCAGGATAGTACAGAATATCGACGTCATAATCCTTTAACAACTCTAGCCATCGCCTTTGACATAAGTTCAAGTCCTTCTGCTTAAAGATGTACTGGAGGCTCTTATGATCAATATAGATATCAACATGATCACCGTATAAATAGTGCCTCCACATTTTCAAGGCATAAATCACTGCAACTAACTCAAGATCATCGGTTGGATAATTCTTCTCGTGCTGCTTCAGCTGTCTTGAAGCATAAGCGACAACCTTGCCGTGCTGCATTAATACACAACCCAAACCAATACCTAAAGCATCACAATATATCACATAGCCGTCTGTTCCCTGTGAAAGAGTCAAGACTGGTGCTGAAGTCAACTTGTCCTTTAATATCTGAAAACTCTGCTCACATGCATCTGTCCACTGGAACTTAGTTAATTTCCAAGTCAGCTTGGTTAATAGGGCTGAAAGAGAAGAAAATCTATCCACGAACCTTCTGTAATGTCACGACCCGGCTAGGGGGCCATGACGGGTACCTTGAGCTGACTACCGAGCACCACTCATCATGTTAATCATCATACCCCACCTGAACGCATGTACTCTTCAAATAAATATATACATATACGTAGGCCCTCACGGCTGCAAAAATGACATACAAGAATATACAATGTAGTCATCATGGGACATCTACTACCCACACATACATATCTATGAGCCTCCACTAGAGTGCTAGACATAAGGATGGGACAGGACCCCTTCGTGCCCAAATATATGTACGCAAAATAATATCTTAAAAATGGTACCTTCGGAATAATAGAGTGCTCCTGTAAATCTGCTGAGTAGCTCCTAGGAATCTAGGCCATCTCCCTATCTACCTGTGGGCATGAACACATCGTCCAAAAAGAAAAGGAAATCAGTACGAACATTGTACTGAGTATGTAAGGCATGAATAGTAATAACATGTCGAAGAGATAAGGAAACATCAAGTAAGAAAACAACCTGTAGCTAAATGTCAATTAGACAGAATAATGCATGCTAACTTACATCATAAACATCATCATATCATGTATGCTTGTATAAGCTTCCCGACCATATAGTTACGGTGTGATCATCATTACCCCGCGTCCAGGCCTCCCGCGTCCGGGTTAAACATCTCATGCCGCCCACTAGTGGAGTCTGTCGATGCCCTCTAGACATGGTGTATATGACGCCCGCCTTAGCGGTGTCTGCCCGGCCATATAGGCATGATGTAATCTCATCATCATATACTTATCATAAAGCATGCATAAAAACTCATGGATAAGCTATAACTCTATCGGGGTGACGTAAGGTCGAGAACCCCCGATTCCATTATGGAGTAGTCATAATCATCCTGCCTCACCTTGAAGGAACTAGCATTATAAGGTGAGTGTAACAACAATGAGTAGCATTAAAGAATCGTATGAGTAACAACAATGAGCAACATTAAAGAATCGTATGAGGATCATTAGCTTCATAGAAACATCATGCCATAAGCTTTGGAATCTCTAGGCTTAGACTAATCATCATCATTATCATATTCGTAACATATCTCTAATTTTTATCTCATGAGAAGCTCTTTAAAAACATAGACTCATAGTTTCCGGAATGTAAGAAGGTCATGGAGAAATAAAGGGAATCATGTCATAGGAATCATGCCTTAGAAAAAGAAGGGACTAGCCTCACATACCTTTTCGCCTTTCTAACTTGCCGACTAAACGCTTCCTTCTAAGTTCGCGATTGTACATTCAAGAGAATTCGTGCTAGAATTAGATAATCGGAAGAATACTTAAGCTTAAGCTAAAGCTAACGAAAATTGGGCAGCATCTCTTTTGTTTCTACAACCTTCTCCATATGATATAATAACTCCCAAATATCCATAACATTCATAATATCGTAATCAACAACTTCTTCAAGTTCAACGTTATTCAATTCCCACAATCCCTTACCAAAATGATTCATGACCATAACTTCTGCATAACACCGTATGCGTTCTCATATTATACTTCCTTAATGTCATTTGTATCACCTGCAACAATATTTTACTCATAATATATCAAGGGTCATGATTTATGTTAAACTACTATTCAAGAATACCATTATTTTCACATTTGAGCTCCATATTCTACTTTCTTCCATAATCTAAGTCTTTCAACCCCTCAATATTCTTTATATCATGAACTGATCATAAAACTCACCTTTGATTGTGCAGGGATGGGATTTTTATGAAGATACTTCACTTGGAGAAAACCCTAGCTTTAATTCCAAAGAGATTTCTTGCTTCCATCAACCCTAGCTTGCATTCTTGCACTTGATTTCCTTAGATTAATGATATTGACCTTTGATTTCCCTTGAGCTCTTGTAAATGAAGTGTGTGGAATGTTCTAGAGGTGTAGAGAGAAGCGGAGAAGTTGGAAAATGAGAAATTAGAAGTGTGATCACATTTTTATACTTGAAATATACTCAGCCTGTCGGGTGTTATACAGACCCTTATACGGTCCGTATAACATTATACGGTTCGTATAACATTATACGATCCGTATAAGTTAGCGTATTTCACCATCAGGGATTTTTCTTTCCTGTTAGGGGTTATACGGACCCTTATATGAACCGTATAAAGTTATACGGACCGTATAAATGGTCATATAACTCCACTTTCCTAAAATTATTTCCGTTGTTTCGTTTGATCTCCAATCCTTATGGAACCTTCTTAGCATTTGTTTAGCACTTCATTAACAATCTAAGGAGCATTATAACTCTTCCTCAAGACATCATTGAATCCACATGTGCTCAGTACTTTGCAAACCCTTCTTCAAAACACGACTCATGCTTGAAATTCATTAACGAACTTTCTTCTCTTGTTTCAAATGTCTTTGGAATCTTAATTAGAACCGTTAAGTACTACTTCTTACTTGTAGAAACATCATCTACTTCTTATCCTGCGTTAGTCTATTTACTGAGCAACAACATGAAATTTTCTGAGGTGTAACATGTAATATCCTGCTAGGCCCAAGAAACTACGTATCTCCATCAGTGTCATGGGCCTTGGCCAATTCTTCACAGCTTTAATCTTTTAAGTATCCACTCTAATTCCTTCATCTGAAATAATGTGACCCAGAAAAGCCACAGAGTTCAACCAGAACTCACATTTGGAGAACTTGTCATACAGCTCACTATCTCAAAGAACTCTAAGAACTACACATAGATGCTCTGCATGATCAGCCTCTGGCGGTGAATAAACCAGATTATCATCTATAAACACAGTCTGTCACGACCCAACCGCAGGGCCATGGCGAGTACCTGGTGCTAACCCACTCGGGCACCTCTCATCATACATTCACATTTACATCTAGGTGAGCCACATGGCCTACTCATAATTTCTATACATCAATAATACGAATCTCATTGGGCAATGACACTTCTATATCAACATCAATAGCTATGCCCACATCCATATACACGAGCCAACGAGGCTAACAAAATATTGTACAAAATATGAGCCGACAAGGCTAAAAGACATCTAGCTATACACAACCACCTATGAGTCTCTAAAGAGAGTATGTAACATCATATAGACGGGACAGGACCCCGCCATGCCCATATGTATGTACACAAAAGAATAACACCAACAGCTGCAGCTCCAGATCAAATGGAGCTCCTATGCAGTCCCTGAACAAGTAATCTATGGATTAAGTCTGTCTCCCTTTCCACTTGCAGGCATGACGCAACGTCCACAAACAAAAGGACGTCAGTATGAATAATGTACTGAGTATGTAAAGCATAATCAGCATCATAATAGAAGCACAAGAAATAACACAAGATAGGAGAGTTATGAGATAACAGAGCCATTTGTACCTCTAGCGGAAATCATCATATTTTCTTACCCTTTTTCTAATAGGAACCTTCCATTTCTAATGCTTACTTATATATTAGTACAATACCCGACCATAGGGGTTCAATGTCTCGCATACCCGGCTATAACAAGGCTCGGTGTTATACATACCTGGCCCTACCAAGGCTTAGTGTTATTCGTACCCAACTGCAGCGGTGAGCGCGCGATAAATATCATACCCGACCATCTAAGCTCGGTGTTACATAATAGTCATACCTAGATCTACATGTATACATAGGAGTCCATAAGTATTTTCAATATCATCATTATTGTTGTTTTCACTATATCCTTCCTTAGAGGATCAACTGTCATACAATGAAGGCAATAGTATCGTAAGAATTCCAAGAACCATGAGCTGTAGTAATTCTAGGGATGAAGTCATTTGGAAGACATTGTGGAACTCATGTGAAGGTATATAGCAATGGAATCATGCCTTAATGAAGCAAGGGTTAGCCTTACATACCTCATCGTCTTCTTAACTACTTAAGGTTCACCGTCGAAGCTTGAGAAATATACATTTAGAAGGATTCATACCATGGTTAAGCCTTTAAAGATACTCTTAAATCCAAACTAGAATAATTCATGAGCTAAAAAAAATTGGGCAGCATTTCCCTTATTTCATCGACTTCCACCACACTAAAAAACAATCCCCAAACAACCATAACAACATCCAGAATATCATAATCAAGTGATCACATTCCATTAAGTCCTCCATATTCATTCTCACATTCAACTTATACTAACAACTTCACACCAACCCTTTGCACATTGTCATACAACGCTTCCTCATCATCATTATTACCTTCCATAACAAGATTATATCCATATTATACTAAGAATCATAACTCAAGTTAGCTTACTACTCAAAACATTATGAAATCTATATTTAAGCTTCATTTTCTACTTCCTTTCCTCATTCAAGTTATTCAACAACTAAACATGCTTAACAATATGTAATAAACATGAAAACTAAGCTTTTATCTCATAGGAATGAGCTTTGGAGCAAGATATCAACTTGTGGAAAACCCTAGCTACAATACCCAAGTAAATCTTGAAATCTACTAACCCCTTCTAACACATGAACACTTCAATTCTTGCTATAAGATCTTTGTTTTCTCTTGGGTTGGAGTGGAATAAGCTTGGAGAAGGGTTTCGAGCTCTCAAGACTTGGAGAGAGGGTGGGAAATGAAATAATGAACAAAGGGGTCACATATAACAAAAATGAAATTTTGGCCCGACCCGGATATACGGCCAATTTTACGAGTCGTGTAATTTATACGGTTCGTATAATTGGACCGTATAATCCCACCAGGAAATCACCCCTCTCTGGAAGCTTTCTATGGACCATTATATGGGCCATATAATTTATACGGTCCGTACAATGGCACTTCTACTATCGCAAAAACTCTCCCAAACATAACTTTCATTTCGCTTCCTTCAACAAATTTGGTCCATCGACTCATATAACTTCAAAATCTTATGCTATACACTTAAAACGATTAGATACCCTTCTTAATCTCATAAGAACCTCGTGTTCATCTTAATCTCGCATTAGTCTACTCACAAGGTAACAAATTCAAAATCTCCGAGATGTAACATTCTTCCCCCTTAGGAGCATTCATCCTCGAATGTTAGGTTCTGGGGGATTCTATAAAAATTTCGCCAGAGTTTCCCCTGTAATATGACACTACCATCCTATCACAGCAACCTAAAATATATCACTTCATACCGATACAACAAAAACATTAATAACCATGGCCACACACGACTAAGAAAGCATCAAAGAAAGCATTACATACCTAAGGACATTGGCATCTCTGCTCGAGTTGCTTCTGGAGGTGGGAATAAATGTGGGTACCTGAACTTCATGTCTTCTTCCATTTCCCAGGTCATTTCCTCTCTATTATTATTTCTCCATAAAACTTTAACTGAAGCTACGTCCTTGGTTATGAGTCTCCATACTTGCCTATCTAGAATGACAATGGGAACTTTTTCATAAGACAATTGTCTAGTGACTCGGATATCATCTACTGGTACAATTCTGGAAGGATCCCCAATGCACTTACGAAGCATTGATACATGGAAAACTGAGTGAACTGACTCTAAATCAGGATGTAGATCTAATTCGCAAGCCACCTGGCCTATCTTGCGTACAATCTCATAAAGCCCAATATATCGAGGACTAAGATTGCCCTTCTTGCCAAATCTCATAACACCCTTTATTGGCGACATCTTTAAGAATACCCAGTCTTTCACTTGAAACTCTAAATCTCATCGACGATTATCTGCATAAGATTTCTGGCGACTCTGAGCTGTTAATAGTCGATCCTGTATGAGCTTGACCTTTTCTGTAGCTTGTTGGACCAAATCTGGTCCTGCCAATTTAGCCTCTCCTACTTTAAACCACCCGATTGACAATCTGCACTTTCGTCCATATAAAGCCTCATACGGGGCTATTTGGATGCTAGAATGATAACTGTTGTTATAAGCAAATTTATTGAGCGGTAAGTGATCATCCCAATTACCTTCGAAATCTAATACACATGCCCGTAGCATATTCACAAGCATCTGAGTGGTACGCTCAGCTTGCCCATCAGTCTGGGGATGAAATGCTGTGCTAAGACTCACATGAGTCCCCAAACCTTCTTGAATAGATTTCCAAAAATTGTCTATAAACTGAGTCTCTCTATCAGAAATAATAGATACTGAAATACCATGAAGTCGTACTATGTCCTTAACATAAAGCTTTGCATAATCTGTAGCTAAATACATAGTTCTGACCAGTAAGAAATGAGCTGACTTAGTGAGTCTATTAATAATTACCCATATAGAATCATACTTACGTCGAGAACGGGGTAAGCCTGCAATGAAATCCATATTAATTACTTCCCATTTCCAGGTCGGAATTTCTATAGCTTGTAATAATCCACCAGGCGTTTGGTGCTCAATTTTGACTTGGTGACAATTAGGACATTGAGCTACGAATTCCACTATGTCTTTCTTCATTCCATTCCACCAATATATGAATTTAAGATCATGGTACATTTTCGTTGCTCCGGGGTGAACATAATAATGGGAATAATGGGCTTCTTTCAAAATCTGATGGCGTAACCCTGCAAAATCGGGAACACCCAACCTGCCTCGATATAGGAGAAATCCATCTCCCGAAATCTCAAAGGATGGCTGCTTCTTCTGGGGAAGTGTACTCCTATAATGAACTAGCATAGGATCCTCGTATTGACGCTCTTTCACTTCAACTGCTAGCGATGAGACAGCTGCATTCTGAATGGTAGCTCCCATATTACCTGAGTCCACTACTCGAATTCCTAGGCTAGCCAACTGCTGGAGCTCACGAGCTAACTCTCTTTCCTTTGGCCGAATATCAAATAGCTCTCGAGTTTGGAGAATCTTAAGGACCGTACGTAAATGATCCGCATGTTCTGCCTCGGACCCAGAATATAATAGGATATCATCAATAAACACGATCACAAATACATCTAGGAAAGGCCTGAACACATTGTTCATCAAATACATGAATACTGCAGGTGCGTTAGTTACCCCAAATGACATTATTCGGAATTCGAAATGGCCATATCTTGTTCTGAAGGCCGTTTTTGGAATATCTTTCTCCCTAACTCTCACCTGGTGATACCCGGATCTCAAATCTATTTTTGAAAACCACTTGGCACCCTGTAGTTGATCAAATAAATCATCAATCCTTGAGAGAGAATATTTATTCTTGATCGTCACCTTATTAAGTTGCCGATAATCAATACACATCCGTAAGGAGCCGTCTTTCTTTCTTACAAATAGCACGGCGCTCCTCACGGGGATGAACTAGGCCTTATGAAGTCCTTCTCGAGCAAGTCCTTCAATTTCTCCTTCACCTCTCTCACCACTCTGGAGGAAGGCTTAGAAGTTCATCCGGGAATACATCCGGACACTCATTCACTACTAGGACAGACTGAAGAGTCGACGATTCAGCTTCTATATCTTGAACCAGGACTAAATGGTAAATACAACCTTTAGCAATCATTTTCCTTGTCTTGAGATAGGAAATACACCTACCTCTCGGCGATGCTATATTTCCCTTCCATTCCAAAACTAGTTCTCCCAGAAACTGGAAGCGAACCATCTTCATTCTACAATCAACATTGGCATAGTAAGAAGCCAACCAATCTATGCCTATAATAATGTCAAAGTCCACCATTTTCAACTCATGTAAATTAGCCATAGTACGATAATTACAAATCAAGACTATACAATTTCTATATACTCGACTAGCTATTACCGGTTCAGCAACGGGTGTAGATACTTCAAAAGGTTTAGCTGACTTCGGTTTCAACCTAAATCGACCAGCAATATAAAGAGTAACATATGACAATGTGGAGCCCCGATCTATCAAAGCATATACATCATGAGAAAATACTGATAATATACCTGTGACGACATCAGGGGATCACTCAAGATTCTGTCGCCAACCAATGCATAAATACGGTGCTGAGGACCACTAGAACTGGAAGCTCCTCCTCTACCTTTATCACGGCTGACTGGCGTTTGTGAACCTTGCCCTGGAGGGAGTATAGATGATGAAGACCCAGATGCTGACCCTATTGGATAGACTCTAACCCTACCACCAATCGAGGGGCAGTCACGCATAATATGGCCTGGCCGACCATATGTATAGCAAACATCTGAGCCTAATCGACACTGGCCTCAATGTAACTTCCCGCATTGAGAACTTCGTGGCACGGGTGGCCTTGCCTGACCCGAGTCGCCTCTGAAATGAGAAACTGAAGCCCTAAAACTCTGACTCGGCCCAGAGTGAATAGATCTATCAAATCTTTGGCCTGCAAATCGTGGGGGCGCACTAGTCAAAGAATGACCTGAATGCCTAGAAAACTGCTGTCTTTGCCCTTCTCTAAACTCACTAGTCAGACCCGAAGATCTTGCCCTCTTGTTATACCTTCTATCATGATCATGCCCACTTCTTTGTTATTGTTGGCTTTCCTCCAAATTCTGAGCATTGGCTTGAATACGTGAAATATCCATATTGTCCTGAAGGGATGAAGTCATGCACTTATCCGTCAAATGTGGCCCTAAGCCACTCACAAATTGATGCACTCGATCACCCATATCTTCTACTATGGCCAGAGTGTACCTAGCCAAATAATTGAAGCGGAGACTATACTCTAAAGGACTCATGCTTCCTTGCTTAAGATTCAAGAACTTATCGGCTCTAGCCCGCCGAACCTCAGGGGGCAAGTAATGTCGAAGGAAAGCATCAACAAATTCTTGCCATACCTGGGAAGGTGCGTTAACTCCCCTTGAAGATAGCCACACCTATACCAATGAACCGCAACATTCCACAACTTAAACGGTGCTAACTCCACTGATTCAACGTCGGAAGCATGCATTAAACAAAGTATCATTAACATTCTATCAATAAAGTTTTGAGGGTTCTCATCCGGCTTTGACTCGAAGAACTATGGAGGGTTCAAGCTAATAAAATCACGGGCCCTTGTACTAAACGCCCTATCACCATCACCCATACCTTGCTGCTGGGCCTGAGCGGCAACCAATTGAGTCAACAATTAAATAGCCTCTTTCATATCTTGACCCAAAACCACTGGTGGAGAAGCCGGAGGTGTTGGAGCTGGGGCTGAGGCTCCCTCATGCTTCTCAAAATAAGCAACGAGTGAGAGGGCTGAGATTGAACTGGATTCTGGGACAGACCCTCCTCTATAACCGTTTGCGGTACTCTTTTGGACCACTTTTCTACCACTGTCTTGCCCTTTTAGTCTGCTGTAGCTTTCCTCTTCATAGGTATTTTTGAAATACGTATACACGATTTAAGGAAAAGAAATTCCTATATCATGGCTCTGTCACACGATCTTATGAAGAAAGAAGGTCATTCATTCCTAAAAATGCCCACAGCCTTCTGTTTATAGGTGTGCCATGCAACACACCCATAGCTAGGACTCTACTAGACACGGCTCGTAGACACATCCTAGGATAGAACTACTCTGATACCACTTTTAACACGACCCAACCAAAGGGCCATGGAAAGCCACATTCACATTTAGGTGAGCCACATGGCCTACTGATAATTTCTATACATCAATAATACGAATCTCATTGGGCAATTACACTTCTATATCAACATCAACAACTATGTCCACATCCATATACACAAACCAACGAGGCTAACAAAATATTGTACAAAATATGAGTCGACAAGGCTAAAAGACACCTAGCTATACACAACCATCTATGAGCCTTTAAAAAGACTATGTAACATCATATAGATGGGACAGGACCCCGCCATGCCTATATGTATGTACACAAAAGAATAATACCAACAGCTGCAGCTCCAGATCAAATGGAGTTCCTATGCAGTCCCTGAACAAGTAATCTATGGATTAATTCTGTCTCCCTTTTCACTTGCGGGCATGACGCAGCGTTCACAAACAAAAGGACGTCATTATGAATAATGTACTGAGTCTGTAAAGCATAATCAACATCATAATAGAAGCACAAGAAATAACACAAGATAGGAGAGTTATGAGATAACAGAGCCATTTGTACCTCTAGCGGAAATCATCATGTTTTCTTACCCTTTTTCTAATAGGAACCTTCCATTTCTAATGCTTACTTATATATTAGTACCATACCCAACCATAGGGGTTCAATGTCTCGCATACCCGGCCATAACAAGGCTCGGTGTTATACATACATGGCCCTACCAAGGCTCAGTGCTACTCGTACCCAACTGCAGTGGTGCGCGCATGTCACGACCCAACCGGAGGGCCGCGACGGGCACCCAGTGCTAACACACTCAGGAACCTCTTACCATACTTTCACATTTACTGCTAGGTGAGCCACATATCTAAATCATACTTTCTACCCATTATTCAACTAGTTCCCTTGGACAACAATACATATATGTATATCACCATTAATAGCAATGTACATAAGCCGACGAGGCTAACAAAATGACATCCAAAATATAGACCAACAAGGCCAAACACATCTAACTATATACACATGTCTACGAGCCTCTAAGGAGAGTATGTCATATCATATCGGCGGGACAAGACCCCGTCATGCCCATAAATATATACACAAAAGAATAAGTACCAAAAGTTATAGCTCCGAATGAAGTGGAGTTCCGCTTGTAGTCCCTGAGAAATATAGATATGGATCAAGCCTGTCTCCCTGGCGACCTGCAGGCATGACGCAGCGTCCACAAACAAAAGGACGTCAGTGCGAAGAATGTACTGAGTATGTAAAGCATGATCAATATCATTATAGAAGCATAATAAGCAACATAAGAGATAGCATAATATGGAAGATAGTAGTATCATCGTCATAAGCACTTACTCGCCTTTCATAGGGACTTTCCATTTCTAATACGTGATTGTGTGCATACATCCATATCCGTATCCGTATTCGTATCCGTACTCATTTACATTTCGTATCCATAATCGTATTCATATACATATTATTATTCGTACTCGTATCATGTTCGTATTCATACTCATATCTATATCATATACATATCCATTTACATAGCATACCTGACAATGAAGGTTCGGTGTTTCACGTACCCGACCATGGTTAGGCTCGGTTATCATACATACCTGGCCAACCAAGGCTCAGTGTTACATATACCTGGCCCTACCAAGGCTTCAGGGTTATCCGTACCCAACTGCAGTGGTGCGCGCGCATTGTCACATATATACTCATCTATATATTCTACCCGGCCATATAAGCTCGGGGTTTCACAATAGCCATACATAGGCACACATACATATAAGCTCATAGGCATCTTTAGCATTATCACTATTATCTTCGTCATCATTATCGTTACCACTATTATCGTCGTCATCATTATCATCATCACCGTTATCGTCGTTATCATTATCGTCGTTCATTACATCTATCCTTATAGGATTATTCGTCATATGAGGAATTTAGTACAATCGTAATAAATCTCAAGAATTATAAGCTTTGTAGCTTTTTGAAGATACCTTTTCCATTCAACTATTCTATCACTTGCACCTTCTCCTTCAATGCTCACGTTTCCCCTTCATTAAAGTTATACTATCATTCGAAAGATCGATAGCTAGCATACAAGACTAAAGCTAGAGAAAATGGGACAACATCTCATTTATTTATACGACTTCCTCCATATCATATATCAACTCCCAAACATCAATAATACATTCACAACATCATAACAATGATCTTTATTTAACTACATTATCCATATTCCTCAATTCACGTCAAGTCATCCATATCCATGGTCATAGCACACTATTACCTTCGCTCATGTACCCTGTCTATCCCATATTCTCAATATGATTTAGAACATGATTATATTCATAGTATATCAAGAATCATTACTCAACCCAAGCTATTACTCAAAAATGACACTATTCCCATATTCAAGACCCATTTTCTATATCCTTTTACAATCCAAGTGTTTCAAAATTCAAATACCTTAAACAACATGGAAATACTATAAATCTTACCTTAGATGGTGTAGGAATAAGCTTTGGGTGGAAATACTTCACTTGAGCAAAACCCTAGTTTCACCCCCAATGAGATTTCTTGACTTGGATGATCTTTAATGGGTTTCTTACACTTGGTTTGCTTAGTTTGATGAAGTAGGTCAAAGATTTCTCTTGTGTTCTTGTATATGAAGAGTGGAGAGGGTTTCTAGAGAGTTCTTGGAGTGCGGATGAAAAATGAAATGAAAATAATGACTTGGTCCCTTCTTAATATCATGAAAAATCTGCTCTGTCGGGTAATTATACGGACACTTATATGGTCCTATAAACTTATACGGTCCGTATAAGAGACCGTGAAATCGCCCCTCTTTCCACTCGATTCTGTGACCATTTGACAGCACTTTATACAGGCCATATAAGTTTTTACGGTTCGTATAAGTAACCGTAAAATCTCCTCTTCAACACCTGGCTTCTGTGACCATTATACGACACATTATACGGCCGTATAACTTTATACGATCCGTATAAGTGACCGTATAACCTCACCCATGAGGGACTTCACTGTGACAATCCCGCAGTCCTTTATACGGACCGTATAACTCGTTTTTTCACTGATCTTTTTGTTGTCACTTCGTTTGATCTCCAATCCTTAGGGAACCTTCTTAACACTTGTTTATCACCTCATTAACAATCTAAGGGACGTTATAAATCTTCTCCAAAGCATCATTAAGTTATCATTAACCCGTTACTCATAATTCCTTTTCGATACCTATCGTATGTCTTGCCTTCTCTTGGCAAACATTCTTCCCTTATCTCGAATGCCTTTGAAATCTTAATTAGGTTCATCAAACGTCATTCCTTACTTGTTGAAATATCGAATGCTCGTACTCTTTATTAGTCTATTCACTGTGCATCAACGGAAAATTTTCCGAGGCATAATATTCTTCCCCCCTTAAGAACATTCGTTCTCGAATGTTAAGTTCTCGGGGATTCTATAAAAATTTCGCCAGAGTTTCCCCTGTAATATGGTACTACCATCCTGTCACAACAGCCCATAACAACAATGCCTCATAGGGCCACAACATAATAGCAATAGAATTTGGCCACACACGAGCCAAAAGCATAAAAAGGAAAACATACATATCTTATGATCTTGATGTCTCATCTTGGATTTCTCCTAGGGGTTGAAATAAATGCGGGTACTTTGATCTCATAATTTCTTCTGCTTCCCATGTCATTTCTTCTCATTTATTGTTTCTCCATAAGACCTTAACTGAGGCCACCTCTTTGTTTCCAAGCCTCCGTACTTGCCTGTCTAGTATGGCAATGGGTACCTCTTCATAAGTCAATTTTCTATCACTTGAACATCATTTACTGGCACGATCCTAGTAGGATCTCCAACACATTTACGAAGCATCGAGACATGGAAAATTGGGTGAACTGACTCTAAATCAGGAGGTAGATCTAACTCATAGGCCACTTTACCTACTTTGCGCACAATTTCATAAGGCCCAATGTATCGGGGACTAAGTTTCCCTTTTTTGCCAAATCTCATTACACCCCTCATTGGTGACACTTTTAAGAATACCCAATCTTTCACTTGGAACTCTAAGTCCCTTCGATGATTATCCGCATAGGACTTTTGATGACTTTGAGCTGCTAATAACCAATCTTGTATGAGCTTGACTTTCTCTATGGCTTGCTGGACCAAGTCTGGCCCTATCAATTTAGTCTCTCCTACCTCAAACCACCCAATTGGGGATCTGCACTTTCGCCCATATAAAGCCTCATATGGTGCCATTTGGATGCTAGAATTATAGCTATTATTATAAGCAAATTCACTAAGGGGTAGGTGATCATCCCAATTACCTCCAAAATCTATCATACATGCCCGTAACGTACCCTCAAGAGTATGAATGGTACGTTTAGCTTGTCCATCAGTCTGCGGGTGAAATGCCGTGCTAAGGCTCACTTGAGTCCCTAAACCCTCTTGGAAGGACTTCCAAAAATTAGCTGTAAACTGAGTCCTCTATCTGTGATAATAGATGCTGGGACACCATGGAGTCGCACTATCTCTTTAACATAAAGTTTTGCATAATCTTCTGTCACATATGTCGTTCTGACTGGTAAGAAATGAGCTGACTTCGTAAGTCTATCCATAATCACCCGTATAGAATCATACTTACGTCGAGAACAGGGTAAGCTTGTAATGAAGTCCATGTTAATTACTTCCCACTTCCAAGTTGGAATTTCTATAGCTTGTAGCAATCCGCCCGGCTTTTGGTGCTCGATTTTCACTTGTTGACAGTTGGGACATTGAGCTACGAATTCCGCTATATCTTTCTTTATCCCATTCCACCAATATATAGACTTAAGATCATGGTACACTTTTGTTGCTCCGGAGTGGACAGAATAACCGGAACAATGAGCTTCTCTTAATATTTGGTGACGTAAACCTGCCACGACACGAACACATACTCTGCCTCGGCATTGGAGAACTCAGTCTCTTGCAATCTCAAATGATAACTTCCCCTTCTGAGGGAGTGTATTTCTGTAATGCATTAGCATGGGATCTTCGAATTGTCGCTCCTTCACTTCTACTACTAGTGACGAGACTGCTGAATTCTTAATGGTAGTTCCCCTGCTACCTGAGTCCAATACTCGAACTCCCAAACTAGCTAACTGCTGGAGCTCACGAGCCAATTCTCTTTTCTCTAGTTGTACATCACACAAACTTCCCATAGATCTACGGCTAAGAGCATCATCCACAACATTTGCTTTTCCGGGGTGATATAAGATATCAACATCATAATCTTTTAGTAATTCCAACCATCGTCGTTGCCGCAAATTCAACTCTTTCTGCTTGAAGATGTACTGAAGACTCTTATGATCTGTATAAATATCCACATGGACACCATATAAATAATATCTCCACATCTTTAATGCATGAATCACTGCAGCCAATTCCAGATCATGGGTTGGGTAATTTTTCTCATGTTTCCATAATTGCCTTGAAGCATACGCAATCACCTTACCATGTTGCATCAACACATAGCCTAGCCCAATGCCTGAAGCATCACAATAAACAACATATCCTTCAAATCCCTCTGGAAGTGTCAGGACTGGGGGAGAAGTCAATCTATCCTTTAACTCTTGGAAGCTACGTTCACAAGCATTTGTCCATTGAAACTTTGCTGATTTCTGGGTTAGCTTTGTCAGTGGTGCAGAAATGGAAGAAAAACCTTCAGCAAATCTCCTGTAATAACCTGCTAAGCCCAGAAAGCTACGAACCTTCGTAGGAGTTGTGGGCCTTGGCCAAGTCTTCACGGCCTCAATCTTTTGGCTATCTACCTGAATACCATCGGCTGCAACAATGTGCCCCAAAAATGTCACTGAGTTCAACCAAAACTCACACTTAGAAAATTGAGCAAACAACTCTCGAGTTTGAAGAACTCTAAGGACGACACGTAAATGATCCGCATGTTCTGCCTAGGATCTAGAATACACCAAGATATTGTCAATGAATACAATCACAAATAGATCTAAGAAGGGCCTGAACATATTATTCATCAAATCCATAAATACTGTCGGTGCATTAGTTAGCCCAAATGACATTACTCGGAACTCAAAATGGCCATATTTTGTCCTGAAGGCTGTCTTAGGGATATCTTTCACGCTAACTCTCACTTGATGACACCCGGACCTCAAATCTATCTTTGAAAACCATTTGGCACCTTGTAATTGGTCAAATAAGTCATCAATCCATGGAAGAGGATATTTGTTCTTAATCGTCACCTTATTCAATTGTTGATAGTCAATGCACATTCTCAAGGAGCCATCTTTCTTTCGGACAACGGGGATAAACAAGGCCTAACAAAGCCTTTCTCAAACAAGTCTTTCAGTTGCTCCTTCAATTCTTTCAATTCTGTGGGAGCCATTCTATAAGGAGGAATAGATATAGGCTTACTTTCTAGCAACACATCAATAGCAAAATCAATCTCCCGCTCAGGAGGGAGGCCTGGAAGCTCTTCCAGGAACACATCCAAAATTTCATTCACTACGGGAACTGACTGAAGAGTCGGCAGATCGGCTTCTACATCTTGAACCCGAACTAGATGATAAATGCATCCTTTCATGATCATTTTCCTTGCCTTTAGATAGGAAATAAACCTACCTTTTGGTGACGCGGTATTCCCTTTCCATTCTAAACTAGTTCTCCCAAAAATTGGAAACGAACCATTTTCATTTTATAATCGACATTGGCATAGTAAGAAGCTAATCAATGCATGGCCATAATAACATCAAAGTCTACCATTTTTAACTCATGTAAGTCAATCATAGTACGATGGTCACAAACCACAACTATACGGTTTCTATATACTCGGCTAGCTATTACCAATTCACCAATGGGTGTAGACAACTCAAAAGGTTTGATCGACTCCGGTTCGACTCTAAACCGATCGGCAATATACGGAGTAACATATGAAAATGTGGAGCCCGGATCTGTCAAAGCATATACATCATGAGAAAATACCGATAATATACCTGTGACCACATGAGGAGAAGACTCAAGATCTTGGCGTCCAGCCAAAGCATAAATACGGTGCTGAGGACCACTAGAACTGGGACTCTCCCTCTGCCTCTACCATGGCCGACTGGCACATGTGGACCTAGCCCCATAGGGCGTACTGATAATGAAGATCCGGCTACTGACCCTGAAGGCTGGGTCCTACCTCTACCACCAACTGAGGGGTAATCACGCATAATATGGCCTGGTCGACCACATGAATAGCAAACCTCTAAACCCAATCAGCACTAACCCCAATGTAACTTCCCACACTGGGAACATCATGGTACGGGTGGCCTCGTCTGACCCGAATCACCTCTGAACTGAGATCCCCAAAAACTCTAACTCGGCCCGGAACGAGTAGATCTATCAAATCTCTGACCTGAAAACCGTGGAGGTGCACTAGTCATAGAATGGCCTAAATGCCTCGAGAACTGCTGTCTGTGCCTGCCCCTAAACCCACTCGTCGGACCCGAAGATCTATCCCTCTTGTTATATCTCCTATCTTGCTCACGCTCACTTCTTTATTGTTGTAGGCTTTCTTCTAAATTTTGAGCATGGGCCTGAATGCGTGAAATATCCATATTGTCTTGAAGGGACGCAGTCAAGCACCTATCCATCAAATGTGGCCCTAGGCCTTTCACAAATCGGTGCAGTCGGTCACCTATATCCGCTACCATGGCCGAAGCATACCTAGCCGAAGAATTGAAGCGGAGACTGTACTCTAAAGCACTCATGCTACCTTGCCTCAAATTCAAAAATTTATCAGCTCTAGCTCGACGAACTTATGGAGGCAAATAATATCGGAGGAAAGCATCAACAAATTCTTGCCATACCGGGGGAGGCGCGTTGGCTCCCCGTGAAGCCATCCAAACCGTGTACCAATGAACCGCAACATCCCTCAATCTATAGGACGCTAATTCCATTGATTCGGTGTCCGAAGCATATATTAAGCGAAGCGTCCTCAATATTCCATCAATAAAATTCTGAGGGTCCTCATCCAACTTTGATCCAAAGAATTCCGGGGGGTTCAAGCTAATGAAGTCACGGGCCCATGCACTAACAGCCCTATCACCTTACCCTGTACTTTGCTGCTGAGTCTGGGCAGCAACCAATTGAGTAAGAAAATGGATGGCCGCTTTTACATCTTGGCCTGAAGCATCCGGTGGAGGAGCCGGAGGTGCTGGAGCTGGGGCTGAGGCTCCATCACGCTCCTCAGAAATAGGCACTGACTGGGAGGACTGAGATTAAGCCGCATTCTGGGACTCACTTTCCTCTACAACTGTTGGCGGTGCTTTTTCAACCCGCTTTTCTGCCACTGTCTTTCCCTTTTGGGCTGTCGTAGCCTTTTTCTTTACAAGCATTTTTGAAATACATAACACACCGTTAAGGAAAAAGAAGTTCTTATGTCATAGCTCTATCGCACCATCTTATGAAGAAGGAAGGTCATTCATTCCTAAAATGCCCGCAACCTCTTGTTTATAAGTTTGGCGCGCAACACACCCATAACCAAGACTCTACTGGACACGGCTCGTAGACACACCCTAGGACAAAACTGCTCTGATACCACTTTTGTCACGACCCAACTGGAGGGCCGCGACAGGCACACGATGCTCACCCACCCAGGCACCTCTTAACATACTTTCACATTTACCTCTAGGTGAGCCACGTAGCTAAATCATACTTTCTATCCATTATTCAACTAGTTCCCTTGGACAACAATACATATATGCATATCACCATTAATAGCAATGTACATAAACCGATGAGGCTAACAAAATAACATCCAAAATATAGACCGACAAGGCCAAACACATCTAACTATATACACATGTCTACGAGCCTCTAAGGAGAGTATATCATATCATATAGGCGGGACAGGACCCCGCTATGCCCATAAATATATACATAAAAGAATAAGTACCAAAAGCTATAGCTCCGAATGAAGTGGAGCTCCGCTATGTAGTCCCTGAGAAATATACCTATGGATCAAGCCTGTCTCCCTGGCCACCTGCGGGCATGACGCAGCGTCCACAAACAAAAGGACGTCAGTACGAAGAATGTACTGAGTATGTAAAGCATGATCAATATCATTATAGAAGCATAATAAGCAACATAAGAGATAGCATAATATGGAAGATAGTAGTATCATCATCATAAGCACTTACTTGCCTTTCATAGGTACTTTCCATTTCTAATGCGAGATTGTGTACACACATCCATATCCGTATCCGTATTCGTATCCGTACTCATTTACATTTCGTATCCATAATCATATTCATATACATATTCTTATTCGTACTCGTATCATGTTCGTATTCATGCTCATATCTATATCATATACATATCCATTTACATAGCATACTCGACCACGAAGGTTCGGTGTTTCACGTACCCGACCATCGTTAGGCTCAATTATCATACATACCTGGCTAACGAAGGCTCAGTGTTACACATACCTGGCCCTGCCAAGGCTTTAGGGTTATCCATACCCAACTACAGTGGTGCGTGCGCATCGTCACATATATATACATCTATATATTCTACCCAGCAGTATAAGCTCGGGGTTTCATAATAGCCATATATAGGCACACATACATATAAGCTCATAGGCATCTTTAGCATTATCACTATTATCTTCGTCATCATTATCGTTACCGCTATTATCGTCGTCATCATTATCATCATCACCGTTATCGTCGTCATTATTATCATAATTCATTACATCAATCCTTATAGGATTATTCGTCATATGAGGAATTTTGTACAATCGTAATACATATCAAGAATTATAAGCTTCGTAGCTTTTTAAAATAGATTCATTTGGAGAGCATCATAGGCTCATAGAAGAATAGATATTTGGCAAAGAACCATGCCTTATGAAAGAAGGGTTAGCCTTACATACCTTTTCTGTTCAACTATTCTATCACTTGCACGATCTCCTTCAATGCTCACGTTTCTACCTTTATTAGAGTTATACTATTATTAGAAAGATCGATAGCTAGCATACATGACTAAAGCTAGAGAAAATTGGACAACATCTCCTTTATTTATACGACTTCCTCCATATCATATATCAACTCCCAAACATCAATAATACATTCACAACATCATAACAATGGTCTTTATTTACCTACATTATCCATATTCCTCAATTCACTTCAAGTCATCCATATCCATGGTCATAGCACACTATTACCTTCTCTCATATACAATGTCAATCCCATATTCTCAATATCATTTAGAACATGATTATATTCATAGTATATCATGAATCATTACTCAACCCAAGCTATTATTAAAAAATGACACTATTCCCATATTCAAGACCCATTTTCTATATCCTTTTACAATCCAAGTGTTTCAAAATTCAAATACCTTAAACAACATGGAAATACTATAAATCTTACCTTAGATGGTGTAGGAATAAGCTTTGGGTGGAAATACTTCACTTGAGCAAAACCCTAGTTTCACCCCCAATGAGATTTCTTGACTTGGATGATCTTTAATGAGTTTCTTACACTTGGTTTGCTTAGTTTGATGAAGTAGGTCAAAGATTTTTCTTGTGTTCTTGTATATGAAGAGTGGAGAGGGTTTCTAGAGAGTTCTTGGAGTGCGGATGAAAAATGAAATGAAAATAATGACTTGGTCCCTTCTTAATATCGTGAAAAATCTGATCTGTCGGGTAATTATACGGACACTTATATGGTCCTATAAACTTATACGGTCCGTATAAGTGACCGTGAAATCGCCCCTCTTTCCACTCGATTCTGTGACCATTTGACGGCACTTTATACGGGCCGTATATTTTATACGGTCCGTATAAGTGACCGTTAAATCTCCTCTTCAACACATTGCCTCTGTGACCATTATATGGCCGTATAACTTTATATAGTCCATATAAGTGACCGTATAACCTCACCCTTGAGGGACTTCACTGTGACAATCCTGCGGTCCTTTATACGAACCGTATAACATTTTACGGACCGTATAATCGACCGTATAACTCATTTTTTCACTGATCTTTTGCTTGTCACTTCGTTTGATCTCCAATCCTTATGGAACCATCTTAGCCCTTGTTTATCTCCTCATTAACAATCTAATGGACGTTATAACTCTTCTCCAAAGCATCATTAAATCATCATTAACCCGTTACTCATAATTCCTTTTCGATACCTATCGTATGTCTTGCCTTCTCTTGGCAAACTTTCTTCTCTTATCTCGAATGCCTTTGAAATATTAATTAGGGTCATCAAATGTCATTCCTTATTGAAATATCGCATACTCGTACTCTTCGTTAGTCTATTCACTGTGCATCAACGGAAAACTTTTCGAGGCGTAACAACGCGTTAGATATCATACCCGGCCGTCTAAGCTCGGTGTTACATAATATTCATACCTAGATCTACATGTATACATAGGAGTATATAAGTATCATCAATGTCATCATCATTTTTGTTTTCACTATATCCTTCCTTGAAGGATCAACTATCATACAATGAAGGTAATAGTATCATAAGAATACCAAAATCATGAGCTGTAGTAATTCTAGGGATGGAGTTATTTTGAAGACATTGTGGAACTCCTGTGAAGGTATATAGCAGTGGAATCATGCCTTCATGAAAGAAGGGATAGCCTTACATACCTCGTCGTATTCTTAACTACTTAACATTCACCCTCAAAGCTTGAGAAATCTACATTTAGAAGGATTCATACCATGGTTAAGCCTTTAAAGATACTCTTAAATCCAAACTAGAATAATTCATGAGCTAACAAAAATTGGGCAACATTTACCTTATTTCATCGACTTCTACCATACTACAAAACAATCCCCAAACAACCATAATAACATCCACAATATCATAATCAAGGGATCACATTCCATTAAGTCTTCCATATTCATTCTCATATTCAACTTATCCTAACAACTTCACACCAACCCTTTGCATATTTTCATATAACGCTTCCTCATCATCATTATTACCTTCCATAACAAGCCTATATCCATATTATACTAAGAATCAAAACTCAAGTTGTCTTACTACTCAAAACATTATGAAATCTATATTTACGCTTCATTTTCTACTTCCTTTCCTCATCCAAGTTATTCAACCACTAAAAATGCTTAACAATATGTAATAAACATGAAAACTAACTTTTATCTCATAAGAATGATCTTTGGAGCAAGATATCAACTTGTCCAAAACCATAGCTACAATGCCCAAGTAAATCTTGAAATGTACTAACCCTAGGGAGCCTTCTAACACATGAACACTTCAATTCTTGCTATAAGATCTTTATTTTCTCTTGGGTTGGAGTGAAATATGGTTGGAGAAGGGTTTGGAGCTCTCAAGACTTGATGAGAGGGTGGGAAATGAAATAATGAACAACGGGGCCATATATAACAAAAATGAAATCTTGGCCCGACCCGGATATACGGCCAATTATACGAGTCATATAATTTACGGAAAAGGCTCATAAATACCCCTAACCTATTGAAAAAGGCTCATAAATACCCTCCTTCCACCTTTTGGTCTAAAAATATCCTTCCATCCACCTTTTAGGTCTAAAAATACCCTTAAGGTTTGTTTTTGGCTCAAATATACCCCTCAAACTAACAAGTTAAAATTAACTCTTTTAAAAAGCCAAATGGCATTTTGTAATTGGTCAATAATAAAATTCCGTAATTTAAAAAAAATCCAGATTTAAAAAAAAAATTGCCAATAATAAATTGCCAGTAATTTACAATTCCAGATTTTTTAAAAAAACATTGCCAATAATAAAATTCCGTAATTTACATATTTTTTTTTAAAAAAATTGTGTGGAAACTTTAGGTTTAAGTGTTTTATTTTTTAAGGTTTTGATTCAAGCGTGTTATTTTTTTAATCAAGACATAACTTTATTTTGAACATAAATCTAATTCAATTATTCTACTATTTTTTGAAAAGAAATGGGTGGGTTTGCGTCTTAAAAATTGGGTGGGTTTTACTTATTCTAAAATTAAAATGTATGATTAATTACAAAATGCCATTTGGATTATGTCTTGATTAAAAAAATAACATGCTTGAATCAAAACCTTAAGAAATAAAACACTTAAACCTAAAGTTTCCACACAATTTTTTTTAAAAAAAATATGTAAATTACAGAATTTTATTATTGGCAATTTTTTTTTAAATCTGGAATTTTAAATTACTGGCAATTTATTATTGGTTTTTTTTTTTAATCTGGATTTTTTTTTAAATTACGGAATTTTATTATTGACCAATTACAAAATGCCATTTGGCTTTTTAAAAGAGTTAATTTTAACTTGTTAGTTTGAGGGGTATATTTGAGCAAAAAACAAACCTTAAGGGTATTTTTAGACCTAAAAGGTGGATGGAAGGATATTTTTAGACCAAAAGGTGGAAGGAGGGTATTTATGAGCCTTTTTCAATAGGTTAGGGGTATTTATGAGCCTTTTCCGTATAATTTATATGGTCCGTATAATTGGACCGTATAGTCCCACCAGGAAATCACCGCTCTCTGGAAGCTTTCTACGGACCATTATACGGTCCGCACAAACTGAAAATTTCTGAACTTCACTCTCGACGATTCGTTCAACCTCTAAACCTTGTGAAACCTTCTTGGCACTTATATAACACTTCATTAACCATACAATAGGCCCTATAGCAGCCCCTGAAGCCATTTATAAATACGTATCTATCACGAAAACTCTCCCAAACATGACTTGCATTTCGCTTCCTTCAACAAATTAGTTCCATCGGCTCATATAACTTCAAAATCTTATGGTATGCACATAAAACTATTAGATACCCCCCTTAATCTCATATGTTCGTCTTAAGCTCGCATTAGTCTACTCACAAGGCAACAAAATCCAAAATCTCCGAGATGTAACATAATCACGAACAGATCTAGGAAGGGTCTGAATACGCGATTCATCAAGTCCACGAACACAGCTGGGGCATTAATTAATCCGAACGGCATAACACTAAATTCATAGTGCCTATATCTAGTTCTAAATGCCATTTTCGGGATGTCTTCCTCTTTTACCCTAACCTGATGATATCCCGATCTCAAGTCAATCTTCGAGAAGTATTTGGTGCCTTATAGTTGATCAAACAAGTCATCAATCCTCGAGAGTGGATATTTATTCTTCACAGTCACTTTATTCAATTTCCAGTAATCGATACACAATCGTAAGGAACCATCCGTCTTTCTTACAAACAATATCGTCGCTCCCCACACCGATGTACTGTCCTAATAAAGCCCTTCTCAAGTAGATCCTTCGACTGCTCCTTCAATTCTTTCAACTCCGCAGGTGCCATTCTATAAGGAGGAATAGATATTTGCTGAGTATCTGGCAATATATTAATAGTAAAATAAATCTCCCGCCCCAGTGGAATGCTTGGAAGTTCATTTGAAAACCCCTCTGGAAACTCATTGACCACAGGGATAAGCTGAAGGGTTGGTGATTCTGCTTGCACATCCTGGACTCGAACTAGGTGATAAATATACCCCTTTCTGATCATCTTCCTTTCCTTAACGTAAGAAATAAACCTACTCCTCGGCGAAGCAGCATTACCCTTCCACTCTAGGATTGGCTCGCCTGGAAACTGAAATCGAACTACCTTTGTTCTGCAATCAACATGAGCATAACAGGAAGCCAACTAGTCCATGCCTATAATAACATCAAAATCAATCATGTCTCACTCAATTAAATCTGCTAGGGTATGGTGGTTACAAAATTTCACAACACAGCCTCGATATACTTGCATAGCTATAACTAGAACACCAAATGGCGTAGACACCTCAAACAATTCAAGCAAGTCAGGCTCTATCCTAAACTTGCCAGCAACAAAGGGAGTAACATATGCTAAAGTAAAACCTGGATCAATCAGTATGTATACATCATGGGAGGAAACTGATAATATACCTTTGATAACATTAGGAGACGACTAACGATCCTGTCTACTGGCTAATGCATAGACGCGGTGCTGAGGCCCACTCGAGCTAGACTCTCCACTCCTTCCACTACCACGTCTTGCTGGTACCTGAGAACCTTGCCCTGAAGGGCGTACTGCTGAAGAAGAACTAGCTACAGACCCTGTGGGCTGAACCATACTCCCTCTCTCTCTCGTCGGACACTATAACATCCTGTGACCTAACTGGCCACAAGCATAACAAACATCTGATTCTAGCCGGCACAAACCCACGTGTAACTTGACATATTATGCGCACAGCGAGAAAAAGGGTCTCATCTGGCTTGACTCTAGTCTATGTTGAGAACCCAAAGCTCTAGAACACTGACCTACTCCGGAATAAGAAGACCGATCGAATCTCGGACCTGAAAACCACGGAGGTGCACTCTATGCGGAATTAAATGGATACCAGGAATACTGCTGTCTTTGTCCCCCTCTGAACTCACCCCCGATATCTAAAGATCTAGCCCTCTTACCTTGGCCTTTGTCACGCTCATGCTCTGTCCTTCGCTGACGCTTGCGGTCCTCCAAATTCTGTGCTTATGCATGTATACAGGAGATATCCATGCTTGGCTGTAAGGCAGCAGTCGTACAATCATCTATCAAATGTGGCCCTAGACCAGCCATGAAACGATGAACTCTGTCCTCCATCTCAGCCACCATGGCTGGGCATATCTAGCACGAGAATTAAAGTACACACAATACTCTTGAACACTTATATTGCCCTGCTCAATACGCAAACCTATCTGCTCTGGCCCGTCAGACTTTTGGTGGTACATAATGGGAAATAAAAGTATTTGAAAACTTTCGCCAGACAGCGCGAGGGGCATTCTCTCCCCTGGATAGCTCCCATGTCTGATACCACTATACCGCAATATCACGAAGCCTATACGAAGCTAACTCCACTGACTCAGCCTCATCCGCATGTATAACCCTCAAGGTCCTCTGCATACCATCAATAATATCCTGGGGATCCATATTTTGCTTCAAGACAGAAAACTCTAGAGGATCTAACTCGAGGAAAGTCTTAACCCTCGAACTACCAGCCCGATCTACCTGATCAACACCAGTTCCCTGCCGCTGGGCCTGAGCAGCTACCAATCTAGTCAATAACTGTATAGCATCCCGCACATCCTGGCCTGGTGCATTTGTCTTGGGAACTGGGGGTAGTGGGGCAGGTGCTGGAGGCGGGGTGTGTGAAGTCTGAGATGAGTTCTCACTCTGAGTCTCATCCCGAGCCCTAGTAGCCTGCCGAGTACGACTAGTGGCCTCACCAGCCGTTCTCTTGCCTCTATGGGTAGCTGTAGATTTCTTGCGAGGCATCGCTAAAATCAGAACAAATCATTAGAAAAAGAACACGTAAAACATGGCTCTATCGCACGATCAAAGAAAGAAAGAATGACACTTTCCAAAATGTCCTGTAGCCTTCTGTTTATAAGCATTGTGCACAACACACCCATAAACAGGACTCTACTAGACACGGTCTGTAGACACCCTAGGACATAACTGCTCTGATACCACTTCTCACCTAAACCGATGAGTCGCGATGAGTGCCTGATCTCAACTGACCAAACACCTCTACGCTCGTATCTGAACAACACTATATAACAAGGACCCATAAATAACTCAATTTGGACTATACTGTCCCAAGAAAGGAGGACATCATGATCTTTGTACAATCTGCATATATATACATGTGAACTGGAAAGAACAATGCAAGCCGATTAGGCCACTACATATACTGTGCATAAAACAATAGAAGCCGACAAGGCTACATCATTTGTCAATTACATACAATTGTTTGCAGACCTCTGCTGGAATAAAAGCTTTAGAAAGGACGGGACAGGGACCCGTCATACCCATATACATATACATCTAAAAAAAATAGCATACCAAAATAGACTGCAGCTCCGGATCAAATGGAGTGCACTGACCACCGCTGGGTAGAGGTCCTACTAAGCTGGACCACCTGTCCGTCTACCTGAACCTGTGGGCATGAACGCAGCCCCTCGAGCAATAGGGGAGTCAGTATGGACAATATACTAAGTATATAAGGTATAAGAGTAGCATGAACATAAGAATCATGAATGGAGTCCAAAACTCAAAAGCTAAACTGACTGTCTGAAAGCATCTGTATGACTGAGAATCCGAAAGTAGCTGCATAAATCTATATAAATAACAATGCCTCTGTGGGCGTATAACGTGCTCTCAATGATAATCATGCTCATGTATATATAGGTCATAGTGCTGAGGAATTTTTAGCCCGATCCATATATCATATAGTAGTGCCGAGGAACGTACGGTCCGATCCATATATAATGTAATAGTGCCGAGGAACGTACGACCCGATCCATATATCATTATCAAGGTGCACAAGCTGATCAGGTGGTAATGCGTATATAACATATTTCCCTTTCCCCACACCCCATATACATATAATATTCGCGATATAATGCCTTCTGATCACGGGTCAATATGCATATGAATGCAATGCATGTATAAACTGAATATATAGAACTCTCGGAGTGACACAAGGTCGTAGTATCTTAGATGAACATCTTTTGAGCTAATATCATCAACATAAGAAATCTCAAGACCCATGAACAGAAGGAAGAATCATACACGGGGTATAGGAACATCGAAAACTGAAGTACTCCTGGTGCTTCTAAGAGTAGAGTAATATGGAAGCTCGTTGCTCGCTTGTTTGTTCATATCAGAAGATCATGACAAAAATGAAGGAAAGAATAGCCTTAACATACCTTGAACTGTTATACCCCTTATTTTTATACGTCGAATTATTCGCAAGCAAATCGACTCAAGTTAAAGGCGGAGTTATTTTCGGACACGAAATAGAAATCTTTAATTTTCAATTTTAATTAAAACATAAATTGTTTATAAATTTTATTTAGTGTAAAAATATTATTGGAAAATGAGGGACTAATTAATTGAGATTAGATTATTAAGTAAGGATTAGTGATTAATTAAAATTAATTTATTTAATTATTATAGTGGGCCCCACCCGATTTGTTAATTACAAAACAAAGGATGATGATGTATATTAGGGGAGCACGTGTCCTAGGATGGGCAGCACATATAATTACCTTTGATGACTAATGAAAGTCTTACTTCATTTGCAATTCAATTGGAATTAAGAAAGGGAGAGAGAGCAACTTATTGCCATGGCATTCACGACCATGGCAGCTTGTAGAGCTCTCGGCCAGCATGGTTATGGAGGAAAAATATTTATGTTGCAAATTTTGATTAAGTTCCAAGTGAATCACAAGTTCAAGGGGGTGGTAGCAACATTGGATATTGAATCGAGGAAGAAGAAATTGTGAAATTGGAGCAATGAGGTGCAGAAATTGCTCCGAGAAAATTTTGGTAAGATTTTCTTATTTTATGGTGTAATTGTGTTAATAGTATTGTAATGGAATTATTAAAATTGGATTGGACGAAATTAGAATTTAGAAAATGCCTGAAATCGATGTTATCGGAAATTGTAGGTTGAAATGGATTCAAAAGGTTGTTGGGTTGTTAGAATTGTTATGGGCTGAATTGTGAGAATTTTATATGTATATCTCTGTTGTTGGTATTTCTGTGTTAACAGGATAATAATTGGAAATTCGGGTTAGGCGAATATATATAGGGGAAATGCTGCCCGATTTTCGTTAAGTCCTTAAATAAGGAAAAACCCTAAACGAGAATGTATAGGTTAAAGAACAAGTTCTATAAAGCGATGGGCTACGAATTTACGAGCTAAAAAGTATAGCTACTGACGATAACATTACTTTTATGTTAAATAGGCTAAAAGAGCGACAAAGCGAACAGTTTTGCGATTAGTCGTCAACAGGTATGTGAAACTGTCCCTTCTTTCTTTTGGCATGTCTTAGATTTAAGTGATGAATGATATGAACTTTGGGGTAATTCCATTCATAAGATTTGAGTGATATTTATGATTCTTATTCACTTCTTGATGTTACAATTCTCAAGTGATTGAGCCTCCTTCTTCAGTTTTCTGTACGTTGGTTAATAGTCGATATACATCCGTTCCTATTCTTAGGAACTCTATGACAACTAGTGACTGGACTTCTATAAGGTGTTTCATACTATAGTGACATATGACTAGGATCCTTAAGGCTTTGTGATATACTTACGATGACATTCAAGGGATGTTTGATTTGTTCTGAGTGACATTCGAAAGGTATTTGATACGACTATTGTCCTGATTTTCAAATGGTAATTCGTGTTGATTATTCTACTGAGTCTTTGAAAATGTTTTAAATTGCATATAGTTTCTCATTACTCTGCTCGTGCATGCCTCAATATGTCTTTCACCGAGTCCCGGGCCGGGTATGTTATCGTGCATAGTGTCGCTGCAGTATTCACCGAGTCCCTTACTAGAGGGCCGGGTACGGTATATGTATATGATGATATGATTATGGCACCGAGTCCCATGATGGGCCAGGTACGGTATACGTGTACACGACTTTATTCACCGAGTTCCTTACTAAAGGACCGGTTACGGTATATATATATGATGATATGATGATATGATAATATGACTTTATTCACCGAGTCCCATAATGGGCTGGGTACGATATATGATGATATGATGATATGATAATATGACTTTATTCATTGAGTCCCATAATGGGCCGGGTATGGTATATGATTATGATAAGCATGATGGCATTTCGTAAGGCACAGGTACAGTGATTTCTTGAGTATCATACTTGTCCCCTGGAATCTCTACTTCAGTTATGATCCTTTTTACTGTGTTTCATGCTTTACATACTCAGTACATATTCCCTACTGACCCCCTTTCTCCGGGGGGCTGCGTTTCATGCCTGCAGGTACAGATAGCCGGTTGGTGACCCCTCAGCATAGGACTCCTACTCAGCTGTTTTGGGAGAGCTCCGTTGTTCCGGAGTCTAGACTTTTGGTGTAAATCTTATGGTATATGTATATATGTTTATCCAGGGGTACGACGGGGCCCTGTCTCGTCATATTTCGCTATTCGTACTCTTAGAGGTTTGTAGACATATGTGTGGGTTGTGTATGAGTTCTTTTCAGCTGTGTCTATACGATGTGCTGTGGTATGATATTCGTCTATAGTGGCAGCCTTGTCGGCTTGCATATGATATTGATATGTGATGACAGCCTTGTCGACTTTCGTATTATTTCATGATATGATTAGTTGTGACTCCTCAGGAGACAGTTGATCTGGAAATATATATATGATGATGTTACGAACTTTGGAGTTCCTTTATAAGTTTCCCTATTGTCGTAGTTTCAGTTTGATTATATTTAACAGGTTCATGTACGGGTGTCCAGTTCTGGCACTAGTCACGGCCTACGGGGCTGGGTCGTGACAAAAGTGGTATCAGAGCAGTTCATCCTCGGAGTGTCTACAAACCGTGTCTAGTAGAGTCTTGTTTATCGGTGTGTTGTGCACTACATCTATAAAAAGAAAGCTACAAGACATTTAGGACGTTACCTTTCTTTCATATCTAAGATCGTGCGATAGAGCCCAGCCATAGGAAATGAAATTCCTTATACTAACCTTTGATTTCAGCTGAAGAACGACATCTACAGAAGAAAGCGACCGATGATATTGGAAGCTACACAGTACGCAGGTAAGCAATCGTGCAAAAGAGGCATGTCGGATAAGGTAAGAATATTGAAATATGATCAAAATGTAAAGTTGAAGGATGAAAGAGAAGCTGGATAGGAAAGTATAACAGAACAGATCGTTAAAGGATCAGGTACGTCTCGAGGTGCTATATGTGAGGTAAGTCCCGACATCTCTATACTTTTTTCTGGAAATTGGGAGCCCTATGTGGCTATGGTACGATATGATATATATGTATATACGTTGGCCCTGTGAGGCATTGTTGGTATTTCCTGCGTGCAGGTTTTGGGATAGTAAGAAATACAGAGGAAACTCTGCCCAAATTTTCGCAGAAATAGGAAGAAAGGAGAGAATGAGATATAAGTTCATAATATGTCTTGAAAATCGATACTGATAGGGTAAATTTGATATGTTGGACTAAAGCTTTAAGAGATACCCTCCATGTAGTCCGTAAGGGGCACCATTCTTATCTGGAAAATTTTATTTTGAAAAAGCATATATGAGGAGCAAAGTTTGGAATTCATTTGGACGGACCAGAATACGTTCCAACCACATTTTGCCTTAGAAAAGCTCATGTTGAAGTGTAAAAACGTCTAGTAATTAAGTTTCACTTTTATTGAAAAGTACAAAGCATACAGCCAGTAGTTTATGAACTAAATGATTCGTTCACAACTCAAGAATAAACCTGGAGGTAAATCATGTGAATCAAGCACTAAGAAATCCTGTGGTGCTTGTTGGATTCTAGTTCTCTTCTGATGGTGGTTGGAGAACGCTTCATAGTAACATTTCATTAGTTCTTAACCAACTAATTGGAGATGGAATTTGTAGAAGGAAAACTTAAACTTGCGGGCTGTCATGGATCATGTGTTCCATGTGTTATTGATGAAATGCTAGGATGATTCGGAAGGGCTTGTGATACTAAGGGATGATATAAAAAAGGGAGGCAAGCCTTAACTGAATGTTTTATTGAGGTATCGAGTGAACTGATAAGTAGAGATAAATTACAACGTGTTTACAGTTAAAAGGAGTAATAGTATGATTGAGATAAAAGTACGGGGCAGGAATAATTATGACAAATTATGAAGGTATTGATAAGACAGCTTGTGAGATATTGAGGGTAAGATTGATCAAAAAGGGTGAAGGGTTAAGTACGCCTAGCTCACAGAGTGTAATTAAAACATAGTAAAAATCATGAATAAGATTAAGACGTGTTACATTATAGGATAGATTACGAACATGATGCAATGTGAATACCATAAGGATTGTTATAGAAATGAGTAAAGCCTAGCGAGGAAGTAACTAAAGGAAGATGAGCAACGGGACAGAATGAATGCCAGAAATGACTGGTATGATAAGAACAAATAGGGATGAACAGAATATACTATGAAAATAAGAAAGGGGTTATGTAGAAGTAGTGTTTTCTGAAGTATACAGGAGTAGCGTAAGACGAAATCAACTGACACTGCAACACGTTTGACGTGAATACTTAAACTTCAAGTGAGATCCCATGCTGAAACAAGTTAGTGAGATTTGAAAGCCAGCGACAAACGGATAGAAGCCAAGATGGTATTTGAGACAGTGCTGAGAATTATTGGTAAAGACTTTGGATAATATGACATCAGAAGGTGGATGCTTATAAAAAGGAAGAATACGACAAGAGAATGGTAACAAGTAACTTAAAAGGATATTATAAGGATAGCAAGACTATACTGGATTAGAGGTTAAGATGTTGACAACAGAGTTATTGGTTAATAATATTGTGACACACAAGTAGCAAAGGAGAAAGAATAGGAAATCTCTTCTATAGTAGGATAAGAAAAAAAATCAAATGGCAAATAGAGGAAGGGGAAGGAGTATGGCGAAATAGACAGCAAGTGAGTTTTAGTACAATAAGATATGTAGAGCAGAATAAACCAGGAGAAGGAAAGACTATGACTAAGATTGGATGCACTTTATACGAATTGTACAAGAATAATTATGCAACCTATGAATATTTGTATACTAAGAATGAGACCAAGTGAGTACCTGATAAGAAGAGTAAGAATTCAGTAACAACAATGTAGGTGCGATATTTTGGATACATCAAGGAAAGGTATAAGATGGTTTGAGGCAAAACTACAGAGATATAATTAGTACTGAGGGCAAAAGCCATAGTTGAGCCTTGGTATCAATTGAAAAATATAAGGGAAGAATATAGGGTCTACATGAAGACTGGCGAGGCGACGCTAAGGTATTTTCTGGGCTAATTTGAGCACCTACACATACTCATGTAAAGATTGCAATAGGATATGTGATAGGAGAACTAAGAGCAAATTTGAGTCAAGAGGCAATGGGAGAGTTTGAATAAAAAATAGAGAAACGACACGAGATAATATGCCTAATACATTGCCAGTTAAGGGTAAGGAAAATCACCAAATGATCTAACCGAGACAATCAGAACAAGCGGGTTACTGGTTACTGGATGACAGTAAGTTGTAATATGAGGGAACCCTAGCGCTATTTGATAGCCAACCCTAAAGATCGAGATCAAGAAGTAAAAGCAAGTAATAGTTAAAGACCTTTAAAAGAAAGTCAGAAAGTGACACATGATGCTGAGGATTCCAGAATACGGACTGTAACAGCGGAGTAAAGCAAGGATATTGGAGTACAAAAATATTATCCTCTGGGAAATTTCATTTTACTTGTAAAACCTGCGAAGGGTCTACAGGTTACCAAAGGCATGTGATATTCCAGGGATATTAAAGTCTAATGAACCGATGAGGGACATCTTCACGTTATAAAAATCACATTTAAAGAGTCGAGCCATGACTATGTGTACCATGAATACAAGTCTGAATCAATCGATGACAGTACCACTGAACAGTATGCAGATAAGAGAGACAGTAACACTTCAGCAGAACGGCTCGAAATACAGCTGATAACCAACTGTGAAACAAAGAGAAGAGTAAAGGCAATGACGTGGAATAATTACCTCGAGAAGCAACAGAAGGAGGAAATATTACAGGAATGACTGTGTAGAGGCCTGGAATGCATTATAACGAATTATAGCGAATCGACCAGTGGAAGAGGTATGTGAATGGCACAATTAAATAAGAGGACACTTGAGAAAGTATTGGGAATTCAGGATCAGTTTAACATTCGAGGACGAATGTTCTAAAGGAGGGAAGGATGTTATACCCCGTATATTTATACGTCGAATTATTCGCAAGCAAATCGACTCAAGTTAAAGGCGGAGTTATTTTCGGACACGAAATAGAAATCTTTAATTTTCAATTTTAATTAAAACATAAATTGTTTATAAATTTTATTTAGTGTAAAAATATTATTGGAAAATGAGGGACTAATTAATTGTGATTAGATTATTAAGTAAGGATTAGTGATTAATTAAAATTAATTTATTTAATTATTATAGTAGGCCCCACCCGATTTGTTAATTAAAAAAAAACGGATGATGATGCATATTAGGGGAGCACGTGTCCTAGGATGGGCAGCACATATAATTACCTTTGATGACTAATGAAAGTCTTACTTCATTTGCAATTCAATTGGAATTAAGAAAGGGAGAGAGAGAGTAACTTATTGCCATGGCATTCACGGCCATGGCAGCTTGTAGAGTTCTCGGCCAGCATGGTTATGGAGGAAAAATATTTATGTTGCAAATTTTTATTGAGTTCCAAGTGAATCACAAGTTCAAGGGGGTGGTAGCAACATTGGATATTGAATCGAGGAAGAAGAAATTGTGAAATTGGAGTAACGAGGTGCAGAAATTCCTCTGAGAAAATATTGGTAAGATTTTCTTGTTTTATGGTGTAATTGTGTTAATAGTATTGTAATGGAATTATTAAAATTGGATTGGACGAAATTGGAATTTAGAAAATGCCTGAAATCGATGTTATCGGAAATTGTGGGTTGAAATGGATTCAAAAGGTTGTTGGGTTGTTAGAATTTTTATGGGCTGAATTGTGAGAATTTTATATGTATATCTCTGTTGTTGGTATTTCTGTGTTAACAGGAGAATAATTGGAAATTTGGGTTAGGCGAATATATATAGGGGAAATGCTGCCCGATTTTCGTTAAGTCCTGAAATAAGGAAAAACCCTAAACGAGAATGTATAGGTTAAAGAACAAGTTCTATAAAGCGATGGGATACGGATTTATGAGCTAAAAAGTATAGCTACTGACGATAACATTACTTTTATGTTAAATAGGCTAAAAGAGCGACAAAGCGAACGATTTTGCGATTAGTCGTCAACAGGTATGTGAAGCTGTCCCTTCTTTCTTTTGGCATGTCTTAGATTCAAGTGATGAATGATATGAACTTTGGGGTAATTCCATTCATAAGCTTTGAGTGATATTTATGATTCTTATTCACTTCTTGATGTTACAATTCTCAAGTGATTGAGCCTCCTTCTTCAGTTTTCTGTACGTTGGTTAATAGTCGATATACATCCGTTCCTATTCTTAGGAACTCTATGATAACTAGTGACTGGACTTCTATAAGTTGTTTCATACTATAGTGACATATGACTAGGATCCTTAAGGCTTTGTGATATACTTACGATGACATTCAAGGGATGTTTGATATGTTCCGAGTGACATTCGAAAGGTATTTGATACGACTATTGTCCTGATTTTCAAATGGTAATTCGTGTTGATTATTCTACTGAGTCTTTGAAATTATTTTAAATTGCATATAGTTTCTCACTACTCTGCTCGTGCATGCCTCAATATGTCTTTCACCGAGTCCCGGGCTGGGTATGTTATCGTGCACAGTGTCGCTGCAGTATTCACCGAGTCCCTTACTAGAGGGCCGGGTACGGTATATGTATATGATGATATGATTATGGCACCGAGTCCCATGATGGGCCAGGTACGGTATACGTGTACACGACTTTATTCACCGAGTCCCTTACTAAAGGACCGGGTACGGTATATATATATATGATGATATGATGATATGATAATATGACTTTATTCACCGAGTCCCATAATGGGCTGGGTACGATATATGATGATATGATGATATGATAATATGACTTTATTCATTGAGTCCCATAATGGGCCGGGTATGGTATATGATTATGATAAGCATGATGGCATTTCGTAAGGCACAGGTACAGTGATTTCTTGAGTATCATACTTGTTCCCTGGAATCTCTACTTCAGTTATGATCCTTTTTACTGTGTTTCATGCTTTACATACTCAGTACATATTCCGTACTGACCCCCTTTCTCCGGGGGGGTGCGTTTCATGCCTGCAGGTACAGATAGCCGGTTGGTGACCCCTTAGCATAGGACTCCTACTCAGCTATTTTGGGAGAGCTCCGTTGTTCCGGAGTCTAGACTTTTGGTGTAAATCTTATGGTATATGTATATATGTTTATCCAGGGGTACGATGGGGCCCTGTCCCATAATAGTTCGCTATTTGTACTCTTAGAGGTCTGTGGACATATGTGTGGGTTGTGTATAAGTTCTTTTCAGCTGTGTCTATACGATGTGCTGTGGTATGATGTTCGTCTATAGTGGCAGCCTTGTCGGCTTGCATGTGATATTGATATGTGGTGGCAGCCTTGTCGGCTTGCGTATTATTTCATGATATGATTAGTTGTGACTCCTCAGGAGACAGTTAATTTGGAAATATATATGTGACGATGTTATGAACTTTGGAGTTCCTTTATAAGTTTCCGTATTGTCGTAGTTTCAGTTTGATTATATTCAACAGGTTTATGTACGGGTGTCCAGTTCGGGCACTAGTCACGGCCTACGGGGCTGGGTCGTGACATGAACTATACCTAATCGTCCAACTTCTAGTTCTCGAACTCGTAAGTCTACAATCAAGATAAACAGGCCTTAATTACGCTATTTACCTCACTTACTAACCATTTTAAGTACAAAAAGAGCTTATTGAATTGCGGACAACATTTCCCTTGTAAACTTAAAATCCTCCTACTTCCGATTCAATCCAACATTAACCTTAACATTAACAACAACAATGTCAACACTTACATATCAAGATATAATCAAATCCATTCCAAATCAGCTCTTAAAACAACCCTTAATCACCATCTTACCCTTCATCAGCTACCACTTTCATAACTATCTTCTCTTTACCTAAAACCACTAAAACTCTTAGAAATTAACTTAAATACAAAGGTAGGAATCATTTACATACCTTGAGGGGTCTAAGATTCCAAGGATCAACTTCAACTATAACTTCCCAAGCTTTACTACTTTAATGAAACCATAAGAAGTACCTTCTTCTTCACAAGCTCGGGTTTACGGGGCTCAGATCTTACTAGAATTCATCCAATATAATGGGAATTGCAAAGGGAAAATATTCTAGGGTTTGCTCTGATTGGGGAGTGGAAAATAATAAAATAAAACATGAGGGCAGCATATATATTGGTGGGACAAAACAGTCCCAGTAGCTACAGGTTGACGAGCAGGTTGACGGCCCGTCAACACGTCGACGGTCCGTCGACTTGCACCTGCTCTAGCTAAGATTCAGAGGCTGCTAGAAGTGAACAGTGTGAAGGACGCCGACTTCAACATGTTGATGTCCCATCCCTTTGCACCGACAATGTGCTCTGAGGCCTGAATTCCATGAGTCGCATAGTTCGCGTATATTCGATTCATTTCACTTCTAATCCTATCGTATTGTAAAGAATTCATACTTATACTTTTTTACATGCAAGGTAACGCACTTAATATCTCACACTCTCGGGTGCGAGTTTCTATACTAAGCGTATTACCAACCAATAAGCCAAAGACTTTCTTGCGATGAAAACGGGAGGTGTAACACATATACTGAATGCAGATTATAATATGTAAACATGCTGAGCTGCTAAAATGTCTAACTGAAAAATCATAAATGCGGAATAAGTCTGACGTATAGAAATGTAGCCAACATGGCTAACTTAAAAGCCTGATCACTGACTGATTGCAACTCTAGTCTATGAAGCCTCTATAGAATACTGAAGTACTGACTGATTATTGGGACAAGGCCCCTGGCTGTGTGATATAACTGTGTGATATAACTGAAAGATAACGCCTCGAAGGAAACTGGGCTCACCAAGCAGCTGATACGAGAATCCTAGCGAGCAGATTCGTCATCCTGTAAATCAGTACCTACATCATGAAATTCAGACCTCGAGTAAAGGGACATAAGTACATTTGAATTGTACTTGTATGTATAACCAACTGAGTGAAAAAATATATGTGGGGTGCCCAGGAAAAGGGCAACCTAAAACAATAAACATGGAACATACTGAAGCTGAAACATATTAATAGCTAAATTGAACTATAGAAGTATAGTAATAGGTACTCCCTATTCCGAATATGAAATCACCTATTTTAATTGAATTAACAACCTATGGCCTTGAGCCTAATATATGTGCACAAATTTGTGGTCTCGGCTAAGTAAGTGCGTTAGCATGTGGCCTCAGTCAGGTATACGTATATGTAAGACTGTGCCATTCGGCAAAGATACAGGTGTTCAACATCCAAAAATTTATATTAAGTAACTGAGAATCATACTATAATGCTTAACACTGGAATACTGAACATTCAATGCTGAGACATGTATTCATGAACTGATTATGAAGTTTAAAGCATTAACTGTTCATAAGCATACTGAGTTTCCATGACTGAGACCTATGGGATATCAAACATAATTTTATACTGATTACGTACTGAGTTCACGACATTCCGAATGATAATCATGAATGAATTACGAAACTAAACCATTTACATAATAGAAGTTTAGAAGCTTCTCATGAAACTAAGGCTTAACTAAATTTCTAAGGCAATTCATAATAGTCATGAAAGAATGTGGCGTAGGGAGAATCATTAACATTCCCACACGTAGTGAGTTAGCCTTACATACCCCAATTACATCCCTTAATCCCACCACAACGCTCGTCACTCCTTTCGACTATAATCTATGAAATATATGTCAAAGGGAATCAATTTAGTAAGAGGACTCATGTTTTTGTTCATCTAAGCATTTTATCTAACACTTGGTGGGCATGAAACTCCACAAACTATCATCAATGGTGTTTCTACACGCAACAACCCATCCTCTTGATTCAAGATGATTCTACAATCTCATAATGCTACAATCAATATCATTCATCATCACCTATAAGATAAACAACACCCTTAATCAACAATCAACAACCTAAACCTATAATCGTTCATGCTTTTCTATCAAACCCATCAACACACATCTCATGAACTCATAGTCTATAATTATCAGTAAAAAGCTATAATTAATTAAAGGATGAAGGTATTGCCTTTTTGATGTTCAATTCTCTTGTATTTAGATTCTAGGGTTCTTTCATCCAAACGAAGTCTCAATCGATTATCTATGGATTTGAAGAGTTTAACCATCTTAATAAGGTGTTGGGGAACTGGTTCAACATGTAATCATCATTAGAACTTACCTTAAAGTGTTCTTAAGGCTTGGGTCCTCTTTCATGTTTGGGGAAGTTGGGGAAATAAACCCCAACCATAAATATATAATAAAATTTAAAACTAAAAAATCCTGACATGTGTGGCACCTGTGCATTGCATGGGTGCCGCACAAGGCAAAATTTTTTCAGAAAGGACTCTCATATATGGCACCCATGCGGCGCATAGGTCCCGCACATAGCCTCTGCACAACCATTTCATAAATCGTGTATAACTTCATTTACTGATGTCTGTTTGGCCTGGACTTTATAAGGATGAAAAGGTATTTCAAAGATAACAACTTTCATTAAGGAATCTTCTCCAATATTTCAACATATTTTCAAGAAATCAGGCTAGAAGGTAGACCTACCATAAACTTAGTTTATTTTATCGAATCGTATGCACCTCGCTATTCGTCTTCATTCTGAAACAACTATTTCCACTCAAACTCATCCCGATGGGACTTTATATGGATAAAATTTCACATTAATACTCATTTAGCACATTCAAACCTAACCCATATTTATGGAGTGTTACATTATCTGCCCCTTGGGATCATTCATCCTCGACTGATTGTCTTGGCTGCAACTGTGGCTAACTCTGGAACTCTATAGAAATTTCAGCAGAGTTTACCCTGTAAATAAGCTACCTTGACATTTATCAAACACCTATCAACTAACCAAGGTATCAACATAAGGCTTACAGGGCATTATATTTCACATAGCATGAACAACAAGGTAACTAAAACATAAACACGACTGATGGAAATACGTGGTCACCGAACTGACATGAATACATGAATATTAAGCTGAATGAATGTTGATCTGAATAGATACTAAACTGAATGACTATTGAACTGGCTAAATATTAGGAACATAAAGATTATAACATGAGGTTTGAGTGTAAAGGTTCATTGCCTTCAACATTTTCTGCTTGCTCATCAAATAAATGCGGATATTTGGACTTCATGTCCTCTTCGGCTTCCCATGTAGACTCTTCAACCTTCTGGTTTCTCCATAGTACCTTTATTGAGATAATTTCCTTAGTTCTTAACTTGTGAACTTGACAATCAAGAATAGCCACTGGAATCTCTTGATAAGACTGGCTATCTTTAACCCCTGTTATCTCTATAGGGATGACAAGAGACGAGTCCCCTATGAATTTCTTTGACATCGACACATGAAACACTTTCTATACAACAACCGATTCTTGTTGGAACTCTAACTCATAAGCTACTTGCTCGATCCTTGGTAGGATCCTGTATGGTCAAATATATTTGGGACTAAGCTTTCCTTTCCAAAACTCATTACGCCTTTCATAGGCGTACATATGAATAGGAATTTTGGGGCCTCTAAACCGTTCTTAAATGCTCCTGAATCAACTTGAGTTTTTCCATGGCTTGATGTACCAAATCTAGGCCCAATAATTCTGCTTCACCAACTTCAAACCAACCAATTGGCGACCTACACCTTTTCCCATATAGAGCTTCGAATGGTATCATATTGATACTAGAGTGAAATTTGTTATTATAAAAAAATCAATGAGAGGCAAGTGATCACCCCAATTACCTTTGAAATCTAGAACACATGCCCTCAACATATCCTCAAGTGTCTGAATAGTGCGCTTTGTATGGCCATCTATCTGAGGATGAAAATTTGTGCTGAGGTTTATCCTTATGCCTAATGCCTTCTAAAAGGACTTCCAAAATATTTTTGTGAACTGAGCACCCCGATATGAAATAATGGACACTAGAGTTCATGAAATTTGACGATTTCTTGAACATAAAACTCGACGTAATCTTCTACTGAATTGGTGGTCTTCACAGGCAAAAAGTATGTTGACTTGGTAAGTCAGTCTACAATCACCTAAATTGAATCATGTTTTCGAAATGAGCGAGGTAAACCTATGCTGAAGTCCATCTTTATCATCTCCCATTTCCAAGCAGGAATCTCTATGTTCTGAGCCAATGCACCAGGCTTCTAGTGCTCGACTTTCACCTGCTGACAGTTTGGACACATAGCCACATAATTTTCTACATTATTTTTATGCCATTCCACCAATAAATCTCCTTGAGGTCATGATATAGTTTTGTGGAACCTGGATGAATAGACTACCTGGAGTAGTGCGCTTATGATATAATCCTCTCTCTAAGTCCATCTACATCTGTAAAAAACACAATCTGCCTTAGTACCTCAAGGTATCGTCATCTCCCTTTTATTCAAAAGCTGTCGTCTTATTTTTATGAATGCCCTCCTTCAGCTGCATCAAGCAGGGGTCATTAAACTGTTTCTCTTTTACTTCGGCTACTAAGGAGGATTAAGCCCTATTTTTAACAATAACTCCACCTTCTTCAGAGTCCAAAAGTCGAACTCCTAGATTAGCTTAGCGGTGGACTTCCTTCACCATAGTTCTCTTGTATTCCTCAATGTGAGCTAAACTTCACATAGAACGCCAACTAAGAGCATCAGCTACAACATTTGCCTTCCCTGGATGATAGAGGATATCCACGTAACAATCCTTAAGTAATTCGTGTCACCTTCTCTCTCTAAGGTTTAGCTCTCTTTGCTTGAATATGTACTGAAGGATCTTGTGGTCGGTGAAAATATCTACATGTCCTCCATACAAAGTGACTCAATATCTTTAATGCAGATACCACTGCTGTCAACTCCAAGTCATGAGTCGGGTAATTCTTTTCATGACTCTTAAGCTGTCTGGATGCATAATCTACTAATTTACCATGTTTTATTAAAATAAACCCAAGACCAACTCCTAAAGCATCACAATATACCACGAACACTTCGGTTCCCTCTGCCAATGCCAAAATTGGAGCAAAAAAGCAAGCCTTGCCTTCAACTCTTCAAAACTTCGTTCACAAGCATCTGACCAGTGAAAATTGACTTTCTTCTGAGTCCATTTAGTCAACAGAGCCGAGATAGAGGAAAAACCTTATACGAAACACCTGTAATAGCCAGATAGACCTAGAAAACTTCTTATATCGGATGCTGAAGTGGGTCTTGGAAAATTCTTTATAGCCTCGATTTTCTGAAAATCGACCTTTGGACCTTCACCTAAAATGACATGGCCTAGAAACACTAATGGTTTCAGCCAAAATTTACACTTTGAAAATTTTGCATATAGCTTTCGATCATGGAGTGTCTGCAATACTATTTTGAGATGCTCTGCATGGTCAGTCTCAACGAGAATATACAAATATATCATCAATAAACACAATGATGAATAAGTCGAGATAACGCTTGAAGACCCTGTTCATGAGATCCACGAAAGCTGCTGGTGCATTTGTTAACCCAAACGACATTACCAAAAACTCGAAATGCCCATAACGAGTCCTGAAAGCTGTTTTCGAGATATCAACTTCCTTAAGCTTATGCTGATGGTACCATGATCTAAGGTCAATCTTGGAATAACATTGGGCACCCTAAATTTGATCAAAAAAGTCATCAATTCTAGGAAGTGGGTACCTGTTCTTAAAGGTAACCTTGTTAAAAATCCGTGCACATACGCAAGGATCCATATTTCTTTCAGACAAACAAGACCGGTACGCCCCAAGGTGAGACACTTAGTATAATAAATCCTTGTCAAGAAGGTCCTTCAAGTGGGCTTTTATCTGTTTCGACTTTGCTGGAGCCATTCTGTATGGCGGAATAGATATCGGCTTAGTTCCGGGAAGTAGACCAATTCCAAAGTCAATCTCCCTATCGGAAGGTACTCCGAGAAGATATTTAGGAAATACTTCTGGAAATTCATTAAAAATTGGTACAGACTGAGAGTTGGGACTTGAGCATCCCCATCCCTAACTTGAAGTAGGTGATAGATACACCCTTTGGAGATCATTTTTCTAGCCTTAATATTGGAAATAAACTTAGCCCTAGGAACTACTACATCACACTTCCATTCTAAACTGGTTCACTAGGAAACTCAAAACTTACTATTTTAGGTCTACAACCTACTGTGGAATGACATGACGCTAACCAGTCTGTGCCAATGATTACATCAAAGTCTACTATTTCCAACTCTACAAGTCTGCTACAGTATTGCGATGGTAGACTCGAACTGGACGACCCCTATACACACGTCTAGCTATAACTGATTCTCCTACTAGAGGGGACACCTTAAAGGGTTCATGCAACTTTTCTGGTTCTATCACAAATTTCTTAGCAATAAACGGGGTTACATAAGTTAGGGTGGATCTTGGATCCATAAGAGCAAAAAATCAAAAGTAAAGACTGTCAATATACCTATGACAACATTTGCACCAGCCACTGTGTCCTGATGACCCCCTAATGCATACAAGTGGTTCTGACCACCGCATGCATTACTAGACTTTACTATACTACGCCCAGATTAGGCTTGAGAATTGCAAGGTGCTACTGAATCATTGGACTAAGCCACTATAACTCCAGTATTTTGTCTTGCTGACGAACAATCCCTCAGATAGTGACCCTGCTGACCGCATCCAAAACAACCATTTAAGCCCAAACAACACAATACTGGGTGCCTCCTACCACACTTATTGCACGTAGGATGTTGAGGACCTTGGCGGCCCACACTAGCTTTTGACTATGAGCCTGCTACTCTGAAATTTCAATTTTTCTAATTAGATTTAGACCTGGGGACTGGTGTACTGGCTGTAGAAGGAGCAGGTCCTGACAACCTATTCTTAAAGAACTGCTTGTTTCCACCACCCTGAGATCCCCAAGGTTGAAGTTACCTGTGGAGTTAGCTTTCTTACTGAACTCCCTATCCTTCTCTTTCTGTAGTGCCGCTTCTTCCTTCATTCTATCCTCATTACCTTTCACAAAAGCAACCATCTTGGTAATAGTTGTCTTTATTTCGAGCAGTGATATTAACATCACCGAACAAGTCGGGTATAAGACTCAACACAAATCACCTTAATCTGGCCCTCATATTGGGGACCATACTTGGCCAACGAAATGAGCTTGAGGTAGTATTCGTTCACACTCATATTATTCTGCTTAATTCTGTCACACCCCAACCTTGGTAAGGCGTGACTGGCACTTGGCGCCCTATGGGAATCGAGCGAACCAAACTGTAACTCACGTTTTCTGTATCTTGAAAGGGAACATAAGACCAAGGTACTATAAGCCATAGGGGAACAAGCCCATAAGGTAACATACTTACGTCTTCAAACTAATCTCGAGTGCATGTGCCGGTAAGGCTATCCATAATAATGATACAACATAGTATAAGTCGAGATAATTATAAGATATCTAACTGTGCATGTCTTTCTACGAGCCTCTATAAGAGTACATGACATAAAGTGGACGGAATAGGGCCTCGCCATACCCATGCAAATGTATATGCAACCACGCTGACTCACGGGGCAACTCCGAAGCAAATGGAGTGCCACGACTCTGCCTGCTGAGCTGGTATCCTTACTGAAAGATCCGTGAAGCTGTATCTCAAGACCTGCGGGCATGAAACGCAGCGCCCCCAGCAAAGGGACGTCAGTACGAGAAATGTACTGAGTATGCAAGGCAAAAAGTGCAACAAAATAGCCATATACTAAAGATTAGAAAAATAAGAATAAACTTAGCATTTCTGAACTACTGATGAAAATCTAGCATATGTAGACATGCCTCTTCATCTTCTTGTAATCTTTACTAGGTTTGCATACCCTACCATGGTCCTGTACCTTATCATCAAACGTTATCTGAACACGTGTTGCGGCGTGCAACCCGATCCATATGTGATACATGTCTCTCTATACTCTCGCATGCTTAACCATATCTATGTACAATACTGTGCCTTTATCTTACTAATCATCTTATACTAACCGCCCAACTGATCAGTAGTAACGGCCCGACCGGCTGCAGTCCGGTGGTAATAACTGGCCGTCCGATTATCGCCCGACGGTAGAGCACAACTGCCCGACTGATCAGCGGTAACTGCTCGACCGGCCGTAGCACGGTGGTAACTACCCGACTGGCTGCAGTCCAGTGGTAAATATATACATACATACACACATACATCTGCCCAACCATCCATAGCCCAGTGGTAACATCTGCCCGACTGGTCGTAGACCAGTGGTAATTAATAATCAATATCATAACTAAACTTCTACAAGTAATCTCTATGCCCTTCCCGTGGCCATCACTTAACTCGTAGGGTCTACATAATCACATAAGACTTATAAGCATAACTTAGGCTATTAGTACTTCTTCTCACTTGACTAGACTATAACCAATTCCCAAGATACAACGTAAACCTCTCTTCGAACACTAAATACCTCATTAGGGATCCTCTACTAGCACTCTATTCATGTCCTACAAAACATCCCTTAAAAACCTGTTCCTAAACTCATTGGATTATTATTATGGAACCGTCATCATGAACACGTCTCACCTTGAAGAAACAAAGTCATAAGATGAGATCAACATCAATGAATAACACCAATAGCCATGAAACAAGCTCAAGGATATCACAAGAGCATCGGGAACAGTAAGCTTTGGTACTTTTAGAAATGCGTTTATTGAAGATGTCATATATATAGGTTCACAACAAAGGAATCATGCCTTAAGAAAGAAAGGTTTAGCCTTAACATACCTAGAATCTTGCTCCTTGACCTTCCCACTTATCTCCTGATTTGTAATCTACATATAAAATTGTTCATACTATTATTAGGCTCACCATCATATATTTGTCTTAAGCCTTTAATTAAAATCCCTTTAGAATCTGCCGAAATTCGGGCAGCATCTCCCCTATTTATATGCCTAACCCGAAACCATAATCCAGCAACCAACAACAATACCAACATCAACCACAATATTATCAATACTAATATATTCCATCAAATATCCCACACGACATTTGTCCAATTTTACCACCAACAAATCCACTATACGATTATTCTACAACTCTACTTCCGTAAATAAACTTATATCCATATCAATAGGGAGAGATTCATACCTTATTCTCGCTAGTACCGCGATATCTCCAATATTTTCCTTGAATTCCAACCAAGATTCACCGCAATACAATAGTATAATCGCAATTACGCGTTGTCCAAACTTAAATCCGGAGATTATACTTAATTCGCATTAAAATCTAGCAGACAGAAGTTGGGAGAAGTTTCTAGAAGATTTGGGAAACATTTGCAGAATTCTTGGCTGAAAAATGAGGTTTAGGATTAGATTTGATCCTTAAATAGTGGGTCAAATTCGGGTCGGGTCACTGTAGCAGCACTGTAGCAAGCGGTACTGTAGTAGCACTGTAGCAACCCCCGTTACTGTAGCAACGTTTCTGCTTTGTCAACCGAACTTGTAACGTCCATAATTCTCTACTCCGATGTCCTATCGACGAGCAGTTTGTTGTGTTAGAAACTAGACTCGACGAAATGAATTTTAGGCTTTTGCTTTGCTTCAAAACTTCTCATATACTAAAAGATATTCTTTGTCAAAGATGGACCAAAATTTGCCATTCATATTTTCTACAAAATCCAAGGTCTCAATAGCATGTTTCTTCAACTCCATTTGGTCGTGAGACTTCCCAGTACTCCTCATATATCACTTTATTCATAAGTATACCTAATAATTATACCATTCCTTAAACCTAAAAGACGGCTCATCTTGATCATAATTCCACGTACTTGTACTTAAACTTAGCGAACGTTCATCTGGAAGTACGGGGTGTAACAAATTCGTTCAAATTCATTAGCCTTTTCCTCCCTGACTTCTAGTGCTCAATAAATGCATATGAAAATTCACCCCAAGTTGTAAAAGATGGATTTTCCCCTCGGGACTGTTCCCACAACTCATTCCAAATAGTAGCAACAACCTTCAACTAATAAGCTTCCAATTCTGTTGCCTCTATCTCAGTAGCATAAAATTTTTCTGAACCTCATCAATAAATTTTGCGAATCCTCAACCTTATTGGACCCTGTGAACACTGGAGGCTTCATACGAATGAACTCTTGGGTATTGGAAAGTCAATTGCAAAAACTTATGTATTTGAGAGGTCAGGGCTATTGAAGATGAAGAAGAAGAACAAGTTCCATAGGAATCATCAAAGCGTTAAAACGCCCATTTCGCATAGAACCCAGAAAGATTTCCAAAGTTTGATTCCTTCAAGAATGAGGTGACAAACAAAATTTATCATTTCATGTAGGGAAATAATAAAAGAAAAGTCGTACACTGTGGTTTATACCAAGGAGGTTGATCAAGATGAGGAAAGCGTAGGCTCTTCATATCATATTATTACACAAAGCGATCAAGATATCTCATTTCATATGGAGGTTGCCGAGAAATTGGAGTAAATTTCCTGGCGTTACCACATATCTTTTCAATGATGGTGATCCTCAATAGGATGAAGATGCTAGAGATACTCCTCCAGAACTTTAAGAAGGGGTAAAGATTATTGTAGACTCCTGAAAGACGTTAATCTTGGTTTTGATGAAAACCCACGACCAACCTACCTAAGTGTTTTTCTAATAATTGATGAAGAAGACATATACATGGTGAAACTAAAAAAAATATTGGGATGTTTTTGCATGGAGGTTATAAAGAGATATCTGGATTAGATCCCAAAGTAGCAGTCCACCACCTCGGAGTTAAGATTGGTGCTCACCTTATTAAGCAGTCCCAGAGGCACTTCAGAATAATCTTAGTTCGTTAGATTGAAAATGAAGTTAGCAAACGCGTTGAGGCTAGATTTATTCATAAAGTTAAATACCCTATGACCTAAAGATGATTTCTTGCTTCCCATCATAGAGTTGATGATTGAATCTACTATTGGTTATGAGGCAATGTTTTTCATAGATGGTTCATCCGGCTATAAGCAAATTCATACGGTGCCAAATGATGAGAGCTTCCAGCATTTTGTACACCCAAGGGTATCTATTGTCACAAAGTGATGCCTTTTGGTTTGAAGAATGCTGGTGCAACCTATAAAAGGGCTACACAGAATATATTTGATGACTCGCTCCACAAAAATGTTTAATGCTATCTAGATAACTTGGTGGTAAAATCAAGAAAGAGGAGCGCCCATGTAACGACCCGTTCGGTCGTTTTAGAGGATCTTGCACTTTTCCTTCCAAAGTAGCTTTTTGATAGTCCAACAACCTATATTTAGGACTTTTAGGGATGGGTGGTGTGGTTTCAAATACGATCGAATGAGTCTTGGTTGGTTTTGAGGAATTTAAATTCTTATAAGTTGAATAAAAGGAAAGAGTTGACTAATAGTTGACTTTTGGATAATTGGGTTCAAAATCAAATTCTGATAGTTCTGTTAGGTCCGGAATAGGATTTTAGACTTAAATGAGCTCTTGGTTTGGGTTCCGAGGTGTCCTTTTGTGTTTTGAGTCTATGGTTGGGATGTTGGTTTTGGTTTGGTTGGGGTTGAGTTGAGTCAATACGGGGTCAAGATGATCTCTTTTAAGAAGTTTGAGTGCACGGACGTGTCCCTAGCGTGTTTAATGATAGAGGTGCATTTTGGGTTTGTGTTGAGGGTTCCAAATGTGTTTCAGATGTTAGATTGGAAGAGTTGGGACTTAGCTTTCATTCTAAGTTTCTGGTGCATCTCGCCTACGGCATGGGTTCGTAGGTGTGGAGTTGTACCTGTAGGTGTCCCTTCGCACCTGCGATCTAGCAGGTTCTAAGTGAAGCCCGCACTGGCAGTATTTTTCCATAGGTGCGACGTCGCACCTGTGGGCGATGTCTCGCACCTGTGAGGATCACTAAACTAGTGTATAAATCCTAATTTCTAGTCTTGTTTTCTCTTGACATAAGTAGAGTTCCACCCTTCGGCTTGGTAGATTTGATGAGGGGTAATTCAAGCTTGCTCATGAGGGTAAGTTTCTAGGCTCATTTTTAATTATTATTAGTGATTCCTTACTTTATTTTACCTCCCTTTCATGGTTAAGGGTAGAAAAAATTAGGGTTTAACCCACTTCTAAAGGTATATAGATTATATGAAATTAGATGCTTATGCTTAGACCCTTATTCCTATCTTGTGGATCTAAACTACTTAAGCATTGCGTAAACTAATTCTACTACCAATTTACCAATTCAATTTGGGTTTTAAATGAATGGATTTACGGTTTTTAGCACATTTCGGAATTTGGATAAATAATGAAATTGAAGGCTCATTTGTGATTAGAAATGAATGATTATTAGGATTATGACTATTTAGACTAAGCGTAGGTTGAATTTGACTTAAAGTACCAATTTTCCCTTGTGGGCTCGGGGTCACTTTTGGGGTGGTGTGTTGGGTTTCCTTTTAGAAGTATGACAATGTGAGCATCTTTAGATTCACATTCTAACATAGAGTTCTTATTTTCTAGACGTCGATCATTCTGAGGCCTTTCGAAAAGGGAAAGCATTGGCTTGATGGATCATGACACCTGTTCGGCCTTCGAGGTAGGTTTTACCCTTGTTAGACTCCGATTAGAGAATCATATGTAAATGTAGTTATTGACGGGGAAAGAATGATAGGCCTTCGGGTATAGTTGTGGTGATAAATCCACCGGCTTGGTATGGATGTTGTTATGTGGGCTTGTTCCATATTTGCTATTAACTTATGATTGTTGACTGATCATGCTAGTTACTTGATATCTCTCTCATCTCATGGAAAGGGAAGGATCTTATGTTTGTAATTATGACTTAAGTTTTGTTTGACATTTATGATATGTTTTATGGTTCCATGAATTACTATTATTGTTTAGTTGAATTCCATGCATTGACACATCATTCATTTTCATGTACGACTGGCTACAATGATAAGGAAGTGGTGACGATTATGTGACAAATGATAACAATGAAAGCCTGTGTGGAAAATGGTAACAATAATAGCTTGTGTGGCATATGGTAACTATGATAGCTGTGTGGTATTTGGTACATGGACTTTGCGGGTCCCCATGGGTCATGGCTTTGAGGCATAGCCCTTAGCATGTGTGTACGGTTTGGAGAAAAGGATTGGGGGCAATTGCATTGTATCCCATTATATTCCACCACATTTGCATTCATTCGTTTGCTCATTGACTGTCTTACTTGGCATTTTAGTACACCTAATCTGATCTTATACTTGAACATGTTATGAAACTGTACTTGATTGCTTACCTGCTCTACTTGTTAATTTCTCCCTATTATATGCTTTATCTAATCGTTGTAGGCCTATGATTCCTAAGAGTACTAGTGTTGTCCTCATGCTACTCTTGCAGCACCATTTTTTTAAAGGGTACAGAGTTGATTCAGGTTTTGCCCGAGACTTCGTGACAGATCCCGAGACTATAAATCAGGGACTTGGGTGAGCTACTAGCCGGACCCGCAGCGTAGGATCTCTCTCTTATGCTATTCTATATTATTTCGTTCCATACAGACAATGTCTTATTTCATTTCTCAGATACTTGTAATTCAAGTTGTCGGATAATGTATTTCTGTTAGAAGCTCTTGTACAAGTTAAGATCAGGTTTTGAGGTTTGTAACACTTTTTGTTCTACATTGTTACAAAGTAAACCTTTTAATATAAATGTTGTATTTGTTTCTTTTTTGTCTTTCTGTTTAAGTGTTATGTTTAAGGGAAGGGTTCACCTACCAGTGGGATAGTGTGGGTGGCCTCACCACTCACAATTTGGGTCGTGACAAGTTGTTATTAGAACCCTAGGTTTATCAATCTCATGAGTACAAGAGCTATATCTAGTAGAGTCTTGCGGATTGGTACGTAGACATCCATACCCATCCTCAAGAAGCTATAGGACATTTAGGAAACTTCCATTCCTTTTTTTTCATGCTACTTCATCCAAATTGGTGTCTAGTCCATCCAAATTGGTATCTAGTCGATCCAAACTGGTATCTAGTCTAATCAAATTGGTATCTAGACGATTCTAATTGTTACCTACATCATTCAGATTGGTATTTGGATAAACCTAATTGTCATCCATGAATAAAGGTAAAAGCCCGTCAAGGGCATAAGTCTAGCATCAAATATAAAGCCATGTGAGGGCACAAGTCAGTAAAACAAGCGCAAATGCGCAAATCATCCAAAACTACAACGAAGCAGTGCCATCACTGCACACACAAATATTCAACAAAGAAAAGAGAAAATAGTGAAAAAGACTCCTAGAAGACCTACATCAACTGATAGACGAAAGAAAAGTCTCATCCCTACTGAGTTAAGCTCTGGGCCTCATCACCGACGGCATCATCATCCTCACCATTATCAATATCTACATCATGCTCTGACTGGAAGGAGTACGACTTGTTGTCATCTGCATCCTTGATCGAAAACCTCTTATGCGGATTTCCCTACTTGAAGATTGCCTTGATGGCTTTCCACATCTTCACCAGAAGCTTACCCTTCACCTTGCTCTTTTTCTTCTCCTTATCAAATTCATCTGAAAGGTGCCATGGGTGGTGGCAATGGTGTTATAGGCTGACTCCAGTATAGTGATAGAATTTGTAAGCTTCTTGGAAGACTACGCCTATTCCTTCTGCGCATCCAAGCACCTCTGCATCTCTGTCCAGGTGAACTGGTGAGGGCTAGACTCGGAGGGTCCACTGGGAAGCTGGGATACCAAATCCTGAATGCTCTGTAACTGAGAACCCAATGCCCCAAAGGGTCCATCTAGCTGGGAGGATGAGTCGTCCTTTACGTTTATCTCTATCTTTCTCTTCTTACTCTATAAGGCTCTGCCCTATCCCGTGACTTTGCAGGGGTGGAATAGAGTCTCTAGTGGGACCTATTGATCTGTAGAAGCTCAGTCACCCCAGCATTTTGGCAAAGCTCGGTAATCAAGGAAGGGAACGTCATGCTCAGACTATTCTGGATAAAATATTCCTTAAACTCTCGAACCACGTAATGGCCAACATTTACATGAAGTATGCAAGCAATTATCAGAGCACGGGTATATGTGCAGTCAGTCATGTTCTCGGAAGGAGATACCCTGCTAGCAATGATCTATTGCCACATCTTTGCCTCAGCTATAAAATCGATAGAATTATTAGCCAATAAAACTTCCTTGCCAGCAGCACACAACTTTGGCACCAACTAATCCCCAAAACAAGTATCCTTCTTCTTCATTGGCTCAAGTGGATGATTAGGATGAATATAGAAAGCATTTATCTCTTCAGCTATAAGTTTCACTACCTTGCCCCGTATGATAAGCTCCGGACATTCGAACCTTGTACGCTTCAAATTTTCATAAAAATCCCCCACCCACACCTCAATTTCCTTACACGGGGAGGCAATGAAGCATGTCCAACTGGTGGCCTCTAGATGACTATTGAAGTCCGGAAGGAGTTTGGGCACCCTGTCCATGACAATTCCCTTTTTGGGTAGGAGCTTCTTGGTGAGAAGATTATCATAGTACTGCCAATGGAAATCACGAGACATGAACCTAAAAGCATCATATTGCCCCTCCACGGCCTGTTCTGTAATTTCCGGGTTCAGTAACATATTTTCATTTGCATTCGGGCTCATTATCACCACTCTAGCACCTCAAATAATCAAAACCAAGTTAGTCCAGTAATAGAATTATGTCAAGCAATTCTAAAGTCTTCAAACCTGCCAAAGAAACTAGTAAAACAGGCCCAGCACAATATTGAAGTCCGGAAGGAGTGTGGGCACCCTGTCCATTACAATTCCCTTTTTGGGTAGGAGCTTCTTGGTGAGCAGATTATCATAGTACTGCCAATGGAAATCATGAGACATGAACCTAAAATCATCATATTGCCCCTCCACGGCCTCTTCTATAATTTCCCGGTTCGGTAACATATTTTCATTTGCATTCGGGCTCATTATCACCACTCTAGCACCTAAAATAATCAAAACAAAGTTAGTCCAGTAATAGAATTATGTCAAGCAATTCTAAAGTCTTCAAATCTGCCAAAGAAACTAGTAAAACAGGCCCAGCACAAACCAGTGCAATCAACTTGTTTGCCAAAAGCTGTCCAGGCGTCGCATTTGCGGAAGAACCGCAGATACCGCAGATGCGTGGCCTCTCTACGGAAATTTTTCTGCATCTCCAGAATTGTGCCTTCTCAGCCTCCATCGCACCTGCGTAATATTTCGCGCAGATGCGCGACAGAACCTGTGGTCTGTTACATCCCGTATTTTCATTTAACATATACACGAATAATTTGAGATTGACGAATGCACTTAAACGTGAGAAATGAGATTTTGGGCAAATAAAAATGTGCTGCTTGCTTACCTGGCGTGCTTGCTTCACCAACTTACATCTTGTCCTACTTGCTTGAGCTATTTGATACGTATCTTAACTACGAAGTAAGGATGAGACGCGTGTTAAATTCGAAGGACCAACATGTGACACCTATTAATTAAGGAAGTAGGTACATCACCTACTTTCTAAAAGGAGAGGCTGAAATTAATCCACCAAAAAGGTGAAGAGTGACATAGCCAAGGAGCCCTTTATATGGGCTGATTCTCTCACATTTTCATCATAATTTCCAGAGCAAATGATGTTCGCCCTAAAATACATATATTTACTCATTGTTTGCTTTACATTCTATTACTTTTAATTGTCTTTTGAGGTTTATTATATTGAATTGTGCTTAATAATATATTTTATTGTGTATGAATAAAGTAGTGTGAAAATGAAAAGATTTGGAACAAAAATTGGATGAAAAGCGTGAAATTGAAAAATAAAAGGAAAAGAGAACAAGAAGTGCGGAGCTCACATTTGAATTTAATTGCAAAGGAATAAAGTCATGATTTCATAATGATTGGGAGATAATGTGTAATGATTGGATAAACTGAATAAGTGCAAGAGAAGAAAGCAAATGGAATGAAACTGTTGAAGTTGTATTACGTGGCGGTGAATTGATTTGGGGTGGCCGTAGTATCGCATGGTGCCACAAGAATTTAATGATGCAGAATATTTGTCGGCCTCGTGCGCTGCGCAGGACCCGATATTTTTCCTAATCCGAATTGGATTTTGTTTTTAAAAGCTCAAGTCTTTTGAAACCCTATAAATACATAGTTTACATGATTTTGACATAACTTTGGACCTAGAGAGAGCTTGGAGCCGCCGTGGAGGCCGTAGTTACAAGGTTTTACCTTTTCTTCTCTGTAGTACTCATTTTTACTTTTTTATTCGGATGAGTTATTGTTTTTTCTCCATGTTTAGGTGGAGCCAAACTCTTTAGTTCTAGGGTTTTGACTCAAAAATGAAAGTTGACATTTGATTATTGTATGTATCTGCTGGTTTTCCATCTTTGGGGTTATTTATTTATTCTTGGTCTTAATTGGTTGATTATTTGACGAAATAATTGAACACTATCTGTGGCGTGTGAATTGAACTAGGAATAGGGAATTTGCATGCGTAATAAGAATAAATAGAGCTTGTTCGAATTATCATTTTACTAATGAGGATAGGAATATACCCTTTAGCGTTGCTTAGTTTAACACGGGGCCATAAATGTGTTCTTGTTATTTTCTGATGACCATAGAAATACAGGCATTAAAGTAACATCTACAGGCTTGTGAGCAACTTGGAAGATGCTCATAAATCAATAATTAACTCGTCAACTAGCAACCTAGGAAATAAAATAGATGCATGATTAGAAGACTCAACTGGATTGTTAGTGGTCATAGCCCTAGATTTATCTCTTCTCCGATAAAAATCTGCTCTTTCTTGGTTCAAGTTAATTATTTGTTTTCTTTTATTTTTAGCTAGTTGACAATTATATTTTAGGGTCTTATTTCTTGTATAGATAATTAGGATCGTTTAATTTAGTAAATAGTTAATCATAAGTCCCCGTGGGTACGATATATGGACTTAAATCCTATATTACTTGTACGACCGCGTATACTTGTTTGTGCCTTTGGGAGCAACAACAAAATAATATAAAACCCCTTACAACTCCTCTCCCAAAAGTTCCATCAAACCTTAAGCGATTTTGAAGGTTACAAGTGATTCTAGTGCGAAAGAAAACTCGACTGCTTGCTAGTTTCTCTTCCTCTTTCTCGTAGCTGTGTTGGAAGTTATTTTCAGGTGAAGAGGAACTAGGTTTGGTGGGTTCTACTCAGTCCGATGTAAGTTTATTCTTCTCTTTTCCTTATCTAAGCTTCTACGAGTTGTAACTCGATCGTAAAGACTAGAACTTGCAAATTTCGAAAGAGTAGTATGTTGTTTGTTGTTGAGCCACTGTTAGATGGTTGTGAACTTCTTTTTAAGTTGAACTCATGGCTGGTTAACATGAGAGAGGCTTAATTATGTACTGTTGGCTGTGTTACTCGATTCGAAAGAAAAGACAAGTCGAAAACGTGTTTTAAAGACCTGAAAATCAGTCTGATTTGCTGAATTTGTGGGACTGTTATGGGGTCATTTTAAAGTTATATTGTGGCTAAAAATCAGTATGGATATTGAATATATTGTAGTTAATGTTGTTGATAAATTCTGAATAGAAAAAGGGGTTTAAAACAATTGTTGTTTAATCACAAACCGAGCTTGCCGCTCGTTGTGCTATTGTTTGAATTGTTCTTGCCATTTTGAAGGGCTGAATGGATGAGATTGGTTAATTATATTGTTAATATTCTTGTTTGGCTGTAACGACCTGTTTGGTTTTAACGACCTGTTTGGTCGTTATGGTGCTTTTGACCCATTTACTCCCGTTAACCCTTTCCCGAACCCTATTGGCACCATTTAGACCTACGGGAATGGGTTGCACAGTTCCCGATGTAGTCGGGTGAGTTTTATGATGACTTATGTGAAATAGAGCCTTCAAGTGAAAAACGATTGACCTATAGTTAACTTTTTCATAAATTCGTCACTTTCGAGAAGTTTGGATGGTCAATTACGACTTGTTGGGATGTTTCATTCGGTTCCCGAGGCACCCGGGAGCATTTTGGGTTATTAGTTGGATAGTTGGTCCGTGACCATTGCGCCTTGACCCGGTTAAATAGACCTCCATTGGAAATTTCGAGACCACGCGTGAGTTCATAGTGCATTTTTATGTATGGTTGCATGTCTGGTTTGTATCTGGGAGGCCTCGAGTGATTGTCGAGTTTTGGGAATTAGTTAGTGAAGAACCAGCATTTTCTGGTGTCTGGTGGCCGTTGTGACGGCACCTCGTATGCTGTAGCGGACCCGCCTCGGCGAGGCCTGTTCTGCTATGGCAAGATATGTGGAATCATAATAAGATGCTACAGTGGATAGAGTCCCAATGTAGCGTACTCACTGTGGCGGGAGCGGTTCTGTCATGGCGGACTCTCGACCATTGCGGCAGGTGACGTGCACCAGAACCCTATTTAATGCTAAGTAAAATCATTCATTTCCTATCCCCACATTTATTGTTCCTAAGTGTCTTTGGGGTGAATTGAAGAGGTTCTAAGCAGATTTCTCTTTAGGGTAAGTTTTCTAACCTTGATTTCATTCATTTACCTATCTTAAGCATGAATCCAAGATAGAAAATCTATAGAAACTTAAGGAAGAAGATGTTTAACACTTACTTCATTATTTGTTATTTAGTCTTTCAATATGATATTTATTGATAGATTTGACTAATCTAAGCATGGAATTTGATGAATTAGGGACTAATAGGCTTGAATCTTCCATTATAGTTAATGAATTGAAAAATTGAAAGTTAGGGTCTACACCCAAATTGGGGGTTTTGACTTGAATGATGAAATTGACCTATTCTTGAATTAATTTAGCGATGAAGAGTAGAATTGGAGCAATGAAGAGTACAATTGGACTTCAAGAACATTGGGTTACCAATTCCACCTTCAAAATACCCATTTTACCCTCGTGGGCTCATTTTTCCCTTTTTTCATAGTTGTTTTTTATTCGAATCATGGTATAGAAATATGGGTATCGTTATTCCTTTTTTTCTAACATAGAATTCGATAATGGATAGACTTTGAGTATTTGAAGGCTCTCCGGAAGGCAAGGCAAAGGTTTCATTATTCGTCGCTCCAGCTCGACAACCCGGTAGGTTACGACTTATCTTCTGGTTAGACTCCGGTTAGCGAAGCATATGTAGAGTTAGTGATTATTCGAGAAAGCATGTTGTGCCTTTGGGTATGAAGTTAGGATGGATTACTTAGAATTGGTATTGTTGACTGATTTGCAGGCTTGTCGCCTCTTTATGATTTATCAACTTGCTGCCATGTGTGTGATGTTGGACTTGTACTTAGTGGTCATATTGAGATATTGATAAATTTGTCTCTCACTTATCTTGACATTATCATTGATAGAGGAGAGGATTTGACTGATATTGATATTGTAATATGTGTCCATTTGTGGTACACTTGATATTGTCATTGTGCATTGCATTCATCCTAATCTCCATGATACACTAATATTTCATGTGATTGGTGTTGACGATGATAAGTGAGAAGGGAACATCCGTGATTCTTGGAACATATTTGATAGCATAGCCATCTCTGGGCTGTGTGATGAATGGCTAGCGGTGTGGTTGGTGTTGTGGAGTCATCTCTAGGCTGTGTGCAGAGTGACTGAAACATGGACTTCACGAGTCCCCTATAAGTCATGATTATGGAGACATGGAAGTATTATGTCCGTAGTATGAGTATGGAGATTACATTTGGCCAGCGCATTGCATATCATCACATCTCACTTACATTGCATTCTTATCATTGTAGGGTACATTTCCTCTTGATTCCATGGTTGATGATTCATTGAGTTGCTGTGTAAGGTGTTTACTTAGAGACTTGATGGACTCGAGGGTTAGAGACTTTCACCTAGGCTCTGACTTGGTACTACTATACTTGAGTTATTGTTCTCGGACTGTGTTGTGTTTGTACTTGATTGTGAGCATGCATATTCTTCAATATCATCCTTTATATATGTTAGCTAACTGTTGTCGGCCTATGATACCTACTAATACATAGTGTTTGTACTGATACTACCTTGCTACATTCTTTTCTGAGTGCAGAGTACGTTACCGGTTCTACATCCACTCCTCGCGACTAATCTCAAGGCTTTCCGATTGAGTGTCTAGGGTAAGCATGCTTGATGGATCCGCAGCCCGGAGACTCCTCTTTTATACTTTCATTTTCTTGCATTCCAAGACAGTATTCGTATTTTGAGACTTCGTATTAGTAGTTGATTCGTAGTGGCTCGTGTATTGTATTCAGACCAGCTCCTTAGGCATTGTATTAGTACGGTATTCCACACTTATTTATATTTACATCTAAGACTTATATTTCTACTGTTCTATTTACTTTATCTGGGTTTGAATTTATGATTGAGGGATGGGTTCGCCTTCCAAGGTGGGAAATGGTAGGTGCCCGTACGACTAAGCTATTTTGGGTTATGACAAGTTTGTATCAGAGCCCTAGGTTACCCGGTCTACAAGTACAAGAGCATGTCTAGTAGAGTCTTGCGGATCGGTACGATAAACTCCGGACTTACCTGCAAGAGGCTATGGGACATTTATGAAAGTTTGAATTAGTTCATTCTTTCATGCTACTTTATTCAAATTGGTATCTGATTCACTTCTATTATCTCACAGATGGTGAGGACTCGAGCTAACATTGCTAGGGTCGGCACATGGTACTGCAACAGCTAGGGGCGGGGCCCTTGTGGCTGGACAGAGGCACGCTAGCTCAGCTTCTCCAGAGCACCAACCCGGGCGAGAGCATGCAGTTGGGGGAGGGATGGGCCAACCGACACTCACCCCGAGGGTGTGTCCGACCCAATATTTTAGGACACTATGGCCCGTATTCTTCTACATATCGATGGTCAGGGGCCGTGGTAGTGTTCATTGCTCCACTTTTCCCGGTAGGCTAGAGGTCGAGGCATCTGATGTTGCGATCTCAGGTATTTATGTTCGTCATCGGCTAGCGTCAGTCTTATTTGGCCTAAGGTCTACTTTCTCTTATGTGTCTACTTCATTCTGTTGGTTGGGATTTGACTTGTCTATTCTCGTGTCTACTCCGATTGGAGATTCAGTAGTAGTTGATCGAGTCTATCGGTCTTGTTTAGTTACTTTTAGGGGTTATGACACGTGGGTAGACTTTTTGATATTGGATATGGTAGATTTCTACATGATTTTGGGTATGAGTTGGTTGTCCCCGTACTATGTGATCTTGGACTGTCACGCCAAGACAGTCGCCCTAGCTATGCCAGGTATTCCTAGACTTGAGTGGAGGGGTGCTCCTAGTCCCGCCTCAAAGAAGATTATTCCTACCTCCGCGCAAAGAAGTTAGTTGATAAGGGGTTGTTGGCTTACTTGGCCCATATTCGTGATACTAGTGCTGATTCTCCGTCGCTTGAGTTTGTGCCTGTGGTGTATGAGTTCATGGAAATATTCCCTTCTGATTTTCCGGGTATACCACCCGATTGCGACATCGACTTCTGCATCGATATAGAGTCGGGCACTGGCCCTTTTGCCATTCCGCCATATGGGATCACAACTGACGAGTTGAGAAAGTTAAAGGAACAATTACAGGATCTTTTGAGTAAGGGTTTCATCAGACCGAGTATCTCCCCTTGGGCGTTCCCGTGCTATTTGTGAAGAAGAAAGATGGGACGATGCTAATATGCATAGATTACCGCCAATTGAACAAGGTCACCATTTGAAATAAGTATCCTATTCCTCGCATTGATGACTTTTCGAACAGCTTCAGGGTGCTTCTGTGTTTTCGAAGATTGATTTGAGGTCAGGCTACACCAGCTGAAGATTCAGGTCGAGGATATTCGGAAGACGATCTTTATAACTCGTTATGGTCATTACGAGTTCCTTGTTATGTCTTTTGGGCTTCAGAAGAACCTGCTCACCCTCCAAAAACTCTAAATCCAGACCTTCCGGTCTGCATATATCTTTTGCCAACTCTGAGCTACCAGAAGCTCTTCCTGAATAGGCTTCACCTTGTACAAAGACTCTCTCAACAAATCTGTACCCCAAGGTCGAACCACAAAAGCATCAAACCATTTTATAGGTGAACGACACCTTATACCTTATAAAGCCTCGAATGGCTCCATATCAAAACTTTCATGGTAGCTATTATTGTATGCAAACTCTGCTAAGGGTAAAAACTGGTCGTAACGACCACCAAAATCAATAACACATGCTCTCAACATATCTCGAGCACCTGAATAGTTTGCTCAGAATGACCATCAGTCTAAGGATGAAATTCGTGGCTAAGGTCTAACTGAGTATCGAACTATGCCTACAACATCCTCCAGAACTTGGAGGTGAATTGATTACCTCGATCGAAAATGATGAAAAGAGGAACCCCGTGCAATCGCACTATCTCTCAGATGTAAATCCTAGCCAACTTCTGTACATTATAAGTAATCTGAACTGGGATGAAATGAGCAAACTTAGTCAACTGATTGAAAATAAACCAAACTGAATTGAACTTGTTCGGGTCTTCGGAAGACCCACAACAACATCCCTAGAAATCTTCTCCCACTTCCACTCGGGAATGGGCATCCGCTGAAGCACACCACCAGGTCTCTAGTGCTCATACTTGACTTGCTGGCATTTTCCACACTGAGCAACGAAATTTGCTATATCTCTCTTCATCCGACCCCACCAGTAGTGTAACACCCTGAAATTTTTAAACTAATACTTGAATTTTCGATTGACTATATCTTGATAGTAAGGGTATATTTTACTTCGCATTTCCTAAACGTGAATTTGACGATATTTGGAACTTGTTTGAAGTGTTATAGTGTAGTTATGTAAACTAATCCTACTATTATTATCTTAATTAAATTAAGAAATGGAATAGATACTAATTATTTTGGGCTGCCACCTTTTCATATTTATCCAAAGTATTATATAATACTTTTGTGACACAGCTTTTCCCAAAGCACCTCTTATTTTCATCCATTCATTCCAAAGAAAACCCCAATCCTCTCTCCTGCTTATCATCAGAAATATTACACCAAGACCTTCAGGCTCATCAACTAAATCTACTAGCAAGAATTGTTCTTGTTGGACCACAAACTACTCCTCTCTTTTATGGTAAGTTGCTAAACCCCTGTTTACACTAGACAGTTGTTAGAAGTTTTAGCATATCTCCTTGTATAAAATTTTGTTTTACGTGAGAAAAGTTAATATAGAAATACATTTGATAGCTCTACAACTTTTATTCAGGCTCCAAAACCGATTTTTGTTTTTATTTACTCGAAAAGGGGTGATGAAGTACAGGGCAGGTGCTGCCCAGATTTCTGTTTCACATACCCTCCATGTACTACTGTTAGTATTTTGAGCATATAGTTTTGTACAAAACTTATATAGGGTTGATTTAAATTTTTCCTGAACCCCAATACATATATCTACAACTTTCATGCAGACCACAAAGTCTAGTTTTTCCGTTTACCCCTTTGAAACTGAGCCATAACACAAGATTGTAGTACAATCTAGAATTTTTGTTTTGACAGTTTATGTTGATTTTCACTGATGTCATGTTTAGTTTCAACGTGCTGAAACCACTGAACTTCAATATATATTTGATTGTGTATTTAAGGTATATATTCTATTGTACAAGCTAAGAGGAATTGTTTGACCAAGTGGACTTTGGTTGGTCTATGGACCTGAACTTGAAATATCTTTAGTTGCTGGAATTTTTGAAGTATCTTGATATGTTGTTTCCTTTCTCTTCACTTTACATCATTGTATGGTTATTATCTCAAATATTGCAAGATATTCGCTAAATCGCCCACTTGTATGAATTGCTTGATCATTTTTGCATACTTGTTGGGACTTTGTCCTTCTTGTGGCTGTGACTTTGTCATTGATATCGGCATGCCTCTTGACTCGGATATTTTTCCATCTTGATTTTGGATTTATGGTTCGTCTTGGTTATGGAACTTCTCCATGTTAAGTACGAACTAGAAAGCCATTTTTAATATGGTTCTTGATTCTCTTGATTATTGGGTTTCGACCCTACTTGATTTGGGGCTTTAGTCCATCTTGATATTGAGTATGCTTGGTGTGATGGCATGACGTACATATTGGGCAAAAATTTTTATTTGACAAACTCTCTTGAATTGATTTATAAGCATTCTTGACACTTGAGCCTTTGAATATTGATATCGATAGTTGGAAACTCTTCAAGGTTTGATATTTGATACTTTTTGTTACACCTCGTAGTTGAACGTTGAGTTCCGTAGGCGTCAACCGCTTAATTGTGAACACTGGAGTGATATGCACCTATTTTATGGTTAAAAGGGTTTACGATCATGTATGAGAAGTATTGGAAGAACATCTTTTGTAACATGACGAGTTTTGAGACAAAGCAAAAGCCCAGAGTCAAGTTTCGTTTCCAACACAACAAACTTCTCCTCAATAGGACATTGAGGTAAGGAGATATAGACGCTATAAATTGGGATGGCAGGCCAGGATAATAGCCTGCGCGAGCGCTCCACCGGAGGCCAAGGGCCAACTCAGAGCGAACGCGCTGAGCAAATTTTAGGCTCGGGGCAGGGATAAAGATTATATTATCTGTGTATAAGAATATATATATATATATATATATATATATATATATATATATATATATATATATATATATATATATATATATATATATATATATATATATATATGACATTTGGAGACCGTATGGTGTAAATTAGTTCATACGTTACTTGATGAAAAGCTCTCGTAACCGTAAGCTAAGGTGGGGCCCACATGCTGGGATTTTATAAAGGACATATGAAATATTATAAGAGTAGTACATGGGAAGTTGAGCAAGTCTTAAGAAGGACGCTTAAGCCAAATGTGGGCATAAGCCCTCCAAAAGGATGTTTTAAGGATACGTTTTCGGATGATCTAACTTGAGGAGGCCAAAACGACATTATAATTTTAGAATTTGGAAACACACCAAACACGAAAGTTGTAGATAATTGAATGATATTTCCAACCATATGTGGTGGACCCTCACACGACATCAGGATCAAGAGTTATGACCATTTTACTGAACAAATGCGCAGGCAGAAAAATAAGCCAGTGAGAACACTCCAGAAGGCAGCGCGAACGCGCTGACCAGATTTTAGGTCTGTTTGGGCAGATTCTGGAACTCTATATAAGGGGGGATTACCCCCTTCCCCCCTTCCCCCCTTCTTCATCCAAAACACCCAGAAAAACCCCCAATTATTCTGAAAATCTCCCACAACTTCTCAACATCAAATTTTAGCCCGGATCAAGTATAATTCCCGAATTTCGATTCGGGTAGCATACGGTTGCGACTACAAAATCGTATAGCAACGCGTTTGGCTCAGTTCAAGGAGCGAAAAGGTGAAGATATAGCAATATTATCTGCAGAAAGGTATGAATCTCTTATTATTAATCCTAATCTTGGTTTACTTACGGGAATAGAGCGATTAGATAGCCGTATAACAGAGTAGTTGGTTGAAAAATCAGATAAATATCATATGAGGGGTCTTATGGAGTATGTCGATGTTAGTGATGATGATGTTGTTGTTGTTGTTTATTGGTAACTGTGATTTCGAGCTAGGGATGTAAAGGGGGGAGATGCCGCCGAAATGTCGGCAGATCCTAGAAAGAGTTAACTTGAAGGCTTAAGGTAAGCACTTGATAACGAGCCTAACGATAGTATGAATTCCTTGATTGTGGATTTGCGAGTTCGAGAAGTAGAAGTTGAGCGAATAGATAAGCTTCAAGGTATGTAAAGCTATACCTTCTTTCTTTTTGGCATGAATTGCATAAAGTGAACAAGCGACGAACACACATGACTCCAATGAATTCTAGTTCTCTGTGGTACTTGACATGATAGTTGTCTTTGATTCTCAAGTGTTGGTTTATTCTAATTATTCTATTGAGTCTCAGATGATTTTTCATTTTTTACATGCTTGTTCCTAATATTCTACTCGTGCACAGTTTTATTGCATCACTTCACCGAGTCCCTTACTAGAGGGCCGGTTACGTATTAGTGCACATTCTCATTAAATTTTTCACCGAGTCCCTCAATAGAGGGCCGGGTATGTATATTATATATTTCACCGAGTCCCATAATGGGCCGGGTACGCTATATATTTCATCGAGTCCCATAATGGGTCGGGTACGCTATATATTTCACCGAGTCCCATAATGGGACGGGTACGCTATATATTTCACCGAGTCCCATAATGGGTCGGGTACGGTATATTATATACATATATATATATATATATATATATATATATATATATATATATATATATGCATGACTCATCTCATAAGGTACAGATGCTTTGGTATTCCTTGATTATCATACTTGTCTCCGGTCATCTTTTACTCAGTTATGATCTTCCTTACTGTATTTCATGCTTTACATACTCAGTACATTTTCCGTATTGACCCCCTTTCTTCGGGGGCTGCATTTCATGCTTGTAGGTACAGATTCTCAGTTTGGTGATCCTCCGGCTTAGGACTTCTGCTCAGCTGGTTGGAGAGGTCCATTGTTCTGGAGCTTGAGTCATTTTGGTATAGATCCTTTTGACATAAACTTTGTTATACTCTAAGAGGTCAGTAGACATATGTGGGTTGTGTATATATGGTTTTGTCAGCTATATAGATATAGTTCATCTTGGATACTCCCGCATGTAGTGGCAACCTTATCGGCTTGCATATTTTGTGATGTTAGGTTAACTGTGACTCCTCAGGAGAGGTTTTATTCTGGTATATTGCATTATGAGTTTACAGCATGCTTTTGCAATTTTCCACATTGTCCTTAGTATCAGTCTGATTATATCTAACATGTTCGTATACGAGTGTCGAACTTGGGCATTAGTCATGGGCCATCGGTTTGGGCCGTGACAAAAGTGGTATCAAATCAGTTCATCCTCAGAGTGTCTTCAGACTGTGTCTAGTAGAGTCTTGTTTATTGGTGTGTTGTGTAAAACATCTATAAACAGGAAGATACAGGGCATTTAGGATGTCATCTCTCTGTCTTACTTTAGATCGTGCGATAGAGCTAGAGTCTGTGAAAGATTGCTTCTGACCCATTTTTCCTGTAGGTAAGCACAGATTGATAAAGATGAAGAGATCAGCCTTGGACAGTGGGCGTGTCAAGAAGACCCTTAGAGTAGATTCAGGACCACAGGCTCCGGGACCGAGCAGGAGGAGCCTCAGCTATTCTATTAAGACTGATCCCTCTAAGGACCCCGCGACGATTTCGCCAAAGTTTCTGACTTCTAGAGAGGAGGCTCCACTAGAAGGTAGCTATGACACGGACCTGTTCGAAGGTTCATATGGGACACCGGAGGAGGAGATCCCAGAGGTGGTATCTGTACCAGAGCCAATTCCCCCAGTTGCTCCTATGGCAGAGCACTATGTTAAACCAGTTACGCCTGAGAGTGTTACTAATTATTCTAGCCCTTTATCTTGGCCGTCAGTGAATCAGGAGTTGCCCGAGTATCCGTATTCCTCGGATAATGGAGAGGACACCTCACTATATATCCTTCTAGACCGAGCCCAGGGCAGGTCGGTTACAGGTATATGAGTTTTTATTGGAATTTCTTATGTGCGTATGTAATTACTTTAGGGTAATGCTGAACAGTGATGAGCAGAAATCCTAAAAGGGACCAGTGACATAAGTATTGGGAGGTAACTTTGGTTAAGAAGTTTTTGCCACTATTGGAATCTTGAAGTTTAGGATGAAAAGTAGTCATACATGTAGATTGAAGGTGATCATTGAGGATTGTAAAGGCCAAAGTACCATTTTCTCTGTCGAAAGAGTAAGGGATCCTCTTAATCCAGAGGGAGATGCATTACGAGAATTTAGTGAAATCCGATAGAATTTCAACTTGTTCTAGGGCATGTGATAAAGGTCACGCAGTAGGGTGGATGCGATCATACCAGCACTAACGCACCGAATCCCGTTAGTACTCCAAGGTTAAGCGTGCTGGGGTGAGAGTAATACTAGGGTGGGTGACCCCCTAGGAAGTGTACTAAAAGTCATATAAATTAAGACATAAGAGACAAATGAGAAGCTAGAGTCGCCTAAGGGAAATTGGAGTATGCGGAGTGGTTGGAAATCTTAAAGGGTCGTAAAGGACGAGGCGGACTAGATCGGCATCGAGAAAGAAGGTGCATTATAGTTTTAGAATTAGTATGAGTTCGAATAGTATATGGAAATATTTTGCTAGTAAGGCGTTAGTAAACATATATATGTATGTGTATGACATCCCATATGTAGCCGCGCCAACCGGTATGTGTGTTCTAGCTACCGACGTTGTCATATACTGAGGGCATTAATCAAAAAGGGTAATGAAGTTCAAGTGACAAAAATGGTACAGATGTTACAAGGTAAGTTGATGTTATTTTCATTATAGGTTAGAGTTGGAAAGTCCTAATGCAATAACATCAGGGAAAGGAAGAAAGTGAGTATATAGAAAGTAAAGAGATTAGAATGTCTTGGGTAAGAAACGAGGGTGAGTGAAGCTTCCAAGAGAGACGATGGGCAAGGCAAGGGATTATTTGGGTAAATTTCAAAGGTAGGCAAGCAAAGGGGATAAAGGATGGTAGTATAAAATAAAAGGCGAATGTGTGAGGTCAGAGAACAGGCTTCGATAAGTGGGACTAAAGGATAGTAACCACAAATAGGGATGTGAATTAAGAGAGAGAATGATCAGGCTTTGCAACGATACTAAGAGATTTTCCTCTCGAGGGGTATATAAAGAGATAAATGTGTAGTTATACAGACACGGATGCCTCGCAAACGGAGAAGCTTTCCAAAAAGATGATTTAAGGATAGAACGGATTTACGCGTTTAAATGAAGATTTCACGAACTTCAGGGGCAATATTATAGAATAACAAGTGGAGAAGGGCGCTCAAGGAGGAAGGAATTCAAGGAAGGTTTGAGGATGAAAGTAGGAAAGGTCTACTAATGGGCTGATCAAACGGAGAGGAGCGAAGAGATAGGAAAAATTGAGCAATCACTGAGGACGAGCGAGAGGATAACGAATTAACAAACTAATCGGAAGGTAGTACATCCATAACTTAGGATGAGGATAAAGAACACCGAGATTCGATTATAGCGGAAACAGAAGGGTGTATGGGAAATATTCATAAGTATGGACTAGCCTTGGTGGCAGCAAGGAGAAGAAAGAAGAGAGTATATGGTAGGGATTTCACGACACAAACAAAACTGGCAGCATATTGGAAGAACTACAATGCATAGATGGGATGCAAATAAGTAGTCAAGGAAAATTTCGGATAAGTGAGCTAAGTGAATAAAAGGACTGACAGTGGAAGAGTGTAGCATATTAACTCTCAATGATATATTGTAGACGTGAAGTGAGACCATAAACTCAGAGTAAGAAGAATTTCAGCGATAATAGTTGAGGAGGAAGACGAGGGATAAAAAGAGCAAAGTGTGACCAAACGTTCTGTGAAATGTTTGATGGATTCTAATGTCCCCATTAAGCTATTGATTCGGGAAACGTTCAGTCAAAAAAAGGTAGAAGTAGAAGGGCCTTAAAGAAGGAAGCGAGAATGGATTTGTAATGCATAAGCGTTTCATTTAAATGCAAGGCCCTCGATTAGCAGAAAGGAAAACAAGCCAAGCTATACGATGAGAGAATTCCGGTATTATAAGAGACCAAAAGAGTTGAAGGATCGTTAGAGTTGGCCGATGACTACTAATATTTGGGAGTTACTAGTATATAAGAACACCCTTAAAAGGGGGGGGGGGGGAGAATAGGTCGAGTCCTGAAATGAGGTATGGCATCGCCAAAATTTCAAAGAGGGAAGGATGTTAGCTTAGAGAGGCCAAAATCTAGGAGCAGAAATGAATTGAAGATAAGCGTACCACAAAGTAGGGGTAAAAATGGATTAAAATGGATCAAGAGAATACTTCATGCAGGCGTGAGATATGATATTTCTAGACCAGGGAGATTTGTGCTGCACCTAAAACGGACAGCGACGTACCTTAAAGAGTAATAAAGAGAGTAAGAAAGGTATGCAAGCTAACTACAATGAGAATGACGAGGATGTAAAGGATTAGAGAGCTTGACTAATGAACTACCAGGAGTCAATACAATGTATATCTAAGATCAACGGGTACGAAAAAGGATAGCCGAGATGATAACGAAGGAGTAAACGCAAAAAAGGCACCGTATTTGAGAAAGGGAGCCGCCCACTAATAGGGAACCAAGGAGCGCGAAAAAAGGAGTACTTGCAAAACGATGAGTAGTTATGGCATGGAAAGTCAAGACTACGATGGTGGAAATAAAACGAGAGCGGGATACTAGTTAGTACCTGAGTATGTATATAAGAATAAAGAGGTGATGGAATGCATAGATGAGTCCAATAAAAGAGTTAAGAAAGAACGAGAAGAGACTGATCAGTTTATAGCGTAAAGATATGGCGATCGGATTCTAAGGGAAAGCTCAGCCCGAGGTACGTTAGGCCTTGTCAGATTATTCATAAGGTAGGCAAGGTTGCCTATGAATCGAACCTACCATCTGATTTAAAAGTAGTGCATCCAGTATTTCATGTATTAATGCTTCATAAATGTATTGGTGACGCTTCTAGAGTATTTCCTGTAAACGATGTTTAGGTAATGGAGAAGTTATTTTATGAGGATAGCCCCATAGCTATACTTGATAGCCAGGTTAGAAGGTTACGTACTAAGGATATAGCTTCTGTCAAAATATTATGGTGAAATAGCAATAGGGAAGAGGCTGGGGTTAAAAGCTCTCATAACCGTAAGCTAAGATGGGGCTCACATGCTGGGGTTTTATAAAGGACATATGAAAAATTATAAAAGTAGTACATGGGAAGTTGAGCAAGTCTTAAGAAGGACCCTTAAGCCAAATGTGGGCATAAGCCCTCCAAAAGGATGTTTTAAGGATACGTTTTCGGATGATCTGACTTGAGAAAGACAAAACAACATTATAAGTTTAGAATTTGGAAACACACCAAAAATGGAAGTTGTATATCATTGAATAGCTTTCCAACCATAGATCGTGGACCCTCACACGATATCGCGATCAAGAGTTATGACCTTTTTACTGAACGAACGCGCAGGCAGAAAAATAAGCCAGCGAGAATGCACCAGAAGGCAGCGCGAACGCGCTGACCAGATTTTAGGTCGGTCTGGGCAGATTCTGGAACTCTATATAAGGGGGGCTTACCACCCCCTCCCCCCTTCTTCATCCAAAACACCCAGAAAAATCCCCAAATATTCTGAAAATCTCCCACAACTTCTCAACATCAAAGTTTTTCCAGGATCAAGTATAATTCCCGACTTCCGGTCTGGGTAGCGTACAGTTGCGACTACAAAATCGTATAGCAACGCGTTTAGCTTAGTTCAATGTGGGAAAAAGTGAAGATATAGCTATATTATCGGTACAAAGGTATGAATCTCTTATTATTAATGCTAATCTTGGTTTACTTACGGGAATAGAGCGATTAGATAGTCGTATAACGGAGTAGTTGGTTGAAAAATCGGATAAATATCATATGAGGTGTCTTATGAAGTATGTTGATGTTAGTGATGATGACCTTGTTGTTATTCTTATTGGTTATTGGTAATTGTGATTTCGGGCAAGGGATATAAACAGGGGAGATGCTGCCAAAATTTCAGCAGCTCCTAGAAAGAGTTAACATAAAGGCTTAAGGTAAGCACTTGATAACGAGCCTAACGCCAGTATGAATTCCCTTGATTGTGGATTTGTGAGTTCAAGAAGTAGAAGTTGAGCGAATAGATAAGCTTCAAGGTATGTAAAGCTATCCCTTCTTTATTTTTGGCATGAATTGCATAAAGTGAACAAGCGACGAACACACATGACTCCAATGAATTCTAGTTCTCAATGGCACTTGACATGATAGTTCTCTTTGATTCTCAAATGTTGGTTCATTCTAATTAGTTTATTGAGTCTCGGATGATGTTTCATTTTTTACATGATTGTTCCTAATATTCTACTCGTGCACAGTTTTATTGCATCACGTCACCGAGTCCCTCACTAGAGGGCCGGGTACGTATTCGTGCACATTGTCATTGCATTGTTCACCGAGTCCCTCACTAGAGGGCCGGGTACGTATTTGTGCACATTGTCATTGCATTGTTCACCGAGTCTCTCACTAGAGGGTCGGGTATGTATTTTATATATTTCACCGAGTCCCCTAACGGGCCGGGTATGCTATATATTTCACCGAATCACATAATGGGCCGGGTACGCTATATATTTCACTGAGTCCCATAATGGGCCAAGTACGCTATATATTTCACTGAGTCCCATAATGGACCAGGTACGTAAATTATATATATATATATATATATATATGCATGACTCATCTCATAAGGTACAGATGCTTTAGTATTCCTTGATTATCATACTTGTCTCCTGTCATGTTTTACTCAGTCATGATCTTCATTACTATACTTCATGCTTTACATACTCAGTACATTTTCCGTACTGACGCCCTATCTTCGGGGGCTGCATCTCATGCCCGTAGGTACAGATTCTCAGTTTGGTGATCCTCGGGCTTAGTACTTCTGCTCAACTGCTTGGAGAGCTCCATTGTTCCGGAGCTTGAGTCATTTGGTACAGATCCTTTTGACATAGACTTTGTTATACTCTTAGAGGTCTGTAGACACATGTGGGTTGTGTATATATGGTTTGATCAGCTATATAGATGTAGTTCATCTTGGATATTCCCGCGTATAGTGGTAGCCTTATCAGCTTGCATATTTTGTGATGCTTGGTTAACTATGACTCCTCAAGAGACAGGTTTATTTTGGTATATGGCATTGTGAGTTTACAGCATGCTTTTGCAAGTTTCCACATTGTCCTTAGTATTAGTCTGATTATATCTAACTGGTTCGTTTATGAGTGTCCAACTCGGGCATTAGTCATGGCCCATCGGTTTGGGTCGTGACACTTTTGATATACTTGCTTATTTGATTTATTATTATCTCATTGAGCTACCTATGACTGATAAGGCAATTGGAGAATCTAATGGCTCCAAGCCCAAATTTTATGCGCCACTAGCATTATGCTTAACGATGGCTGTTTTTTAAGGAAGGTAATGTACGGGAAGAGATTTGAAGATGGCCATTTAGAGAAGACTTTTTGGGAGCTTTAGTGAAGATCACATTTGCATATGCATTTAGGTTTTGTATAGTTTTTGGACTTGCACATGATCCATATGCTACACTTATGTATGAAATTTTGGAGGCTTTTTGGACCACAAGTCCATATGCTTGTAACTTGAACTTGGTAACTTGTTTTGCTGTTTTAAGGTGTGCTAAAAACCCAAGTCATGTCATGAAATAAATTTTCATTTTGCCTTGTAATTATGTACCAAGAAGGAGAATAGTTTTCTTTTGATATTCACAAGTTTGAAATTCGTGTATAATATAAACCTGCAATGGTGCTGATTGGAAAATATAATTTCGTTAGGAAGTTGCTTCAATATTTTGATTATTCAAGAAGGGTGCTACCACATTACATTGATACTTTGATATTGTATTTCTTTAAGAAATTTTACGAAGTATATTATGATGAAATTATTGTGAATATCTTTTAAAATAAATTTCTTCTGAATGTTCTAAGTATGAAACTAGCTTTTGTTTCTTTAGTGGCATCCTCCCAAAGGGGGTGCTACAAGTAGTGCTGCCTCAAATCACAATACATCTTAGTCACCCCTGGATGAATAGAATACCTAGAGCTATGAGCCTCTTCCAATATCAATCGAATAAGACCACCACACGAGAAATGCACACGCGTCCCTTGATCCTCAGAATCCCCTCATCATCAAGCACGACCTCCTTGGCCTCACATCTCAAAAGCTTATCACGAATCTTACATAACTTAGCATCATCAAACTGCTGAGCCCTGATCTGCTCCAAGAGAAACAACCTAGCCTCAACACACGCTAAAACTCTGCCCGGATTTCAAATATCAAGATGCACAAGACTGTTAGTGAGAGTCTGAACTTCCATGGCAAAAGGACACTCCGAAGCAAACAATCGAGCTAAACTGCCCACATGGACTGCCTTGCGGGTCAAGGCATCAGCTACCACATTAGCTTTACCTAGATGGTAAAGTACAGTTATATCATTATCCTTCAGAAGCACCATCTACCTATACTGCCTAAAATTGAGATCCCTCTGACGGAACACATGTTGAAGGCTGCGGTGATAGGTATATACCTCACAATGGACCCCATATAGATAATGCCTCCAAATCATCAAAGCGAAGACTACCACTGCCAACTTCAAATCATGAGTGGGATGGTTCTTCTCATGGATCTTCAATTTCCTAGAAGCATAGGCAATGACCTTGCCCTCTTCCATCAAAATGGCGCCCAAACCAACATGGGATGCATCACAATAAACAGAGAAATCCTTACCCTCCACGAGTAATGCCAAAATAGGGGTTGTGGTTAATAAAGTCTTAAGTTTTTGAATGTTCTCTTCAAAAGCATCAGATCACTAGAAAGGAACCTCTTTCTGAGTTAATCTGGTCAGGTAAGATGTAATAGAAGCAAACCCTTTCACGAATTGACGGCAGTAACTAACCAAACCCACGAAGCTACAAATCTCAATCACAGTAGTGGGCCTCGCCCAATCCCTAACAACCTCAATCTTCTTGGGATCAACCATGATCCCATCCTTTGACACCACGTGGCCCAAGAATTCCACAAAATCAAGCCAGAACTCACATTTAAAAAACTTGGCATAGAGCTCTTTCTCTCTCAATAACCCAAGGATAATCCTCAAATGACGCTCATACTCCTCTCTACTGTTTGAATAGACCAAGATATCATCGATGAATACTATGACGAAGGAATCTAAGTATGGCTTAAAAATGCCATTCATCAAGTCCATGAAAGTTGTCAGGGCAATTCGTTAGCCCAAATGGCATCACAAGGAACTCGTAATGACTATGACGAGTTCTAAAGTTCATCTTCAGAACATCCTCGGATCTTCAGCTAGTGATAGCCTGACCTCAAATCAATCTTCGAAAATACGGAAGCACCCTGAAGGCTGAAACTGGTCGAACAAGTAATCAATATATGGAATAGGACACTTATTATGAATGGTGACCTTGTCCAACTGACGGTAATCTATGCACATCCTTATCGTCCCATCTTTCTTCTACACAAATAATACGGGAGCGCCCCAAGGGGAGACACTCGATCTAATGAATCCCTTACTCAGTAAGGTCCTGGAATTGCTCCTTTTACTCTCTCAACTCAGTAGGTGCCATCCTATATGGAAAAATGGAAATAGGGCGAGTGTCCGGCTCTGAATCGATGTAGAAATCAATGTTACGATCCAGTGGCATACTCAGAAAATTAGAAGGGAATACCTCCGCAAACTCGTACACAATAGGCACAGACTCAAGCGGGGGAGGGTCAACACTAGTATCATGAACATTGGTCGTGTAGGCCAACCACCCCTTGTTGACTAATTTCTTCGCATGGGGATAAGAAATGATCTTCTTCGGAGCGGGACTCGGAGTACCCTTCCACTCAAGTCTAGGAATCCCAGGCATAGCTAAGGTGATTGTCTTGGTGTGATAGTCCAAGATCGCGTGGTACAGGCACAACCAACTCATACCCAATATAATATCAAAATCTACCATATCCAAGATCATCAAGTCTACCCACGTTTCATACCCCATAAAAGTAAGTAGGTAAGACCGATAGACTCGATCAACCACAACAGAATCTCTAATCGGAATAGACACATGAATAAGTACACCAAGACGGTCAGAAGTCAAATCCCAACCAACAGAATGATAAGTAGACACATACGAGAAAGTAGAACCGGGATTAAATAAGACTGAAGCTGCCTAGTGATGAACATAAATGGTACCCGAGATCACAGTATAAGAAGCCTCGGCCTCAGTCCTATCAGTATAAGCATAGCAACACGCACCATCACGACCACTCTAGCCAAACTATAATCCTCCCCTGGGAACCTGGGAACTACCTTTACCGGACTGATGTCCACCCTTGAACGAATGCGAACCACCGTGGCTTGACTGAACACCGCCTCTCACTAAAGAACCACCCTAGCTAATAGAAGATGTTAGAGTCCTCGAGGTTTGGAATCAGGAACCTGCCGAGTCCCACTCTGACTAGATTAGGTGCAATGTCTCATAATGTGATCAGGATCACCACAAATATAGCAAGATCTGGAGGCTGGAGGTTGATACACAGAGGCTGGGGCTGACTAGTAGGTCCTGGAAGACTGACCCTTACCCTTATAACTGGAACCACTGTACCTACTATGCTGACGAGGCCTCTTCTCACTAGACCCTCCAAAAGATCGAGCCTTGGCATACTCGACACTGACGACATAATCCACAATAGCCTGGAAGGAAGACCCCATGGCCACAAGCAGAAGGCAAGTAATTTGAAGTGGAAGCACACCTCTACCAAAAAATCTACTAACCCTCTCTGCCTCTATCAGAATCAACAGGGTCGCATATCGAGCCAAAAATAGGAACCTGGTCTCATACTCTGCAACTGACATACCTCTCTGCTGCAAATGGTTGAACTCATCCCTGCATTGATCCCTCGAATTACATGGCACATACTTCTCCAAAAAGGCCTGGTGGAACTATGCCTAGGTGAGTGGAAGTGAAACTGGTGGAATATGCGTCCTCTAAATAAAATACCTCTTCCACGTCTTCGCATCTCCCCAAAACTGAAAGGACACATATTCCACATCGTGAGACTCCGTGATGTTTAACTTGTAAAGCCTCTTATGCATATCCACAATGAACTCGAATGCATCCTCACTAGGCATGTCGAAGAATCTTGGCGGCTCCATCTTAAAAAGCCGATTGATGAGCTCATAATCCCCAACTATCAAGACCTAGCCTACTACTAGCCTAGGGGCACCCTCAGGGGCTAGTATACAATCAATGCATGGGCCGTGGCAGCAGTAGGCTGCATCCCCAATGTCTTCCCCTACTCAAGAGTCCATACTCTAACTCTTGTCTGAGAGTTACCTGGAGTACTGGCACCGCCACAACATGCTTGGTATTGAGATAAAGAAGGATACAGGCCATGGTGTTTAGGAATATTGGGTCGGATATGGCCTCGGGGTGAGTCTGGGCTGGCCCTATACCTCCCCTACTGCCTGCTCTCTCGCGGGTTGTTGCTCTGGCACATGCTCTGGAGAAGCTGATCGAGCTCGCCTCTGTCCAGCCACAGGGGCCCTGGCCCTGGCCAGTGTAGCACCATAGCCTCTCGCCGGCCCCAGTAGCAGGCTCTGGCACCTTGTCCCTCATAATTGTGGCTCGTGTTCTCACTATCTGTGAGAGAATGCAATGAATCAGATACCAATTCGAAAGTTCCAGATACCAATGTGAGTAAAGTAGCACTAAAGAATGAAAGAATTTGAAGTTTCCTAAATGTCACATAGCCTCCCGCAGATAAGTACGGAGTTTATCGTACTAATCCGCAAGACTTTACTAGACATGCTATTATGCTTATAGATCGAGTAACTTAGGGATCTGATACCAACTTGCCAAGTCCCAAATCGGGGAACATGCGGGCACCTACCCTTTTTCCCACTTGGTAGGCAAGTGTCCCTTAATCACAGTTCAAATCAACAATAAAGTAAAATCAAATATATATAATAAGTCTAGGATGGATAAGTAAATAAGTGTGGATATAATACAAACAATCCCATGGAATCTAGTCTAGGGCCATACAAGAGCCACTACTATAAAACTACAAGTCCGATTATGAATTAATTGTCTGAAAAAGTGGAATACTATCTCGAAACATCAAATAAGACAAGTAAATAAGAAGAGGCATTTAGGCTGTCGATCCGTCCATGTACTCACCCTAGGTGCTCATCAGCAAAGCCTCGGGAATCAGACACGAGGAGAGGAAGGAGACCCTGTCACATACTCTGCACTCCTAAAATAATGCAACAAGGTAGTATCCGTACAAACACTATGTACTGGTAAGTATCATAGGCTGACAACACTTAGCTAACATTTATAAAGGAAGAGACTAAAAGATAAACATGCTCACAATCAAGTATCAATCAACACAGTGCACGAATAACGTCACAAGTACAAAAAGATTAGCAGTCAAATCATAACCTATGGTGAAGCATCTAAACACAAGTCTACCAAGCTTCCCATAATTCCTCAAAGTGATCACAAACACAAGTACAACCTATGAATATGATCAATAGATGTAAAATGAGATGATAATGATGAATGCATATGCAATGCAATGATACATACACGTTTCGGGTGGAATACCTCCATGACTCGATAGCCATGACCCATGGGGGAGTCGCGAAGTCCAAGTACCTGCTGCGGCACATAGCCCGATCCAATATATATATGTTGCAGAACGTGCAACCCGGTCCAATGTATGTATATATTGCGGAACGTACAACCCGATCCAATATATATATATATATATATATATATATATATATATATATATATATATATGTTGCGGCATGCAACCCGATCCTAAAGTATGAGTATGAATGCATAAATGATATTAATACCAATAAGAATCTATCAACACCACTTATGCCACAAATGGACACATATCATAATATAACGAATAAATCAAATCCTTCCTCTTTATAAGACAATACCTAATAAATGAGAGAAACGGGTTCAAAATCATGATAAAGTAACTTAGCATCTAGTCTAGTATGACACACGTGGCAACAAGCTAATAGATCACAACAAGGAAACAAGCCACAATCAAACAAAAATACCAACCTAAGTAATCCATCCCAACTTCATACATGAAGGTGTAACATGCTTTCTCTTACAATCTCTAACTCTACATATGCTTCGCTAATCGAAGTCTAATCGTAAGGTAAGCCGTAGCCTACCTGGTAGCCGAGCGGGAGCCACGAACAATCACACATTTGCCTTGACTTTTCGGAGAGCCTCCAAATACTCAGAGTCTATCCATAATCGAATTCTAAGTTATAAACAAGAAAGAATGATACCCATATTGCTAGGCTATCTTTCGAATCAAAATCAAGTATGGAAGAATGGAAAAAAGGGCCCACAAGGGCAAAACGGGTATTTTAAAAGTGAAATCAATAATCCAACATTCTAGAAGTGCAATTCAACTATTCAATTGCTAGATTAACTCAAGAATAGGTCAATTTCATCATTCAAGTCAAAACCCCCAATTTGGTATAAACGCTAACATTCAATCTTTTAATTCATTAGCAATAATGGAAGATTCAAGCCTATTAGTTACTAAGTCATAAAATTTCATACATAGATTAGTCAAAGACACCAACAATTCTCATTTAGAAAGAATTAAACTCAAGTAATGACATAGACATCAAAACACATCTTTCCTCTTAAGTTCTATAGAAATTCTAGCATGGATTCAGGCTTAGGAAAGGTAAAGGAATGAATTCTAGGTTAGGGAATTTACCCACAAGAGAAATCATCCAATAACTCCTTCAAATCACCTCAAAAGATTCTCAGGAACAACAAATGAAGTGATAGGAAACGAAGGGTTTTAATTAGGCATTAAATAGGATTCTGGTCCAGTCATCCACTGCAGCGGTCATGAGTCTGCTACAGCGGGCCAGCGCCAGCGGTAGCCATTCCCCATCACTACTCCGCCACGGAAGTGTACCAACTGCTATGGAAACTCACCATAATTCCCTTCTTCTCACCATAGTGGAATAGGCCCTCGTTATAGCGAGTCCGTTATGGCGCTTTTGGTGCCGCTACAGCGGACACCAGAATTTCCTCGGGTTTTCACTAACTCAATCCCGAAATTCGAAAATCACCTGAGACCTCACATATACAAACCAGACATACATTCACAAATCAAAAAAATGGTACGAACTCACTCATAGTCTTAGAACTCTCAACGAAGGTCTATTTGATCCGGTCAATACCTAATGGCCAAACACTAACTTTCTAACCTCGGAATTTCATATCGTTGTCTCGTACGTAGACTAACGTCTGCTTAAGGTTAACATGGAGTTCTTATGAATTTAAGGAGGGTATTTGGTAGTTTTAAAGTGTATGCGATAAGATTTTGAAGTTGTATGAATCAGAGGAAGAAAGTTCATCGAAGGAAAGTGAGGTATGAGTCGCATTTGGGGAAAAGGTTTCATAAGTATCGAGTTAAAGATTATTTAGTAAGGTATTTTGAATGAGTTATAAGGATGTTTAGATGGTCAATGAAGTGTTAAACAAGTGCTAAGAAGGTTCCATAAGGATTGGAGATCAAACGAATCGACGAGAGCAAGTTCAGGAGAAAATTAGGTTATATGGCCATTTATACGGTCCGTATAACTTTATACGGTTCGTATAATGGTCCGTGCAATAGTTTCAGAATGGACCAGTCTCTGATGGACTTATAAGTGTCTGTCTAAAACCATGTTGGGTAAGACTTTTGCAAGTATATATATTAGACCCAAGTTCTTATTTTTCATTTCTCTGATTTCCTCCACACTTCCTGAGAGCTCTACGATACTCTATACACCCTACTAACATAAATCCAAGGAAAATCAAAGATCAAGCATCATTAATCTAAGGAAATCAACTGCAAGGATGCTCTCTAGGGTTGCTAGAGTCTAAGAAGCCCTTTGGAATTGAAGGTGGGTTTTTCTCACATGGAGTATTTTTATCCAAGGACCATTCCTATATTATCAAAGGTGAGTTTCACATTTAATCCATATTAATAAGACTATTTGGTCGTAGAATAACTTTAATAAAGGAAAATAGTAGAATATGAAGCTCAAAGGTGGAGTTAATGGTATTCTTGGATAGTGACTTGACATGAATTATAGTTCTTGATGTGCCATGAGTATGATCTTGTGATGAATGATATTAAGAATGTCAAAGAAGCATTATATGTGAACGAATATGGTGGTATGCAATAGTTATGGTTATGAATGACATTGGAGGGCATTTTAAGAATCGAATAATGTTTAACTTGAAGAGTTTATTGATTATGATGTATTGGGCATTGTTAATGATATTTGGGAGTTATTGATTATATGGAGAAAGTTGTAGGAACAAAGGAAATGCTGCCCAATTTTCGTTAGCCTTTTAGTCGCTTTAGTCCAGATTTAAGCATGTTCTCAACGAGCTAATTTTGTACGGGTCCTCTTGAATGTAGAATTGTGAGCTTGGAAGGAGAACTCTTAGTCTTTAAGAAGACATAAAGGTATGTGAGGCTAGTTCCCTTCTTTCAAAGTCATGACTCATATATTGTGATTTCTTCTCTATATTTCCATGATCTTCTTACATTCTAAAAGAGGAAAGTTAACGATTTTTAAGAGCTTCTTATGAAATAGAGATGAGATATGTTCCATGGTAATGATGATGCTATGATTAGTACCATATTCTTATTTTTATGATTTCATGAATGTTGCTTCTTGTTGTTAGTCTCACCTCATGTTTTTAGTTCCTTCAAGGTGAGACATGATGATCGTGATTATTCCATAACATAATCGGAGGTTCCTGACCTTACGTTACTCCGATAGATTGATAGCCTTTATTTGAGCTCCCATGCATGCATTGACTTGTGTATATGTAAGATTACACCGCGCCTATACGGCCGGGCAGCACCCCTAAGGCGGACGGCTTATGGATGATTACAACATGTCTATATGGCACGGGTGGCACCACTAGTGAGCGGCGTGAGATGACTATCCCGGATGCGGGCTAGTGATGACATATGACTCAGATAGCTGACTTATATCTGTATATATGCGTTATAATCTAGTTTTAAAGGTAAAAGTGAGCATGCAAGATTCTGTCTCAGGAGGCAAGCAGTTACAACTATCTTTTCTTCTTATGCTGTCTATATTTCCTTATTATTTACCAAATATGCCTTACATACTCAGTATATTGTTCGTACTGACGTTGTTTTTTTTATGGACCTTTGCTCATACCAACAGGTAGACAGGGAGACGGTGCAGATGCTTAGGAGCTTACTCAGTAGTTGTACAAGAGCACCTCACTACTTCGGAAGTGCAACCTATTGGTGTATTCTTTTGTGTACATATTTGGGGCATGGCGGGGTCCTGTCCCATCCTTATGACTCCAGTATTCAAGCTAGAGGCTCGTAAATACTTATGTGTGGGTAGTAGATGTCTCATGATTACTATAGTGTATGTTTGTATATCATTTTTGATAACCCCGCAGGATTATGTGCACAAAGGTAGATATATTTTGGAAATTATAAAGATTGTATTATGACAAGTTCTGTGCTGAGAGTAATGTATATTTAGGAAGAGTTTGATGACAAGTATGATGGGTGGTGCTCGGTAGGGTAGCTCCGGGTACCCGTCATGGCACCTAACTGGTCGTGGCAAAAGTGGTATCAGAGCAGTTCCGTCCTAGGGTATGTCTACGAGCCGTGTCCAGTAATGTCTTGTTTATGGGTGTTAAGTGCGCCACACTTATAAACAGGAGGCTGCGGGGCATTTAGGAATGATGACCATCTTTCTTCTTCATAGATCCTGCGAAAGAGCCATAATATAAGAATTTCCTTTTTCCTACCCTTGCGTTATGTTTTCAGCAAGGTTGATGAAAGGAAAACCTACAGCAACCCAGAAGGTCAAGATAGTGGTTGAAGAGGGGATTGAACGGGAGCCGTCTATGGATATGGAGGAAAGTGAACCCCAAAGTAAGGCCCTATTTTGTTTTCCCATACTTCGCCCCCTTTAGAGGATCAAATAGGAGTTTCAACCTTGGCCCCAGCACCATCAGTTCCTCCACCAGATACGTCAAGCCTGGAGGTGAGACAGGACATCCTTTTGCTGACCCAGTTAGTATCCGCTCAAGCTCAGCGGCAGGATGCGGGCCATGGTAACAGGAGTTGGAGGAAGAGAGTCAGGTCTTCAGGGTTTGATCATGAGTTTAAAGGCGCTCCGAGGCAGCAATTCTCTAGGCACTCAGTTCGTTCAACAACTAGTGCTCCTCCACAGTTTCCTGGACCCAGGTTTGATAGATCCACTTATTCTAGGCCACCCCAGAGTCCCATAGTTTCCAGTTCTTGGATTCGGAGTGGTTCCAGTAAGGTGAGATCATTGGTACCACGATGTACTCAGTGTCGTAAGTTACATTGGGGACCGTGCTGCTTGGGCTTGGATGTTTGTTATGCATGCGCTTAGCCAGGCTATTTCAGGAGCGACTGACCATGAAAGCACGGTAAAGATAAGGTTCGGCCTATAGGGTTAGTAGTTGGCTCTTCATCATCGGTACTCCCTCCGAGGCAAAGGCCGCAGATATTAGCAGGCTGTGATAGAGATCGAAGAGGAATGCCCAATCCAAGTGGATCCCAGCGTTATTGTTATATCCCGCATTTTGTGCAATCGGATAATTCAAGGCAATCGCGGGAAGACAACAAGCAAGGCCACCCTTTATGTTGTATGGTACATGAGTTGCTTATGAAAAGTCTAGAAGTGGAAATACGGAGGAAGACGAAGGGAAAATTTGGAAATTGGAAAAAAATGCTCCATGAATTACATAAACTAGTCAAAAATATAAGTGGGCTTGAAAGTCTTTTTGGGCAAAAATTAAAGGCCCAACCGGCCATTGATATGGGTCCAATCCCATGTGGGATTAAATGGTAAATTATAAAAGATGGATAGGTCATCTTTATCTCATAACACTTCTAGAAAATTCAAGAAAATAAGAATAAAGAAAGAAGGATAAAAGCCCTTGAGGCTTTCGGCCATAGTGAAGATCCAAGAGAAAAATTGCTAAAAATTTCTCCAAAAATCACTTTCTACTCCTTGGAGGGTGTATAACAACATGGTGGAGTTATTGGAGTGGTAGAAACAGGTATTCGTCCAAGGTGCCAAGCATAGCTAGCTTGAGTAGCTAAATCAAAGAGGTATGATTCAAGCTTACTTTTCATGTTTTATGAATGGTTTATATGTGTTGTTGTATGCCATATTGGATGAAACTCATGAAGGGAGTGGATATAGCATGTAGCTGTGCATGTGTATATATGTAGGAGTTATGTTTCAAGTATTTCATCTAGTATTTGGTAGTTATTGTTGTGAATTATATGTGGAAAATGGAAGTTGAATGAGTTTGGAGAATATTGATGTTGTGTTGTGGCCGTGAGGTATATGGTGTGTGCATGGCCGTGTATATTGTATGTATAGTAGTGTATATATGTTGAAGCATGAAGAAATGGTAAGCAAGTGCTAGTTAGTATTTTGGTTGTTGTGTTGATTGAAAATGGTGGCCGAATGTAGTGTTGTTGTGTGGGACAATCGAATTGATTTTTATGTAGTGTTTGATTGTTGTTGTCATGGATTCCATAATAAAAATGAAGTTGTAATCATCGTAGATTTCATATCGCAAATAAAGGTGTGATAACTTTGGTGAAGTATTGATAATTGGGAGATTATGTATATTGAAGGAAATATGTGAATTGTTAGTGCGATTGTTGAATTATGTTGATAGTTTGGCCGGGTTTGAATTCCCGGATTGTGTTTGATGAGAATTTGACTAAATTGAATGTCGAGGATGGTATATTTACAGAGGAAATGCTGCCGAAATTTCGGTAGCAAAATGTTTCCTTAAGGTTTTGACTCTAAGTATACTAATGGAAGTTTTGGTAAAAATGACCAATTTGCAGATTTTGACGAAATTGTGACGTGAATTTGGAATAGCTAAAGGAGCGGAAAGAGGTATGTAAGGCTTCACCCTTCTTTCTATGGCATGTCTTAGATCTAATAAGTTGGGTACGAGCCTCGGGGACAACCCTATTCCCCAGAATCCGCACCTACAGTTTTCAACTTTTCGTTCAATCGAATTGAAGTAGAAAGTGTGCAAAGTGATGAAAAGACCTCCTAGACCCCTATAACTGGTATAAATGGGACCCGATTACCCTAAGACCCATACAAGTAACGCTATGACACGTGACATACGTAAATCGTATACGCTACTTCATCCGGCCCGAGGTGGGCCCGTTACTCTCGGATTCCCCTATAGTCTTGGTTGACTTACTTAAGGTGAATTCAAAGGGGACCTTTGATCCCGATCTTGTCACCGAATGATAAAGTACTGTGACTACCCTAACAAGAGTGTTTCTATGGGATAATGATAACGACAATGTTAGACAAGAGAATGCGCTTGATAAGTACGACCGGAACGATCCTATGACTGAGATTTCTAAGCTAAGGATCCAATGTGAATATGAAATTGATAAACTAATTTTCTAAATCGTATTTATATCTTCTAGTTATAACTTTATTTTCTAAGACTCCAAAGCCTATCACTGTCATCTATAATGCCCACGATTTCATTCTACGGTTACTGTAACACTATTCTCCGTTGATAGTCTCGCCTTAAAATTACTTGTTCCTTCAAGGTGAGACAAAGCTATCACTAGCATTCCGTAATGTAATCGGAGATCGCCGACCTTATGTCACTCCGATGAATACGTGATTTTCCTTGGCTCTCTCTCGTGTGATTATATGATATATGTATATAAAACGGGTATATGTGTATGGATATGTATATATATATATAAGATAAAGTAAATTGTATATAAGAAATGTATATGTATGTGTGTATGGGGAAAAGGGAAGGGCCACTGTTATATCACCACCTGATTCAGCTGGATTCCATCCTGGACGCGGGATGCCCGGACGCGGGAAATGGGAAGAGCCGTACGCGGCGACTGTATACATATATATATGATGTATGATACATATGTAATGTAATGTGTTGGGTCACCGTTGGGGAGGGGGTTGGGAGAGCCGATGTATTCGGCGTCTGTAAATGTGAATGAAAGATACCGTTATTGAAACGTACCGTTTTTTGCACACGAGAATAAGAAATATAAAAATGTTGACTCCTATGCCCATGAAAAGAAACGGTTCAAAGATGAAAAGACAAGCCTACATGACAGCCGGCCTAAAGAGGGGCCTTCCTATGTACAGGTTACGTTCTTGCCTCGTTATACGCCCTATGGCTCCGTGATATTATTATTGATCGTACCTTATGTTACTGCTTGCAGTGTTTTCCATGCCTTACATACTCGGTACATTATTCATACTGACGTCCCTTCTTGTGGACGCTGCGTTCATGCCGCGCAGGTTAGCAGGTATACGGACCGGGTCTCTAGGGCTCTATCTGCAGCATTGGGCAGCGCTCCAGTTGTTCCGGAGCCTCACTTCAGTGGTACTATTTTGTGTATGCATTCTCGGGCACGACAGTACTCGGCCCTTTCTATGTATAAATGTTCTATGTCTAGAGGCTCGTAGACAGATATGCACAGTCAGTTATGTACAGTTAGACATGTGGTATTTTGGCGTCTTAATGTTGTTGTATAAAGTGATAACGAAGTTTACTAGTCTATGTTCATAATGACGCTGTTAATGTTAGCGTTTTAAAAAAAAATATGGCACTATTCATATGGCTTGCTAAGAGGTAGAGGTAAAACGACAGACAAGGGGTGCTCGGTACAAGTATCGGGTACTCGTCACGGCCCCTAGTCGGGTCGTGACAGTTATGCCTATGCGTTAGCTACGCGACGGGATCTTGAGTCTCTCCCTGATATTGTCCCAGGTATATTGTCAGTATCCTCGATTGATTCGGGGTCTACGCTGTCATATATTACTCCTGATGTTGTTGACTGTGTTGAGGTGAAAATCTGAACCAATCAAACAATTTGAGATGTCTACCCTTGTTAGTGACCCAGTGATAGCCAGAATTATGATTTATGAGTAAGTAAACCTCCCCGAAGGGAGTTAATTGACATAGTGTATAGAAAAAAAATATATATAATGGAATTCTAGAAAGAGTGTGCAGGTACAACTTATGAGACAAGCTTTATTACTTATATCCTTTTATGGTAAACAGTTTTGTGCTGCTGAGTTGCGTATTATATGTGTTTCAATATGTGTCCTATTAAGGCATGGGATGTGTTTTCTGGGCTATGTGCAGGTTTGGGATAGTTATGTTTACAAGGGAAACTCTGCCGAAATTCTCCCAGGAATCTAAAGGAAATTATGGGAACTGTAGACAGAATTGTCGTGAGAAGAAAAGAGGACCAGCAACGAGTGATTAAGGATGGAGCTAGTAGTTAAAATGCAGGATAAACATATCCAGTATGTATTAAACTAAGGGAATGATGAATAGGTTAGAATGGAATAAAGAACATGGCAAGGGAGAATGGTGTGCTTGAAATAGAAAGAATTTTTATATACTACGGAGAATTAAAGAGATAGGCCTTCCAGAAGAAGTCGTAAGTTAGAAGAATTTGGTTAGCCCTTTTATGCTTTGGAAGATCGAATTATAAAATGAACTTGATGTATACGTATATGCATGTAACACCGAATCAGATTATTAAGTTAGGCTTTACCTGATGATTATAGTGGGAGAAAACTTTCATGCCATATAATCTAGCCTTATTGACCTCGGTGAGACCTCGAGGAAAGATACTAAAAGAGATGTGCTCACAAAGGCTCCTTGCCTGGAAATTGTTCGTTAGTATGACCACAGTTGTATCCTGTGTTGTAGTTCAGGTTATTTATCCAGGATTTTACTCAAACAGTTACATTATAGAAGTTGTTATTACTGATATGAAGGGAAGCGAAGCCAAAATAAGGTTGATCAACGAAACAAAGGAATGATAAATGACGAATGACCGGTATGTGTGATGCGTGTAGTAGAAAAAAAAAGGAAGAGAAGAGAAGAGAATAAAGAGAGACGTGTTGGAAGGGAAAAAAAATGAGGCAAACAGAAGAAAGGTCTACTAGAGCAGAAACCCGATAAACAGAGGGTGGAAGAGAACCACACCCTGTGGATATCCTAACATTAAGAAAGAATGTTAATAGGTGCTATGGAGTGGTTGAAATTTTGAATCTTACCGTGGGAATGGTGTGACTGATTAAATGATGACAAGGAATGTGGAACCAATTGTGAAGTAAGATATTTATGCATGAGAAGTGTGTTTACACGATATCTCCCCCAAGAATTTTAAAAGGGCTAAGTGTTACCCTGTTATTAAAATGTTGAGATAGCAGGGGACAATGCTCCTATAGCAGAGTGAACTGATCAAGGAAGAGTATGAAAGGATTGGTGTTGAATCAGTTAAGAAAAAAAAAAGGAGGGGTAATCAGGGTAATCAATGGTACTTTGAAATATGCTTAGAACGATTGTCCTGTGGATGAAATCATCTAAGGAAAGGATGAGAGGTAAGACGGAAGAAGAAACAAGGTTTGATTGTGAATGATCAATGGACTGACTTCACATGCATCTCCAGACAGTAATAAATGAAATTGCTCCCCCGGTGAGTTACACAGTAAAGGTCCCAGGGAGTGATTATTGAGGAAAGGTGGGCCAAGATAGGGCGAGTTTGTGGACAATGCGGTATAGGGAATATAGAGTGGGTATGAGCTACATCGATGAAATGATTAATACGCAAGACAATCTAGGGGTCTTAAATAGAATTGAGGAAAGGAGCATAGGGCTAAAGGAAATTCCTGTCACACCCTAATCTTGATAGGGAATGATGGGCACCCGACTCTCATCAGAGTCGAGCGAACCCTTAAACGTTCGCTTTACCAAAATCTGTCATTTCAAAAAAATTTAAACCATAAACTTTTCCAAATAGAGATCATTATCTTTATACAAATTATGAAAACTTTCAATCAATTTCGTACTTCTTACCAACTGAAGTCATCTGAAAATACATACTCTTTTAACATCTACAAATGATTCGCACTTCTCGACACCCTATCCACAGGACGCTGTCTGCAAAGTCTCTAACATATACAAAATACCATGACATAAGCACTTTGACCCGGCAACACTCCGAACTGAGATGGAGCTCGCCAATCCTGCTGGAACACCTTTAGCAAAGTCTTCTACTCAACTGGGTGTACCTGCATGGCATGAAACGCAACCCTCGAAGAAAGGGGGTCAGTACGGAATATGTACTGAATATGTAAAGCATCACTGAATCATAAACAAGGAAAAGCGTAACAGTAACCAGTTGAGAGACAACCCGGGAGCTACCAGGATCAACATTTTGAACCGTGTCACGTAGTGCCTTACACGCCTTCTAGCATACACAATATAAGTACAGCATACCCAAATTCTAGAATACACTATGAGAAAATAGTATCATAATGGTCCCTTCGGACGACCGCTTCCTGCATAGTAACAATGATGGCCCCTTCGGGCATGCCGCCGGCATAATAATGCTAGTCCTGGCCCCTTCGGGCATGCCGGTTCCGATATAATAATAATGATGATGGCCCCTTCGGGCATGCCGGTTCCGACATAATACTACCCTGGCCCCTTCGGGCATGCCGGTCCCGACGTAATAATAATGATGGCCCCTTCGGGCATGTCGGTTCCGACATAATACTACCCTGGCCCCCTCGGGCATGCCGGTCCCGACATAATAATAATGATGATGGCCCCTTCGGGCATGCCGCGTCCGGCATTATGATGATGATGGCCCCTTCGGGCATGCCGCTTGCAACATAATAATACTAGTCCTGGCCTCTTCGGGCATGCTACTTGCGACATAATAATAATAGTCCTAGCCCCTTCGGGCATGCTGCTCGGGACATAAAAATACTGGTTCTAGCCTCTTCGGGCATGCCACTTGCGACATAATACTAATGATGGTGTCTACACTACTCAATCCACAAATATCAATACAAAGAGATACCGCTATGGAGTGTAAACATAAAATCGTAAGTGAAACAAATAATAAAATCTCGCACCCCCTTCGGAGTGGTTTTGAAAATCTAAATAATAAAATCTCGCACCCCCTTCGGAGTGGTTTTGAAAATCTAAATAATAAAATCTCGCACCCCCTTCGGAGTGGTTTTGAAAATCGACTTTATGTTTCCTTTAGTACAAAACTAATTTTCTTGAAATCATTAATAAACCACAAACACGTCTCAAGTAAATCCGAGTTAGTATAAGAAAGTTAACAACCATATGCACGAACAGAGTAATGGGAAGCTAAATGCACATCAATCAACTTTTAAGACTTGATGGATAAGTATACTTACCGACGCCTGAAGACTCAGAAACAAGCTTCGGGTCAATCCGACTTAGTATGAAAAAGTTATTAGCGTTTGAAGTACAGAACCTTCTACGAACGTTTCAGAAGCTATTTTGGAAAATTAAAGCAACAATCATACCAAGTAGCTTTCAAATATCGTTATGGACATCATTCATTATAAAACCCCCCATGAACGTTTCTAAAACAATCCGAGTTCACTTATGAGATTTATGAACGTTATTCACTATAGAAACCTCTACGAGCATTTCCCAAACAATCCGAATTAGCACATGAAGGTTATGAACGTTATTCATTTTCAAGCAATCCGAGACCGTCTACGAAAGTTAGGGACAATACCACTTACAGAACTCTTTTAATCTTTTCTCGTTATTCAATCATACAATAAGCTCGGTTATACTAAGTATACTCACATCAAGAAGTGAATAATAATCATTAACAAGCTCGGAATCAAGAATAGAATTTCCCCAAGATAAGTATCATAGCTTACTTAGCTCTAGGACATGTCAAAAGAAAAAAAGGGTAAGCTTTACATACCTTGCCGCTTTCTATGTTAATCCGAACTTAAGTCTTTCTCTTCGCAAGATCTACAACAATATTCATATATACCAACATTAGCCATAACACTTAAGAGTCCAATTCTAAACCAATACTTTATCTACAGAAATTTCGGCAGCGTTTTCCCTGTAAATGCAACGTCCCCGAGAATTCAACTCGGCCAAACATACAACAACAAATCCGAGAATTTAACTCGGCCAACTTAGCAACAACAATGCCAACAGTTATTCCAACAATATCGACAATCAATTCAAAACACATTCCAACGTTAACAACTTATTTCTACAAACATCAACGGCGTTTCATTTACGTTCAATTCATAGTTGCTTACATATTCGATTTCTAATCCGCAACCATTCAAACAATATTCAAGAATACTTCAAACAATCCGTACTATATTCAAAATAATCCAACCAATATGCCATTCCACCCGAAACTTCCCAAATGAAATAACAACAACAACAACACACTTTCTCCTTTCAAATTCATGAATTATACTAACAATTCACACATTAACAACATTACCTTTCATAAATACAAAAAGTGACATTAAAATCACATTAGCTTCTAAAACAACTCTCCAACCAATACAACTTCACTAGAATCATTAAAGTTTCATTTCCATCATAGATTCCATTACAACCACAACCAAAATACTTAAGAAAAATTGATTCATTCTCTTCCATACTATACCACAACCACACGGCCACAACACATAGTCCATATTTTCATGAATTTCACTCATTTCTACACTCTACAACATACACAACCATCCATAACATATAAAAGAAGATTTAATCTTACCTTTTTCCACTTATCTTCTTTCTTGGCTAAAGTTGCTCATTGCAAGAATAGATGTTTTCTTGCTCCAATAATTATACCACGTTAAAGTGGACCCTTGAATTAGTAGGAATATTAGAAGAAAATATTTTTGGATCAAAGTTGAAGGCTTCACTTTTTTTTTGGTATGGCCGAATATGGCCTTGTTATTTTTCTCCTTCTCCAAGTTTCTCAAGTCTTCTAAGATGAAGATGATAAAATGATCCAATACTACTTATTTTTAGCCTCCATATGGGCCTTGGCCCATATCCCTTTGGACGGCCACACTTGGCCCTTTTCTCGTTTTTTTTTTTTTTTTGTTTCAAGCCCATGAAAATTTATTCTCCAAATTTTGAATTTGCCCTTGGCCTTCCTTCATTTTTTTATGAGCCGTCTTGCGAATTTTCCTTTTTTTGCCCCCTAGCCTTTCTTAATATTTCCACTAATAAACAACTCATACATTAAAATAAATTGGAAAATAGTCTTACCCTTAACTTCCCGCAATTATCTTGAATCATCTGAATACGCAAAATACGGGATATAACAATTCCCTCATGGTTTGATAGTCTTGGCAACAAAATGGTAACCAAAAGAGACCATCAAAGAGGTAGTCTTCGATTTTTCGAGACAACGTGGCGGCTGGAGGCGTAAGAATGAGATAATACAAGATATGGACCATGGAAGGGAAGACGGGCAGAGGACCCAACATGGCAGTCGTATAACAATAAGGTAGATTACGAGGTAGAGTTAAAGGATGAGCATATGACGGTATAACAGTATTAATCCCAATAAGATACATCACATGAGTATTGAAACTTCGGCTCAAGCATAAGGTAGACAAGAATAAAACGGTGTTTCCATATAATAAGGGCTCATGCAAATGATTTTATAGTGAGAAGATACAAGCTATGAGAGTGAGATTTGGATTAAGGGGGGAAGTGAATGATGGACTGTGACGGGAAGTCAAATTAAATAGCCACCGCAAGCAAGTTACATGGATGCGAAGTTCCAATCTCACATAACAATTTAGGAAGCATTGTACAGGGAAAGCCTTAAAGGGAGAATGCTTGACTCAGAATTTAGTAATGTCTTTGCTAATGGAAAGATGTGGGGCTAACCATAAGAGAGGGTTGAAATGGAAATGAGCTAATTGGAAGCATGTGAATACCTGACAGTAGCGACCGACAATGAAAAGGAACAAATATGTATGATCATGTAGAAGAGGGAATGCATGGGTGATACGAGAATTTCAAGCTTAGAGTACTCAAACATGAAGAAATTAAGGCCGCATAGCGAAGTAAATGCAGTAAGATAGATTTTGGTCAGAAACTAGAAGCGAGCAGTGTGGATAAAGAAGGAAATGAGGAGTAAACTTGTGTAAGACAATTTCATGGTACTAGTCAAGAATGAGGATGAATCTAGAGCTGAAATAGGCGTGGCAATTGTAAAGAATCATATAAGCTATCTATGAAAATTTGTCAAAATGCTTGGTTCTCTACTAGTTTCTGAATATCGATACATTTCGAGAGATAGGAGAGATAGGTCATTCTAGTAAACCACTATTCTGGAATAAATAAGCGGATAAACCTCATTTTCTAACTTCCCAAGGTATGTTAAGTACACGTACGTTAAGCCTTTAAGAAAGATAAAAAGACCTGTAAGATGGCTTGGAATTGATATATATCAGTGGTCGCATAGAGCTTGCAAGAATGAGAGGGTATTAAATCATAGGAGTGCCGAAATTTCATTTCAAAAATATTTAGGGAAGGATTATTGAAAGATTTTATGAGAATTTCTTGATGCCCTCTCAAATGTTTTTGAAGTAGTGAAGAAAGAACTGATGTAAGCTTGATGAAGATATTAGGAAAGAATGCGAAAGTAGAAGAGATGTATTGGGAAGTGAAAGGGTACGAATTCCAAGTATAAGCATTTATCTCCACTTCTAGAAGAGGTTCAAGATGAGATGCCATTGCCCCCAGGTATGTAATGCAATGTTTTACTTTTAATGCTTTTGGTCGTGTGTGGCCATACTGTGTGTTGTGATATCATAGCCCTAAGTGGCAATGTTATTTTGGGTTGCTGTGATAGGATGGTAGTGCAATATTATAGGGGAAACTCTGGCGAAATTTCTATAGAAACCCCGAGAGCTTAACATTCGAGGACGAATGTTCTTAAGGGGAGAAGAGTATTACACGTCGGAATTTCATATCATTGTGTCGTACGTAGACTAACGTCAGATTAAGGTGAAAATAGAGTTCTTATGACATTAAGGAGGGTATTTGGTAGTTTTAAAGTGTATGCAATAAGATTTTGAAGTTGTATGAATCGGAGGAAGAAAGTTCATCGAAGGAAAGTGTGGTATGTGTCGCATTTGGGGAAAAGGTTTCATAAGTATCGAGTTAAAGATGATTTAGTAAGGTCTTGTCAATGATTTATAAGGATTTTTAGATTGTTAATGAAGTGTTAAACAAGTGCTAAGAAGGTTCCATAAGGATTGGAGATCAAACGAATCGACGAGAGCAAGTTCGGGAGAAAAGTAGGTTATACGATCATTTATACGGCCCGTATAATGGTCCGTACAATAGTTTCAGAATGGACCAGTCTCTGATGGAATTATACGGTCACTTATACGGACCGTGTAAAATTATACGGACCGTATAAGTGCTCGTATAAAACCATGTCGGGTCAGATTTTTGCAAGTACATATATTAGACCCAAGTTATTATTTTTTGATTTCTATCATTTCCTCCACACTTATTGAGAGCTCTAAAATATTATATACACCCTACTAACATATTAATCCAAGGAAATCAAGTGCAAAGATGCTCTCTGGGTTGCTAGAGGCCAAGAAGCCCTTTAGAATTGAAGATGGGGTTTTCTCACATAAAGTATTTTCGTCCAAGGACCATTCCTATGTTATCAAAGGTGGGTTTCACATTTAATCCATGTTAATAAGACTATTTGGTCGTAGAATAACTTTAATAAAGGAAAAGAGTAGAATATGAAGCTCAAAGGTGGAGTTAATGGTATTCTTGGATAGTGACTTGACATGAATTATAGTTCTTGATGTGCCATGAGTATGATCTTGTGATGAATGATATTAAGAATGTCAAAGAAGCATTATATGTGAACGAATATGGTGGTATGCAATAGTTATGGTTATGAATGACATTGGAAGGGCATTTTAAGAATCGAATAATGTTTAACTTGAAGAGTTTATTGATTATGATGTATTGGGCATTGTTAATGATATTTGGGAGTTATTGATTATATGGAGAAAGTTGTAGGAATAAAGGAAATGCTGCCCAATTTTCGTTAGCCTTTTAGTCGCTTTAGTCCAGATTTAAGCATGTTCTCAACGAGCTAATTTTGTACGGGTCCTTTTGAATGTAGAATCGTGAGTTTGGAAGGAGAACTCTTAGTCTTTAAGAAGACATAAAGGTATGTGAGGCTAGTTCCCTTCTTTCAAAGGCATGACTCCTATATTGTGATTTTTTCTCTATATTTCCATGATCTTCTTACATTCTAAAAGAGGAAAGTTAATGATTTTTAAGAGCTTCTTATGAAATAGAGATGAGATATGTTCCATGGTAATGATGATGCTATGATTAGTACCATATTCTTATTTTTATGATTTCATGAATGTTGCTTCTTGTTGTTAGTCTCACCTCATGTTTTTAGTTCCTTCAAGGTGAGACATGATGATCGTGATTATTCCATAACATAATCGGAGGTTCCTGACCTTACGTTACTCCGATAGATTGATAGCCTTTATTTGAGCTCCCATGCATGCATTGACTTGTGTATATGTAAGATTACACCGCGCCTATACAGCCGGGCAGCACCCCTAAGGCGGGCGGCTTATGGATGATTACACCATGTCTATATGGCACGGGTGGCACCACTAGTGGGCGGCGTGAGATGACTATCCCGGACGCGGGCTAGTGATGACATATGACTCAGATGGCTTACTCATATCTGTATATATGTGTTATAATCTGGTTTTAAAGGTAAAAGTGAGCATGCCTGATTCCGCCTCAAGAGGCAAGCAGTTACAGTTATCTTTTCTTCTTATGCTTTCTACATTTCCTTATTATGTTACCATATATGCCTTACATACTCAGTACATTGTTCGTGTTGACGTCCTTTTCTTTATGAACGCTGTGCTCATGCCCAAAGGTATATAGGGAAACGGTCCAGACGCTTAGGAGCTTACTCAGCAGTTGTACAGGAGCACCCCACTACTCCGGAGGTGCAACCTATTGGTATATTCTTTTGTGCACATATTTGGGGCATGGAAGGGTCCTATCCCATCCTTATGACTCCAGTATTCCTGTTAGAGGCTCGTAGATACTTATGTGTGGGTAGTAGATGTCTCATGATTACTACAGTGTATATTCGTATATCATTTTTGATAGCCTCGTAGGCTTATGCGCACAAAGGTAGATGTATTTTGGAAATGATAATGATTGTATTATGACAAGTTCCGTGTTGAGAGTAATGTATATTTAGGAAGAGTTTGATACAAGTATTATGGGTGGTGCTCGGTAGGGTAGCTCCGGGTACCCGTCATGGCCCCTAGTTGGGTCGTGACAATCAAGTGGACTGCACTGACTGCGGCTGGGGAGATCCTACTGGTCTGGCTCGTCCGATTGACTACCTGAATGTTATATTCCGTATTTTTATACGTCGAGTTATTCGCAAGCTAATCGACTTAAGTTAAAGACGGGATTATTTTCGATATGAAATAGGAACTTTTAATTTTTAATTTTAATTAGTACACAAATTGTTTATAAATTTTATTTAGTGTAGAAATATTATTGGAGATTAGGGACTAATTAATTGTGATTAGATTATTAAGTAAGAATTAGTGATTAATTAAAATTAATTAATTTATTTTTTTAATTGTGGGCCCCACTCGAAATTCAAAAACAAAATATGACAATTCAAGAAAATATTTTGGTGAGTCATTAGAGGGGGGTGGACGTGTCAATACATGAAGAACCATATATATACAAATTGCTAATGAACAATTCAACATTGATTTCATTTTGCAAAAAAATCAAAGTTAGAAAAAATATATAACTTCCATGGCTGCTCTCGGTCAGCCATGGTGATGGGGAAAAATTTGTCTTGTTGAATATTTTGATCAAGTTTCAAGTGAATTACAAGTTCAAGGAGGTGATAGCAACATTGGATATTGGATTGAGGAAGAAGAAATTGTGAAATTTGAGCAATTAAGTGTAGAAATTCCTCCGAGAAATTCCTCCGAGAAAATTTTATGGAAGGATTAAAATTGGATTGGATGAAATTGGAAGTAAGAAATTGTATGAAATTGTTGTTATATGAAATTGTGGGTTAAAAAGGATTAAGAAGGGTTGTTGGATTGTTAGAATTATTTATGGGCTGAATTGTAAGGATTTTATATGCGTATCTCTATTACTGTCATTGTTGGTATTTTTGTGATAACAGGAGGATAATTGGAAGTTCGGGTTAGGCGCATATATAGGGGAAATGCTGCCCGATTTTCGTTAAGCCCTTAACTAATGAAAACCCTAATCAAGAAAGTATAAGTTAAAGGATGAGTCCTATAGGCGATTGATTACAGATTTATGAGCTAGGAAGTATAGTTTACTAACGATAGCATTACTTTTATATTAAATAGGCTAAGGGGTGGCGAAGCGAACGTGATTACGAATAACCTCTAACAGGTATGTAAAGTTATCCTTTCTTTCTTTTTGGCATGATCCTTATCATATGTACAAACACAGTGAGCAAGCGAGTTCCAAAGACTCTATTCTTAGAGAGTGTAGAGATATTTGTATCGTTGGCCTCCTATGTTTTATGTCCATAACTCCCATAGACTTTTCATATAAGCTTCTTATGTCACCAGAAGGGTTCAGAGTATCCTTTTCCGAGTTTTACATGCATTTATATATTATATTATATATGGATCGGGTCGTACGTTCCTCGGCACTAACATATTATATTATATATATGGATCGGGCCGTACGTTCCTCGGCACTAACATATTATATTATATATATGGATCGGGCCGTACGTTCCTCGGCACTAACATATTATATTTTATATATGGATCGGGTCGTACGTTCCTCGGCACTAACATATTATATTATATATGGATGGGGCTGTATGTTCCACATCACTATCAGTTATATTATAATCTATGCCTATCATACGCCGTAAAGTCAGTTTTTGTCATATAGAGTTATGCAGATATTCTCAGATGTTAGCCACAGATGCATTCTATTATTGAGGATGGTTTTCATGATTCATCTATACTTGATGTTCTTATGCTTTATATACTCAGTACATATTCCGTACTGACGCCCTTTCTTCGGGGGGCTGCGTTTCATGCCCGTAGGTACAGTCGCTCGATTCGGTGATCCCCCAGCTTAGGATTTCCATCCAGCTGTCTTGGAGAGCTCCGTTGTTCCGGAGCCTAGATTTTTGGTACAGACCTTTTAATGTATATATATATATCTGTTTGTCCAGGGGTACGACGAGGCCCTGTCCCGTCATATTTCACTATTGATACTCTTAGAGGCCTGTAGACATCTATGTGGGTTGTATATAGATTATGATCAGTTGTGTCTATATAGTTGTTGTGGATGTTTCTGTTTGTTGTAGTAGCCTTGCCGACTTGCATATATTATCGATACGTAGTGGCAGCCTTGTTGGCTTGCGTATTATAATGATATATAGTGGCAGCCTCGTCGGCTCGCGTATTTATTACATTATGATTGATTGGGAACCTTTTGGTCTATGCCGATTCCCATGTTGTCTATAGCGTCAGTCTGATTATGTCTAACAGGTACATATGGGTGCTCAGCTCGGGCACTAGTCATGGCCCACGGGGCTGGGTCGTGACAAAAGTGGTATCAGAGCAGTTCATCCTTGGAGTGTCTACTGACCGTGTCTAGTAGAGTCTTGTTTATCGGTTTGTTGTCCACCACATCTATAAACAGGAAGCTACAGGGCATTTAGGATGTTATCTTTCCTTCTTATCCGAGATCGTGCGATAGAGCTATATTACCAGGATAATCCCTTTCTAACAGACTATTATGCTTACAGCTATGCCTCCAAAGAAAGCGACAGCTGCCCAAAAGGGAAAATCGGTAGCAGGGGATACTAGCCAGACTCGAAGTGTTACTAGGGCCCGTGTCTAGATTATGCCTGAGATTGTGTTCAAGTCCGCGAGTTCTGCTACACCGCCACTTCCAGAGGAACCTAGGGCAGTGACAGCTCCAGGACAGGGGCGGCTCCACCGCCAGCTCCTGAGGTTCCAGCACCTGAGCCTCCAGCTCCTCAGCCAGGGGCGGAGGATAGAGACATGAGAGATGCAGTTCAGTTGCTCACCAGACTAGTGGCAGGACAGGCTCGCAGGCATGGACTAGGGGTTGACCAGGTGGATAGACATGACAGTTTGAGAGCCCGTGACTTTTTAAGTTGTAATCCTCCAGAGTTTTTCGGGTCGAAGCCCGAGGATGACCCGCAGGAGTTCATTCGGCAGATGCAGCGTACTTGAGAATAATTAAAGCTTCTGAGACTGAGTCTGTCGAGTTGGCTTCGTATCGATTGCAGGATGTAGCTGTCAATTGGTATGAGTAGTGGAAGTTATCAAGGGGCGAGGATGCTCCTCCAGCAGTATGGGATGAGTTTGTGGAGGCCTTCCTTGGCCACTTTCTGCCTCCAGAGATGCGGCGAGCTAGAGTTGATAGATTCTTACAGTTGAGGCAGAGGGGCAGGAGTGTTCGAGAGTATAGCCTTGAGTTTGACTCGTTGGCTAGATATGCACCTACTATTGTAGCTGATATGGCTGATAGAATGCATCGCTATGTGATGGGGTTAGATCATTATTTGATCGATGGCTGTATGGGAGTGACTCTTTAGCCAGGTATGGATATTGCTCGGATACAGGCATATGCACAGTGGGTGGAGGATCGACACAGAGGGCGTCAGCCAGATAGAGATCATGACAGGGGTCAGCATAAGAGGGCTAGATCGGCTGGTTATCCGGGTGAGTTTCGAGGCAGACAGCCTCAGCAGCATATCAGATATCCTTCCCAGCCCGCACAGAGTGCACCCCCACAGTTCACAGGTAGAAGGTTTGATAGTACAGGGTATTCAGGAGCCGGTCAGAGCTCCAGGACTTCGGGTTCGCAGTTGAGCAGGGGGTTGAGTCAGTCGAGGCCACCTTTGCCTCGGTGTTCTCGGTGTGGTAGGCATCATCTTGGGGAATGTCATCGTGCTGCCAGATACTCAACCCATATCTATTCCTCCTTATAGGATGGCACCTGCAGAACTGAAAGAGTTAAAGGAGCAACTAAGGGACTTATTAGAAAAGGGCTTCATCAGGCCCAGTACATCACCTTGGGGAGCACCGGTACTATTTGTGAGAAAGAAAGATGGGTCGCTGCGGATATGTATTGATTATAGGCAGCTGAATAAGGTGACGATAAAGAATAGATATCCCCTTCCTAGGATTGATGATTTATTTGACTAGTTAGAGGGTGCTAAGTGTTTCTCGAACATAGATTTGCGGTCAGGCTATCACCAGGTGAGAGTAAAAGAGGCAGATATTCCGAAGACTGCATTCAGGACCCGATACGGGCATTATGAGTTTAGAGTGATGTCTTTTGGGCTGACCAATGCTCCAGCAGTATTTATGGATTTGATGAACCGAATATTCAAGCCGTTCCTAGATATGTTTGTGATTGTATTTATTGATGATATTCTGGTCTATTCACGATCGGAAGGGGAGCATGCAGATCATTTGAGGACGGTACTTAGGGTGCTCCAGCATCAGAAGTTGTATGCTAAGTTCTCTAAGTGTGAATTCTGGTTGACTTCAGTAGCATTCTTGGGGCATATTATTAGAGCTGATGGCATTTGGGTAGACTCACAGAAGATTGAGGCGGTGAAGACTTGGCCTAGACCTACGACGCCTACCGAGGTACGTAGTTTTCTGGGGCTAGCAGGGTATTACAGGAGGTTCGTAGAGAAATTTTCCTCGATTTCAGTGCCTTTAACAAGGCTAACACAGAAGGCAGCTAAGTTCTAGTGGACCGATGCTTGTGAGCGAAGCTTCCAATTACTGAAGGATAAGTTGACTACGGCTCCAGTTCTAACACTTCCTGGGGGGCCAGATGGCTATGTTATTTATTGTGATGCCTCAGGCGTTGGGCTAGGTTGTGTATTGATGCAGCATGGCAGAGTTATAAACTATGCCTCCCGACAGCTCAGAAAGAACGAAAGAAATTATCCCACTCATGATCTAGAATTAGCAGCAGTAATTCATGCCTTGAAGATATGGAGACATTATTTATACGGCGTCCATGTTGATATTTATACGGATCATAAGAGTCTCCAAAATATCTTTAAGCAGAAGGAGCTAAATTTGCGGCAGAGGAGATGGCTAGAGTTGTTGAAGGACTATGATGTTGACATTCTATACCACCCAGGGAGAGCAAATGTTGTAGCAGATGCACTCACCCGTAAATCTATAGGCAGCTTGGCAGATGTACAATCAGAACAGAAGGAGATAATCCATGAGATTTGCCAGTTAGCTAATCTTGGAGTCCGTTTGGCTTATTCTGATGATGGCGGAGTTTCTGTTCGAGGAGTTACTGAATCCTCTATCATAGAAGAGGTAAAGAGACACCAGTACGAGGACCCTATTCTTGTACATTATAGAGATGCAGCTCTTCAAAAGGAAGAGACCCCATTCGAAGTTGCACTTGACGGAGTGCTACGGTACAGAGGCAGATTATGTGTACCTGAGGTTGTAGGGTTATGGCAACAGGTTATGGGAGAGGCACACTATGCCCGTTATTCTGTTCATCCAGGGTTAACAAAGATGTATCATGACCTCACATGTTTGTATTGGTGGGACGGCATGAAAAAAGATATAGCGGAGTTTGTTGCTCAGTGCCCAAATTATCAACAGGTTAAGGTCGAGCATCAGAAGCCCAGTGGATTATTACAGGAGATGGAGATTCCGACTTGGAAATGGGAGGTAATTAATATGGACTTCGTCACAGGTTTACCTCGCACTCCGCGAAGATATGACTCTATTTGGGTTATCGTTGACAGGCTGACAAAATCAACCTACTTTCTTCCAGTCAGGACTACTTATTTAGCTGAGGACTATGCTAGGTTATACCTCAAGGAGATAGTGAGACTTCACGGGGTTCCCACAGCTATTATCTCCGACAGAGGAGCCCAGTTTACAGCTAAATTCTGGAGATCCTTCCAGGAGGGATTGGGGACACAAGTGAGTCTTAGCACAGCATTCCACCCTCAGACTGACGGACAGGCCGAGCGTACTATTCAGACACTACAAGATATGTTATGGGCCTGTATTATTGATTTCAGAGGTAGTTGGGACGATCATTTGCCACTTATCGAGTTTGCTTATAATAATAGCTACCATTCGAGTATTCAAATGGCACCGTATGAGGCCTTGTATGGGAGGAAGTGCAGGTCACCTATTGGCTGATTTGATGTTGGTGAGACTAAATTAATAGACCCAGACATGGTTCAGCAGGCTATTGATAAAGTGAAGCGTATTCAGGAGAGGTTACTGGCAGCCCAGAGTCGACAGAAATCATATGCAGATAATCGACGTCGACACTTACAGTTTCAGGTTGGTGATTGGGTGTTCTTGAAAGTGTCACCCATGAAGGGTGTCATGAGATTCGGCAAGAAAGGGAAGCTAAGCCCGAGGTACATTGGGCCTTATTAGATTATCCGCAGGGTAGGCCGGGTTGCCTATGAGTTGGACCTACCGTCTGATTTGGAAACAGTACATCTAGTCTTTCACGTGTCAATGCTTCGCAAATGTATAGGCGACCCTTCCAGAGTATTTTCCCGTGGATGATGTCCAGGTGACGGAGGAGTTGTCCTATGAGGAATAACCTATAGCCATACTTGATCGGCAGGTCAGGAGATTGCGTACCAAGGATGTGGCTTCCTGAAAGTATTATGGAGAAATAACAATAGAGAAAAGATGACTTGGAAAGCCGAAGAGGAGCTGAAGAATAATTATCCTTACTTGTTCCCTACGCCTATAGGTAACTTAAACTCCTCACTTGGTTATATTGATTAATCGATGAAACTATATATTATAGTGATAAGAAAGACTTCCCCGAAACTTTTATAAGACCTTACAGGACCAATTCAACATTCGAGGACGCATGTTCTAAAGGAGGGAAGGATGTTATATCCCGTATATTTATACGTCGAGTTATTCGCAAGCTAATCGACTAAAGTTAAAGACAGGATTATTTTCGATATGAAATAGGAACTTTTAATTTTCACTTTTAATTAGTACACAAATTGTTTATAAATTTTATTTAGTGTAGAAATATTATTGGAGATTAGGGACTAATTAATTGTGATTAGATTATTAAGTAAGAATTAGTGATTAATTAAATTTAATTAATTTAATTTTTTAATTGTTGGCCCCACCCGAAATTAAAAAAAAATAAAAAATATGACAATTCAAGAAAATATTTTGGTGAGTCATTAGAGGGGGGTGTACGTGTCAATACATGAAGAACCATATATATACAAATGGCTAATGAACAATTCAACATTGATTTCATTTTGCAAAAAAATCAAAGTTAGAAAAAATATATAACTTCCATGGCTGCTCTCGGCCAGCCATGGTGATGGGGAAAAATTTGTCTTGTTGAATATTTTGATCAAGTTTCAAGTGAATTACAAGTTCAAGGAGGTGATAGCAACATTGGATATTGGATTGAGGAAGAAGAAATTGTGAAATTTGAGCAATTAAGTGTAGAAATTCCTCCGAGAAAATTTAGGTAAGATTTTCTTATTTTGTGGTGTAATTGTATTAATAGTGTTGTAATGGAAGGATTAAAATTGGATTAGATGAAATTGGAAGGAAGAAATTGTATGAAATTGTTGTTATATGAAATTGTGGGTTAAAAGGGATTAAGAAGGGTTGTTGGATTGTTAGAATTGTTTATGGGATGAATTGTAAGGATTTTATATGCGTATCTCTATTACTGTCATTGTTGGTATTTCTGTGATAACAGGAGGATAATTGGAAGTTCGGGTTAGGCGCATATATAGGGGAAATGCTGCCCGATTTCCGTTAAGCCCTTAACTAATGAAAACCCTAATCAAGAAAGTATAAGTTAAAGGATGAGTCCTATAGGCGATTGATTACAGATTTATGAGCTAGGAGTATAGTTTAATAACGATAGCGTTACTTTTATATTAAATACGCTAAGGGGTGGCAAAGCGAACGTGATTATGAATAACCTCTAACAGGTATGTAAAGTTATCCTTTCTTTCTTTTTGGCATGATGCTTATCATATGTACGAACACAGTGAGCAAGCGAGTTCCAAAGACTCTATTCTTAGAGAGTGTAGAGATATTTGTATCGTTGGCCTCCTATGTTTTATGTCCATAACTCCCAGAGACTTTTCATATTAGCTTCTTATGTCACCAGAAGGGTTCAGAGTATCCTTTTCCGAGTTTTACATGCATTTATATATTATATTATATATGGATCGGGCCGTACGTTCCTCGGCACTAACATATTATATTATATATATGGATCGGGCCGTACGTTCCTCGGCACTAACATATTATATTATACATGGATCGGGTCGTACGTTCCTCGGCACTAACATATTATATTATATATATGGATCGGGCCGTACGTTCCTCGGCACTAACATATTATATTATATATGGATCGGGCTGTATGTTCCACATCACTATCAGTTATATTATAATCTATGCCTATCATACGCCGTAAAGTCAGTTTTTGTCATATAGAGTTATGCAGATATTCTCAGATGTTAGCCACAGATGCATTCTGTTATTGAGGCTGGTTTTCATGATTCATCTGTACTTGATGTTCTTATGCTTTATATACTCAGTACATATTCCGTACTAACCCCCTTTCTTCGGGGGGCTGCGTTTCATGCCCGCAGGTACAGACGCTCGATTCGGTGATCCCCCAGCTTAGGATTTCCATCCAGCTGTCTTGGAGAGCTCCGTTGTTCCGGAGCCTAGATTTTTGGTACAGACCTTTTGATGTATATATATATATATATATATATCTGTTTGTCCAAGGGTATGACGGGGCCCTGTCCCGTCATATTTCACTATTGATACTCTTAGAGGTCTGTAGACATCTATGTGGGTTGTATATAGATTATGATCAGCTGTGTCTATATAGTTGTTGTGGATGTTTCTGTTTTTTGTAGTAGCCTTGCCGGCTTGCATATGTTATCGATACGTAGTGGCAGCCTTGTCGGCTTGCGTATTATAATGATATATAGTGGCAGCCTCGTCGGCTCGCGTATTTATTACATTATGATTGATTGGGAACCTTTTGGTCTATGTCGATTCCCATGTTGTCTATAGTGTCAGTCTGATTATGTCTAACAGGTACATATGGGTGCTCAGCTCGGGCACTAGTCATGGCCCACGGGGCTGGGTCGTGACACTGAACCTGCGGGCATGAACGCAGCGTCCACGAGAAGGGACGTCAGTACGAACAATGTACTAAGTATTTAAGGCATGAATAGTAACATAGTAAGAGATACGGAACATGGAAAATAACATAATGAAAGTATGAAGATAAATTAATATAAATGAGATCAACCTGTGCCTCTTAATGCCTTTTGAAGGCGGATGTCCTGCATGCTTAGCTTTTTAAAAAAATGAATTTACCATATATACATATATATTATCTTGTCCGGCCGTTAAGGCGCGGTAATATATATAGCATCTTGTCTGACCATTAAGGGGCGTTGTTGTCCGGCCATGTAGGCGCGGTGTTATAAATATATAGTATCTTGTCCGGCCATTAAGGCGCGGTGAAATATATATAGTATCTTGTCCGTCTATTAAGGCGCGGTGAAATATATATAGTATCTTGTCCGGCCACTAAGGCGAGGTGAAATATATATAGTATCTTGTTCGGCCATTAAGGCGCGGTAGTATCTTGTCCGGCCATTAAGGCGCTGTGAAATATATATAGTATCTTGTCCGGCCATTAAGGCGCGGTGAAAGATTTATAGTATCTTGTCCGTCCATTAAGGCGCGGTGAAATATCCAAATTACACATATATAAATACATATAACATGCACGAGAGCCCAATTAAATGTTACTTCTCTATTGGAGTGACGTAAGGTCGGTAACCTCCGATTTATATTATGGAACAATCATTATCTCTATATCTCACCTTGAAGGAACAAGTAATATAAGGTGAGACCAACAACAATGAATAAAATCAAGAAGGTCATGAAATAAACTCAATAATCTCATAATAACATTGAAATCATAAACTTGGAACCTTTAAACATAAAATCAACATTTTCATTGTAATCATCATAGAATCATTCTCATCTTTAACATCATGGGAAGCTTTAAGAATCATGAACTTCTAGCTTTTGAAAACAAAGAGTTATGGAAAAATTTATGGAATCATAACATAGGAATCATGCCTTTGAAAGAAAGAGACGAGCCTTAACATATCTTTTTAGTCATCTTAACTTTAACTACTCAATGCTTGTCCTCCCAGGCTCATAAATCTCTATATTCAAGAAAATTTATACTATTGTTAGACTCACCTTTATACGCTTGTCTTAATCCTTTAAATAAATCTTTCTAGAGTTGCCGGAATTCGGGCAGCATCTCCCCTGTTTATATGCCTAGCCCGAAATCACAATCCAATAACCACCAACAACAACAACAATACCAACATCACAACAACATTATCAACACCAATATGCTCAATGAAACATACCACACGATGTTTCTTTAGTCTAATAAACAATTCATTAATTATATGATATTCCAATGGTTTTACTCTAGGAAGTTAATCCCAATTCGCAACAACAATACCAACATCATTATCAATGTCAGATTCATATGAAAATAGAATCATAATTCTTTTTATAACTCCATAAACTCCATTCCAAATCACAATTATATTCTAACTTCAAACCATAATATCTTCCATCTTTCTACACTAAAGCCTTCCAAAACAATTCCAAAACAATAAATGAAGTATAGGGTCTTACCTTAGGATGGAGAATACACAAAATCCAAGCACAATCTGAGCCCACAAGATCAATACATCTTGAAGAACCATGAGTTAGTTCTCTTGATATACCTTTCTAAATATTTAACTAAGATCCTTAATTAATTTGGTTATGGAAACTTTGTTTGGAGCTCTTGGAGGTTCATAGTTTTTTCTAGAACTTTGGTGAGCTTCTTCATCTGATTTTTGGGGGAAAAAATGGGGTTTTTCCCCTTTTATAAGGTTCTAAATTTGGGTCGGGTCGCTGTGCAATTACTGTAGCAAGTCGGTTATTGTAGCACGTGTTTCTGCTCTGTCAGCCTAACTTGTAACGTTCATAATGGTCTACTCCAATGTCGTATCTACGAGCGATTTGTTGCGTTGGAAACTAGACTCAATTAAATTTATTTTAGTATTTTGAAACACCTTAAAAATCCTAATATAATAGGAGATATACCCCTCCAAATTTTACCCAAAAATCTGCTCAAAATCCTGCCAACGTTTTCCAAATTTTCGTGAATCTTATTTTCTTCGATTTGCTTGATTCTGGAATCTTTCGAAACTCTCCATACATGATATTTATCATTAATCATACTTGATAATGGTCATGTCCTTTAGTTCCAAGGTTGTTCTTCTCTGTTACGATTTACAAGATCATAATTCATACTTTACTTAAACAATATACTTAATAATGCTTCAGTCCTCACAGTCCCAAGTTGTTTTACCTAGCCATAGCTTGACATAATTACATTCAAATTTAACCAGTGCTTCTCCGAGGTATGGGGTGTAACACAATCGACCATCCGAACCTCTCAAAATTTACGGATTCTCGAAAAAGGTCTGTTTACCTAAAAGTCAACTATTGGTCAAACGTTTTTCACTTTAAGGCTCTATTTCACAAAACAAATCATAAATCTCACTCGATCACCTCGAGAACCATACCACCCATCCCTGTGGGTAAAAATCATACTAATAGGGCTCGAGAAAGAGTCAACTGGGGTAAATGGGTCAAAAGTGCTATAACGACTAAACGGGTCATTACCATTGGTATTGTTGACTAGTTTGCGGGCTTGTCGCCCCTTTGTGATTTATTGGCTTGTTTCAATATGTGTCATATTGGATTTTTACTTAGTTGTCATATCGAGATATTGATACGTTAGTCTCTTACTTATCTTGAAATTATCATGGATAGAGGAAAGGATATGACTGATAGTGATATTGTGATATGTGTCCATGTGTGGCACGATTAAGATTGACATGATACACTTGATATTGCCATTGTGAAATACATTCATCCTAATCTCCATGATACATGGGTATTTCCTGTGATTGGTGTTGACGATGATAAGTGAGAAGGGAACATCCGTGATTCTTGGAACATGTTTGATAGCATAGCCATCTCTGGGCTATGTGATGAATGGCTAGCGAGTGTGGTTGGTGTTGTAGAGTCATCTCTAGCTTGTGTGCGGAGTGACTGAAACATGGACTTTGCGGGTCCCCCATGGGTCATAAAGGTATTCAGACCGTAGTATGTGTGTACGGAGATTACATTTGGCCAGTGCATTGCATATCATCAAATCTCACTTGCATTGAATTCTTATCATTGTATGGTACATTTCCTCTTGATTCCTTGGTTGATGATTCATTGAGTTGCTGCGTAGGGTGTTTACTTAGAGACTTGATGGCCTCGGGGATTAGAGGCTTTCACCTAGGTTGTGAATTGATACTACTATAATTGAGTTATTATTCTCAGACTGTGTTGTGTTTGTACCCAATTGTGAGCATGTCTATTATTCAGTTTCTTCCTTTATATATGTTAGCTAGCTATTGTCGCCCTATGATACCTACAAGTACATAGTGTTTGTACTTGTACTACCTTGTTGCATTCTTTTCTAAGTGCAGAGTACGTGACCGGTTCCATATTCACTCCTCATGACTGCTCCTGAGGATTTGTTGTTAAGTGTCTGGGGTGAGCATGCTTGATAGATCCACGGCCTGGAGACTCCTCCTTTATACTTATCTTTTCTTGCATTCTGAGACAATATTCGTATTTTTAGACTTTGTATTATTCTAGACCTATAGTTGATTCGTAGTGGCTCTTGTATTATATTCAGGCCAGTTCCTTGGGGAGTGCGTTAGTATGGTATTTCACACTTATTTATATTTACGTGTGAGACTTATATTTACCCTGCTCTATTTACTTTATCTGGGTTTGAATTTATGATTGAGGGACGGGTTCGCGTACCAAAGTGGAAAATGATAGGTGCCCGAACGACTAAGTGATTTTGGGTTGTGACATTGGTGTTATTTTGAATCTGGGGAAGTGAGGAAATATAAGGGAGGTGCTGCCCAATTTTCTGTAAGAGAGCTACTAGCTTAGAAATATGTTTAGAGTTCTCCCATGGCATTAACCATAGTTCTAATAGCTTGATGTAGGTTGAAGTACCACGGGCAGTATATATTGAGTCGTTGAGTAAAAGAAAATGGTATGCTAAGGCTAACTCTTATTCTTTTGGCCTGATCCAAGTAAACGAAAAGTAAGCGTAATGGCATTCCATAATTTGGCTCTACTCTTGAAGGCTAAGAATGTCCATGTTATTCATTCCTATTTTATGTATTCAAAGGATGTCTAGATATGAGGAGGGTTATCGACTACAAGTCACTCTGAAAGATGTTCTAATGTTCCATAAGAGTCTTAATTCATTATATATATATATATATATATATATATATATATATATATATATACACTATGATAAAGGCGTTATTGTTATACCCCGTATTTCATATGCTGAGTTTTGCTGTAAGATAGATGATGTTAAGTTAGTAAGTGAGGTTGTTGACAAAGTTAAAATATGTTCTACATGATTATTCCACATTGCGGGAGTTTAAGTTGTGTACAGTAAGTATCGGAAGATTGGAGGAAAAATAAACCAGAAAAATCTGAGTTCTGCAGCAGAACAATTCGACGGTCAAGCCGACGGACCATCGACTTTTCGAGGGACCATCAACCTACCCGTCAAAAAACTCTGAGAGTTTCAGAGGCTACTGCAGTTCGACCCTCGATCCTGCCATCGAACCACAAGTGGTGGAAAATTCTCTATCTCCTATAAATAGAAGGCCCACAACTTGGATCACTTATTTTCACCAAAAATCAGAACCCTCTAGAATTTTCATGTTCTCTCTACACTCTCTACCTATCCATACACTTTCTAAGTCAAATTAAAGTCAAAATCAAGCTTTGGAACCCTAAGTTAGTTCATGGGTGCTGATGATCTTTGCTCTTAGTTAAATTTTATGTTGGTTTTGGTTTGAAACAAGGTTGGAGAGCTAGGTTTCTTCAATTTTAAGGTATGTTCTCTTATTATTTCTTATATTGAGTTGATTTGGAGATTAATAAGTCATAAAAGTGAAGAAAATGGTGGTAGGAAAAGTTATGGGACATTGTGTTGGAATTGTTGATTATAAATGGAATTTGGAAGGAAGTTTTGGATTGTTTTAGGTGTAAATTGTATATAATTTCCTAAACATCGAATTATTGATGTTTTTATTGTTGTTGGGAGTTGATTTGGAATTTGGTGGAAGTCAATAAAATAGGGGAAGTGCTGCCCAAATTTCGCTAGGCCCTTAGTTACTCTAGTTTGAACTTATGAGTGTATCCAAGACTTAATCTTAGTATGAATCCTCTTGAATGTAGATTTGTGAGCTTGGGAGGAGAACGTTAAGTAGTTAAGGTGATGTAAAGGTATGTTAAGGCTAACCTTTTTTTTCTTAAGGCATCATTCTTTTGTTGTAAATCTTCACACAATATCCATAATATCCCAATTCCTAAAAATACTAGAAGCTCATGATTCTCAAGGCTCTTATGATATTGTTGCTTAATGTTCATGATGATGATGATGACGGTTTCATTTCAAAATATACCAAAACTTATAGTTCTTAATATTCTCATGATATTGTTGAGCTTGTTGTATGATTATTGATTTTTACTCAATGTTGTTGATCTCATCTTATGATATTTGTTCTTTCAAGGTGAGATATAGCAATGATGATGATTCATCGGAGGTTACAGACCTTACGTCACTCCGATAGACTTATGGTTTTTATTTGGGCTCTCATGCATGCTTTATATATATATATATATATATATATATATATATATATATATATATGTATTTTCTCACACCGAGCCGCGCTATTGTCGGCCGGATACGACACGTAGATGTGCACACCACTGCAGTGGGTACGTTATGATGATTCCCCAGACACGGAATGATATGATATATGGATCGTGCTGCATGTTCCGCAACACTAACATTTATGGATCCGGCTGTACGTTCCAAAGCACTAACAGTTATATTATATATGTATGAAAAATGTTTTTTTGAAAAGCTAAGCATGCAAGATATCCGCCTTAAGAGGTAATCATATGTATAGGTTATCTCTCTTATCTCACGCTTCTGTCATACTTTTATTATGTTATCATTTATGCCTTACATGCTCAGCACATTACTCGTACTGACGTCCTTTCGTTTATGGACATTACGTTCATGCCCGTAGGTAGACAGGGAGACGGACCGGACCCTTAATCTGCTTCATCAGCATTTGCACTGGAGCGCTCCATTTGTCCTGGAGCTACAGTTATCTGGTATTATTCTTCTGTGTACATAGGCATGGTGGGGTCCTATTCCATCCTTATGATGTTTTATACTCTTTGTAAAGGCTCTTAGACAGATGTATATAGTTAGATGTTCGCAACTTTATCTGTTCATATTGTTGTCTATGATTTTTGGTAGCATTATCGGCTTGTACATATAGGCATAGTTGATGATGTTTATATAGACATGTTGTTGTCTTTGACCTCATGCTCTTATATTATGATATTTGTGAGTTAGCCATGTAGTCCACCTAGATATGAATATGGGAAGTACGTTAAGAGGTGCTCAATAGGTTAGCTCCGGGTGCCCGTCATGGCACTCCGGTTGGGTCATGACAGTTATATACGCGTATATGATATCTATATGGGTTATGGGAAAGGAAATGGCATTATATATGCACCACCACCAAATTAGTTGGTTACATGATGATGATTATGCCCACTGAACTGTTAAGGAAGATGCTCAATGAAGCCAATGGCTTTATATACACATCTATGTATAAGTATGCATATTGGTGTGCTCCACTTTCATCCGAAGCCTTACCGAGTCAGGGTACATGTGTATATGTCATTTTGTATGTTGGGTATATCAGGGGCCCTGCCCGAACCTATGTACGAGTATGATGTTCCATGTTAGAGGCTTTGCAGATATTGTCCTATGTATAGTACGCATATGATGTCATTGGTCTATCATGGCGGCCTTGTTGGCCCGTATATATATATATATATATATATATATATATATATATATATATATATATGTATGTATGTATGTATGTATATTCCTTTTTGGGCTATTTATCAGGTCTAGAGTTATGCTTTTTAAAGAATTAATGTTAGTACATCCTTATCGGCTTATGTTGAGTCGAATGATTAAAAGAGATGAAATGAACATTGGCGCTCGGTCGAGTAGGGCACCGAGTGAAAGTCACGGCACTTTGGTTTGGGTCGTCACAAATTAGGTATCAGAGCAGGTCTGTCCTAAGGAGTCTGCAAAGCCGTGTCTAGTAGAGTCTCACTTATGGGTGTGTTACGCGCCACCCTTATAATTGGGAGGCTACAGGGCATTTAGGATGGTTACCTTCCCTTCATGTTCTAGATTGTGCGATAGAACTGAGTCATAAGGAATGAAATTCTTAACCCTAACCTTTGTTTGTTTTATAGTTAGGAGATGACTTCTTGTAGAAAGTATACAGATGATCCAAGGGCTAAAAGGATAACAAGAATGCAAGTGAGTTACACCATGAAGGAGGACCCATTTGAGATTATGCCCTCTATCAAGACAGATTCATCTATGATTTGAGATGAGTCATCGCTACGGGTGTCTCCAACCCGATAATATTAGAGGAGCTAGGAAGAGCTCCAGTATCACTAGTTCCACCTATGGCCCCAGCTGAATAGGAGGTAAGGAAGGAAATGAAGATTTTAACACAATTGATTGATTTCCAAACACCGTACCATGATAGAGCATTGGAGGATGTGGGGTCCTCTGAGGAACGGAGAAGTCTGCAATCTTGAGAGTCAGTTAATCAGAACTCACCAGCATCTACAGAACATGACATAGGCAAGGATAGTGGTCAAATTAAAAGGGTCAGAATTGTGGCTACTTTAATAGAATCCCCGAGCGGCAAAAGGCTGCAGGTGGAAGAGCTGCAGGCTAGACAATATCCCCAGCCTATATCAAAGTGGTTTGTGCTAGATCAAGGCTCCCGAGTAGGGACATGGCAAGGTTCATATGTATCGGGAACCCAGGACCAGCATGATATAGGTCAAGTGAGGCCAGACTGTATTCAGTGCGAACGAGTACATACCGGGCTTTATCATATAAGTGATGGGAGTTGCTTCTGGTGTAGAAGTCAGTGGCAACAGATTCGGAGATGTCCTAGGCTAGATTGAAGGAATCAGGGTAGGGGCAGAAGGAGAGCCCCAGGTGACGGTACAATAAGAGGGTGAAAGATGACGGCACGTACATTTACTCTTTTGATAAAATGTCCACATACCTATGAGGTGGTGTTGATATGTTATATGTTGTGTTGTAAAAATAAATCTTAAAGTATTGCTAGTAGAGCTAAAAGGATTCATCAAAAGAAAAAGAGTAATGTTAAGAGAAGAGACTTGGATGGGATTTCTAGTTGAATGATAGTTAAGATCGTGTATATGTTATGACCGATTGGTAAGGTTAGGGGTGCTTGGTTAACAAGGTAACAATATGTTTAGATAGAAGCCATGTTTCTTTATAAGAAGGGTCATGGGAAGGATATGTCTATGTTTTAATCGGGCAGTTAAGTTTATGTCACAACCCAATTTGGCTAAGTCGTGCGGGCACTTACCTTTCCCATCTCGGTAAGCGAACCCTCAACCAAATGGAAATAAATACGTAAATAAAAAAATAAATCATGCAAAAGAGAATAATCACGTAAGTCTTACAATAATATATAATATAAATAGTGCGAAAATAAGGAAATACCCCCAGGGTCTGGTCTAACCCATACAAGAGCATCTAAGTGAAAATATACAAGTCTGGAATATAATAATACATCAAATCTAAATATGTCTCGGAATAGGAATTAAGACATAAATAAGAAGAATCTTCAAGGCAGCGGACATCTCGTGCTCACCCTTTAGACTCTAAGCAATTCTTGGAGCGACTTTCAGCCACGAGAAACATAAGTAGATCCAACCTGGAATACTGCATTCATAAAAGAATGCAGCAAGTGCAGGTCAGTACAAAACCATAACACTGGTAGGTATCATCGGCCGACTAAGTATAGCTAACATAATTCAGACAACAAAGCAAGATAGGCAGATAAATCAATAAGTATAAGTCAACATAATCGGAACCAAGTACAAGTCATCGCTTAAGTAGAGCATCTAAACCCAAATGTGCCAATTTCAATATGTCTAATCTGAAACCAACATCACAAGTAAAACACCAAATCATCTAAATACAAGCCATGCTGCAATGCAATGCAATAATGTATGAATGCAAATACAATGCCATGTAATGCTGTGCACACATGTACTCCAGACGGAATACCTCCACAGGTCAGTAGCACAACCCAAGGTGACTCGCGAAGTCTAAGTATCACTCGTCTCGGACATTTTCCCAACAGACAGATGAGACTCCGGATCTTTTCCCATTGAGGGTTCTCACCGGCACCACCCTGGGGACGCGCGGAGTCCATGCACTCACTCAATCTACGATTCCGAGACTAACATCGAATATTGGGCTCTCACATCACTCTCATTTAAAAATTGAGCCCAGCTCATCACAGTGTTTCATCAAGTACCAACAGTGTATCAACAGTATGTCATGAAGTATAAGAGTGCATACAATGTATGTGTCAACATCAGTAATCAGGTCAATATCACAAGTACCAACATGTGTACCCAATAATATCATGAAAGACTACACAAGTCACACGAAACTCTATCCTCGTATCAACATCCATGATCGAATCAATCTCACAAGTACCAACGTTGGTACGCCAATAATATCATGAAAGACTACACAGGTCATACGGAACTCTATCCTCGTATCAATATTAATGATCAGATCAATATCACAAGTACCAACATGGGTACGCCGATAATATCATCAAAGACTACACAGGTCATACTGAACTCTATCCTCGTATCAACATCAATAAGCAAGGTACTAACATATCCCAATCAAGATGGAACAGCAGTTCCTAATATCTACTAACAATATGTGTGTAACGGCCCGTTTGGTCGTAGTCTTTCCTGCATTTTCTCCCTTTCCCAATTATTGAATAACTCCCTTTTGACCTGAGAAGATCGTTGACACGCTTCTCGAGGTATCTAGATCGGATTCAAAAAACGTTTTGTGAAATATGGGCTTGGAGTGAAAAAGATTTGACCTAAAGTTGACTTTTGGGCAAACAGACCTTTTTCAGGAATTCAACGATTTTGAGAGGTCCTGATGGTCGTTTAGAACTTGTGTGTGTATTTTGTTCGGTTCCCAATGCACTCAGATGCATTTTGGGACTTGGGTTGGGAAATTAGAATTAAGGTCCCGCGGGTTGACTCGGTCAACGGGACTTTCGTTGGGAGTTTGGAGGCCACAAGTGCATTCGTAGCGTATTTTTGTGTGTGTCTATGGGTATGGTATGTGAGCTGATGGTCTTGGGGATTGGTACTGCTGGAGCGGTCACCCTGCTGCTAGAGTGGTCCAAGCCATTTGGGCTTTGTCGCTAAAGCGGTCAAGTGACCGCTGAAGCGGCTCCGCTGGGGCGATCCCAGTGTTACCAAATTGGGTGAAGGGCAGTGGTATTATTAATGAAGTGTTAAAAGCCTTTAGTCCCTCATTTAACACCATCACGGAAATAGAACTCTTAGGATTTGTTGTTGGAGCCTTTTAGTGAAGATTCTTAGTGGTAAGATTCCCTAATCCTTTTACTATTTTATTAATCCTAATCATCATAGATTCCCCCGTTCCTTAATAATCCCTTGGTAATAGAAGATGGAAGTGGGTTTTGATGAGCATTATATCTAGGCTTATTAATGATAAAATTGATGGGATTTATGCTGGATTTTGATAAATCTAAGCTTGTTAATCATATATATTCCATTATTAGAGTTGAATTCTTGAATCATTGAATTCTTGAATCAAAGAGTTAGGTTTTATACCCAAATTTGGATTACCTAGTGCTTAATTTGATATTTTTCTTATGAATTTTCAGTTTTGCCCTTATGCGCCCCGTTTCCCCAAATTCTAGGGTTGGCTTTGACCTAAATTGAATGGTAGAAATATTAGTATCACTCTTCATGATTTTGTAATCTAAATTTCGATTATGCTTAGACTACCTTAGTTCTGAGACCCAGCGAAAAGGCAAGGCAAAGGAGTGAATTCTTGGTGTTTTTGCGGTTCGGCCATCAGGTAGGTTATGGATTACCCTTGGTGAGACTTCGTGTAGCAAAACATATATTTAGATGATATTGTCGGAGACAGCATATGAACCTTTGGGTATGAAGTTGGGTTGGATATTCCCTTAGGTTGGGCCCTGTTGTGTATTTGGGGCTAGCCACCTCGTGTGTTTTGATGTGGTGGTTCTATTGTGTTGTTTTGATGCCACGTGTAGTCAGTAGATATTGGAATCTGTTGTTCCATCTTGATTATGATATCGTGGGCATACCACTGTTGGTACTTGTGACTCTGATATATTGTTGGCGTACCCACTGTTGGTACTTGTGATTCGGATATATTGTTGGCGTACCCATTATTGGTACTTGTGATATTGAGCATGATTATTAATGATGATACAAGCATTGCACGCACTCTCATTCTTCATGATATACTGTTGAGATACTGATGATACTTGATGAAACACCGTGATGAGCTGGGCTCAATTTTTACTTGAGTGTCGTGAGAGTCCGATATCTGATATTCATTCCGAAATCGTGGATTGAGTGAGTACATGGACTTTGCGGTTCCCCCAAGATGGTGTCGGTGAGGACCCCCCGTGTGCAAAGATCCAGGACAGATGGCACTTAGACTTCGCGAGTCACCTTGCGTTGTGCTACCGAGATGTCGATATTTCCGTTCGGAGTACATGTGTACACAACATTTGCATGGCATTGCATCCACACATTATTGCATTGCATTGCATTTATGGCTTAATTTGAGATGATTTGGTGATGTACCTGTGATGTTGGATTCGGTTATATTGAGACTTGGGGCAATCAGGATTAGATGCTTCCCTTAGGCAATGACGTGTACTTGACGTCATTTATGTTTGACTTATACTTGTTGGTTTATTTTCCTATCTTCTTTATTATCTGAATTGGGTTAGCTATGCTTAGTCGGCCGATAATGGCTACGAGTACCGTTGTTTTGTACTGACCTGCACTTGCTGCATTCCTTTATGAATGCAGAGTATCGGGTTGGGTCTACTTCCATCCCTCGTGGCTGATCGTCTCCTTCAGCATTGTTGCGAGTTTCCAGGGTGAACACGGAGGTTCGCTGCCTTAAAGACTCTTCCTATTTTATGTCTTGTTTTACTATTCTGAGACATAGACGAATTTATATATTATTATTCCAGGCTTGTATATTTTTCATTAGATGCTCTTGTATGACTTATACTAGACCCTGGGGGTATTTCCTATTCCACACTATGCTACTATATATATTATTGTGAGACTTACATATTTATTCCTTCCGCTTGCTTGATTTATTTATTCATATCCTTATTTATCGTTGGTCTGAAGGTTCGCTTATCGAGGTGGGAAAGGTAAGTGCCCGCACGGCTTATGTCGAATTGGGTCATAATGAGTTGGTATCTGATCCCTAGGTTACCCGATAAATAATACAAGAGCGTGTCTAGTAGAGTCTCGTGGATCGGTACGATCAACTCCGTACTTATCTACGAGAGGCTATAGCACATTTTGGAAATCTCACTTTCTTTCTTTCTTTCTTTCGTGCTAATTTATTCTAATAGGTATATGGAAAGACCGAACTGGTATATGACTTTTATATCTTCTCTCACAGATGGTGAGGACTCAAGCTACTATGGTCCGAGATCAGGTGCCAGAGATCGTATACGGCTAGCACCCGAGGGTGAGCGATAGCCAGAGGGTGTGGCAGAGCGAGAGGCCGCCGGGCTGCCCTAGCCAGGGGCAGGCCTCCTGCGGTCGGGAAGTAGCAAGAGAGGTCTCCATATCCCGAGTCCGAGTATCAATCGGATCGAGGCCAGGTCGTAGAGGATGGTATGGCCCCAGCATGTACACAGCTTGAGGTTACTTCTGATCAGGCCATGCATGATGCTATGGCCAGAAATCTACTTCATCTTGATACCTAGCAAGCGGCAGCTGGTGTTACTACTCCCGGCGGGGGTTCTCAGACTAGAGTTGGGGCCCAGGCCCCTGAGCAGGGACCTACGCTGGGTAGCACATCCCGCTGCAGCTATAGCACTTTGCATTGATGCGATACCCACTCCTGGTGATGATCTTAGGCCCATGGAGGGCACTGTTATGATTGCGTCTAATCAGAACCTTGTTGGGCGATTCAGGAATTTAGAGCCGCCGAGGTTTTTTAGTACTTCGTCTGAGTATTCTTATGTGTTTATTCTTGATATGCATGAGTTGCTGCACCGGATGGGGATCGTGGAGACCCACGGTATTATTATGTGTCCTACTAATTTTGCGGCGACGCGAAGACATGGTGGAGGTATTTTGTGGCTTGCAGACCTGAGGGTTCCTCTCCCTTGACTTAGACTTCGTTTTATCGGGCCTTCCTTTAGATGTATGTACCCTGGTCTTTGCGAGAGGCGAGTAGGGAGGAATGTTCACATATTGAGCAGAGAGGCATGTCTTTGGAGTCCTATGTGACCCTCTTTCTACATCTGGCTCACTATTCTACTCCGTTGATCCCTACTGAGGCTGATAGGATCACACGTTTTGTTGGGGGACTATTGGGCTTTTATAGATTCCTTTTCTTCATATGGAGTCTATGGGACTTCCTTCCAGTCCATTATCGTGCATGCTTCAATGGTCGAGGGCGCTTAGGCCCATGCTTTTGGTGGTGGTGACATGAGACCATGTCAGACTGGATTTATGGTAGCTATAGTTCGAGAGGCGTCGGTAAGTTTTCGAGGCGGCATTAACCATATTCTGGCCATCTTGTGCATTCAGCGTTACAGGCTCCCCCCAGTGAGCCAGACAAGCAGAGAGCACCTAAGAGTTTGTTCTCTAGACCAGTGGGCAAGGCTGCTTCATTCGGGTCTTCAGCTTCTGTTTATCCGCATTTGTCTCCTATTACCTGTTTTTCTTGTGGATAGGTTGGGCATGTTTCTAGGAGATGTCACCGACCCGGGCGGGATTATCATCCGTCGAGGACTCCGACATCATCTGGTGGTCGAGGTGAGGCTTCTCAGAGGGGTTGTGCTCAGTCAGGCCGCGGTGCTTCTCATAGTTCTAGAGGTGGTTCCCAGCCAGCTAGGAGTGGTTCTAAGAGTGCGAGAGGGGGTTCTCATACTGAACGTAGTGGGGCCGATTGTTGCTAGTTCCCTAGTAGGCCTGAGGCAAAGGCCTCATATGCTGTGATTTCAGGTACCATTTTCGTCCGTCATAGAGCAGCATCTGTGCTATTTGATCCTGGATCCACCTACTCGTATGTATCTACATTTCATGTCATTGGTTGGGATTTCCCTTTTGATTTCATAGATATACCTATTCATGTGTCTACTCCAGTTGGAGACTCTGTGATTGTTGCTTGAGTTTACTGGTCTTGTTTGGTTATTTTTATGGGGTATGACACTTGGGTAGATTTGATGATTCTCAATATGGTTGATTTCGATATTATACTGGGGATCTCCTGGCTTTCTCCTTATCACACGATCTTGGATTGTCATGCCAAGAAAGTCACCTTAGCCTTGCCGGGCATACCTAGGCTTGAGTGGAGGGGTACTCCTAGTCCCGCTCCGAAAAAGATCATTTCCTTCCTTCGGGCGAAGAAGTTAGTAAGTAAGGGGTGTTTAGCCTATTTTGCAAATGTTCATGATACGATGGTTGCATCTCCACCCCCTGAGTCTATCCTTATTTTGAGCGAGTTTGCGGAGGTACTCCCGTCGGATCTGCGGGGTATGCCCCGTGATCGCGAAATTGATTTCTGTATTGACTTGGATCCGGGCACTCGCCCTATTTCTATTCTTCTATATCGGATGGCACCTGCTGAATTGAGAGAGCTTAAGGAGCAGTTGCAGGATTTGTTGAGCAAGGGGTTCATTAGATCGAGTGTCTCCCCTTGGGGTGCCCCTGTGTTATTTGTGAAGAAGAAAGCTGGTACATTAAGGATATGCATTAATTATCGCCAGCTAAACAAGGTCACTATTTGGAACAAGTGCCCTATGCCTCGTATTGATGATCTGTTTGACCAGCTTCTGGGAACTTCGATGTTTTCGAAGATTGATTTGCGTTCGGTTATCACTAGTTGAAGATCAGGGCGGAGGATATTTTGAAGATAGCATTTTGGACGAGATATGGCCACTATGTGTTTCTAGTGATGTCTTTTGGGCTTACCAATGCCCGGCTATATTTATGACTTTGCTTAATGACATCTTTAGGCCATTCCTTGATTCCTTCATGATTATATTCATTGATGATATCTTGGTATATTCCAAGAGTAGGGAATAGCATGAGAGCCATCTTCATTTTGTTCTTGGGTTGTTGAAGAAGCATAGCTTGTTTGCTAAGTTTTATAAGTGTGAGTTCTGGCTGGAGTCTGTAGCATTCTTGAGCCACATTGTGTCAAAGGATGGGATTATGGTTGACTCATAGAAGATTGAGGTTGTGAGGGGTTGGGCGAGGCCCACTACTGTTACTGAGATTCGTAGTTTTGTGGGTTTGGCTAGCTATTACAGTCGCTTTGTGAAGGGTTTTGCTACTACTGCTTCATCTTTGACCAGATTGACTCAGAAGGATGTTCTCTTCCAGTGGTCTGACGATTGTAAGGAGAGCTTTCAAAAGCTCAAGCTTCTTCTGACTTCAGCCCCGATTTTAGCATTACCCGTGGAGGGTAAGGATTTCGCGGTCAATTGTGATGCCTTCCGTATGGGCTTGGGTGCTGTGTTGATGCAGGAGGGTAGAGTGATAGCTTATGCTTCCCGTCAGTTGAAGGATCATGAGAAGAATTACCCTACCCATGATTTGGAGTTGTTGGCCGTGGTCTTCGCTTTGAAGATTTGGAGGCATTATTTTTACAGTGTTCATTGTGAGGTTTTCACCGATCATCGTAGTCTTCAGCATATGTTTACCCATAGAGATCTTAATTCCAGGCAGCGCCGATGGATGGAACTCCTGAAGGACTATGACATATCTATTCTTTATCATCCTAGGAAAGCCAATGTGGTGGTTGATGCCTTGAGTCGCAAGGCAGTGATTATGGAGAGTTTAGCTCGATTGATTGTTTCCGAGCGTCGGTTGGCCATGGAGGTTCATACTCTGGCCAACAGTTTCGTTCGCCTTGATATTTTAGCTCCAGGCAAGATTTTAGCTTGTGTAGAGGCGAGGTCTTCCTTGTTGGACCGGATCAGGACTCATCAGTTTCAGGATGCTCAGTTGAGCAAGATTCGAGATAGAGTTTTAAGGGGTGAAGCCAAGGAGGCTGTGATTGATTCTGAGGTTATTTTGAGGATTAAAGGACTCGTGTACATTCCTCGTGTTGGTGGTTTGATGCAGTTGAACTTGTGTGAGGTTCATAGCTCTCGCTATTCCATTAATCCGGGGGCAACCAAGATGTACCATGATTTGAAACAGCACTATTGGTGGCGTCGGATGAAGATAGATATAGTTGACTTTGTGGCTAAGTGTGGGAATTATCAGCAGGTAATGTATGAGCACCAGCAACCTGATGGGATGCTTCAGAGATGCCCATTCCTGAGTGGAAGTGGGAGAGGATTACCATGGATTTTGTTACGGGTCTTCCAAAGACCCTAGGCAAGTTTGACTCCATTTGGGTGATAGTTGATCGGTTGACTAAGTCTGCTCACTTTGTTCCAGTTCAGGCTTCTTATACTGCGGAGAAGTGTACATTCAGGATATTATGTGACTGCATGGGGTTCCTATTTCTAATGTATTTGATCAGGGTACTATTTTCAATTCCCGTTTCTGGAGGGATTTTCATGAGGAGTTGGGTACCCGATTGGATCTTAGTACAGCTTTTCATCCCCAGATCGATGAACAGTCCGAGCGGACCATTCAGGTGCTTGTGGACATGTTTAGAGCGTGCATTAGTCAATCCGAATGACATTACCCGAAATTTGAAATGACCATATCTAGTTCTGAAGGTCATCTTAAGAATATCATTCTCCCTAACTCTCACCTAGTGGTATCCCGATCTCAAGTCTATCATTGAGAACCATTTGGCACCCTGCAATTGATCAAATAAATCATCAATTCTTGGGAGCGAATATTTATTCTTGATCATCACCTTATTCAGTTGTCTGTAATCAATACACATCCATAAGGAGCCATCTTTCTTCCTTACAAACAATAAAGGTGCACCCCATAGTGATGAACTAGGCCTGATAAAGCCTTTCTCGAGCAAATCCTTCAATTCATCCTTCAACTCCTTCAATTCTGCAGGAGCTATTCTATAAGGAGAAATAGATATTGCCTTACTATCCGGTAACACATCGATGGCAAAGTCAATTTCCCATTCTGGTAGAAGACTTGGAAGCTCGTTCGGGAATACATCAGGAAACTCATTCACTACTGGAACAGACTGAAGAGTTGGCGACTCTATTTCTATTTTCTGAACCCGGACTAAATGATAAATACAGCCTTTAGCAATCATCTTCCTTGCCTTGAGATAGGAAATAAACCTACCTCTCGGAGACTCTGTATTTACCTTCCACTCTAAAACTGGTTCTCCCGGAAACTGGAAATGATCCATTTTTGTTGTACAATCAGCATTGACATAACAAGAAGCCAACCAATCCATACCCATAATAACATCAAAATATACCATTTTCAGCTCATTTGGATCAGCCATAGTATGGCCGTCACAAATCACAACCACCCAACTTCTATATACCCAACTAGTTATCACTGAGTCACCCATAGGTGTAGACACTTCAAAAGGTTTAATTTGCTCAGGTTCCACCCCAATCCGATCGGAAATATAAGGAGTAATATATGACAATGTAGAACCTGGATTAATCAATGCATACACATCATCGGGGGAACACTCGAGATCTTGTTGCCTACCCAGTGCATAAATACGGTGCTATGGACCACTCGAACTGAGCGCTCCTCCTCTACCTCTTCCATGACCTGCTGGTGTCTATAAGTTTTTCCTCGGAGGGCGTACTGATGATGAAGAACCAGCTGCTGATACTATAGGCTGAACCGTACCTCTACTACCTTGGAATGGACACTCACGCATAATATGGCCTGACTGGCTGCAAGCATAACAAACATCCAAACCTAATCGGCACTGTCACCAATGTAGCTTACCACACTGAGTACATCGTGGAGATGAGAATCACCCCTATACTGAGAACTGGTAGCTCTGAAACTTTGACCTGGTCCGGAGTGAATAAGTATATCAAATCTCTGGCTTGCAAATAGTAGAGGTGCACTAGTCGCTGAATGGACTTAGTGCCTAGAGTACTGCTGCCTCCGCCCTCCTCTAAAATCACTAACGGGACTCGAGGATATTTTCCTCTTACTATAACCCCTGTCATGCTCGAGCTCATTCCTCCGCTGTTGCTGCCGTTCTTCCAAATTTTGGGCATGGGCCTGAATGCGAGAAATATCCATACCTTCCTGAAGTGAGGCAGTCAAACACTCATCCATCAAATTCGGCCCCAAACCATTCACAAACCGGTGAACGCGATCTCCCATATCAGCTACCATGGTCGGAGCATACCTGTCCAAAGAATTAAGACGAAGGTTATACTCTAGGGTGCTCATCTTCCCTTGTCTAAGATTCAGGAACCTATCAGCTCTAGTCCGTCGAACCTCTGGCGGCAAATAGTCTCCGAGGAAAGCCTCTACAAACTCTTGCCATACTAGTGGACGTGCGTTGACTCCTCTAGAAGACGTCCAAACAGTGTACCAATGAACCGCAACATCCCGTAATCTATAGGAGGCCAACTCTACCGACTCAACATCCAAAGCATGTACCACCCGCAATGTTCTCAACATTCCATCTATGAAGCTCTGCGGATCCTCATCCGGTTTCGACCCAGAGAATTCTGGAGGGTTCAAACTAATAAAATCATGGGCTCAGGCACTGACAGCTTTATCACCATGACCCGTACCTTGCCGCTCAAACTAATGAGCGGTCACTAACTGAGTTAGCAAATAGATGGCCTCTTGGCCTGAGGCATTTGGTGGAGGAACTGGGGGTGCTGGAGCTGGAGCTGTGACTCCTACATACTCCTCTGAAGCAAGCGGTGTGTGAGAGGACCGAGATGGAACGTCATTATGAGACTCACCCTCCTCTGTATTTGTAGGCAGTACCCGCTTAGTTCTACTACCTGCCACTATCTTGTCCTTTTGGGCTGCTGTAGCTTTTCTCTTTATAGGGATCGCTGAAACATAACACACGGCTAGGAAAAGGGAATTTCTTATATCATGGCTCTATCGCACGATCTATGATAAAGAATAAGGCCATTCATTCCTAAATTCATGCAGCCTCCTATTTATAAGTGTGGCGCACTTCACACCCATAAAGATGACTCTACTGGACACGACTCGTAGACATGCCCTAGGACGAATTGCTCTGATACAACTTTTGTCACTACCCAACCGGAGGGCCATGACGGGCACCCGGAGTTATCCTACCGAGCACCTCTTAACATATTCTCATAATCATATCTAGGTGAGCCACATGGCTAACTAAAAATTATCATGCACCAATTAACACGAATTCCATCGGACTTAGGCACCTTTATATAAACACCGTTAACCATACCCATATATACATAAGCTGACGAGGCCAACAAAATGATATACAAAATATGAACGGACAAAGCTGAGGGATATCTTTGTTATGTTCTGCTCCTCTTGTTATGTTGTTATTGATGCCTTACATACTCAGTACATTATTCGTACTAAGGTCCTTTTGTTTGGGGAAGCTGCGCTCATGCCCGCAGGTAGGCAGGGAGACAGATCAGATCCGTAGGTGCTTTATCAGCAGATTCTCAGGAGCACTCCACATACTTCGGAGCTATAGTCTATTGGTATTGGTCTTTACATTGACTTGTATTCTATGTAGAGGCTCATAGACATGTGTGTACAGTTAGACGTTTCAGAACCCAATCAGTTCATATTGTTGTATAATATTTTAGTAACTTTGTCGGCTGGTGATGATGGGCATAGTTGTTGAGAATTATATAGAGATGTGCCCTTATGTTGGGATATATGTCCTTACAGATTATGATATCCATGAGCTATCTTTATGGTCCTCCTAGAAATGATTATGAGATGTATGCTTAGAGGTGCTCGGTATGTTAGCTCCGGGTGCCCTCTGGTTGGGTCGTGACATATCTACCTATACGCATCTGTTTACGAGCCTCCATGAAGAGTATGTAGTATCATAAAGATGGGACAGGACCTCGCCATGACCATATATGTATACAAAAAGAATAATACCAACTAATGCAGCTCCGGATCAAATGGAGCACTTCTATGCAATCACTGATAAAGCGCCTAAGGGTCTGGTCTGTCTCTCTGTCTACCTGTGGGCATGAACGCATCGTCCACGAATAAAAGGACGTCAGTACAGATAATGTACTGGGTATGTAAGGCATGAATAGTAACATGATGAAAGCATGAAGCATGAAGATAACATAAGATAAAGAGTACAATTTGTACCTCATAATATCCTTTAAGACGATTTCCATGCATACTTAACATCTCTCTAAAGAAAACATTTCAAACATATACGTATAGTGATACCATACCCGACCATGTAGGTTCGGTGTCATCTATACCCGGCCATAACAAGGCTCGGTGTTATCCATACCCAACTGCAGTGGTGTGCGCGCAATAGATATCATATATATATATAACATCGATGAGTATCCAAAGGAAGCATTACGACTCTATCGGGGTGGCGTAAAGTCTGTAGACCCCCAATTTCTATTATGGAATCACCATCGTCATCATCATCATCATCATCATCACTATAGAAAGCTTTTATCAATAATATCCTAAGAATCTTAAAACTCGTGAATTTCTAGCATTTCTATGAATAGGACATTAAGATATCTTAGATGGATTCATAGTAAGGAAATCATGCCTTTAGAAAGAAGGGTTAGCCTTAACATACCTTTAAGCCTCCTTGACGACTTAACGCTTCTCCTTCCAAGCTCACAAATCTACATTCAAGAAGATTCACACTAACGTCAAGTCTTGGAAATACTCCTAAGTTCAAACTAGAATAATTAGTAAGCTAACGGAAATTGGGCAGCACTTCCCCCTATTTCATCTACTTTCACCATATTCCAAATCAACTCCCAAACAACAATGACAAATTCAACAATATCATGCTTAAGAGATTTTATTCAAATTATATCCCAAGTAACTCTGAAACTCTTCTCATAATCAATTTATAACAACTTCATTACAACCCTTATACACTTGTATACAACACTCCCTCATCATTATTATTACCCTTCATAATAAGATTATACTCAAAACATTCTAACAATGATTACTCAAGTTAATTTACTACTCAAAATATCATCAAATCCACATTTGAACTTCCTCTTTCACTTTTTGTCCTCAATCAAGTTGTTCAACAACCAAGATTCTCAATAACATGACACAGATATGAAAACTAACATTATACGTTTCTTATAATTGGACCGTAAAATCCAACAAGTAACTCACCCCTTCTGGAATAAATTTACGGAGGAAGTCAGCTAGATATAAGGTCCGTAAAAATTATATGGTCCGTATATCTGACCGTAAAACCCATTTTTTTTAAATATATTCTCGTCGATTTGTTCAACCCTTAATCCTTCCAATACTTACTAAACGTGAACTTAACCCTTTATAACTATAAGATAAATTCGCCTAATCTCATTTAACCTTGGCAAGTCCCATATCCAAGGCTAGAACCACTAACACACGACGAATTTCAATGTACAAAACCACGAGGTGTAACATCCTTCTCCCCTTAGAAACATTCGTCCTCGAATGTTAAACCTTTAGAGCTTCTACAGAAATTTTGTCAAAGTTTCCCCTGTAACTATATTACTGCCATACTGTCACAGCAACCCAGAATACACAATGCCTCACTGGGCTACAATAACAACAACAACAATAATGTCCACATGCGACCAAGAAATCATCAAAAGAATGCATAATGTACCTGAAGGTAATGGTGGTTCTATTCGAACCTCCTCTGGAAGTGGAAACAAACGTGGATACCTGAACTTCATATCTTCCTCAGCTTCCTAGGTCATTTCTTCTCTGTTATTGCTTGTCCATAGAACTTTAACTAAAGATACATCTTTAGTTCTGAGTCTCTGAACTTGCCTATCTACAATGGCAATGGGAACTTCTTTGTGGGATAATTTCTCGGTGACCTGGACATCATTCACGGGCACAATTCTGGAAGGATCTCCAATGCATTGCGAAGCACTAACACATGGAAATCTTGGTGGACTGACTCCAAGTCCGAAGGTTGATCTAACTCATAAGCTACCTGGCCTACCTTGCTTACAATCTTATAAGGCCCAATATACCGGGGACTAAGATTCCCCTTTTTACCAAATCTTATCACACCTTTCATAGGTAACACTTTCAAGAATACCCAATCATTAATTTGGAAATCTAAGTCTCATCAGCAATTATCTTCATAAGATTTTTGATGACTTTGAGCTGCCAATGATCGATCTTGAATAAGCTTGATCTTTTCCATGGCTTGTTGGATCAAGTCTGGCCCTATTAACTTAGTTTCCCTCACTTCAAAACACCCAACTGGTGATCTACACTTGCACCCATATAAAGCCTCATACGGAGCCACTTGGATGCTGGAATGATAACTATTGTTATAAGCGAATTCAGTAAGCGGTAAGTGATCATCCCAACTACCTCCAAAATCTAACACACATGCTCGTAGCATATCTTTAAGAGTCTGAATAGTATGCTCATCTTGTCTATCAGTCTGCGGATGAAACGCTGTACTAAGACTCACTTGAGTTCCCAAACCCTCTTAGAATGACCTCCAAAAATTTGCCGTAAACTGAGTTCCTCTGTCAAGAATAATGGATACTGGAACACCATGGAGTCGTACTATCTCTCTGATATAAAGCTTTGCATAATCTTCAGCTGACTATGTAGTTCTGATTAGTAGAAAATGAGTTGACTTCGTAAGTCTATCCATAATTACCAGCATAGAATCATACTTACGCTGAGAATGGGGCAAGCCTGCGATGAAATCCATGTTAATCACTTCCCATTTTCAAGTTGGAATCTCCATAGCTTGCAAGAATCCCCTAGGCTTCTGGTGCTCAATCCTTACCTATTGACAAGTAGGACATTGAGCTACGAATTCTGCTATGCCTTTCTTCATTCCGTCCCACCAATAAATGGATTTAAGATCATGATACACTTTTGTTGCTGTCGGATGAACAAAATAAATGGATCAATAGGATTCCTCATGAATCTGGTGACATAATCCTGCAACATCAGGAACGCACAATCTGCCTCGACATCTGTGAACTCTATCTGCAGAAACCTCAAAGGATGACTTTTTCTTTTGGGGAAGTGTATTTCTGTAATGAACTAATATGGGATCCTCGTACTGGCGTTCTTTCACCTCAACCACTATTGACGAAACAGTTGAATTCTAAATGGCAACCCCTATATTGCCCGACTCCATTAATCGAACTCCTAGGTTAGCTAATTGCTGAAGCTCACAAGGTAACTCTCTCTTCTCTGGATGAATATCATCTAAGCTACCCATAGATCAATGGCTAAGAGCATCAGCTACGACGTTCGCTTTCCCTAGATGATATAGAATGCTAACATCATAATTTTTTAACAGCTCCAACCACCACCTTTGCCGCAAATTCAACTCTTTCTGCTTGAAAATATATTGAAGAGTCTTGTGGTCTATATAAATATTGACATGAACACCATACAAATAATGCCTCCATATCTTCAATTCATAAATTACCGTAGGTAACTCTAGATCATGTGTCAGGTAGTTTTTCTTGTGTTTCCACAATTGCATTGGAGCATGAGCAATAACTTTATCGTGCAGCATCAACACAAAACCTAACCCCCCGCTAGAAGCATCACAATAAATAATGTAGCCCTCTAATCCTTCGACAAGTGTATGCATCGGGGCCGAAGTCAATCTATCCTTTAGCTCTTGAAAACTACGCTCACAAGCATCCGTCCACTGAAATTTAGCTAATTTATGAGTTAGCTTCGTCAATGGTGCAGAAATAGAAGAAAACCCTTCTACAAATCTTCTGTAATAACCCGCAAAGCCCAAAAAACTACGAACCTTCGTAGGTGTTGTAAGCCTTGGCCAAGTCTTCACAGCTTCAATCTTTTGGGTATCCACTCGAATACCATCAACTGAAATAATATGCCCTAGAAAAGTCACAGAATTCAACCAGAACTTACATTTTGAGAACTTTGCATATAACTCCCGAGCCTGAATAACTCTGAGGACAACACGTAAATGATCTGCATGCTTTGTGTGGATCGACAATATACCAGAATATCATCGATGAACAAAATCACTAACAAGTCTAGGAAAGGCCTAAACACATTGTTCATCAAATCCATGAACACCACTAGTGCATTAGCCAATCCGAATGACATTACTCGAAATTCGAAATGACCATATCTAGTTCTGAAGGCCGTCTTAATATCTTTCTCCCTAACTCTTTCCTGGTGGTACCCTGATCTCAAGTCCATCTTAGAGAACTATTTGGCACCCTGCAATTGATCAAATAAATCATCAATTCTTAGAAACGGAAATTTATTCTGGATCATCACCTTATTCAGCTGTCTGTAATCAATACACATTTGCAAGGAGCCATCTTTATTCCTTACAAACAATACATGTGCACCGCACGGCGATGAACTACACTTGATAAAGCCTTTCCCGAGAAAATTCTTCAATTGCTCCTTCAACTCCTTCAATTCTGCAAGAGCCATTTTATAAGGAGGAATAGATATTGGCTTAGTATCCCATAACACATCGATGGAAAAGTCAATCTCCCGTTCTGGTGGAACACCTGGAAGCTTGTTCAGGAATACATCCAGAAACACATTCACTACTGCAACATACATAAGAGTTGGCGATTGTGCTTCCATATTCTGAACCCGGACTAAATGATAAATACAACCTTTAGCAATCATCTTCCTGGCCTTAAGATAGAAAATAAACCTACCTCTCGGAGATACCATATTTCCCTTCCACTTTAAAACTGGTTCTCCCGAAAACTAGAAACGAACCATTATTGTTCTATAATCAACATTAGCATACAAATAAGCCAACAAATCCATACCTATAATAACATCGAAATCTACCATTTTTAGCTCATTTAGATCAGTCATAGTATGGCAGTCGCAAATCACAACTATACAATTTCTATATACCCGACTAGCTATCACTGAGTCACCTATAGGTGTAGACACTTCAAAAGGTTTAATTGGCTCAGGTTCCACCCTAATACGATCGGAAATATTAGGAGTAATATATGATAACGTAGAACCTGGATCAATCAATACATACATATCATGAGCATATACCGATAATATACCTCTGACAACATCGGGGAAAGACTCGAGAACCTGTTACCCAGCTACTGCATAAATACGGTGCTGAGGACCACTCGAACTTGGCGCTCCACCTCTACCTCTTCCACGACTTGCTGGTGTTTATGAGCATTGCCCTGGAGGACATACAGATGATGATGAACTAGCTGCTGATCCTGTAGGATAAACCGTACCTCTACTACCTCAGAATGGACACTCACGTATAATATGGCCTGACTGGCCGCAAGCATAACAAACATCCAAACCTAATTGGCATTGTCCCAAATGTAGCTTACCGCACTAATTACATCGTGGTAAGGGTGGTCTTATCTGGCTTGAATCACCCTTATATTGAGAATCCAAAGCTCTGAAACTCTGACTCGGTCCAGAGTGAATAGGTCTATAAAATCTCTGGCTTGCAAATCATGGAGGTGCACTAGTCGCTGAATAGCCTGAGTGCCTAGAATACTGCTGCCTGTGCCCTCCTCTAAACTCATTAACTGGACTCGAGGATCTAGCCCTCTTACTATAACCCTTATCAGGCTCGCGCTCACTCTTCCGCTGTTGCTATCGTTCTTTCAAATTCTGGGCATGGGCCTGAATGTGAGAAATATCCATACTTTCCTGAAATAAGGCTCTCAAACACTCATCCCTCAAATGCGGCCCCAAACCATTCACAAATTGGTGAACGCGATCTCCCATATAGGCTACCATGGCCGGGGCATACCTGGTGTCACGACCTAAGCCGATACGTTATGATGAGTTCCCGACATCTAGTGACTAGACTCCCATATACCTGCTTAACTATCACATAACAACAGGGTGGCCCAAATCTGACTCATATCCAACTGTATATATATGCAAAATATCAAAATAACAGTGCAAGCCGACTAGGCTGCTATATACTGTACACAAAAGGAATGAGAGTCGACAAGGCTACCTCATGTACCAACTACGTACAACTGTCTATAGACCTCTAATGGAACAGAAAGCTATAGAAAGGACGGGACAGGGCCCTGTTATACCCATATATATGTACATCTCAAATAGGTATACCAAAATGAACTGCAACTCCGAACCAAGTGGAGTGCACGTACTATGGCTCAATGGAAGTCCTACTAAGCTGGACCGGCTGTCTGTCTACCTGTACCTGCGGGCATGAACGCAGCCCCCCAAACAACGGGGAGTCAATACGGATAATGTACCAAGTATGTAAGGCATAAGAATAACATATATACATAAGAATCATGGATAAGATCTGAACTCATAAACTGAAATGACTAACTGCATGTACTTGTATGAACTAACATCTGCTTGTATCTGCATAAAACTGTATAACTGACAATGCCACTGTGGGCATAATATGCATGCTCATGCCTATCAATGAAGGTCATAATATAACTGATAGTGTTGTGGAACGTACGGCCCGTTTCATATATAATATACTAGTAGTGTCGAGGAACGTACGACCCAATCCATAACATAAGCTGAGGCCACATATCTTGAATATAATTAAGAATTATCTAGCACGCTCAGACATAAGCTAAGGCCGCATGTTATGTAGCACGCTCAGACATAGGCTGAGGCCACATATTGTGTAGCACGCTCAGACATAAGCTGAGGCCACATATTCTAAACATAATCAAGGATTATCTAGCACGCTCAGTCATGTCATGAAATCATCTAGAGCCTTAGGCTTTGGAAATCTCAGGGATTGGAGTTATCATAAGAATCTTCAGAATTATAGACTTATGGCATTTCTAGGAGTAAAAATATTATGAATGTCATGTATGGAATCAAAACATAAAAATCATGCGTCTTCTAGTCACGGGTTAATGTGCATATGAATATGGATGCAATGCATAAATGAAATGAATACATAGAACTCTCGGAGTGACATGAGATACTATCTTCGATGGACATTCTTTGAGCTAACATCATCAATATAAGAAACCTCAAGTCCCATGAATAGAAGGAACAATCATAGACTGAAGTACTCCTAGTGCTTCTAAGAGTAGAGTAATATGAAAGCTCATTTACTTGCTTGTTCGTTCATTTTATAAGATCATGCCAAAAATGAAGGAAAGGTCAGCCTTAACATACCTTGGAATCTACCTAATGTCTGATGCGTACTTCTGAGCTTGTAACACTACAACCAAGATAACACGAATTACAATTAGGCCATATGCATCCCTTACTACCCATTTCAAGTACGTATTGGATAGGCAGGTTCGAAAGTTGAGGTCCAAGGAGATTACTTCTGTGAAAGTGCAATGGAAGCACCGTCCTGTGGGAGAGGCTACTTGGGAGACTGAGTCTGATATACATAGCTGATATCCCCAGTTGTTCAGTAATTCAGGTATTTTCCTACGTTCCTTCTTTTCTTTGCTCGAGGACGAGCAACGGTTCAATTGGTATCTGATGTAACGACCCGTTTGGTCATTATAGTTCCTTTGTCACTTTTGCCTATTCTCGAGCATCGATTGGCTCACTTTTGACCCGAGGGGACCGTTGACATGCTTTTCGAAGTATCGAGACTGGATTCAGGCAACTTTGGGAAAAATATAGACATAAAGTGAAAAAGGGTTGATCCGGGGTTGACTTTTGGGTAAACGGACCTTCTTCAAAATTCTGTCGATTCTGAGAGGTCTGGATGATCATTTAGAACTTGTGTATGCAGTTGGTTCAGTTCCCAATGCATTAGGATGCATTTCGAGACGTTGGAATGGGAAATGAGAATTAAGGCATCGGTAGTGGACTCGGACAACGAGACCTCCGTTGGAAATTTTAAGGCCACAGGTGCCTTCGTAGCGCATTTTTATATGGGGCTAGGGATCTAGTATTAGAGCAGATGGTCTCGGGAGTTAGTCGAAAAATCGGATCGAAGGAAAATGTTGGGCTAAGTTTGTGGTGTCTAGTGCCCGTTTTAGCGGCACTAGCACCGCAACGGTGAAACCGCTGAGGCAGTGGATCTATCTCTGAAGCAGTACGAGCCATTTAGGCTTGACTGCTAAAGCGGCCAGTAGGCCGCTGGGGTGGTCACAGTACCGCTGTAGCGGGTGACGGGCGGTTAAATCCATTTAATGAGTCTTAGACTCTCGATATTGGATCTTGGGAATGTTGTTCTTGGAGATAAATTGAAGGAATTCTTGGAGGTTAATCTTTGTCTAATCCTTTACTCCTCTTTAATAACAATTATCTTAGATTTTCCCCTTCCCTTTTCAATCCCTTAGAAATGGAATTTAAAAGAGTGTTTTGGGAGACTTTTCCCTAAGATTATACTTGATAAATTGATGATGTTGATGTTAAAATGTGGTGAATCTAAGCTTGTAAGCCCATATCTTCCACTTTTAATGTTTAATTTCAAATTTGGAGAACTAAGGTTCATACCCAATTTGGGTATTTTTATTTGAAATCAGATTTAAACAAGTTCATGAGCTAATTCAACAATTAATGGTTGAGCTATGGTTCCCTAGTACTTAATTTGATATTTTGCCCGCAAATTTTTCGTCTCGCCTATGTGGGCCCGTTTTCCCAATTTCTAGGGTTAAAATGGGCCTAATTGATATCATATCAATATTAGTATCATTCTCCATGATTTCTAATTTAGAGTTCAATTATGCTTAAAATATTTTTGTTCTGAGCTTCAAAGGAAGGGAAAGGCGATAGAGTGACTTATTGGTGTTGCGGTTCAGCAGTCCAGGTAGGTTATGGTTTACCTCTAGTGAGACTATGCATAGTGAATCACATATTTACAATATAATGTCGGAGACAGCAAGCGAACCTTCGGATTTGATGTTGGGTTGGATATTGCCTTAGGTTGGGCCCTGTTGTGTGTTGGGACTAGCCACCCTGTTAAATGTGTGTATTGTCCCATTTGATGGTTTGTCGCCACAAGTAGTGGTAGATATCAGAATCTACGTTACTGTCATGACTGAGATATGATTGGTATACTGTTGTTGGTATTTGCATATGATACCTTATTGGCGTACCTGTTGTTGGTACTAGTGATATCGATATATTGTTGGCATACCACTGTTGGTATTGTGATATGATACATTGTTGGCATACCCTTTCGTGGTACTTGTGATATTGAACTTGATTATTGATACTTGATGTACGCATTGCACGCATCCTCACACGTTCATGATACATGGCCGATACCCGGTGATGATCCAGTATCGTTGATGAGCGAAACTGATATTTGATAGACTCCTCATTTGAGTGATTGTAAAAGGCCGATGTCTAAAGATCCATTCCGGGATCGTTGATTGTATGAAACTGATGTCTGATAAACTCTTTTACTTGAGTGATTATGAGAAGGCCGATGTCCGAGGTTCAATTTCGGAATCGTTGATATGTGCATTACATACATTCCCTCATATTCATGATGCATGGCCGATAGCCAGTAATTATCCGGTATCGTTGATTGAGCGACTCTTTTACTTGAGTGATTGTGAGAAGGCCGATGACCGATGATCTATTCCCGCATCGTTGTTGCATGGCCGATTCCGATGTTATTCCGGAATCGTTGTTAGTGCATGAGCTCCGCGGATCCCCCAGAATGGTGTCGATGAGACTCCCCCTGTGAGCAATTAGGCAGGGTCCCGTCTGTCCGTTGGGAAATGATCCGAGACGAGTGGCACTTAGACTTCACGAGTCACACTGGGTTGTGCTACCGAGACGTCAATATTTCTGTCCGGAGTACATGTGCACACCTCATTTGCATGGCATTACATCCCATCCATTCCGTTATTGCATTGCACTGCATTGCATTGCATTGGCTTGATTGCGATTCGTGGTGATTGATTGACTGATGATGTAATTGGATATATACATATTCCAGACTTGTGTACTTGGGTTTAGAGGCTTTACGTGGGTGATGACGAATACTTGGTTGTGATCTTGTTATCTTATACTTGTTGGATTTCTTACTATCTACTTATTTTCTTAATTGTTTTATCTATGCTTGATCGGTCGATGATGCCTGCCAGTACTGTTTTTTGTACTGACCTGCACTTGCTGTATTTTTTTATGAATGCAGAGTATCAGGTCGGATCTACTTCTCTGACTGGTGGCTGATCGACTCTTCAGCTTCCACTAGAGTTTTCCAGGGTAAGCATGGCGTTCGCTAACCTCGAAGACTTTTCTGTTACTTATGTCTTGTTTTCCATTCAGAGACATAATTTGAGACTACTTATGTATTATTATTCAGACCTTTAGTATTCGGATTTAGATGCTCTTGTATGACCAGACCAGATACTGGGGTGGATTTCGTTTATTTCCGCACTTGTTAACATTATATTATATTGTGAGACTTACGTTATTTTACTTTCTTCTGCTATTTTCTATTATTATGAATATTTAGTTAAGGGTTCGCCTAACGATGTGGGAAAGGTGGATGCCCGCATGACCTAGGCTGAAATGGGTCGTGACATTAAGGTTGTTCAAACTTTTTTCTCCCTTTTTCTCTTTGTGAGGGTTGGGGTTCTACTTATTGAACCCCAAAGTTCATTCAACAACTTAAAATACCGATGTGGTACAAAGTAGTTTTTCAGATGCAAAGCCTTTATCTATGAAATTAACGATTGAGATCTAGAGGTAATGCACATGCACGGTCAGATTTGACCTATTGCAGGTCGATCCGAGCCATTACTTCATCAACCAATGAGAATCGAGTTCGTACAGTCACAATACAACAACAAAAAATGCAGAAAATCACGTTTTGATTTAAAAAATAAAAAGGAAAAGTAAACGAAAGGAGGGTTACCACCGTGTTTGGATGAGATAGAGTGAAAATAGAGCTGAAGCATTAATTGTTGCATGCAAATGGTTGTACAAAGACTGCAAAAGGTCTGAGGCCTCTGCACTATTGCCACTTTTGGCGATCATAAAGGGAGTGAAGAGGCGGCGGCTTTAGGATTTGTATGGAAAGGGAAAGGGAGAGATAGGGGGTAGGGGTTGGGGTTGTTTGGTATGAAGTAAAATGTAAAAGTGGGGGCATTACCCCCTTTAACTGATATACGTTTGGACGGGTCACGGTCTCTTTGGACTGGGCACGGTCCATGTTTAAAAGAGAAATGGGAAGGCCCCCCTTATATACGTATATATTGTATATACGTATGGATATCTAGTGGTATGCATATAAAGGGTAAATTGGGTCATTTAATGAACGGGTAAAACTAAAATATCGATTATTGATCATAATATTTCAATTATAATCAAATTAGGACATAATTAACCTATTAAATAATTTAAAATGCTGTCAATTATGTAAATGGGCTTAATTTTGCAAATATGGCCTTAATTGATAGTAATCTGATTGATTATTTCAATTATGGCCATATTTGGCCTAGTTAGCCAAATTAAAAATTAAATTACACTAATGACCTTAGTTAATTTGAGCCAATGAATTTGGTTATTTCAATCAAGGCTACTAAGAGGCTAATTTTACAAAAATGACCCCAATTTCCTTAAACCTTGAATTGGTTAATTTAATTGTAGCCCTAACAAAAATAATTAAACAATTAAAAGTCAATTTGCAATATTGACCATGATTGACTAATCAACTAATTATCATGATTAAATACTAGAAATAATTATGATTAATTGTACCAAATAGTGCCAATGCATATTAATTATACAGATTTAGGATTGAAAGGTAAAATGGCCAATTCTTCTAATTAATCAAATTCCTTGGATAAAAGGGAGTAAAATATTTGCAATGTGGTTTTTGACAATTTAATCCATCAAATAATTATTTAAATTGCTTTTTCCTTTTTTTTTTTTGGTTAAATTTAGCAAATAGCTCATAATTGTCGCAAAATGTACCCATTAATTCCTAAATGATTTATAATATTATAGAAATTATTTTACCCAATAAGAATAGTAAAATATTTACCTAAATAATTTTATAAAATTATTCTAACCTCTAAAAATGCATGATTCACTTTGTTTATCATCCAAGGACTCTGAGTAATTAAAATAAATTACGGGATGTCAAAAATTAGGTGTCAACAAGTAACACTGGGCCCCACCACGTCCAGACTGAGATCCATCTCTTGAACTCTGGGACCCACCTCTAACAACCTGGGACCCACCGCGGCCTGACTGAGCATCGCCCCTCTACGAAGCACCACCTCGACTACCTGACGATGTCGGAGTCCTCTAGGACTAATCATCCTACCTGGATCGAGGATACCTCCTAGCAATGTGACTAAACTCTCCACATACAAAGCAACCCCTAGAAGGCGGAGACTAATAGACTAAAGTTGAGGATCCAACTGGAACAACCTTGTCTACTAGTCGAGAAAACGAGCTCTCAGGAGCTCTCTGCCTTGGTGGCTCACTGGAGGAAGCCTGCAAAGCTGAACGTATAGGGCGGTCGGAATATGGCTGATGTGGCCTAGAATACTGAATGGTGCCCCTCGAGCTAGAACCACCATAGCTCATAATCTGTCGCTGCCTCTTCTCACTACCCCCTCCAAATGCTCGAGCCTTACCGGCCTCGACTAAAGAAGCATCCTCAATGATGGACTGGAAGGAAGTCCCCATAGCCTCCATCTAAAGGCAAGGAATTTGAAGAGAACCAACGAGCCCCCCATAGAGCGCCAAATCCTGTCAGGCTCAGTAGGAATCAAAGGAGCTAAATAACAGGCTAGATACAAATAGCGAGTCACATAGGCCTCCATAGACAATCCCCTCTAGTGCAGATGTAGAAATTCCTCCCTACGCGTCTCTCTCAAATCCCGGGGCACATACTTCTCAAGGAAGGCTCGGTAGAACTGTGTCCAAGTCAGGGAAAGAGAACCCTCAAGTCTGCAAGAAAAAAAATACCTCCACCAAGTCTCCGCGTCTCCGCAAAACTGATAGGATACATAGTCAACTCCATGGGACTCTACGATCCCCATCCCATGAAACAACTCATGCATATCCAAGATGAACTCATAAGCATCCTCTCCAGAAGTACCTGAGAACTTCGGCGGCTCCAACATCCTAAACCTCTTAACAAGATCCTGATCAGTCATGTTCATAACAGGACCTGCCACGGGTTTAAAATCATCTCCCGGGGCCGGTACTATATCAATCCGGGGAGCCAGCTGCTGCAGGGTGTGCTACTCGAGTATGTCCCTGCCAAGGGGTCTGCGCCCCAACTCTTGCTTACGAACCTTCGCCCATAGTAGTAACACCAGAGGTAGCCTGCGAGGCATCTAGATGCAGTAGAACACGAGTCATAATATCTTGCATAGTTTGCTCCGAAGTGACTTCGGGTTGTACCTGTGCTGGGGCCACATCATCCTCGGCGGCCTAGTCTCAATCCTATTGTATCTCAGGCTCCAGAGACGGAGATCTCTCATGCTGTTGACCTACCGCAGGAGCCGTACCCCTGGTTAGGGCAGCCCCGCGCCCTGTGGATGTCGCTCGCCCTCTGGTGCCAGCGGTAGCTGCGGGCTCAGGCACTTGGTCTAGAGCTTTCGTGGCTCGAGTCCTCACCATTTGAAAGAGAAGAGATAAGAGTCAGATACCAATTCGATCGTTCCAGAAACCAATTAGAATAAAGTAGCACGAAAGAATGAAAGAAAGTGAAATTTCCTAAATGTCCTATAGCCTCTCGCATATAAGTACGGAGCTCATCGTACCGATCCACGAGACTCTACTAGATACGCTCTTATAGTATAGATCGGGTAACCTAGGGCTCTGATACCAACTTGTCACAACCCCATTTAGCTAAATCGCACGAGCACCTACCTTTCCCACCTCGGTAGGCGAATCCTTATCCCAACAATCTAAAATACATGAAATAATAAATAAATAAATAAATAAATAAATAAGCGGAAGAGATAGAAATACGTAAGTTTGACATAATAATAGATAGAATATGCGGAAATACATCAAATCACCCCAGAAATCTGTATAGTCATACAAAAGTAACTAACTAACATCTACGAGTCTAGAAATATCAATAATACATCAAAGTCTAAATATGTCTTGGAATATCAAGTAAGACATAAAATAAGGGAAGGATCGCCAACGCGGCAGACGTCCCCGTGCTCATCCTGTAAGACTCTCAGCAGCAACCTCGCACCACAATCAGCCACGAGAAACAGAGGTCAATCCTATGTAGAACTCTACATTCATAAAAGAATGCAGCAGGTGCAGGTCAGTACAAATAACAAGAAATGGTAGGTATCATACGCCGACTAAGTTTAGCTAACATATATCAAGACAACAAAGTAAGATAAACAGGTAAATCGACAAGGTATAAGTCAAACACGGGCTAGAATCCAAGTACACGCCATCACCTGTGTTACAACATCTAAACCCAATTGTGTCAAGTGTCAAATACTCAGTCTGAAGCCATATATCACAAATACATCACAAGAATATCACAATTGAAGCCATAGTGCAATGCAATACAATAATGTATGGAATGTGAATGTTATGCAATGTTGTGCACACATGTATTCCGATGATGGAACATCACATCTGAGTAGCACAACCCATAGGGGACACGCGAAGTTCATATACCTCACGATTCTGGCAACAACCTTGGTAATTGCTACCTCATGATTTTGGCAAAAACCTCGGCAATCGCTACGAAACCTCATTTTCGGGACAACCATCGGATGTCGATCCTCACGTCACTCTCATCCAACTGAGCCTAGCTCATAACAGTGTTTCCTCAAGTATCAACAATGTATCAACAGTATATCATAATGGATGAGAATGCGTGCAATGTATGAGTTCAATGTCAATAATCAATTCAATATCACAAGTACCACGCATGGGCACACCAATAACATCATGAAAAGGCTACATAATAAGCCATAATAGAACACTATCCTCGTATCAAACGTCAACAAGTAACGTACTACAATATCATTGTCAAGATATATCAATAATCTCCAATATCTACTATCTCCATGTGGCATCAAGCCAACAAAGAACAACATAAGTCACAACACAGCGGGGTGGCTTACCCTAATCACACAACAGAGCCCAACCTAACACAATATTCAACCCAACTTCACACCCGAAGGTCAACATGCTTTCTCCAACAATATCGTCTAAATATATGTTTTCCTAAACAAAGTCTCACCATAGGATGAACCGTAACCTACCTGGAAGGCTGAACAACAATATCACCAACAATCATACCTTAGCCTTTCCTTTCCTTTGAGCCTCGAGATCAAGGAAGTCTAAGCATATTCGAATCATGGAATTAGAATTAAGAAAAAAATCAAGCAAACCCTACTTGCATTCAAGACCCAAATCCCCAATATATGTAATAGGGTTTATGAACTAGAATGGTGAAATTAGGAATCTAAAGGTTCCAATATGAAATTAAACCTCTAGATGATCAATTCCCATCAATAGCAAGCAAGAATAATCAACAATTTACTCAATTTAGGATTCTAGAAAAAAACCCCAAATTTGGGTATAAACCCTAACTTCCAATTTCATAAATTAGCCACTAATTAGGAAAAAGTTATGAAATAAAGGATTCTAATCACGAATTCAATGCTTAGATAAGCCAACCCAACCAACAAATCATGATTTAGAGGCCTAGAAAGAATACTCATTAAACCCACTTTTAATCTTCAATCACTTAACGAACTATCAAGATAAATGGATTCTAAGATGATTAAGGACAATGGAATAGTAAAGGGAATAGAAGAACTAACCACCAAGAATATCCTAGAATTGCTAACAGTACCTCAAATTTGGGAATAGTAATAAATGAGGGACTAAGGGCTTTTAAAACACAATTAATGAAATAACCAGGTCCAATACCGTTTTTACGGTAGCGGGACCGCTGCACTCGACGGTCTCTTAGACCGCCATGACGGTCATCCCTCAAATGCACTTGGCCACTGTGGCGGCCCATCCCACTACTGCTGCGGTACCGCCGAGATGGCAAGGGTGCCGCCAAAGCTGACAGCAATACCAGATTTTCCGCAAAAATAATCTCAATGTCAATTTGAAATCCAGACTAATACCCGAGGCCATCTGTTCACAAACCACATACACAAACACACATAAAAACAAGTTATGAGTGCACTCGTGGCCTCGAAATTCCCAACGGAGGTCTCGTTGATCGAGTCAAATCTCGATACCTCAATTCCAACTTCACAACCCAAGTTCCAAAATGCACCCGAGTGCATTGGGACCCGAACCAAATATGCATGCAAGTTTAAATGACCATCCGAACCTCTCATAATCGACGGATTTTCAAAAAAAGGTCCGTTTACCCGAAAGTCAACTTTGAGTCAACTCTTTTTTCGCTTAAAGCCCAAATTTCATAAAAAGTAGCCCGAATCCAATATAAATGCCTTGGGAAAGATGTCAACGGTCTCCTTGGGTCAAATATGAGCTAAACAAGCTAGAGGAAGGGCTAAAAGTGCTGAAAACACTATAACAACCAAGCAGGTCATTATATCGGGCCCACAAGGGGAAAACGGGTAATTCAAAGTGAAACATGCAATTCAAGTCTAAGTGATCAAAACCCACTAATCAATTCTCAAAACCACTCAATATTAAGATAAAGTCGTATTTAAAGAGAAACTCCCAATTTTGGGTATGAACCCTAATTCTCAAATAATTGGTTACTAATAATGAAGGAATCATCTTTATAAAGCTATTACCCAATAATTCCGTACTAGTATAAGCTTATTCCATCAACAAATCAAGGTTTGATAACCAAAAGTTCATTTACGAAAGAAACCCCAAAAACCCTCTCTAATCCTTATGTTATAGGAAGATTATAGCATGAAATAGGGAGTTTCTAAGGTGGATTATGAATCATTAATGAAGAATAGGGTTAGATGAACTTACCCCGATGAAGAATTTCCTTAGAAATTCTTATTTTACTCCCAACATAGCTCTAGAACCGAGGGTAATGAATGAAGAGTGATAGGGTTTGAAAAAGGATTTAAGTCATTTAAGTTCCCGTCAACCGCTACAGCGGTCTACTGTCCGCTACGGCAGACGCACAGCAGCGGTGTCATGACTGCTCCAATGGCCACTCACAATCTCGCTACACCACTATAGCGGCAGGGCTATCATCGTAGCAATATCGCTGCCTCGGTCCTGATGTTGCCATGGCAAGGCACCAGATACTAGAAAATTACTCAATTCCACAAGTCTCAACCCGAAATTCGACTATCACCCGAGGCCCCACAGATACAACACAAATATACAAACATACAAAAAAATGCACTATAAACTCAGCCGTGGCCTCGGATCCTAACAGAGGTCTCGTTGACCAAGTCAACCCCTAATACCCCAAAACTAACTTCCCAACCCAAGTCCCAAAATGCATTTTAAGGCATTAGGAAGAGAACTGAATATACCAACAAGTCACAAATGTGATCTCTCGAAATTGATGGATTTCCAAAAAAGATCCGTTTGCCCAAAAGTCAACCTTGGGTCGAATATTTTTTGCTTTTAGGCTTATTATCACAAAACCCAATCTAATATTCTCCCGATAACCTCAAAAATCGTACCACCCATCCCTAGAAGTCTACCATAAGCTAATGAAGCTTGAGAAAAGGTCAACAAGGTTAAAAGGACCATAACAGCCAAACAGATCGTTACATCAGATTCCAATTAAATAGTCGCTCATCCTCAAGCAACAAGGAAGTGGAACAGGAAAAAGTACCTGAATCAGCGAAAAACTTGGGATATCTCTCGCGCATATTAGACTCGGTCACCTAAGTAGCCTCCTCAATAGGACGATTCTTCCATTAAACCTTCACAGAAGCAATCTCTTTGGACCTCAACTTTCGAATCTACCTATCCAAGATCGCTATCGGCTCTTACTCATAGGTCAAATTCTCATCGAGCAACCCTAAATCCCAACGGATAATGTAGGAACCATCAGAATGGCATTTCTTTAACATAGACACATGAAAGACCGGACGAACATCCGACAGGACTGGTGGCAAGGCCAGCTCATACACAACATCTCCAACTCTACGGTGGATCCCAAATGGGCCAAGATACCTCTGACTCAACTTGCCCCTCTTTGTAAATCGCATGACACCTTTGATGGGTTAGATCTTCAGAAGCACCTGCTCGCCCACCCTAAACTCTAAATCCCAAACCTTCCGGTTCGCATACATCTTCTGTCGACTCTAAGCTGCTAGAAGATTTTCCTGAATAAGCTTCACCCTGTCCACTAACTCTCTCAACAAATCTGTGTCCTATGGGCGAACCTCGAATGCATCAAACAAACCAATAGGAGAACGGCACCTCCTTCCATACAAGGCTACGAATGGCCCTTCTACCATACAAGGCCACGAACGGTCCCATATCTGTATTTGAATGGTAGCTATTATTGTATGCAAACTCCGCTAGGGGCAAGAACTGGTCCAAATGACCTCCAAAATCAATGACACCTGCTCTCAACATATCCTTGAGTACCTGAATAGTCCTCACGAACTGACCATCAGTCTGGGAATTAAAAGTTGTACAGAGGTCCAATTGAGTACCCAACTCTATCTGAAAAGCTCTCCTGAAATTGGAAGTAAGCTGGGGACCTAAATCCGAAACAATGAAAATAGGGACCCCGTGCAATCACACAATATAACGAATATAAATCCTGGATAACTTCTCCGCAGTATAAGTAACCTGAACTAGAATTAAATGAGCGGACTTAGTTAACCGGTCAACAATAACCCACCTAGAGTCAAACTTTCCTCGGGTATTTGGAACAGCCACAATGAAATCCTCTCCCACTTCCACTCAGGAATGGGCATACTTTGGAGAACCCCACTAGGTCTCTGGTGCTCATACTTCATTTCCTGACAATTCCCACACCTAGACACAAAATCTGCAATATCTCTCTTTTTATCCTTCCCCTCCAATAGTGTTGTCTCAAATCACGCTACATCTTTGTGGCACCCGGATGAATGGAGTGCCTCAAACAATGGGCCTCAGTGAGGATCAAATAAATCAAATCACCAGCACGAGGAATGCACACGCGTCCCTTGATCCTCCGAATCTTCTCACTATCAAGCTAGGGGCTAGAACTCGTCCTAATGACCTCCAAAATCAATGACACATGCTCTAAACATATCCTCGAGCACCTGAATAGTCCTCTCGGACTGACCATCAGCTTGGGGATTAAAAGCTATACTGAGGTCCAACTGAGTACCTAACTCTTTCTGAAAAGCTCTCTTGAAACTGGAAGTAAGCAGGGGACCTCGATCGAAAATAATGGAAATAGAGACCTCGTGCAATCGCACAATATAACGAATATAAATTCTAGATAACCTCTCAGAAGTATAAGTAAACAGAACTGGAATGAAATGATCAAGATTAAAAAAATCAAATCACCAGCACGAGGAACGTACACGCGTCCCTTGATCCTTAGAATCCCCTAAGTATCAAGAATAGCCTTCTTGGCCTCACCCCTCAGAACCTTTTCTCAAATCTTACACAACTGAGCATCTTCAAACTGATGAGTCCTGATATGCTCTAATAGGGATGATCTAGCTTCAATACAAGCTAAGACTCTGCCTGGAACTGAAATATCAAGATAAACAAAACTGTTGGCTAGAGTCTGAACCTCCATGGCCAACAGACGCTCAGAAATAACCAAACGGGCTAAACACCACATTCTCGTGGCCTTGCGACTCAAGGCATCAGAAACAACATTGGCATTCCCTGGATGATAAAGCATAGAGATGTCATAGTCCTTCAGGAGCTCCATCCATCAGCATTGCCTAGAATTAAGATCTCTTTGGGTAAACACATGCTGAAGGCTATGATGGTCGGTGAGAACCTCACAATTGATACATTATAAGTAATGCCTCCAGATCTTCAAAGCAAAGACCACAGCTAGCAACTCTAAATTATGGGTAGGGTAGTTCCTCTCATGGATCTTCAACTGACGGGAAGCATAGGCTATGACACTACCCTCCTGCATCAAAACAACACCCAAACCCACACAAGATGCATCAACATAGACTGAGAAATCCTTATCCTGCATGGGCAATGCTAGAATTAGGGCTGAAGTCAAAAGAGTCATGAGCTTTTGAAAGCTCTCCTCACAATCATCGGACCACTGGAATGGAATATCCTTCTGAGTCAATCTCGTCAACGAAGAAGCAATAGAAGAGAAACCCTTCACAAATCGACGGTAATAGCTAGATAATCCCACAAAGCTACGGATATCGTTCACAGTAGTGGGCCTCGCCCAATCTCTAAAGGCCTAAATATTTTTGGGATTTACCATAATCCCGTCCTTAGACACAACGTGGCCCAAGGATGCCATAGACTCAAGCCAGAACTCACACTTCAAAAACTTGTCATAAAGCCTCTTCTCACTCAACAATTAAGAACAATCCTCAAATGGCACTCATGCTCCTCTCTACTCTTGGAATGAACCAAGATACCATCAATGAACACAATAAAAAAGGAGTCAAGATATGGCTTGAAAATGCCATTATTTAAAGTCATAAAAGCAACTGGGGCATTCGTAAGCCCAAATGACATCACAATGAACTCATAATGACCATAACGAGTCCTAAAAGCCATCTTTAGAACATCTTCGGCCCGAATCTTCAGCTGATGGTAGCCTGACCTCAAATCAATCTTCAAAAATATTGAAGCACCTTGAAGCTGGTCGAACAGGTCATCAATGCAAGGAATGGGATACTTATTACGAATGCTGACCTTGTTCAACTGACGGCAGTCAATGCATATCCTCATAGTACGGTCTTTCTTCTTCACAAATAAAACAGGAGCATCCCAAGGAGAAACACTCGGTCTAATAAATCCCTTACTCAACAGAGCTTTCAACTGCTCCTTTAGCTCTCTCAACTCAACGAGCGCCATGTTATAAGGAGGAATGAAAATAGGATGCGTGCCCGGATCCAAGTCGATGCAGAAATCAAGGACGCGGTCGAGTGGCATACTCGACAAATCAGAAGGAAAGACCTTGGCCAACTCACTCATAACAGGCACAGACTCGAGGGGCAGACAATCAACGCTAGTATCGCGAATATGGGCTAAATAAGCAAAACAGCCCTTGGTAACTAACTTCTTCACACTGCCATAGGAAATGATCTTCTTCGGAGCAGGACTCGGGAGTACCCCTCCACTCTAATCGAGGAATGCCAGGCATAGCTAAAGTGACTGTCTTGGTGTGACAGTCCAAGATCGCATGGTAGGGAGATAACAACGTCATACCCAAAATAATATCGAAGTCTACCGTATCCAATATCATCAAGTCTACCCACGTATCATACCCCATGAAAGTAACTAAACAAGACTGAAAGACTCGATCAACAATAATAGAATCTCCGATAGGAGTAGATACATAGATAGGCACTCCCATACAATTACAACATAAATCCCAATCAGTAGCAGGATTGATAGATACATAGGAATAAGTGGAACCCGGATCAAACAATACTAAAGCAGGTCGATGTCGAACAAACATATTACCTAAGATCACAACATCAGAGGTCTCCGCCTCGGGCCTACCTAGGAAAGAATAGCAAAAACCTCCCCTATGGCCATCTCTAGAAGCTTGCAGACCACCTCTACCTGACTGTGTCCACTTTTGGTCTGATAAGAGCCACCGTAGCCTGACTGAGCACCGACAATAACTGATGAGCCGCCTCTACTACTAGAAGGTGCTGGGGCCCTCGGAGTTTGAAACTTGGAACCCTGTTGGGACCCACTCTCCACCTGCTTGGGATAATCCCTCATAAAGTGAGTAGGGTCACCACACACATAGCATAACTCTAGGAGCTGGAGGTCAATGCACTGAAGCTGATGAGCTAGAGGGACCGGCACGGTCCACGGTACCGGATTAAGATCCACTATAAGACTTCCCAGCTCTATATCTACTAGGTCTAGTAGGGCCACTCAAAGAAGCCCGAAGTACTAACTGGATAGGGTGGCTGGGGCTGACTGATAGGGCCTGTATAACTGTCCCCCACCTCTGTAACTTGATCCACTGAAACTACCATAATGACTTGGCTACTTCTCACAAACCTCTCCCAAAGATCGAGCCTTAACAGACTTGACACCAATGGCATGATCAACAATAGCTAAGAAGGAAGACCTCATGGTCATCAACTAGAGACAAGCAATATGAATCAAATACACAAGTCCATTCACAAATCTACGGACTCTCTCCTCCTCTGAGAGAATCATCTGGGCAACATATCTAGCCTAGAACAGAAATCTGGCCTCAAACTATGAAACAGACAACCCACGCAATTGTAAACGAAGAAACTCATCCCTGTGCACATCACTCAAAGTACGCGGCACGTACTTCTACAAGAAGGCCTAATGGAATTGAGTCCAAGAAAGAGAGGGCGCGCCTACTGACTTGCTATCAATAAATTCTCTCTACTAAGTCTTCGCGTCGCCGCGAAACTGGAATGACGTGTAGTCTACGCGTGAGTCTCAACTATACCCATATTGTAGAGACGCTCATGCATCTCCACAAGGAACTCATAAGCATCCTCGGTATTTAAGCCATAGAACTTGGGCGGCTTCATCTTCAGAAACCTCCAAACTAGATCCTGATCATCAACAGTCAAAGTCAGCGTAGTAACGTGCCTCGAAGAACCCTCAGGAACATGAATAGCACTAATACCCGGGGCCACGGCTGCAGCAAGATACATACCTGCGATCTGTCCCTACTCGGGAGTCCGTAGTCCCACTCGAGTCTGAGAAAGACCACCTGGAGTTGTAGCACCCCCTCCAGCATGCTGACCTTCCAAATAAAGAAGTACCCGAGGCATAATATCTGGAAACATGAGGTCAGACACAGTGTAAGGGTGGGTTTGAGCTGGTCCTGCACCACCCTCGACTGCCTCAGTCCTGCCTCTGGCTGCTGTTTTAGAGAGGCTGAGCATGCTCGCCTCTGTCCGGCTATAGGGCCTCTACCCCTAGCTGATACGGCTCCACGGCCTTTGGCTCGGCTGCGGCCTCTCGTTGCTCCTCGCCCTCTAGTGCCTTCCCCAGGAGCGAGCTCTGGAACCTCACCATTCGCTATCGTAGTCGAGTCCTCACTATCTGTGAAAGAAAAAAATTTGAATCAGATACCAATTAGAATAAAATAGCACAAAGGAATGAAAGAAGGGAAATTTTCTAAAGTCCTATAGCCTCTAGCAAATAAGTACGGAGCTCTTCGTACCAATCCGCAAGACTCTACTAGACTTGCTCTTGTACTTATAGACTAGGTAACCTAAGGCTCTGATACCAACTTGTCATGCCCAAACTCGGGTTGCGTGTAGGCACCTACTATTTCCTACCTTAGTAGCCGAACCTGTCCCCTATGCAACCAATCATCAGTAAACAAATCATGAATAAAAGAATGAAAAACCCAAGAATAATACTATAAGTCTGTCATAATATATAAATACCAAATGCCAAATATAAACAATCCTAAATCGGGGTCTGATCAGTACAAGAGCTACTAAATACTACTACAAGTCTGAATAGTTAATACATCATCTAAATACAGATTGTCTCGAAACAGAAATGGGACAATAAAGGAGATAGAGTCTCGGGCTGCATAGATCATCAGTAGCTGACCCTCGAAACTCTTGGGATGTTTCCTCGGGATCAGTAGCAAGGTGTGGAAGTTTCCCCAACAGTGAACTATGCACTCATAAAAGGAGTACAATAGGGTAGCATCAATACAAAATACGGTATTGAGTAAGCATCATAGGCCGACAATAATCAGATCACGCATGCAAATAAGGAAATGGAAATATAATCATGCTCACAGACAGATACAAGTCAACAAGTCCCAAGTATTGTAATCAATTACCAAACAATGTCTTAGATATTTCAAAAATCCAAACCTAACCAATTAATCACCCAATAACTCAAGTATCACTGAAGACCAATATCAATCTAAATGATAATAAGAACATATAATATGAATGCATATGGGATCCAATGCAATGAAACACAAATAGCGATGTCCACCTCTCGACAGTTATGACCCATGGAGGACCGCTAAGTCCATGTACCGTCATTCCGTATCACACAACCTAGAATGACTTCTCCATCCAAATTGTTCCTAACCACTCCATATCACACAGCATAGAGATGGCTACGCAAATATAGTAATGTCACATAAATCATACTTTCCTCCGTCATCACCATCTCCTAATATCAAGACCAAGACAGACATATTATAGATATGAGAAAGTATGTCATGCAATGAGAATATCAAAAATAGCATATGGATTCCAGTTAATTCATATAAGTACAACAATCATAGTACAATTATCACATGAATCCATTCCTTCCAACCAGTCTCCCATATTGAATAGAAACTACCAATTCACATAAGATAAGTCAAGCATAACCTAGGGATTCTACAGGCCACGTGCCCAAATACACAAGTCACACAACAACATCAACCTAAGAATTCCATAGCAAAATTCTTACCCGAAGGTTCACATGATGTCTCCAACAATTTCCTAGTTCTACATATGAGTCGCTAACCGAAGTCTAACCAAAACGTAAGCCGTAACCTACCTAGAGTGTCGAATAGGAATCCTAAACAAATCACGTGAATGCCTTGCACTTCCTCAATGCCTCCAAATACTCAGGTTCTATTTATAACATAATCTATATTAGAAATCATGAAGAATAGTACGCATATTGCTATGCTTCTAATTTTGTCAACTTAAGCCTATGGAATTTGGGGAAACGGGACCACAAAGGCAAAACGGGAAATTCAAAGGTGAAACATGCAATTCAAGTCTAAGTGATCAAAACCCATTAATAAATTCCCAGAACAACTCAATATTAATCTAAAATCATATAAACCCCCAATTTTGGGTAAGAACCCTAATTCTCAAGTTCACAAATTGGTTACTAATAATGAAGAAATCATGTTTATAAAGCTATTACCCAACAATTACATACTAGTATAATCTTATTCCATCAACAAATCAAGGTTTGATAACCAAAAGTTCATTTAAGAAAGAAACCCCAAGAACCCTATTTAATCCTTGTGTTATTGGAAGATTCTAGCATGAAATAGGGAGTTTCTAAGGTGGATTATGAATCATAAATGAAGAATAGGGTTAGATGAACTTACCCCAATGAAGAATTGCTTTAGAAGCTCTTATTTTGCTCCCAAGATAGCTCTAGAACCAAGGGCAATGAATGAAGAGTGAGAGGGTTTGAGAAAGGATCTAAGTCATTTAAGTTCTCGTCAACCACTACAGCGGTCTGTAGTCAGCTACGGCGGAACCGCTGCAGCAGTGATATGACTGCCATAGCGGCCACTCATAATCTCGCTACGCCGCTATATCGGTAGGGCTATCGCCATAGTGATGCCGCTGTCGCGGTCCTGATGTCTCCATGGCGAGTCACCAAACACCAAAAAGTTAGTTAATTCCACAAGTCTCAACCCGAAATCCGACTATAACCCGAGGCCCCACAGATACAATACAAATAAGTAAAACATATATAAAAATATGTTATGAACTCACTCGTGGCCTCTGATTTTTCAACGGGGGCCTTGTTGACCAAGTTAACCCCCAATACCCCAAAATCAACTTTCCAACCCAAGTCTCAAAATGCATTCTATTGCATTGGGAAGCGGACCAAATATACCGACAAGTCACAAATGACCATCCGGACCTCTTAAAATTGACGAATTTCCAAAAAAGATCCATTTACCCAAAAGTCAACCTTGGGTCAAATATTTTTCTCTTTTAGGTTTATTATCATAAAACCCAATTTAATATTCACTCGATGACCTTGGAAATCATACCACCTGTCCTAACAAGTCTAATATAAGCTGATGAAGCTCAAAAAAAGGTCACCAACATCAAAAGTGTTGTAACGGCCAAACGGGTGGTTACAGGTAGAGTCTATCTGCCACTACTGAGTCTCCAATTGGAGTAGATACATGAATAGAAGCATCAAGTAAATCACAAAGCATATCAAGACCCCTAGAGAAGCATGTGGACACATAAAAGAATGTAAAACCCGAGTCAAACAACACAGTAGACGACCAGTGATAGATTGAGATGTTACTTGTATATTGTATCATAACCCTCAGCCTCTGATCTGCCAGGAAATGCATAGCAGTGAACCTGTCCGCCACTAGCCTGTGAACCTCCACGATCACCCTAGCCTGACTAAGCCCCGCCCCTACCGAGTTGATGTCCACCTCTGCCTGAATAAGATCTGCCTCTGCTAGGTTGGGAGCCACTTCTACCAGATATGTGGCAACCATGCCCAGTCTGATTATGTTCCCTACCATACGATCCTCTTCCTCTAGCTGATGAAACTGGAGTTCGAGGAGTCTGGTACTGAGCACTCTAGCCACTCTATTTGAGTTGGGGAAATTTCCTCTTGAAATGCCCCTGCTCGCCACACTCGAAACATCCAAGGTCTAGCATAAGTCACTGAACAGAAGAAAAAGATGCATAATAACCACCATGGTCATAAAATCTGGAATATGAACCCCCTAGCTGACTCAAAGAGTAATGACAGGCCCCTGATGGCCGTCTAACAAAACCTGCATAGTCGGTTGTATAGGACGACCTGGATAAACTTGGGAACTCTACCCATGCTGACCCTTCCCTCGGGAGAGCGTACCACTAAAACTACCACCCTTGTGGGCCTTCTTATTTGCATACTTGCCCTAGCTATCCTATCTTACACCCTCAACTGTGGTGACATGATCCATCACATCCTAGAAAAAAAATCCTATAGCTACAAGCTGAAGAGCTAATAACTGTAAATCAGTGTTCAACCCTTTTCTACAAACTCTCTCAGCCTCAGTAGGAAACAACTGTGGAAAATAACAGGACAAAGAGTGACAACGGGCCTCATAAGCAGCAATTGAAAAATTCCCTTGCTCGATGTGAATGAACTCATCATGCCTCTTATCCCTCAAAGTACGCAGAACATACTTTTCCAAAAAGACTGAATAAAACTGAGTCCAATTCAACGGAGAAACCTCAGCTAGTCTACACTCCACATAAGCTCTCCGCTATAAGTTGCCATCACCCAAGAGCTGGAAGGTAACAAACTCTACACCATGGCTCTTAATCGTCCCCAACTTGTGGAACCGATCATGATAATTAATAATAAACTCATAATTGTCCTCGAACTCTGTGCCATAGAAGAAGGGAGGCTTCATTTTGGTGAACCTCCAAAATAGATCGTGCTCCTCGCCGGTCATCACCGAGCCTACCACTGGTCTAGGGAAAATCTCTTGTCCTGGAGCCTCATCTAAACATGGAGCCACAGCTGCAGCGTGCTGTACTCCTAGAGCACGAAATTCAGGAATCTGGTAAACTAACCTCACATCCTGGCCATCTAGAGTAGCCGGTAATACATATGCCTCAATTAATCCATTCAGCAAGTTTAACACACGAACCATTACATCTGATAACACTAGAGTAGCTATAATATCTGGCTGAGCTGGTACCACTGTAAACTCTGCCCCCTCATCCGGAACTGCCGGAGGCGCGAGGGAAACTAATCTAGGGTGAGCTTGACCCGCCGCAGGAGCCTTGCCTCTGGATGGTGCTGCTCCCCAGCCTCTACCGCGTCCACGACCTCTGACCTGGCTTCTACCACTTGCTTTGGCCTAAGCGGCCGACTCGGGTACCCCATCAATGACTGCCCTAGCACGAGTCCTTAGCATCTATGAGAGAATAGAATGAAAAGTTAGCCCTAAAACGTTAAAGTTGTAGATCTTTGAAATTTCTTTCCAACCATATATGGACCAATTCATATGAGATCTTTCTAAGAGTTATGCCTATTTAACTGAACATTGTTGGCAGTCCTGAAACCGATGCACCATCGAATTTCATGTCTCTGACCAAATTTTTGGCTTTATCCACCACCTGTGCGACTCGGGGATAGAGTTGTGTGATGGGCGTGCATCTCCTAGCCATCGTACGATCCCGTTTTTCTGGTTTCGAGCTACATAAGCTTCTAACTTCGTCAAAACCTTTTGCCACTTCATTTTGGATTATAAAAAATCAAATTGGAAACAACATGAGACCTAATCTACAAACGAGTTCAAAAGAAGAAAATATGGTCCATATTATAGAAATTTGAGGCGAAACAAAGTGATTGTTCTTGCTTTCACATGATTTGTGGTGAGTTTGGTCTTGAAGAAAGTTGGTGCGGATATATTTACTCAAGTATAAGGTATGTTCTTCATCCTATCTGTTATGTTAAATGGATTTTAAGGTTTAGCAAGTCTTAAAAGTGAAAATAGTTATGGAGGAAAGGTCATAAAGTGTTGTGTTGTGGTTGTTGATTTTATGAACTGTTTTGAGCATGTTGTGGCTGTATTGTTGAGCTAATTTCCATGTATATTTATGGTATCTAATGTTGTTGGTGTGTTGATGAGATTATGCTCCTTGATTGGGAAGAAAGGAAGTGTATATTGTCTTTGTATGTTGATAAACCTTGTGTGGGATGTTTTATGGAATATTTTGGTATTTGTGATGATGTTGTTGGTATTGTTATTTTTGTTTTGGTTGTTAGTATTGTGATTTCGCGCTAGGGATATAAACAGGGGAGATGCTGCCCGAATTTTGGTAGATTCTAAAAGAGTTTAATTTGAAGACTTAAGATAAGCATGTGACGATAAACCTAACAGTAGTATGAATTCTCTTGAATGTATATTTACGAGCTTGGAAGGATAAGCATTAAGTAGTAGAAGATCAACAAGGTATGTTAAGGTTATCTTTTCTTTCATTTTGGCATGATCCATGATAGAACGAAACGTAAACGAATGTTGCTCCATAATGATTCTACTCTTAGAATGTTAGAGAAATTTACTCTTGGACATTCTTATGATTGAGCTTCCAAGCATATTATTTCTTAAGTCCTAAGTCCCAAAAGGGCATGTACGATGTTTCTCATTTTCATACATTTCTTGATTAATTCCAAGTCTCGAAGAGGGCGTATGATTATGATGACTAGACAGTCACTCTGAAGGGAGTTCTGAGTTTTATAAGCTTTATCATGCATTATACATATATACATATTTATATACTTATGCATCATGATATTATGGGGCATGGGAAGTGCTACAGCGTTATATATGCAAACCAACTGATCAGCTGGTATATAATGGTTGTGAGGCCCAAAGAGGCCTATATGATACGATGCCCGATGGGGCGAAGCTCGAAGGAGCAAATAGGTAAAGGTGCATATACATATATACATGCTTTCAAAAGTACAATATGCATATTCATGGGCCTTAGCAATAGTCGCAGGTACAGGTTGACTCCAACATTCTTCTTATCCTTTGAATCTTGATATGTTGTTTAATTTCTGCCTTACATACTGGGTATATTATTCGTACTGACGTCCCGTTGCCTGGGGGCGCTGTGATTCATTCCATACAAGTGCAGACAGATGAGTAGAGGACACTCGCTATAGGAGGTTCCCTGGCTATCAACTGGTTTGGTGAACTCCATTTGTATTCGGGGCATTTCCGATTCGAAGTACATATGTATATATATGTGTCATATGCATTATGAGTACGTCGGGATCCTGTTCTGACCTATGTTATGGTATCTTGGTTCATGTTAGAGATTTGCAAATAGTGTCCTGTTGATAGTGCGTCGAGATGTCGACAGCTGTGTAAGGCGGCCGCATAGGTTGATGTTTTCATATGCATTGATTTAAAGACTTTATTATGACTAAAGGTTTTCTTTGACTAAACGATAAGGGAGAAGTCCCTGACATAATGAAAGAGTTCTATTAAAACGTTTTCATATTTTACTTGACGGAAGCATTATTTCATAATTTAAAGGTTCACAAAAAGGTGTGACTTATTAATAGAATGGTAGTATGGCACTCAACCGAGTAGGGTCATGGGTGTCAATCACGGCCCTCCAATTCGGGTCATAATGGAAGTGGCATCAGAGCAGTTCATCCCAGGGGTTGTCTGCTAAGTCGTGACTAGTAGAGTCTAATTTATGATGTGTTGCGCGCCACATTTATAAACAGGAGGCTACATGGCATTTAGGGTGGTTACTCTTCTTTCTTATCCTAGATCGTGCTATAGAGCTAAGTTATAAGATATGAAATCCTTGAATTTAACCTGAATGTTTTGGTTGGTGATGAGTAGTTGATTGCTTAAGTTTTGGAATGAGTGGTAAGAGTTGAAGTTCGTCGATCAGGAAGGTATGTTTCCTATCTTGTCAATATTCGTATATGAGTTAAATTCTATGTGGGTGAGTTATATATCATATGAACTTTTATGGTTGACCTGTGAGGCATTGGATGTGTTTTCTATGTTGTGTGTAGGTTTGTGATAGTAAGAATTATAGAGGAGACTTTGCCAAAAAATATTGAAGTGAAGTTACTTGAATATGTGTGTGTTGTGGAAGAAGATTAAAAGGAAACATGATAACAAGACTATAAGTTGGATATGTTGAGTTGTTAGTTGTGAGTTATTTTCAATGGAATCTTAAAATGGTTTTAGCTTAATTCTAAAGGATGATTTCTACGGAGAGGATGATTAGTGGTTCGAGGGATTCAAGAATAACTTAAATCTGAGGTTTTACAGAAACAAACCCCATAGGAGATTTAGGGAAAAACCGATGGGACAGGTAGGGTGCTATGAATTGAGTGAAACAGACACCTTTGACTGAGATGGGTGGAGGAAGTTTTGCAATCATATCTATCTTTGCTTGATCGACCTCAATTCCCTTTTTAGAGATTTTGTGACCGAAGACGATCCCTTCCTTCACCATAAAGTGGCACTTCTCCCAATTTAGCACTAGATTTGTCTCCTTGCATCTTTTCAGCACTTGACCCAGATGGTCAAGACAATCATCAAACGAATCACCAACAATAGAGAAATCATCCATAAATACCTCCAAGAAGTCCTCTACCATATCAAAAAAGATCGACATCATGCACCTCTGAAAAGTGGCTAGTGCATTACACAACCCAAAGGGCATTCGGCTGAACGCAAACGTCCCATGAGGACAAGTAAAATTCATCTTCTCTTTATCATCTAAGGCAATGTTGATCTGATTATAGCTCGAGTATCCATCTAGGAAACAATAGTAAGACCTCCCAGCTAGCCTATCTAGCGTCTGATCAATGAACGGCGCAGGAAAATGGTCTTTACAAGTGGAAGTATTCAGCTTCCTATAGTCCATACAAACACACCATCCAGTAATTGTACGAGTGGGAATCAGCTCATTCTTTGCATTAGGCACCACAGCGATACCTCCTTTCTTTGGTACACACTGAACAGGACTTACCCACTTGTTGTTTGTAATTGGATACACTACCCCAGCGTCTAACCACTTTATGATCTCTTTTTTCACGACCTCTTGCATGTTCTGGTTCAATCTCTGCTGATGCTCAACACTCGACTTGCTATCCTCTTCTAGCTGAATTTTATGCTCACAGATGCTAGAAGGAATACCCCGAATGTCTTCTATGGTCTAACCAATAGCACGTCTGTACTCGCGCAAAATCTCCACTAAACGCTCAATCTGTTCCTCAGTCAATAATGCTGAAATAATCACCGGCAATGTCTTGTTCGGACTAAGGAACTCATACCTCAAGTGTGCCGGGAGCTGGTTAAGCTCAAGTTTTTGAGGCTCAACAATAGAAGGCTTAGCTGGTGGAGTAGTTCTATTTTTAAGATCAAGATCAAGCTTTCTTGGGTGGTAAGTGTAGGAACCTAGACCCTCAAGAATGTTTATATTTTCCACGTAGCCCTCTATATCACAAGCATCAAAATTTATCAGAACTGCAGCGAGAGTTTCTCCCAGACTTCTTCTTCCATTTTATATTCGGCAGTATCATCAATCCCATCAAAAAAATCAATAAGAGAGATACTCTCATAAGCGCTTAGCAACTTCATCCCTTTGCTTGCTTGGAAAGTTACTTCTTCATCATTCACTCAGAACATAATTTCATTCTTTTTAGAGTCCATAAGCGCTCTTCCCGTAGCAAGGAACGGTCTTCCCATGATAATGGGAATGTGTCTATCCACCGCGCAATCCAAAATTACGAAATCAATAGGCAACATGAACTTAACCACTTTCACCAACACGTCATCTATAACCCCAATTGTCTTCTTGATAGATCTGTCTGCCATCTATAATCGCATAGAAGTCGGTCTAGGAGTCCCCAATCCAGATTGTTTGAAAATAGTAAGGGGCATCAAGTTAATACTCGCCCCATTATCACACAGAGCACGAGCGAATGCATGAAGCCTAATATTGCACGGAATGGTAAACGCCTCTGGGTTTCCCTTCTTCTGAACTGTAGTGGAAGCAATAATTGAACTCACATGATGAGTTAAATTCACTTTATCATGTTGAACAGACCTTTTCTTCGTAAGCAGGTCTTTCACAAAATTAGCAAATCCGGGCATCTCTTTGATAGCATCTAAGAATTGAAAATTCACGTTTAACTGCTTCAACTAATCATAGAACTTCTGACACTTAGCATCATCATTCTTCTTTGCCAACCTCTGAGAAAAGGGAGGCTTTGCTTTGCACATCTGAGTCAAAGGGTGAAAAGCCCCTTTTATCGTGTGTTTTCCTGTATCAGTAGCAACTTCTGGAATATCAGCAACTTTTTCTTCACCACGGACTTCCTCATCAATAATAGCACACCAGAATGCACCTCTTCTTTCTCAATAATCGGATCTAGATCAACCACCTTTCTGTCAGCCACTAGGGGAGCCACCTTTCTGTCAGCACCTTGAAGTATTTTACTACTCCTCATGCTAATAGAAAAAGTATGTTCCACTCCCCCACCATTCTTCGGGTTTGGAATAGTATAACTAGAAAGCCCTCATTTTCTAGCAGGATGTTGTTCTCTAAAAAGATCACGCATTTGCTGTTCAAGATTCTGAATAGCTGCTGAATGAGAGATCACCGTCTCTGATAACCCAGATAATGTCTTTTCAGTGTTTGTCTGACTTGCCAACACTTTTTCAAGCATTGACTCCAACCTCGAACTATCTTGATCATTAGATTGCACTTTTGGTGGAATATAAGGGTTGGAACTTCTATTCCTAAAATTTTTGTTACTGTTTTTGTATCTCCCTTGGTTCGATCCACCATAGTTGTTGTTGTATTTCCCTTGGTTGTTGTTATAGTTCCCTTGATTGTATGACCCCTGACCTTGTTGGGATCGCCAGTATCTCTGAATTGTCATAGGAATATCCCCCTTCGCTATGTAATCTGCATACTGAACATTCTCAACTTGTGGAGGGGGGCCCTCTTGATACTGACCCTCTGGGACTTGGTACATTCCAAGCAGCATGCCTAAGATATCTTCACAAACGTTCACCTTCTTTGCTTCTCTCTCATCAAGCCTCTTTGTCAGCAAAGAGAGACTAGTGGCTAATTGTGCCAACGTCTGCTGCATTTCCTGGCTATCTTTCACAGTATTTTCAATCAACAGTGTTCCAAGTGATAGCCCATCAGAATTACTTGAATGCCATGCTTGGCTATGTGTAGTCAATCAATCAAGTATATCAATAATAGTAGCATAGGACTTATTCATGAAACAACCGCTGGCAGCATTATTGGCTATCGCTTAGGTCATAGGATCTAACCCTCTATAGAACTTCTCCTTCAAAATCTAATCCGGAAAGCCATGGTTTGGACTCCTATCCAAATATTCTTTATACCTCTCCCAAGCTTCAAAAGGTTGTTCCCCATTGCGTTATTTGAACTCGTAAATCCAATCACGAATTTCAGCTCTTTTACTCGGAGGATACCACTTCCTGAGAAACACTCTGACCATCTCTTCCCATGTAGTAATAAAGTTTCGGGGCAGCTTTATGAACCATTTTCTCGCTTCTCCAGCTAACGAATATTTGAAGGGTTTCAGCCGAACTGCTTCTAGAGTCACACCCCGCTAGATATGCTGAGAGTACACATCCAGAAAGCTTGCTATGTGTTGGTGAGGGTTATCATCGACTGCATTCCGAAAGTATCTCTCTTGTTTGAGCATACGATAGAGGGAATTATAAAACTTGATGGTAGTAGCAGTCAACCTAGGATGAATGATTGCAAATGCAAAGTCTTCATCTGCTTCTGGTTCATCAGCAAAAACATTCTCGATCGGAAGTTCGTTGTTGGCCATGATCACCTGGTTTAAAAGGTAGCAAACAAGGTGTGTTGGAATATGACAAATACTTTAAGAAGAGTAAACACTATTTAGTAATTTCAAAATCATATTCCCCGGCAGCGGCGCCAAAATTTGATACGCTCAAATTACACCTATAATGGTATAACACGGACGTTGTCAAATATAGTAACCCAACCAGGTTAGGATCGAATCCCACAGAGAATATGGTGTGAAAAGTTTACTAAACACATATTATACTAATCTTGCGGTCCTGGTGTATTCCAGAAAAGGGTTTTATAGTTGATTTGGTTTGTGGACTAATTTGAAGTGACTGGAAATTTAAAGTTGACAATATATGGATAAAAAGAACCAAGGTTGTGTCCCCGTCAGATAAAGTGTATGATCATGGGTATCGATCTTGATATACTTCTAATGGACTATTTGTATAGATGCACTTAACCTCTATGTGAACCTAAACTATTTCCCAATAAGAAAAGATTATTTCTTTCTATGCTTTTTCCAAAGATGAGAGAGTATGCATGAAGAATGGTTAATTATGCCAAGTAAATTCCTCTTATTCCTAAGTGAATATATTAAACAAGGTTTAAAGCCCCGAGTCCTTGTTATTTGTTCTTACCTAACCCTAGCTATTTTCCCAAATAAACTAAAGTTTATGGCGTTAGCTAATGTTTGCAACCACTAACTATATGATGAAAACGAAGAACAAATAAACCCTAACAATCCATTATGCATATATCTTTCACGATCCCCAATCACAACACACCCATCTTCGGGTTCACAACTTTAGTAAAGGTGTTTAGCTACTCATGGCAACAAGAAAACAATAAAAGATTGAAGATTGCATAATTGAATTATTGTATTGATCTTACGAATAAAACTTGAAAGTAATGAATGTAATTGTCTGGAAATCTTCAAAAGCAATAACAACTCAGAAGTAATTACTACAAGTCTAAAACTCCAGATGTCCAAAAGATAAAACCTAAACAGGTATTTATACAAGTCAAACTCGGAATAATTAATCCCAGTTATGTTCCAGCTCGGCTTGCACTTCGATGGGTCATCTTTGCACTTCGACGGTCATCGACATGCTCGAGGACCATATCGACAATCTGAGTATGCATTTTTCCTTCTGCAGGAACTCAACCGTCGAAGCACTTCGATGGACCGTCTATTATATTGTCGTGCAAGTCGACGACCTGATGATGATCTAATGAATTGTCACTTTGTAGGAACTTATCGACGAGGCAACTCGATGGACCCTCGACCATGTTGACGGTCCGTCCTTATGCTTATCAGATAGATTGCCTATTTTTCTCATTTTTCACTTCCCGAGCATTCTAACTTCACAATACCTACACAACACACAAAACACATCAAACTAACACAAACTTGCTCGAAAACAAGTAAAACTTATAGTTTAAAAGCATTAGATGTGCCACAAACTACCGGCACATCATGTTGAGAGCTCTTTTGTGGGAGGTTCCTTCCATTGGTCGTTCTTCTTTAGAGAAATAGACTTTATATCCTTCGGCGATGTGGGCTACAAACTTAACTAAGTCTTCGCTGTTCGTACCAGCTAGTACATGTGCATTATCTAACACTCTCATGAGGGACTGCCTGTGTGATAGGGAGCTAACCAGTAATGATAACATCGTTATTTATGTTGGTGTCTTCTTCAAATGCTCAACGATAAAGTAGTATTATGGTTGCATATGCCGCCAGAAATCTTCAGCTTCGCCGTCGGTCAGTGCTCTCTTTTGGTGATTTCTTTCCTTACGGCATTCTGAGCCAGTTCTTCTGAAGTGTAACATCTCCCAGAGCGGGTCATGCCTTGAGGCATGGCTGCTTGCATAATAACCTGCTCTTTGGGAGCAGGCATAATTTTTTATGTCGTCTGGGCTACTACGGGTGCTGGGACTAAAGTCCTAAAACTTGGTGTAGCGTTTGGAGCTCCTGGTACCGAGACCAATACTTTGATGTTGGGGTTCTCGTGGAGTGTGAGGGAGGCTACTGTTTGTTCCAAAGATTCAATTGCTTTGGAGGCCAATGCTCTGTAAGCTTCCCAGTCCTCGTCGCTTTCAATCATGCGGACCCTGTTGTTCCCATGGTTGGGTAACAGGTTCGTGTTCACATTGGGAGCTGTGGTTTCCAAGATGATTTCCCCTTTGTCGATCAGATCCTGGATTTTATGCTTGAGATTTATACAGTTCTGTGTTGTGCCCATTTCCTCCTGAATGGTAGGCACAAGTCTGATCAGCCCTATAGAATCTGTTACCCGGCTATGTTGGTTTTGACCGGACCTTCTGGATTAGGCCCGTGGCCGATAGCCTTTCGAATAACCGAGCCCTAGGCTCGAGAAGTGTTGTGAATTCTCTCGCTGGCTTTCTCTCAAAAGTAGGATGTGGAACGTTATAGCTTAGGGGTGGTGGTTGATTTTCGTAGTTCAGGGGTGGATAAGCTTGTGGTGGGTTGTTTTGTGGTGGACGGTAGTTCTACTGAGGTGGTGGTTGATATGTTTGTTATGGAGGTGTTTGGTAAACAGGAGCGGAGACACAGACATTAGGTGGAGTCGTGTAAACTTGTATAGTGATGGTGAAGCTTGGTTGTGTGTAATATACAGGTGTTGGGTTATAGGTAGGTGTGGAATAATTTATGAGAGGCGGAGTTATGTGGGAGGATTTTGGTTCTTTTGGGCTTGGGTTTGGAATGCGGGATATGCTCGCCACGTCCTCTTTCTTCTTGCAGAAGATTCCCGCAGTAGCTTGTCCAGATGCTTTATTGAAGACACTGACTATTTTCCCAAATTTGAGACCATCTTCTACGGCCTCTCCCATTTTGACCAACTCAGAAAATGGCCTCCCAGCCATGGACAACATTCTATCGTAGAAATCAGGCTCCTGGGACCTAATGAACACGGAGACTAGCTCTTCCTCACACATCGGTGGCTGCACACCGGCTGCTTCGGCCCTCCACCTACTGGAAAACTCTCTAGAGTTCTCTGTTGACTTTTGTTTAACCTTTTCGAGGTAGTAGCGGTCGGGTACCGTTTCGACATTAAAGTGAAATATCTCCATGAAAGATTCTGCCATGTCCTCCCAAGTGAGCCATCGGGGCATGTCTTGGGTTGCAAACCACTCAGCAGTTTCGTCAGTTAGACTACGACTGAACAGTTGTATAATTAGAGGCTCATTCTTCTTAACCCCGATAAATTGATCACAGTAGGACCGAAGGTGCACTTTGGGATTCCTTGTCCCATTGAACATCTTAAATTTCAAAATTTTGAACCCTTATAGTAGGTCTAACTCCGGATGCATGCACAGGTCATTGTATCTTAGGCCTGTAGCCTTTCTTGAGGACCTTTTGGATCTTTTTAATAACTCTTCCATCTTTTTTTCCATATCTCTCTCAAGTTTATCCTGTTCGGCCCTCCAGGTCTTCTTCATTTCCTCATAATAGTCTAGCTCTTTATGCCCCGGGAAGGATTCATTTGGGATATTGGAAGTAAAGAAGGATACTTGGTGAGTAGGATGGTTGAGCGGGGCAGTGGTGGTTTGCCTGGTTTGTGGGGCTGGAACACGTACTTAGTTTGCTGGGTTGATTTACCAGATGGCGAATCTGGTAAGAAGAGACCGAGTGAGTGGTCCTTGGGATTTAGGTGTATTTTTTTGGCCGTTGAGTGCGGCAACAAGTACCAACGTGATTCGGTTAATTTGGATTTAATGGAGGTGGGATGGTTCCTGGTGGGGATATAGAGAAGTGATCAAGCATTGGAGAGCTTAGCGAAGGAAAGGGAGAAGTAGGCCTTCTTCCTTCAGCTGAGGCGTCCTTGTCGGCATTAGTTGCCTCATTCCTAGCCACCTTTTCTTGGAGGGCCAGGACAGCAATCAGTAATATCGCGATCACATCTTCTTAAGACGATACTTTCTGTGGGTCTTAGGTATCTCCCTCGCAGAGAACGAGCTCATTTCCACCATTATCCAGTGTTCCAATCATTTTTTCTTTTCTTTTGTCTGAGAGGGATACTAATGTGGCTTTAGATCTCATGAAGTATGCCAGCTTGCGGTACTACACTAATTAGCCTCGTTCTATAAGCTATGAATAACTCAACGGTAGGCAAAGTTAGTTACTTGGATATAAATATAAAATCAAGATATCACATATCGGTATTTAGGAGCGCATATTGCACATAAAGTCATATATTAAAGCTTGATTATTTTTTTTTGATCCTTTGTTCTAAAGGTTCGGACGTTATGGGCATCCTACATTTGGGTGGATCTTGGTTCAATGGGCTTTATGGTTGACTTACTATGGCCACCCTTCGACTTGCTACAAAAATTAAAACAAATGGGGGGGGGGGGGGGGGGGGGGGGGGAGGGATTATAATTTATATTATGTAGCAACCAAGTCTGACGTAGACGGCTTATGTATCCCACCAGGGGAAATCAAGTCCTATCGTAGTTCGTTTTATAAATGAAGGATATTTACTTTTTCCTAGATATCCTTTGGCTAACCCTAACTAAAGACATCCCCAAACAAGGCTCGACTAGGGCTTCCCACATATCCCTCTATAAGGACGTCAGGTCGGCATGGTTCTTTACAATGTTTATGAGGGAAACAGGTAACTTTTTATGTGCAAAAGGGGAATACCTAATATCTACCCAAAAATACAGCTCCGCGACTCGCTGTCATTGTGAACTAACTCTATAATGCTCATTTATCCTTAGTGAAGTGGTGGGAGGATGACCAAAATCTCTCCCGTACTGATCTTGTGCTCGAGCTCGAGCTTGAACGTGTAACACTCTTTTATGTCATGTCCCATAGCTCTAGTACGGTACAAGAAAAATTTGTTCCTGTTGGGCCCTAATGGTGCGGGCTCGTGGACAGGGTCCACAGGTCTGATCTTCTTTAAGGTAGCCAGAGTTGAGAAGATGCGGGGGTACGATTCCCCCAAGACCGTGAAATCATATCGCCAAATCTGGGTTTCAGCAGTGACCCCTTCTCCTAGGACAATAGGGTGATGGACTAGTAGGGTGTGTGGTCCCCACAAAGTCCCGATAATCCTATCATTGATCAAGCTGCAAATTCTCTTTCTTAATCCTAGGCACTCGTACAAGGTATGACCCGCCTGATTGCAGTGAAATGGGATCCTTTTGTAGGCATACACCAATTCGGGCGGTGGAAACCTGCACCTAGTGGTGCAAGACAGTCCCGTGGCTATTATTCTCTTGAACACATCCTTATAGGTGATGGTCGAGGGGCTACTCTAAATGGGGAAGAATAGGTTTTAAAGGCTATGCCCCACCAAGCAGGTTTGAGAGGATTTGCTCTCCCAAAATTCTCTGGCGCTATAGTGGACGTCGCAAGTACTAGCACGGGTGAGAGTGCATAGAAGTCAGATCCCTCGTTTGTTGGGGCATAAAAGTCAGACTCATCATTCGTATCATTCTCTTCTTCTTGAAACTTGGGAAACATCTCAAATGGTTCCTTTTCTTCCTCGACGTCTATGTCGATAGGCTCCAATTCTTCTTCCTCCATATCTTGAGGCTCTTCTTCTTCCTTTTCTGGCTCTTCCTCTTCTATGGGTTCTTCCTTCTCAACGGGTTCGACGGCTTCCTGTTGAGGCTCCGACTCTTCTTGTAAGTCTAATTCCATCACCCACGGGTCTAACCTATCCCCTTGGTCTTCATTCACTCATTCTGGAGTCCCTCTCTAGGCATCACAGGCATTCTCTTTGAGGGTATATAATTCAGCACCAATTCTCTCATTTCTTCCGGGACATTCCCATAGTATTTCTCTTAGGGTATGCCTTCTGGCGGATTCCCAACCATAACCAGCAATCTATCTATCTCCTCGATTTTCTTTCCTATTTCCTGGAGATGCTTTTCCATTTGTAGCACCTTATCCCGCAACATCTCAGCTGTCTCTCCTAAAGTCTGCGCGTCCTGCTCTCCTTGATTCGCCATTGTAAGTCAACCTTTAGTGGAGATAAATTTAGGTAAATTTTAAGTTTCATTGTTTTTCTTTTGGGTATGTATTTTAGATCATCAGACCAAATGTACTCAAGCTTTAATATATGATAACACACGTAGCAAGTAAGCATGTGACTCACGTAGCAAGAAATCACGTAATTTGCACATATTTATACTACTCGTGTTCCTAAGGCCTTTTTGAGCTAAGGCTTTCTTAATTGTTTGAAACATGCAAGTGCCATTTGTGAAGATAAACCATTGCCATGAAAATCATCATTAGTTAATAAATAATAAAAATATCTTCCCCGAAGGGATTACAAAGATGATGAAGCCGACATGGGTCTTATAATAAAGCAGTAAATTAATATGGTCCTCTTCCAGCGGCTGATATCGAGGCTTGGTTTGTCTTGGCCTTCTTGACCCTCTGAAGGGTGGTCTGAATACGAAGGAGTGTCTGATACATCTCTATTCTGACTATCACCGAGTCTGTTTCTTCCAAAATCTTGGCAAAGTGCTCATCTGTGTTTTCAAAACATTCTTTCAAATGCTCCTCTTCTCGAGCATCATGATGAAGTGTGGGTACTGCAATGGATGCACGGGCCAAGTGTCCCTGTAACCACTCATAATACCCTGGGTAACACCCTGCTTCGAACCTATCTGGAGCAAAAGTATCTGGACCCCAACTCACACGACCATTCCACTCCCTGAGGATTGTAGTAGCATTTTTAATTTTCTGTTCTATATGCTCGATAATAAATTGTTCGGTGTTCCCTATTAGGGGTATCACTTGCCTTCTACCAAATTTCCTTAAAACTCGAGATACATAATAAGGACGGATTCCTCGAACCCCGACTAATGGCACGTGTCACGACCCAACCCCGTGGGCCGTGACTAGTGCCAGAGCTAGGCACCCACATATACCTACCTACCAGAGTTGGCATCCAAATAACTAATCCAGATTTAATACGCACAGATTTATACAGATGTAAGGCAAATCGCACAAAAACCTATACATACATAAACATATACATAAGCCGTTAAGGCTGTTATAACATACGGGCGGCACACGCGACAAATCACACAGACGTACTTGACCAACAATGACCCATAACCCACATACATGTCTACAGGCCTCTAACAGAGATAACAGAATCAGATGACGGGACAGGGCCCCGCCGTACCCCTAAACAGCCATAAATACAAAAATATATATACAATAAAAAGGTCTGTACCCAAAAACACGGGCTCCAGGACAAAGGAGCACTCCAAGCAGCAGAACGGGTATCCTAAGCCGGCGTCGTATCACAAGGAGCGTCTGTACCTGCGGGCATGTAACGCAGCCCCCGAAGAACAGGGGGTCAGTACGGAATATGTACTGAGTATGTAAAGCAGGGAACATAACAAATAAAGTTGTAATCTGAACCGGAAGTGCAGAAGCATAACAGACAGAACCATAATCAGAATCAGAAGTACTAGGAAAAATTACCTCATTCAAAGCATAAAAATACTTACTTCTTATATTTTTAATCATACATGCAGGATCATATGCAGAAACAGATAACAGATAACAGATCCCGGCCCTCCGGGGAGGGACGCGGTAACAGATCCCGGCCCTCTATTGCGGGACGCGGTGACAGAATCATCATATGTCATCCTGGCCGCCGCCCCATATCATCATACATATACATATAACAGAACCCGGCCAGCAAGGGAGAGGGACGCGGTGAACAATGCAGAGGAAGTCGCACGATAACATATCCTGGCCCGGGCTCAGTGAAAAGACATATTGAGGCGTCCACGAGCAGATTAATGAGAAACCATATGCATATAAATCTCTTTCCAGACTCAATGAAGCAATCCAAACGACAGATCAGTACGAAGGAATCGGACGATAGTCATATTATATATATATATATATATATATATATATATATATATATATATATCCCATTGGATGGCACGATAGATAGTATCAAAAACAAGTTTTTGGAATCGTTCTACATATCACAATACATTATAAGGCTCATTAGAATAGTTACAACGTTTATCGTTTGATACCGGAATAATGATCAAAAGTTTCCTTTGGAGGCCGTGCGAAAATAAGTCCAAAAGAGTGATACAGAAGGTCACGGAAATTGTGGTCCCACCTCGGGTCAACTCGAGGTGGCGTACAGAAATTTACGAACATTAGACTTGATGGAGTTACCTATAAAAGTTTTAGAGCATTCCGGTTCCGTTTATGAAAGTTACCTATATTCAAGCTACTTTTCCAATTAAACATGGAGTACTTAATTCAATTATATTGAATGAATAAGGGTCAAATCTACGCTCGGATTTCTAGGAATAGAGTAGTCCCCGAGGCTCGAATCATAACCTATTATACCTAAGACATGCCAAGAGAATGAAAGGCAAAGCTTTACATACCTTTTCCGCTTCTTACGCTACTCCAAATTCAAGCTCCAAACTCTCCAAAATCTACAATTGGTCACATTTACCAAACATTAATTAAAAGCCTTTAGAAGTTCAATTTTTAATCCATACTTGTTTACAGAAATTTGGGCAGCATCTCCCCTATATATTCAACATCCCCGAGAATTTAACTCGGCCAAAATATCAACAACAACACCCACAGCAATACCAACAACATTCACAATCACTACAAAACACATTCTAATATAAATAGTCTTCCTTTCTACATAATGCAACAACTTCTACCCCAACTTCATACTTTCAAACTAATGTCAACGTTTTCATATTCATTCACTAATTCAAGACCATTCAAATACAATTCGAAAGCATTTCACATTATTCTACAAAATATACAAAAGTTCCACCAAAACCATAATCCACCCAAAACCTCCAATCTTCAACATAAACATTCACAACACATTTTTATCTCCCAGTTTCATTAACAACAACCACAATTTGCATCTTACAACTCCATTTCCTCAATTACATAATTTATAATAAAATCACATACTTTCCGTCAACAACTCAACAACAAATTTTTCATGCTAACTTGAACTAGAATTCTTCCATTTGCATAAAAAAGCCATTACAACTCAATTAATACACTAAATAAAATGAATTCACCTCCTCTCCAATACACAATGCCACACGGCCACACACACTCACACACACTCCTACACAACACCCAAATTTCATACTTTCATTCATTTCCACATACTACAACATATATAACCTTCCATAACATAATAAGAACATGAAATTCTTACCTTTTCTTCAACTTTCCACTTGCCGCAAACGTAGTTTTCTCGTTGAAATAATTATACCACGTTGAAGAGCACCTTGAACTTAGTAGAAATACATGAAGAAATAAATTTTTGGATCAAGATTGAAGAGCTTGAAAAATTTTTTTCTTTTCTTGCTCTAGCCGAATGGCTTCTTTTTTTGTGCTCTCTTCTTTTTTTTGTTTTCTTGAAAACTCTAGAATGAAAATGATGGATGGCCCCTTATTTATTTAATTGTCTTGAATTAATTCCCATGGGCTTGGCCATGGCTCTATATGGCCGGCCACACTACATAGATTGGGCCTTTCATTTTCTTCTTTTTTTTTTTTTTTTAGCCCAACTAGTTGGCTAACATTTGTAGTTCAAGAAACAAATTTTCAAAATTCCAATTTTTGCCCTTATCCTCCCTCGATATTTTCGCATCAATATTCCTCATGAACAACTTATATACTAAGTAAAATCAAAATGTGGCCTTATCTCTTACAAGCCACAATTATTTCAAATTTTCCGAATGTGCAAAATACGGGATGTAACATCACGAATGGGCAATTCTAGCCCCGAACTACTATGGTTTCAGATGTGAAGTCAGGGAACATTCACTAGATCCTATCTTTAGTCAACTCAGCGAAGAAATTAGCCCAACTAGTTTTGGACACAAATCTGAGAGTTGGACAGTAATTTACAAGGAGGTTTATTCTGTTCTGTCAACTCCAACCTCGAACCCTTTTATCCATGTTGAGGTATTTGATAATCCACCACTGCAACAGCATATTACATCCTTAGAAGTATCGGAAATGACTCTGGCATTTGTCTAAAGCTCGAAAAATATCTGCCAGAATGATGAGTGCCAAGTAGAAGTATCTTGTGTCCTGATCCCTGGTTATGTCATAGAAGGTAGCCTCGGCCAAGTAGATCACTTGGGTGTCTATGGCCAGTGACTCATCTTTCGGTAACACCACAGTGCCTAGTAAGGCTATGGTAAACGCCAAAGGTCTAATAGCTTCTTATTCTTCTCTACTCTTGAACTCCCTCTGATATAAGGTATATCCGGTCACATCCTGAACCTCTGGTACATATCCCTAAAGGCTACAGTGGGTCCTTATGCTCAGGGCGCCTAGGTTAAGGCAAGAAACTTCATGATTTAGTCGATGGTGGGCCTTTGTGGGAATAACAGATTCTGATCTGGCTTGGGTCGCCTCCTTAGGCAGGTTCCATTATTGTCTATGGCATCCCTAGTTTCCTCTAGGGTCGGAGTCATCTCGATATTACCAAAATGGAATAATATTTCCTTGTCATTCCAATACCCGGCTAATACCTCTATTAGCTCCGAGCGACCCTTCATTGTCATGATAGAGGGTAGATGACCTAGAGTGCAGCTAATTCTCCTTAGATGAGCATCACCTAACCATTCCGACCAAGCTCTCAATAATTCTGGAGCCTCGGTAACAATGTCGAAATGGATTCTGCATTCCATCTACAAAACAAAACACACTTAAGATTTCCTCGTCCCCCTAGGATCAATGGTTCATCACATAGGCACAAACATGCTTCCACATAGCACATAAATGAAATGCAATGTTTCTCGGATCATAGACCATCCGAACACAGGGTGGTCTTTCTTAATGAGCCTTAGGTAGGTCTCAGATACCCAAGGCTCGTCGAAGTACAAATGCTCTAGTTCAGTAGCGATTTGACTTAGCTCTATCCTAGTTTTCACTAGAGTGGGCTTTTCACAAAAGACTGGGAACTCGAGCGGACAACTGGGGCTGCACCGTTAGGGTTGTTGGACGACCGCAAACCAACCCCGCCTCATAACGGTTCCAAAAGAAATATTTTTGTTTTACACTGAAGGAACGACCGCATGCTCCACGAAGTCGCCTTTGAAACAAAATGTAAAATAAATGCCAAGAGAAGCAAAGTTATGATATGCATGCAATGACAGTGAATAATTGCGGAAAAGTAAACACATAAACAGTTAAAGTAAATATACTCACATTATATTGGAATCCTTATGGTAGGAACCTTTAAGTCCCCAGCAGAGTCGCGATCTGTAACGGTTCGCATTTCATGGGCAGTAAGGAAAGCTACTTCGAACTTATTGGTGCTCTTTCGGACTTCGTTTTAAAAGAATTGCCAAAGTAGTTTCGAAGGTTTTATTCATATTCGGTGAAAAATCCTTCGTAATTCAAAATTCTAAGTAAGGGTTCTGGTGATCCCCTAGGGAAGGTGTTAGGCACCCTAGTATTAAGGATCCGTACTATAAAGTTAATATTCAAATTTCAATGTATGAGTATTTACATGAACTGTTTATTTCGTGTTTATTCCCGCATTTATAAAATCTACCATTTATTGCATATCATTTAATTTTGAGAAGAATTAAATATATCCCCTTATATATGGAATATTTAAGTTTGAATTTATCATATCCGGATACGAATAGTTTACTTTTATGTATAAGGACAATACAAAAAGGTATAAAACAATTTTGTTTTATAATGAGTGAGTATAATCCTATTCATGCTTAATCCCATACATGATTTTGGGTCAATCTGTTTAATACATTTAGAATGTCTCATCCTAAAGCCTCATATTACCAATGCATATTTCAGTTATTTGAACTAGTCTAATTTATGAAAATTGTTTATTTTTATTTATTTTGGAAAACATACATATATTTACGCATGTATGAAAACAGGCTTCTGCCTTGCAGTGGGCCTGAGCCCAAAAACCCGTATGCTTTTGTGAAAAGGAGGTTCAATGGACTTAGTCCAATCTTTTGTTTCTTTTCTTTTTGAAAGTGAAGTGGGATTTGACCCAAATTGTTCTATTTTATTGAAAATCAAGTAGGCTTAGGCCCGAGATGTTTCGTGCTTTCAGGTGGGCATTGGCCCAAGAAATCCTTCATTTTTACTGCAGGAGCTTGGCCCAAGATCACTCCATTCAAATTTAAATTTTTGTCCATCACATCTTTCGACTTGTAAAAACATATCACTCGGTTTCAAAATTGATTTGGTTTAGAAAATTCCATAGTACTCGTAATCTTGAAAATCATTTTAGTTTTTCTGCTCAGCTCATACGGAAATCGTTTTTTAAATCTTGAACTTGTTGCACTTAATCCGGGTTTTGAAAATCATTTGGAGGGCCTAAAGTCGACTAGTTCATAACCAATGGATTCCACTAAATACAAGTTTTCTTTTACAAGCACATTAATACAACATTTGTAATATAAATGCTTAAATGAAGAGATAAGTTACTCTAGGGGTGTACCAAACCCCTAGTTGGCCATTTTCACCCATGATTTGGCCATCTACGAATTTAATACATATGTTAGCTTCCCTTTTTTCTTCTCGGACTCGATGATGCGAAAGAATTGCCTGTTGGGCCTTCCGAACAGGTTGGCCTGACTCGGTCCAAGTGGCCCATGCAATGGGGGGAGAAAAAAGAAGAGGGACCCGGTTAGTTTCAATCTACTAAACTTATCACACACACACACACAATGTGTATATATATATATATTTATCAAATTCATTCACAAGTCATGCATTTAAAGTATTTGTATATATATATGCTATGGGGCTCCACTGGTAGGGATTTAGACAGTAAAAAGAGGGGGGGGGGGGGGGGGGGGGAGTCATCACCATCCGTATTCCCGATGCCGTACAAGATCTAAAGGGTTTCATGAACCCCAGGCATGGCAGTACATCGAGGGAAGGCTAAGACTAAGGCCCCAAATTACATCAGTTTCCCACTAGTACTGCCATAGAAGAATGATAGGGCAATATCCATACTTAGTAGTAACAAAACACAGACAGGATGTGACGTATTAAACAAAACACAAAAAAAAAAACAATTACTGCAATCAGAACACCTAAGCATAGCACAGGCAGAGCAAGCTGAGATACATAAACATAGAGTAACAAATACTAAATGAAACATAAAGCTGTGATACAGACTGAGAAACAAGCTGCCGCATCTAGACATAGCATAGGCATAAGCAATTTACATCACATAGCATGGCACAGAACAAAAGCAAACCGAGACATATGCAGATGCAACATAGACAAAAAGCCAATTATAAGTACACAGTCATGGTTAAGACAAAACACAGAGAGGAAAAGTGATTTTTTTGCACATACTGGATACTTAAAACTTTAATAATCAGTCATAGAACCTTAAAGCCTACATATAGCAGACCCATAGTGTTATTTCCCAACCCTTGTTCATGCAGTACTTTTATCACAAATTGACAAAGAGACAACTATTATACATAGTAGTTAATCATGCAGATGTCCACATCATGCTTCATAGAAGTCAAGTATTTTGATTTAAAAACCAGAAGGCAGTATGCAATATTCAAGATATGCAAGCAGTCTAAGTTTAAATCACCTAATTCAGATATGTGCCAACATTTATCAAAAATCAGCTCATAAGTCAAAATAGGAGACCTTAGTAAGATCCAACTAGGCTAGAATGGACAAATATGGTCACTTAGAGTTATTAGTCATGCTACTTTGATTAACAAGTCACATTTGAATGTAAAATCATGCTTAAGATACTCAGACAAGGCAAGCAAGACTAACAGTTCGAACTGTAAGCAAATGATAACAAAAGCTAGCTCATGTGTCCAACTTTATCATGGCAAACTTAGTTCTTAACTAGCATACTCATTTGTCATTTACTTATGGTAAGTTATCATGTCTATAGTGAGTGATAGAACTTATATCTACTGATACCAACATCAAATTCTTTGCCAAACAGCATACAAGTGTAACATGCTCACATTAGACAGGAGAAAGAGATTTCAAACTGAAGCAGGATACATATTTACACAAAACACATATATCAAACAAAATCTGGATTAGAAAGCATTTAAAACAACAGACATGACTATTCTGAGCTTGAATGATAATCAGATATCAACCAAAAGTGTCACATGAATCCAATAAGCCTAGACTATCATATGATTAATATTCAAAGGTGTGATTAAGAAAAATGCAAACTAGTTGATACATAGTTAAGTCAAGATTGAGATGTATAGCATAATTAAACAATTACAGACCTGAACTAACACATAATTAATCATTATCAAACATATAGACCATACTTAAGCAGTCATAGGTAGAATAACACATGCTTAATCATAAAAAATGAACCCCCATGGACTAACTGATCATAGACAGAATCAATCATGTGAACAGGATTAACAAGCTATCATTCTGAGACTAATATGTAACTAATCAATGCAGCCCTAATAATCAAATGCAGATCTGTACTTATCTTACATAGCCTAGAATCACAAATCAAAACCAAGGTAAAAACAAGACTAACCTAAATTAAATATTACTAAAAATTATGAATCTAAACTAACATAACCTTAATCAAAGCTAACCACACAACAGCACCAAATAACTCACAAAAATTACTAAAAGTTACCACAATTAATAACAAGAGAGTAAATTACCTTTTTTTATGCAACCGTGTCAGAATTGAATTTGGAGCCTTTGATGCTTCCAATCCCAAACTCGGCAACACAGATAGAGTAAATAAAATTTAGAGACTGAGAGGCTCAACTCTTAAAAGAAAGTTTAAGTCTAAAATTATACTACTGAGTTTAAATTTCAAGTTGGATGTAAAATTCTAGCTTTTAGGCTGTCAAAAACTTGTTCAACTTGTAAGGTTGGGGTTCTATTTATAGAACGATGCGGTACAAATCCATTTTTCAAATGAAAACTCTCATTACACGAATTTAACGTCTGAGATTTAAAGTAAAACAACCTATATGGCCAGATTCATCCTATTTTAGGTCGATCTGAGTTAACATTCAAAGACCAATAAAAAATCACGAAAATAATAAAGTAATACGATATTAAATCAACATAAAATTGCAGGTTTGACCTAGAATTTGAAGAAAAGAGTAAAAGCAGATGCTTAATACCATGTTTGGGATGAATTTTAACAAGAATGAGAGTGAGCATTAATTGTTTCGCGCTTAAGGACGCACCAGCACTGTGCAATCTCTGCAAAATCTAAAATTTTGCCATTTTTGGACTAGGAGAGAGAAAGGGGGGAGGAGGAGGCGCTAGGGTTTAGCTAAAAGGGAAGAGAGAGAGGGAGATGAGGCGCGTTTGGTATGAAAATGATTTCTGATGAGGGTGTTACCCCCTTATGAGAGGGAGGTTGGGCCGGGTCTTGTCCGTTCTGGGCTGGACCTGGTCCGAATTTAAAATAAGAGGGGAGGAGCCCATATATGTATATACTTATGTATATCAAGTGTATATATGCGTAGGAGGGGCAAAATGGGTAGACTAAATAGATAAAAAAAAAATGTTAAACATCGATTATTGATCACCATATGAGTTAGGACATGATTAGTATTTTAAATTAATTTTAAAACACAACTAATCATGTAGACAGCCTTAGTATGCAAATATAGCCTCAATTTATTTGAAATCCAAATGAATGTTGCAATTACAACCCTTTATTAACTAGTTGGAATGATGTCCCTAATAAATCTTAGCCTAATTAATTATTTTGATTATGGCCTTATTTATCCTAATTAGCTAGTTAAAGCTAAACTTGCACTAATGACCTCAATTGATTTGCCAATGAATTTGGTCATTTCGATTGAAGCCACTTAAAGGCTAATATTTCAAAGGTTACCTCAATTGTCTTAAACCATGAGTTGGTTAATTCAATTGTGGCCATAATGTGAACAATTAAATAATTAAAACCAAATTGCAATAATGACCCTCTAGTTGATTAGTTAACCTAATTAAGTACTAAAATTAATTTATTGATTTCAACAAATCATGCAAACACCCAGAATTAGAGATTGAGGGGGAAAATGACCAATTCCTTTAATTACTCGAATTCCTTGGATTTAAGGGAATAGATTATTATTCAATTTTGACTTTTGACAATTTAACAATTTAGTAAACAATTATTCAAAAAAAAAATTGCTCTTAATTAATTCTAACAAATATTTCATAAATGTCATAAAATGTACCAATTAATTTCTAAACAATTTATAATGTCATAAAAATCTCTATATCAGAGATGTAAAATATTGACCCGAATACCTTTTATAAAAATTATTTTAATCCCTTCAAGATGCGTAGCTCATTTTATTTGTCATCCAAGGACCCTGAGTAATTAAAATAAATTATGGGAGGTCAAAAAATAAGTGTCAACAAGTTGTATATGGACTTTGCGGGTCCCCCATGGGTCATGATCGCAGAGACGTGGAGTTATTCCGTCCGGGACATGTTGTACACAGGTGCATATGCCTTGCATTCATCATACATACATTATTGCATTGTATTATACTTTCTGCTTTCCGGTGATATATTGGGATACTATCGTGATATACTGGTTCAGATTGATTAGTTGAGACTTAGCACAGTTGGGCTTAGCTGTTATAACATAGGTGATGACTTGTTGTGATACTATTGTGATGTACTGGTTCGGATTGATTAGACTGAGACTTGGCATAGTTGGGTTTGGATGCTATAACGTAGGTGATGACTTGTTCTGTGGATATGGATTCGTGTTGACTTGTACTAATTGGCTTATGTGTTTATCTCGCTTTGTTGTCTTTATATACGTGTAACACCTTGTATCTTGGTGTTTGGATGCATTGTAGTAGGTTCATATGAGCTTGAAGGGATTAAGATCATTCATGAGATTATAGAGGGTTTATGACAGTGTTATTGTAAGACCCCGTAAGTTTGATAACCTTGATACAGTTGGATATTATTTTGATATGTTACATATATTTTGTTTCAAATTGAAACCTTTTAGTGAAAGTTTGATAAATTTGATTTTGTGGAATTATTAATATTAATACTTTTGTTGGATATGTTTTAAATTATATACATGACATGAGGAAGCTATAAATGAGATTTTATTTATTAAAAGGACAGGAATTATTTTCTCGTAAGAAAAGGTATTTCTTTTCCGTTTTGAGAATTATAGTATAAAGATTTGTAATCTTGATAGTAGATTTGGAAAAAATAGAATTTGATAAAATAGAATTTCTAGATATCGTAAATTTCATAAGATAAGATGTTAGTGTATTCATTTTGTCACCATGTACAATGATTACCTATTAATGGAAAGTTGGTACGTAAACTATATCGGTCATATTGTTTTCTAGATAAGTCTTGTTTGAATTAAATAGTTATATTATCATTGTAGATAATTGTGTGAGTTGCCACCTAGTTACTCCATATATACGTGGCTAAATTGCAGTCCCACCATTAATTGTTATCATTTTTCCCCAGCCAACCCCAACTTTCCCTTTTAGCCAACTATTCTGGTGTTAAAATGATATAAACACCACGGCCACTTCCCTAAAAAAAAAGGATAATAGTTTTCACTTTGTATTAGCCATTGACTAAATTCCTCCTTACCCCCTGTTTGGACGGTGGTTTCCCGTGGTTCATTAATGTATGGTTCTCTATGAAACCATGCTTGTTTTCATTGTTCTTAAAATTATGTTGTATGGTGTTGTAAACCCGTGGTTCATCCCATGATTATATAACCATGAAAAGTCCCAATTTTTGTAACCACGGATTTGATGGTTTTTCCGTGGTTACATATTTCATATCTCCATTATACCCCACCCTCCACCATCCACCCCACGCCCACGCTACCACTCACCCCCGCCCCACCCTCCGCCATCCACCCCACCCTACCACTCACCCCCACCTCACCCCCGCCACTTACTCCCACCACACCTTCACCTTACCACCCACCCCAACCCCACTCCCAACTACCCCACTCCTCTGCCACCCACTCCCACGACCCCAACCACCACCCACTACCCCTCACCACCCCTAACCCCCACCCCACAACCACTCACCCCCCCTACCACGCATTATCCCCACCCTCATCCCCTAACCACCCACTCCTCCACCACCGCCACCCACTACCCCTCACCACCGCCCACCCCCACCCCCACCTTACCACCCGCTACCCCATCTTCATCCCACAACCACCCACCCCTCCACCACTCCCACTCACCACCTACTTATTTCTTAAAGTTTCTGTTTTGTTCTTTACCTGAGTTTTATTAATATATATAAACTAGTTTCTAATTAAGAGTTAAGAGTATTTTAGTAAACTTACAAGTTATTATACAGTACCATACAGTCAAAACAAACAATACAAATGTTATTAAATCACAACAAATGATACAGTCTATCCAAACATTGTGTTCATTAATACAGTACAATACAATACAACACCATACTGTACCATGCCATACTGTACATTAATGAACCACGTGAAACAACCACCCAAACAGAGGGTTAAGAATTCTATATATATATACATATATTCCAAGACTTTGGCTATCATACTACTAATCAATTCAGTGAGATCCATCTATCAATAGTCGGTAAAGTGGTACCACCTTAGAGGTAAATTTTTATATGCATAGGCAGCAACTGCTTTTCCGATTCCTCTACAATAGATACACAAAAATTACGTGGAATCTATAGCAAATTATATTCACGTTCAACGGACCATATGGTAGAAGCAATTGGTGTAGTATTTGAATACTAAAAACATCTACATCAAGTCATTGAGCTCGATTGAAGGTTAATCAATTACCGAAAGGATTGACTCGTTGTAGTCATTCGAAGGACAGAATCAAGGTATGTGAAGGCTATTACCTTTTCTCATACTTGGCATGATTTCCTTCATCGAGCCACCTTCGATTATTAGCACAAAGATGTGCTAATCATAATGATTATACTCGAGTCTCCCTGAACCTATGTTAGTAGTTCTCCCTTGTCGGGAATAAATCATAGTTAGCCGTAATTAATTAAGTAAATAAACTAATAGAAAGCATGACTCAGAGTACATAGAGTTATGGTTGCCTTCAGGGATATGATTATGCATACAGACTGTCTACGAGGCTATGATGATTGCCTTCGGGCTATGATAGTTGCCCACAGGGCTATGGTGTTGCTTCGGGGCTATTGGCCATACTGCCTTCGAGGCTATATAGATGTGCGCTTGCCTTCAAGGTTATGATTATACAGACAGATTGCCTTCGGGGCTACGGTGAGTGCCTTCGAGGCTAATCATGCATATCTAGACGTCTTGTACAAGGTTAATTCATTAATTATCATATTATTAGATAATAGGAGACAGATACATGTAAACACCGCCGGATTCTTTATTGGATCCTCAGTTTATGTTCAGTTACTTTATATTTCATTTCAGCATTAGTTTCAGTCACCTTACATACTCGGTACATTATCTCGTACTGATGTCCCTTTGCCTGGGTCTGTTGCGTTCACGCCCGCAGGTTCAGACAGGTTGCCAGGAGGATCGTACCAGTAGGTTCTGTCGAGTACCAGCCAGTGTGGTAAGCTCCATATCATTCGGAGTTACCAGGTTCAGAGTTTTATGTATACATAGTATGGGTAGGCCAGGGCCTTGTCCCGACTATGTTACAATTACACTTTTGTAGAGGCTTGTAGACTTGTGTTCTTAGTTCAGTATGTCAGTATGGAGGCCTTGTCAGCCCTTTGTATATGCTTATTTTGATACTGTTGGTTGTAGACGTTCTTGGAGGCCTTGTCGGCTTGCTCAGTTATGTATACATGTTTTAGGTATGCACCCTTTCAGATGTGATAGTTAGTCCTTATATATATATATGTTACAGATTGTGGCCTCGTGGGCCTTATTGGTATTGTCTGTTTGTAGATAGGCCCTGTCAGCCTAAGCTAAGGGTTATCCCTCAAGAGTTACAAGTATAGAGTGGTTCGCTCAGGCCGAGTATAGTACAGGGTGTCGGTTATGCCCCTCTAGATTTTAAGCGTGACAATATGTTAGCTAGTCTTAGTCAACCTATGATACCTACCAGTACTTTATGAATGCAGAGTACCAGGTGGGATCGACCTCTACTCCTCGTGGCTGATATCGAAGATTTCTGATTCGAGTGTTTTAAGGTGAGCATGAGGACGTTCACTGCCTGAAGACTCTTCCTATATTACTATGTCATTATTTCCATTCTGAGACATGATTTGAGACTATTGATGTATTATTATGAATCAGACTTATAGTATTTAGTTAGATGCTCTTTTATAACCAGACCAGATACTGGGGTGTATTTCACTATTAAAAAATAAGGCATTAGCGACGGACAAAATTTCATAGCTAACAACAAAAATTCCATGCTAATCTCATTTAGCTATGGATTAGCGACATATTATAAGAAAATCTTATTAGCGAGGAGCTATTTAGCGACGGATTAGCTAGGAATTACCGAAAAACACCATAGCTAATTCCACGTTCTCTTGTAGTGTTTCTTTTACTTCCGCACTTTCTTATATTATTATCGTGAGACTTACGTTATTCTATCTTCTTTCACTTTATTTATTCTTTTATGATTGTTGGGATAAGGGTTTGCTTACCGAGGTGGCAAAGGTAGGTGCCCATATGACTTAATGAAAATGGGCCGTCACACTTGTTTGCTTTTAATATAGGACACCAATGCTCCCAAAAAGAAAATAATTGTTTTAAATATGAAGCTAAATAAGATTACTGTTTCTCAAAAAATGCAATAATATTAGAAACTCATAATACAATATATACCGATAGAAGGAAGAAATTAAAGATTTAACAAGACCACCGCCTTCGCAGCCCTCAATCTCCGACCGCTCATCCAATACGAAGGCTTTATCCACCTCGTCAACCTCGAAAAGGTTGGTGTTAGGACCCAACTCTTGCAGGAAATGCTACAACACATAGCGCATATACCACCCCCGCATGGCTACAACAACCGTATTTTCCTGTATCAGCTTCACCATACACGCATGACCATATTGTTGTTGTCAGTATCACTGGGAGGCTGCGATTCACAACTGGTGGCACCACTACAAAAAATTAGGTAATTTGTAAATGTTAAAAGTTAAAATTCACAGAGGTTTTAACCTCCAGTATTTCCTAGCGGAAGATAAAATCTCCACGAATTGCAACTTTCAACCTCTGCAAATTACCCATTTTTTTTGTAGTGCACCACCAGTCGCGGTAACAAATGATGAGCTCATGCTATCGCATACTGTGGCGGCAGATGAGCTCATGTTGCCACCTACTGTGGCGGCAGATGAGGACATGCTACTGCTTGCTTAGACGGCAGATGAAATCATGCCATTTTTGCCTTGGACAGTGGAAAACGAAAATAATTTTTTGTTGGAAATAGTTTGACGCAAGGAATCAATGAGGGAAGTAGAACTGGAGAAAGCAGGCCAGGGTAGAATATATATATATATATATATAGCCTATAGGGTTGTTAGAAGTGGGAGACTACGGTCAATGATGTGACGTAATACATGTGCCATTTTTAAGTGTGATTTCGTCACTAAAATACTTTTCTTGATTCTTGACTATCTCATATTTAATTTATGATGACCTTTTAGTACTTCTAGTCCTCTACAGTTGCGAAAAAGAAGAAAAAGAAAATGGTGTATATGATAATGTTTCAAAATTTTCAATTAGGTTAAGATGATTAAATTCAGTTATTATGATCAGATTTTGTATATTATGGATATTTGATGTAACACTCCGTAAATTCATGGTAGATGTGAATGTGTTAAATGAGTATCAATGTGACATTTTAGCTATATGAAGTCCTATATAGAGATGACTTTGGATGGAAATAGTTATTTTATGATCAAGAAAAATAGTGTATGTGCGCGCGCGCGTGTATAATGATTGGACAAGAACGTAGACGTTACCAAGCTAGCACGTAATGTGCACGACCAAACAACCATATAAAAAAAAATTAAATAATATAAGCGTGGTTATTTTAACTATCATTAAAATGAAAACCTGTAGGTCCCAACTTTTTTTTTCGTACAGTTTTTTTTTTTTTTTTTTGTAATAATTTATTTAGGGAATTAATAACATTTAAATTCTGATGGCTTGTTTGCTTTTAATATAGGACACCAATTCTCCCAAAAAGAAAATAATTATTTTAAATATGAAGCCAAATAAGAATACTGTTTCTCAAAAAATGCAATAATATTAGAAAATCATAATACAATATATACCGATAGAAGTAAGAAACTAAATATTTAACAAGACAGCCGCCTTCGCAGCCCTTGATCTCTGATAGCTCATCCAACACGATGGCTTTATCCGCCTCATTAACCTCGAAAATATTGGTGTTAAGACCCAACTCTTGTAGCAAATGCTTCAATAATAGGCACATATAGGACCCCTGCGTGGCTACATCAACAACCGTATTTTCCTATATCAGCTTCACCACACTTGCATGACCATGTTGTTGTCGTTTGTCTCACTGGGACGCTGCGATACGCGACAGGTGGCACCACCAGTTACGGTACGTAGAAGATGAGGAGATCAGGTTGCCGCCTGCTTAGGTGGTAGATTAGCTCATGCTATTGCTGCCTTGGGCAGTGGAAAATGAAAACAAATTTCTGTTGGAAATAGTTTGATGCATGGTATCAAAGAGGGAAGTAGTATTGGAGAAAGGGGCCAGGGTAGAATATATATATATAGCTTATAGGGTTGTTAGAAGTGGGAGACTACGGTCAATGATGTGATGTAATGCATGTGTCATTTTTACGTGTGATTTAGTCACTAAAATACTTTTCATGACTATCTTATATTAAGTTTATGATGACCTTTTTGTACTTCTAGTCCTATACAATTGCAAAAAAAAAAAAAAAAAAAAGGTTGTTGATGATAATGTTTCAAAATTTTGTATTTGCTTAAGATAATTAAATTCAGTTATTATGATAGATTCTACATATTATGGATATTTGATGTAACACTCCGTAAATTCGTGCTAGATGTGAATGTGTTGAATGAGTATTAATGTGACATTTTAGCTATATGAAGACCAATAGGTATGACTTTGGGTGGAAATAGTTCTTTTATGGTTAAGAAAAATAGTGAGGTGCATAAGATTCGATAGAATCGACCAAGTTTCCGGTAGGTTTGATTTCCAGCCTGTTTACGTGAAAATTCGTTGGGAACTTGAGAAAACTTAAAATATTAAAATTGTCGATCTTTGAAATACCTTTCAAACCATATATGGACCAACTCAAACATAAATTTTCTCTAGGAGTTGTGCCCATTTTACTAAACATTGAATGTAGTTCGGACACCCATGCGCGGGCGAATTTCATGTCTCTGACCAAATTTTGGCTTTGTGCGCCACTATTGCAATTCAAGGATGGCGCACGGGAACCGACGTGCGATGGCGTGCGTCGCGCAGCCATCGTACAACCCCGTTTTCCTGGTTTCCAACTATATAAGCTTCTAACTTCGTCAAAACCATTTCCCATTTCGTTTTGGATAATAAAAAATCAATTTGTAAAAAACAACATGAGACCTAATCTCTAAACAAGTTCAAAATAAGAAATATGGTCCATATTGTATAAATTTGAAGTGAAACAATTGGAATCATGATGAGTAAAATTAAGCTGCTCTAGCCAAGAATCAGCAGCAGCTTGCAGATCATTGAGTTTTGCACGAGTTTCAGCCGTGTTTTACCATACATCAGTTTGCATCTTGTAAGATGCTAGCCCAAAAGGAGAAAGTGGAATTCCACCATTTTCCCTCCTTCTTAATGAAATATTCTCTCCTATTTTATCGTTAAGGTTCTCTACAACGATATCTAATATCAGAAAATAATATGTAAATAAGATGTGTGTGCGTATACATTATATGTGAAAAATTATATAATGATTGGACAAGAACGTATACGTAACCAAGCTAGCGCGTGATGTGCATGACCAAACAACTATATATATTAAAAAAAGTTTAAATAATATAAGCTTGGTTTTTATAGCTATCATTAAAATGAAAACCTATAGCTCCCAACATTTTTTTTTGGTACTGGATGGTTTTTTCAAAAAAAAAAAAAAAAAATTATTTAGGGAATTAATAACTTTATATTCTTATGGCTTGTTTGCTTTTAATATAGGACACCAATTCTCCCCAAAAGAAAATAATTGTTTTAACGGAAAAGGGCCTAAAATACCCTTGAACTATTGAAAATGGAGCAAAAATACCCTCCATCCACCTTTCAGCCCCCAAATACCCTTACCATCCACCTATTGGGTCTAAAATACCCCTATTGCTAACAGAATATTCTGGTCAAACACGTGGCATTTTTTTATTGGTTGACTTATAAAATTAATTAAACTAATTGACCAGATAACCCAAGTGCCCCCACCCCCTACCCCCCCCCCCCCCCCCGAGATTTTTTTTTTTTTTTGAAAAAAAAGTTGACATTTTTTTTGCACCCCACCCCGCACCCTACCCCTCCCCCGCACCCCTACCCCCCCCCCCTGACGCAAAAAAAATAAATATTTTTGAAAAAAAAAGTTTTGACCTTTTTTTTGGGTTTTTTTAGCTGGGAGGGGAGGGGGGGCGTAGGGGGAGGGTGCGGGGTGTAAAAAAAAGTCAACTTGTGCCTTTTAGATTTTTGGGGGGTGGGGGGGGGGGGGGGGTGCGGGCGAGGTGTCGGGTGCGGGGTGGGGTGCAAAAAAAATATTGTAGTCTACACTTGTGCCTTTTAGATTTTTTGTTGAAAATATACCATGTTTTTTAGGGTGAGATATATATATTTTTTTTGGTAACTCAATTACATTAGACATTTTAATTTATCAAGACATTTCACAGTACTTGTGCTTTTTACTAGGAAGTTGAGAAGCGTAACAATATTTTTTTTGCACCCCACCCCGCACCCTCCCCCTCCCCCCACCCCCCAAACCCCGCACCCTCCCAGCTAAAAAAACCCAAAAAAAAGGTCAAAACTTTTTTTTTCAAAAATATTAATTTTTTTTGCGTCGGGGGGGGGGGGGGGTAGGGGTGCGGGGGAGGGGTAGGATGCGGGGTGGGGTGCAAAAAAAATGTCAACTTGTTTTTCAAAAAAAAAAAAAAAAATTCACGGGGGGGGGGGGGGGGGGGTCGGGTCGGGGGGTGGGGGGCACTATCTGGTCAATATTGCAAAAGTTAATTAGTTTAATTAATTTTATAAGCCAACCAATAGAAAAATGACACGTGTTTAATGAAAAGATTCTGTTAGTAATAAGGGTATTTTAGACCCAATAGGTGGTGATAAGAGTATTTTAGACCCAATAGGTGGATGATAAGGGTATTTGGGGGCTGAAAGGTGGATGGAGGGTATTTTTGCACAATTTTCAATAGTTTGAGGGTAGTTTAGGCCCTTTTCCGTTGTTTTAAATATGAAGCCAAATAAGAATATTGTTTCTCAGAAAATGTAATAATATTAGAAAATCATAACACAATATATACCGATAGAAGTAAGAAATTTAAGATTTAACAAGGGCCTTCATAGCCCTCAATCTTTGGCAGCTCATCCAACATGACGACTTTATCCGCCTCATCAACCTCGAAAAGGTTGGTGTTAGGACCCAACTCTTGCAGAAAATACTTCAACAGAAGGCACATACAACACCACCGCGTGGCTACAACAACCGCATTTTCCTATATCAGCTTCACCATACTCGCATGACCATATTGTTGTTGTTAGTCTCACTGGGAGGTTGCGATTCAGGACTAGTGGCACCACTATAAAAAATTAGATAATTTGTGGAGGTTGAAAGTTGAAATTCACGGAGGTTCTAACCTCCACTCTTTGCTAGCGGACGATAAAACCCCCGCGAATTGCAAGATGTTAGCCCAAAAAGAGAAAGAGGAATTCCACCATTTTTCCTCTTTCTTAATGAAATATGCTCTCCTATCTCGTCGTTTAGGTTCTCAGCAATGATATCTAATATCAGAAAATAATATGTATACAAGATGTGTTTGTGTGTCTATATATATGTATACTAGATGTGTGTGTATATATATATATATGAAAAATTATATAATGATTGGACAAGAATACATTACCAAGCTAGCACGTAATGTGCACGACCAAACAACCATATATTAAAAAAAAAGTTTAACTAATATAAGGATGATGTTTTTGTAACTACTATTAAAATGAAAACGTGTAGGTCCCACTTTTTTTTTTTTTTTTTTTTTTTTTTTGTTTTTGTACAGGATGGTTTCTTTTAAAAAAATTATTTAGGGAATTAATAACATTTATATTCTGATGACTTGTTTGATTTTAATATGGGAAAATACATAAATATCCCCCTAACGTATACTCGGATTAATTATGCGCACCCAATCTTTGCGGGCGACCTATTACCCCCCTGGCCCTATTTTTTTTTGTATTTTTGTATTTTTTTTTCGGCTGACATGGCACGAAAAAATTTGATGCCCAATTGCACAGGGGAGAGTGTTGAACACTCTCTGCCACATCGGCGCCAGTCAGTGCTACCTTGGTGCCACGTCACTAAACCCTTCTTCTTCTTCTTCATTCCACCCACCATTAATTTTATCCTCTTCACCACTAACCCCCAACTTTAATTCACAGAGCAATTGTTATTTTCCAGACACAGTGCTCGTCCAAGAAATCATATGACATGCTGAAGTTATACAAATACAGAGACAAGATTGACAACAAAGAAATTAAACAAAATTTCAAAGTAAAAATGCTCTACAAGATGTGCACTTTAATGTTCCCTATCAGTTCAACCAATGCATAAACCACGACATAGTACTGCCTAAAAGCGTCAATTTCATCAAATTTACAGCAGCTTTCCCATCAGATTTTACTTGCAAACCAATTTTGACTAACAAATCACCAACATACAAAAAATTTAGATTCAAAATTGGTAACCCAACAACATTTTTTATTACCCATTTCAGATTTAAGAATTCGATTAGTCCATTTCAGATCCAAAAATTTCAGATTCACAATTGGTAACCCAACAACATTTTACTCACCCAACAACATTTTCCTCTAATTTTTCTATCATTGGAGGAAAATGTAGGATTGAATCGACAAAAATGGAGTTCCAGAAGTGAAGAAAAAGAATGAGAGTGAAGAAGAGTTGCACAAAGAAAAAGAAAGTAAAAAATTATGAAAGAATAAATAAAAGTAACATTATCAAAAATGAAGAAGAATGGGGGTGGCGGTGAAGTTAGGGGTGGGTGGGGAAAATGCGGGGTGGGGTGGAATAAAGAAGAAGAAGAAGATGGGTGGGGAAAATGAGGGGTGGGGTGGAATGAAGCAGAAGAAGATGGGTGGGAAAATGAGGGGTGGGGTGGAATGAAGAAGAAGATGAGTGGGAAAAATGAGAGGTGGGTGGAATGAAGAAGAAGAAGAAGGGTTTAGTGATCTGACGCCGAGGTAGCACTGACGTGGCGCCGATGTGGCGGAGAGTGTGCAACACCTTCCCCTGTGTAACTGGGCATCAAAATTTTTTTTTGTGCCATGTCAGTCGGAAAAAAAGTACAAAAATACAAAAAAAAAAATAAGGCCAGGGGGGTAATAGGTCGCCCGCAAAGGTTAGGTGCGTCATAATTAATCCGAGTATACATTAGGGGGTATTTATGTATTTTCCCATTTTAATATAGGACACCAATTCTCCCAAAAATAAAATAATTGTTTTAAATATGAAGCCAAATAAGAATACTATTTCTCAGAAAATGCAATAATATTAGAAAATAATAATAGAATATATATCGATAGAAGTAAGAAATTAAATATTTAACAAGATCACCGCCTTCGCAGCTCTCAATCTCCGACAGCTCATCCAACACTACGGCTTTATCCACCTCATCAACCTCGAAAATGTTGGTGTTAAGACCCAACTCTTGTAGCAAATGCTTCAACAATAGGCACATACAACACCCCCCACGTGGCTACAACAACAATCGTATTTTTCTATATCAACTTCACCACACTCGCATGACGATGTTTTGTTATTAGTTTCACTGGGAGGTTGCGATACGGGACGGGTGGCACCACCAGTCACGGTAGCAAATGATGAGCTTATGCTGCTGCATGTAGTGCCGGCAGACAAGCTCATGCTGCCGCCTGCTGTGGTAGCAGAAAAGCTCATGTTTCCTCTTGCTTAGGCAGTAGATGAGCTCATGCTATTGCTGCCTTGGGCAGTGGAAAACGAAAACAAATTTCTGCTTGAAATTGTTTGACGCATGACATCAAAGTGGGAAGTAGTACTAGAGAAAGCAGGCCAGGTTAGAATATTTTTATATAGCCTATAGGGTTGTTAGAAGTGGGAGACAACAGTCAATGATGTGATGTAATACACGTGTCATTTTTAAGTGTGATTTCGTCACTAATACTTTTCATGACTTTCTTATATTTTGTTTATGATGAACTTTTAGTACTTCTAGTCCTATACAATTGCAAAAAAAAAATAAAAAAAAATTATGATGATGTTTTAAAATTTTGAATTAGGTTAATATAATTAAATTAAGTTATTATGATCAGATTCTATATGTTATGGATATTTGATGTAACACTCCATAAATTCGTGCAATATGTAATAGTGTTAAATGAGTATTAATGTAACATTTTAGATATATGAAGTCCTATAGGGATGACTTTGGGTGGAAATAGTTGTTTTATGGTCAAGAGTAATAGTGAGGTGCATAAGATTCGATTGAATTGACCAAGTTTACGGTAGGTCTGACTTCCAGCCTATTTACGTGAAAATTCGTTGGGATCTTGAGAACAATGATGTGCCGAGAAATTGAGGCACAATTGATACCTTTTTACGAGAAGTTTTACTTGTTTTTAGGCAAGTGGGTGTAGTTTTGATGTGTTTTTGTCATGTTTCAGGTGAATCATAGAGTTCGGGTTCAAGAAATAAAAGTTACAGAAAAGTTACAATGAAGATTGATTTTCACGGTCCGTAGAACGTTGCCCGGACCGTATTTCTGGTCGTACAAAAGGTGGCAAAGTAACAGAATGTCACAGTGGAGAGATGCTGAACCACGGACAATTATACAGACCATATATTATTGTACGGGCCGTATAAGTGGATGTGACGCAGGTTGGAAGATGTTTCACAGGAGGATTGTACAAGCCATATAGAGTTATACGAACCGTGGAATGCCAGTTCGTATTGTTCTCTGCAGACACATGGATGAAGGCCGTATAAGTCTTATACGGTCCGTGAAAAGTTGTATCGACCGTATAAGTCTTATACGGTCCGTGAAAAGTTACCGCCTGGGACTTAAGTGCTAATTCTGTAATTTTACGTTTTGAAACCTATAAATAGCCCATTGTAGGGTTTTAATTGTTATCAGTTAATATGTTTTGACTTGTGGCTTAGAACATTAAATACTCTCTAGTTTTTGAAGGTTCAAACATCAATTCAAGTATTATCAATTCCTCTTTTCTTCCAAAGTAAGCAATTATGAATTCTACAATTTCTTATTTCTTGTTCTTTGTCATGAGTAGCTAAATTCCCTTACTAGGGTTGTGAACCCAATGATGGGTGTTTTGTGACTGGTTTGTGATTGATATACACATAATGTATTATTAGGGTTTATTTATTCTTTATTAGGGTTTATTTATTCTTCATTCTTCATTCATAACTAATGGTTGCAAGCATTGATTAAAGCCATAAACCTTGATTTATTTGGGAAAATAATTAGGGTTGGTAAGAATAAATAACAAGGACTCAAAGCTTTAAACTTTGTTTAATAAATTCACTTAGGAATAAGAAAAATTTACTTGGCATGATTAATCGTTCTTTATAGTTACTTTCTTATATTTGGCAAAATCATAGAAAGAGATAATCTTTATTTATTGGGAAATAGTAGAGATTCATATAGAGATTAAGTGCATTCATATAATGATCCATTAGAAGTATATCAAGATCAATACCCATGATCATAGACTCTATCTAACGGGGACACAACCTTAGTTTCTTTTACCATAAATTTCCACCAAAGCAAGTAGATAGCAATTAGTCATAGAAAAACCAACTTTTACCAAAATCATCGGATTAAGACATTAGACCTAAATTTAGCATCCTACGACTTTAGTAACCTTTTCACACCATATTCCCTGTGGGATTCGACCCCAACCTTGTTGGGTTACTATATTTGACAACGTCCACGTTATACTATTAATAGGTGTAATTTGAGCATATCAAATTTTGGTGCCGTTGCCAGGGAATACGGTTTTGAAATTACTAAATAGTGTTTGCTTTGATTGAAGTATTTTGCTTATTTCATCACACCTTGTTTGCTACTCTGTGTTAACCAGGTGAACATGAATCAGAATCAGCAAAATCAACGTGCTGGTAACTAGGGGAATCGGTTGAACAATCAGGCGAATGAATCAGATGATGAGAATATTTTCGCTGATCTTGTTCCGGAGGAGGACTATGCATCTACTCTTGTTCAGCGTCGAGTTGGAGTTGCTTCCGTGAACATTGACTCCTCTCTATACCAGTTGTTGAAGCTTGAGGAATACTTTCGGAACTCTACCGAGAACGACCCTCAACGTCATTTGCAGAATTTTGTGGATGTGTGTGCAAATCACATCCAAAAAAACGTTCCACAAAATGCTATTTGGTTGAGGTTATTAAAATATTCCTTAACTGGAGAGGCAAGAACATGATTTGAGAAGCTGCCCCGAAATTCGATTACTTCATGGCAGAGATGGTGACTGCTTTTCTCACAAAATGGTACCCCCCTAGCAAGAATGCTGAAATTCATGACAAAATCTGTGAATTTAAGCAGCGACCGGGGGAACAACTATATGAAACCTGGGAGAGATTCAAGGAGTATTTGCAGAAGAATCGGAATCATGGTTTTCCAGATCACATATTAATGGAGAAGTTCTATCGAGGGTTAGATCTAGTGACGCAGTCAGTTGCTAATAATGCAGCTGATGGTTGTTTCATGAACAAATCTTATCGACGAGTGACCAACATACTTAACAAGCTGACGACCCATAATCAGGCTTGACACTCAAACAATGTTGATGTGGTACCGTATGGTAGTGCTATGATCTAGAATATAGTAAAGGAGAATCAAGATACCCAGCAAACATTGGTCGAACTTGAAACAAATATTTCCTTGCTAACAAAGAAGTTTGATGAATCCCAGATCAAGAAGGTAAATGTTTGTGAGGATGATACAGTTTTGACAAAAGGGATGTACCATACTCAAGATGGTCTATTCCATGATGGGCCCCCTATGCAGGTTGAAGATGCTAATTATGTGAATAACTCTTAAAGGGGTTACCAAAGACAAAAATACCAAGGTGGTTACCAGAATCAGAATCAATGGAAACCTCAACAAGGTCAAGGTGCTTATAACAATGCAGGGAACTACAACAATAATTATGGTGGTGTGAACCAAGGGATATACAACAACAGTAACAATTTTGGGAACAAGAGTTCCAATCCTTATATACCACCGAAAGGGCAGTCAATAGAGCAAGATAGTTCGAAGATTGAATCAATGCTTGAGAAGATTCTGGCCAATCAGTCTAAGTCTGAGAGGACTTTATCTGGGCTGACAGAGACAGTAGGTTCCCATACAGCGGCTATTCAAAAGCTTGAGTCACAGATGAGGGGATATTTGTAGAGAGCAGTACCCTCCTAAAAAGGGAAGACTTCCGAGTGACATTATTTTGAATCCGAAGAATAGAGGAGGCAGTGTAGATCGTGTATTTGCCATTACTACTAGGAGTGGTAAAATACTCCAAGGGGATGATAAAAAGGTGGTTGATCTTGAGACAATAGATGAAGAGGATGAGGTGCAGTCTGAAGCACCCATTATTGTTGATAAGAGTCCTGCTGAGGAGGATAGCAAACCTAGTGTAGAGTATCAGAGGAGACTGAACAAGAATATGGAAGAGGTCTTCAAGAAAGAGATCATCAAATGGTTAGATGCGGGAGTGGTTTACCCAATTGTTGATAGTAAATGGGTTAGCCCCGTCCAATGTGTTCCTAAGAAGGGTGGCATCATTGTTGTGCCGAATGCAAAGAATGAGTTGATCCCAACTAGAATTGTCACCGGATGGAGAGTTTGCATGGACTATCGCAAGCTCAACACAACCACATGCAAGGACCATTTCCCTATGCCTTTTATTGATCAAATGCTTGATAGGATGGTGGGGCGTTCCTATTATTGCTTCCTTGATGGTTATTCAGGCTACAATCAGATCAACATTGCTTTAGAAGATCAAGAGAAGATTACTTTTACTTGTCCTTATAGGACGTTTGCATTTAGCCGGATGCCTTTTGGTTTGTGTAATGCACCAGCCACTTTCAGAGAAGCATGATGTCAATCTTCTCTGACATGGTAGACGACTTCTTGGAGGTGTTCATCGATCACTTCTCTGTTGTGGGGGATTCATTTGAAGATTGTCTTAGCCATCTGTGTCAATTTCTAAAAAGATGCGAGGAGACAAATCTCGAGGTAAATTGGGAGAAGTGACATTTTATGGTGAAGCAAGGGATCGTCCTCGGTCACAAAATCTCTGAAAAGGGAATCGAGGTCGATCAAGCGAAAATCGATGTGATTGCGAAACTTCCACCACATATCTCAGTCAAAGGTGTCCAAAGTTTCTTGGGACATGCTGGGTTCTACAGGCGCTTCATCAAAGATTTCTCCAAAATAGCTGACCCAATGTGCAAGCTTCTTGAAAAAGAGGCTAAGTTTGTGTTTGATGATAAGTGTCGGAAGGCTTTTGATGAGTTAAAAGAGCGTCTCACTACTGCTCCTATTATTGTTGCTCCTGATTGGTCCTTGCCCTTTGAATTGATGTGTGATGCTAGCAGTTTCGCGATATGTGCTGTGCTTGAGCATAGGCACAATAAAATTATGCATCCGATCTATTATGCAATCAGAACACTGGATGCTGCCCAGATGAATTACACAGTGACGGAGCAAGAGCTGCTTGCCATTGTGTTTTCTTTTGAGAAGTTTCAGGACTATTTTTTAGGGTCCAAAGTCGTGGTATACACTGATCATGCAGCACTGAGATACCTTATGGCAAAGAAGGAAGCAAAGCTGCGACTGATTTGATAGGTACTATTGCTGCAAGAGTTCGATTTTCAGGTGAAGGATCGCAAGGGCACCGAAAATCAAGTTGTTGACCATCTATCTTGGCTTGAAGAGGATGGGAGACCTTCTGATGAGCTTGACATAGATGATGCTTTTCCGGGTGAGAGGGTGTTGGCTGTGTCAATAGAGGTAGCACTGTGGTATGCTGACATTGCCAACTATTTGGTAACAGGCATGGTTCTAGAAGATATCAAAGCCTACCAAAAGAAGAAGTTCTTGCAGGATGCTCGGCAGTACTATTGGGACGAGCCTTATTTGTTCCGAATATGCGCTGACAACATCATTCGGCGTTGTGTTCCTGAAAGTGAAGTGATGGCGATTCTAAAAGAATGCCATGACTCTCCTGTTGAGGGTCATCACAGTGGAAACCAGACTGTGGCTAAAGTACTTGAGTGCGGTTATTACTGACCGACCATCTTTCATGATGCTAATCTATTGGTGCGGCCTTGCGATCAATGTCAGAGGCAAAGGAATATAGGCAGAAGGCAAGAGATGCCTATGAATTTTGTTATGGAGGTAGAAGTGTTCGATGTCTAGGGGATTGACTTTATGGTACCCTTTGTGAGTTCAGGTGGCATGAAATACATCTTGGTTGCTGTGGATTATGTGTAAAAATGGGTAGAAGCTGTGGCTTTACCTAATAATGAGGCCAAGAGTGTCATGGGGTTCCTCAAGAAGAACATATTTAGTCGCTTGGGTACTCTGTCGGCTATAATCAGCGATGGTGGATCCCACTTTTGTAATAGAGCTTTCGCGGGATTGATGGAGAAATATGGTGTAAAACATAGGGTGGCAACACCTTATCATCCTCAGACAAGTGGGCAAGTTGAAGTATCCAATAGGGAGATCGAGAGTATTCTAGCAAAAACAGTGAGTGCGAATAGAACTGATTGGGCCTACAATCTCGATGATGCTCTAAGGGCATACCGGACTGCTTTCAAGACTCCTATTGAAACTTCACCCTTTAAGCTTATTTTCAGAAAAGCTTGTCACTTGCCGGTTGAACTTGAGCACAAAGCTATGTGGGCTTTGAAGAATTGAATATGGATTGGGAAGAAATGACCAAGCTCAGGTTGTTTCAACTAAATGAGATGGATGAGTTTCGGTAACAGGCATATGAGAGTGCAGCACTATATAAAGAAAGGATGAAGCAATACCATGACAAGAAAATCCTTAAGCGAGAGTTCTACAAGGGTGATCCTGTCTTGCTGTTTAACTCTCGGTTGAAGTTGCTACCGGGTAAGCTAAAATCAAGGTGGTCTGGCCAGTTTGAGGTGGTAGGTGTTGCACCCCTTGGAGCGATTGCGTTGAAGTCCAGAGATGGAACTCGGACATTTAAGGTGAATGGGCAGAGATTGAAGCACCATCATGGGATGGTTTCGGAAGATAGAATCGTTAACCGATACCGGTTGAAGCACCTCAGAACGAACAATGAGCTGGTGTACGCAGATAAGGAGTGAATGGCTACCACCATCATGCCGCAACGTTAAATCAAGCACTTTTTAGGAGGCAACCCAAGTGTAATGTTTATTTTTTGCAGCATATAAGGTAACGTTTGTTTTGGTGCAGGTAAAAAAAAACGAGAGAGAAGAGAAGAGTTGTTGCAGAAAAAAATCACTGAAGCCTGGAAGAAACTGGACTTATACTGACCGTATAATGTTATACGGCTCGTATAATCCAATCGTGGAAGGTAAGAAAATTGGGCAAAACACAGTTCGAAGACATCCTCCATATACGATCATTGTCATGGGTTGTATAATATTATACGGGCAGTATAAATGATCATGTAATTAGGATGTGCTCAAACATGGGTTAGTGAAAAAAAATTGATGCTGCACGGACCGTATAATGTTATACGGCCCTTATAACTAAAAAAAAAAGAATTAAAAATTTCGTGAATAGAGGGTTTTTAAACCCTTCACCTGCCCGATTTTTTTCAGTTCCATTCCCTCCATTAAAACCCACGACACCACAGACCATCCTACGATCACATGCACTCATACACCTTCACCCACTCGAATTCCACATTCCCAAACCTATAAATTCATCCTAGCAACCATAAACACCCAGCAAAATCCTTCCCCACAGTAAAAAACCCTTTGTTTAAGATAAAAATTTTGGTCATTCTTTTCTCTTTTTGCCCTTGTTTTGCACAAGGTGTTCTTCAATGACTGTCATCAAAATCATCAAGGCTAGGCATGTTGATGTTTCATTCCGAAATTTTGCTTGAAGTGGTGAAAATTGTGTATTGGATATAAGTAGGTTTAAGATGTGACTCAACTTTTCCATGGTTGATGATTTTCTAAATTAGGGATGAGCATAATAGGTTGTTATGAACTCATGGGGTGATTCCACACTCTACTGAGGCGGAGGGCATTTCAACTGAAGAATCTAAGTTTTTGGATTCGGATATTGTTATGCCCGCCAATACAAATTCCTTAAAAATGCTAATGAATTGTAAAATAGAAAGAAAATGAGTGAAGTCTGAGTAACCCTTCCCCCGTAAGAATTGAAACCATGGAATACTGTGTGTGTGATGATATGATGTAACCAAAAAGTCGTATAGGATTGACGGGCTGGCGAAAGCCCTTGTTTATGAATTACACGAGCCAGGCTGTTATATGGACCGTATAAGACTTATACGACCCACAACAAATGGGGTTCTGAGTAGTCTGTTTCCTATATACACTGACTTATACGGACCGTATAAGACTTATACGACCCAAAAAAAAGAGTTAAAAGAGAGAACTTTGTTTCAGTCAGCTGTCACTTCTGACACCCATCACTAACATAGGTTCTTTTGCAGGTATGGTTCAAAAACGCAATGTACGAAGGGGTATGGGGCCCCGGGCTATTAAGGGCCGAGGTCGAGCCCGTGACCAACCAGAGACAGACCTTCGTTTGCGGGATGAGGGCTAGGACGATAAGGTTATACCAGTAAAAAAGGTCAAGGGGGCTAGAAATCCTCAACCCCCAACCATGACTCCTTCCACCTCGGAGGGAGGAGAAAAATCTGGGGAAGCTGGAACGGTGACAGGTGACTCCTCAGATGATGAGGGAGATTCGAACAAGTGTGGCTCATCTGAGCCGATAGTCACCCGAGCTCCAAACTATGATGCGTCGCCAGAATTAGCACACAGCAAGCGCCAGTTGGTTCTACAAAGTAAAACACTACCAGAGGATGCTTTGCAATTTGGAGTTCTGGGGTCAAAGGATCTGTACGATGAGGGTCTGTCTACTATCAAGCGTGAGGGTGAGCCGAATCGAAGTATATGGGAAGAGAGGCAATTGGTGTTCGAGGGTCTTGAGGCTCTTCCCAACACAACCGAAATGCTCCGATTCTACAGGTTAGATGTGTTTGCTAAACCTGCTGGGGAGTTTTTCCCGGAGATTGTGTGGGAGTTTTATACCAACTACGAGGCTGATTTGTTGAGGATGAAAAAGCCCAGTTAGACTAATACTGCTCTCCCGTTGCTTGATGAAATTACGGTGCGGAATGTCAAGGTTGACATCTCAGCTGAGGCTATTTTAACAGAATTTATTTCGGGGATGACTTTCAGGAACCGGAGGATGAGAAAGAGTACTTCGATAAGTTGAATTATCAAAATCATCGGTCGATGATCAAATGACTGGCTACGATAATTTCCCACCCGGAGGTAGATTGGGTGACCCAGCAGAGCCCGAAGATTGTCAAAGGTTCACTCAATAAGGAAGCTCGATTCTGGTGGCACCTGATGAGGTGTAGGTATTGCAGCAATAATGAGTCGGTATCCATTAAACATGGGGTGTTTGATAGCTGATGAAATTCGACGGAGAGCATCCCAACCTATGACTTCATTGGCATTCCCGTGTCTTATCACGGAGTTGTGCAGATGCGCTTAGGTTGTCAGCATTCCAGATCGGGGCCAATGCATCAAAAATAAGAAATTTGGGGACTGGCGAAAGGGTAAAAAGAAGGATGCACCAGAGATATTTGTAGTCCCACCTCATGCAAATATAGAGGCTCCACTCGAGTCCGAGTCTGGGGCCATGGGGGATAATATTGGTACTGATCCTCAGATGCCTGAGGCTGGTGGTACTGATGCTACAGCTCGGGCCCATGCCACTGATCCTAGTCCTGTGACAGTTGAGGGGGATGCTGGTACCACTGCTACTACTGACCCTCCACCACATTCTGCCCCTGCATCCGCCACTTCTGCGGGTCTTACCACTTCATCTGCTCTACCTCCTGTAGCACAATTTGCGGTTGATTTGTTTACACTTTCGAGAGCGTGTTACCGAGAGTTAGCCTTCAAAACATTAAAGGCTGAAAAACAACTTGAGGTGATCATGCAGTAACTTAAGCCCCAAATAAATAAGCAAATAAACATTGCCAAGAGAGAAATTCGAGAGGAATATACTCAGTCTCGCGAGGTTTTCCAATCACGATTGGATGGGTTTGAGACGAGGTTGGTTGCTTTGGAGCGCTCGAAATCAGGGGGCGGTTCAGTTGCATTTCATACTGAATTGGAAAAGCTTAAGGCTGAATTGGACGTGCTGAAGGCGCGCGAGTGAGTAGAGGAACCTATTTTGGCACCGCACACTAACTTGGATATTGATATCCCGGTCCAAAACCTGCTTGACTTTGAGGAAAAAGGAGAGGAAATAGACAAGGCGCGGGGAAAACAGCCACTAGGTGCCGTAGTTGAGGATGTGAATGAGAGTAACAAGAGGTTGCATAAGCTGGAGGAGGAGATGGTGCAAGCCGCTGCCTTGAACTCGTTGCGCGAAAATTATCCAGATCCAATAGGCGCATCGGGTAGCCAGCCACGAGAGGCGACTCTTGATATTACTGCGTCTGAGGCAGCACAGTCCCAAGTCGAGGAACATAGCGCCTAAGGCGCCCAGGTATCCCTTACCATTTTTAATATTGTACCTAGAGTTGATGCATTGGGGACATTGCATGATCTTCAGTTAGGGGTGGGGGTACCTGATCAGGTTAATATTGTAACTATTTGTTTAGGAATTTAGGAACACCCTCGGCTTTTCGTTGCCAGAGTTCTTTTCCTGAGGGGTTTTATTTTGTTGAAACTGGCATGTTTAGGATGCTGCTTAGGTTGAGTAGAGTTTTTTTGACTTATTTGGTGTTGTTCTGTAACTGATGGCATGTTGATATTGTTTGTTGGAAATTGTGGACCCCTCAAAAGTTGAAAAAAATGTATGCCTAGAACAGTTATTGGTTGACATGTTTGATTCTTTATATGACATTACTATTGTTGGGGTATTGTGTGTAATGAATGACTACTTGGGAGGTCACAAGTGTACAATTAATTGTCCTTATGCCAATGTGTGTGTGAGTTGCTAGTTTGTTTCTGTTTATGCATGTATAATACAGAACTTGCTCGGTTGGTCTTGTTTGAAATCCGAAAGTTAGTTTGGTTGAGAAATGATCTTAGGCTTTCTTTGTATAAATAGTCACTTTGCCTAAATAAGCCTTATCAAATTGCAAATATCCCTAGTTTTCCTTTTTGAGCCTCTTTGACCTTTTCTTTGGCTAGCCAATTATGAAACTGTACCCTGTGTGCAATTAATCCATCTTCGTAACCGTTCCCTGCTTGACGCTACTAGATAGATGAGGCAAAATGCCTAAGTTAGAGGTGAATTAAATGTGGAGTAGATGTAAAAGCATAAGTTGGGGGTGGTGAAGTTGCTAGTGGAGAGTCGATGTCGTAATTGCATGAAAATAAAAAACAAAACAAAAAAAAATATTAAAAAAAATCGAACATGTCATAAAAAAGAATTGTAAGTTGTTTAGGAATAAAACCACATCGAATTTGAAAGCTTGAAAGAAAATAAAAGGGGTTGGAAAGAAAGAAACGGTGAATTAAGGTGAAGAGATGTTGTAGCGTTCGAGGAGGGTGAGTCAGTAATATCCAAAAAAGTATCCTACCCATTCCTAAGCCTACATTACAAGCCAAAACAAGTCTTAATGTGATCACAACCGAACAAGTCTAGGATGAAAACAGAGAAATTAAGGGCAAGCCTATGGTATTTGCATGTGTAGATATGAAGTTCTTTGTGAGTGTGAGTGTTTTTCTTTTCTCGTTCGTCTTTGTCCATTTCTTTTTTTATATATGTGTATTGGGACATTCTTTGGTCTATGTGCGGGCATAAGGATGAGAATTGAGCAAATTAAGGTGACCACCTAAAGTAGCATTTGTGTGCAACATGAAATGTTCAATAATGTAATGTCATGCATTGAAGCTTCATTGTTAGTCATAGCGTTTTTGGGTTGTGTATATGGTTTGAGAATCGAAAAATTGGGGGGAGGTCCTTGGAAGAAAAACATGCATGCCGGTAGTTCAGAGTCAAAATAGATGTAGACATTATTACTCTATGATACCTAGGTGTTAGTCGAGTCCTAGTTGTGTCCACTACTTGCTTGAGGACAAGCAAAGACTTTAAGTTGGGGGTGTTGATGTGCCGAGAAATTGAGGCACAATTGATACCTTTTCACGAGAAGTTTTACTTGTTTTTAGGCAAGTGGGTGTAGTTTTGATGTGTTTTTGTCATGTTTCAGGTGAATCATAGAGTTCGGGTTCAAGAAATAGAAGTTACAGAAAAGTTGCAATGAAGCTTGATTTTCACGGTCCGTAAAACGTTGCACGGATCGTATTTCTGGTTGTACAAAAGGTGGAAAAGTAACAGAATGTCACAGTGGAGCGATGCTGAACCACGGACACTTATACGGACCGTACAATATTGTACGGGCCGTATAAGTGGGTGTGGCGAAGGTTGGAAGATGTTTCACGGGAGGATTGTACAAGCCGTATAGAGTTATACGAACCGTGGAATGCCGGTTCATATTGTTCTCTGCAGACACATGGATGAAGGCCGTATAAGTCTTATACGGTCCGTGAAAAGTTGTACCGACCGTATAAGTCTTATACGGTCCGTGAAAAGTTACCGCCTGAGACTTAAGTGCAAATTCTGTAATTTTACGTTTTGAAACCTATAAATACATTGTAGGGTTTTAATTGTTATCAGTTAATATATTTTGACTTTTGGCTTAGAACATTAAATACTCTCTAGTTTTTGAAGGTTCAAACATCAATTCAAGTATTATCAATTCCTCTTTTCTTCCAAAGTAAGCAATTATGAATTCTTCAATTTCTTATTTCTTGTTCTTTGTCATGAATAACTAAATTCCCTTACTAGGGTTGTGAACCCAATGATGGGTGTTTTGTGATTGGGTTTGTGATTGATATACACATAATGGATTATTAGGGCTTTTTTATTCTTCATTCTTCATTCATAATTAATGGTTGCAATCATTGATTAAAGCCACAAACCTTGATTTATTTGGGAAAATAATTAGGGTTGGTAAGAATAAATAACAAGGACTCAAAGCTTTAAACTTTGTTTAATAAAGTCACTTAGGAATAAGAAGAATTTACTTGGCATGATTAATCATTCTTCATAGTTACTTTCTTATATTTGGGAAAATCATAGAAAGAGATAATCTTTATTTATTGAGAAAAAGTAGAGATTCATATAGAGATTAAGTGCAATAATATAATGATCCATTAGAAGTATATCAAGATCAATACCCATGATCATACGCTCTATCTAATGGGGACACAACCTTAGTTTCTTTTACCATAAATTTCCACCAAAGCAAGTAGATAGCAATTAGTCATAGAAAAACCAACTTTTACCAAAATCATCGGATTAAGACATTAGACCTAAATTTAGCATCCTACGACTTTAGTAACCTTTTCACACCATATTCCCTTTGGGATTTGACCCCAACCTTGTTGGGTTACTATATTTGACAACGTCCGCGTTATAACATTAATAGGTGTAATTTGAGTGTATCAAACAACATAAAATATTAAAATTGTTGATCTTTGAAATACCTTTCGAACCATATATGGACCAACTCAAACAGAGATCTGTTCAAGGTGTGATACCCGTTTTATTGAACGTTGTTCGCAGTGGCGCTGGTGAATTTCATTCTCTGACAAAATTTTGGTTTTACAATTTAGGGATGGTGCACGGTTAGTGACGTGTGTTGGGCGTGCGTCCGACAGCCATCGTTCAACCCCTTGTTTTTGGTTTCAAACTATATAAGCTTCTAACATCGTCAAAACCCTTCTAACTTCGTTTTGGATAATAAAAAATCAAATTGGAAACAACCACATGAGACCTAATGTCCAAACAAGTTCAAAATAAGAAAATATGGTCCCTATTGTAGAAACTTGAGGTGAAACAATTAAAATCACGATGAGTAAAATTAAGCTGCTTTAGCCAAGAATCAGCAGCACCTTGAAGATCATCAGCAGCACCTTGAAGATCATTGAATTTTGCAAGAGTTTCGGCCTTGTTTAACCATACATCACTTTGCTTCTTATTAGATGCTAGCCCAAAAGGAGAAAGAGGAATTCCACCGTTTTCCCTCCTTCTTAAAGTAATATCCTCTCCTATTTTATCGTTTAAGTTCTATGCAATGATATCTAATATCAGAAAATAATATGTATACGATATGTGTGTATATATAGTGAGAAAGAGAGAAAGTGAAGTATGAAAAATTATATAATAATTGGACAAGAATGCGTATTTTACCAATCTAGCAAGTAATGTGCACGACCAAACAACCATATCTATTAATATTTTTATTAAATAATATAATCCTGCTTTCTATAACTATCATTTATAAAAATGAAAATTTGTAGCTCCCAACTTTTTTTGTTTTGTACACGATGTTTTTTTATTAAATTTATTTGGGGAATTTATAACTTTTATTTTTTGATGGCTTGTTTGCATTTAACATAGGCCACCAATTCTCCCAAAAAGAAAATAATTGTTTTAAATATTTAGCCTGTCGCGCCCTAACTCGAGGAATGTGCGGGCACCTACTAATTCCCACCTTAGTAGGCAAACTCATCCCTTATTCAATCAACCAACAATAAGTAAATAAATGAAACTCCCAAGAATAATACTATAAGTCTAACATAATATACAAATACTAGGTGTGGAAGATAAACAATATCCCAAAATCTGATTTGACCAATAAAAAAGCTACTAAATACTACTACAAGTCTGAATTGTCAATACATCATTTGAATATAAATATTGTCTCGAAATAGAAATGGGAGAATAAGTAATATAGAGTCTCGGGCTGCATGGATCTTCAGTAGCTTACCCTCAGAACTCTAGAAACGGAAAGGGAACCTGTCTCAAAATCTACATCCCGAAAAAGAGTGTAGCTAGTTAGCATCAGTACAAACAACACATACTGAGTAGGCATCATAGGCCGACAACAGTTAGATCACATATGCAAACAAGGAAAATGAAAGATAAGCCTGCTCACAAACAGATACAAGTTAACAAGTCCAAATAATGTATTTCCAATACCAAAACTGATGTATCACCACGAATATTCCATAAGTACGAACAAACTGTAACAATCACTATAACTAAGAAACACCAACAGGTCAATAACAAACCAACCAACAATAAGAACATGTGAAGTGTATGCAAATGAAATGCAATGCAATGATACACACATGCTCCGGGGCGAAAATGTCCACCTCTCGATAGTCATGATCCATGGGGGACCGCTAAGTCCATGTACCGTCATTCCGTATTATACAGCCTAGAATGACTCATCCAACTCCTCGCTAGCCACTCCGTATCACAGAACACATAGATGGATACAAAAATATAGTAATTTCACATGAATCATACTTACCTCCATCATCATCATCTTCCAATATCAAGATCAAGAGAGATATATCATAGACATGAGAAAGTATGTCATGCAATGGGAATATCACAAATAACATATGAATTCCAGTCAATTCACACAAAGACAACCATCATAGTACAAATATCACATGAATCCTTTCCTTCCAGCTAGTCTCCCATAATACATAGAAACCACCAATTTACATATGAAAAGCCAAGCATAAACCTGGAGATTCTAACAAGCCACGAGCCCGAACACACAAGTCACACAATAGTACCAACCTAAGAATTCCGTCCCAAACTTCATACCCAAAGGTTCACATGATGTCTCCAACAATTTCCTAGTACTACATACGAGTCGCTACATAGAAGGCCGAATACAAGTCATGAACAGCCCAACAAAGCCTTGCCCTTCCTTTGCGCTTTGAAATACTCAAAGTCTATTTATAACATAATCTAGATTAGAAATCATGAAGAATGATACCCATAATGCATAGCTTACCCAAAACCCAAAAATTGACCCAAAATAGCTAAATCCGAGCCACAAGGGCAAAAATGTAATTTCATTGAAAAATCAAGTTCAACATAGTCAAAATAGAATCCTACGAGTCTAGACAAGTCCATTGATACCCATATTGCTATATTTTAATTTGAAATCCAAAACGAACCCAAAAAGGTGACCCCGAGCCGGAAAGGGCAAAGCTGGAATTTTAATTCTAACAAAAGTTTACGCATAGTCTAATTAGTCCAAATAAAAAATGTCCAATCAAAAAGCGATGATCTTGGCATCCAATTCCCCTTTTCCCCCAATTTTCACTTTAGGGCTAAAACCCCAATTTTGAACCCAAAAATATGATTTAAAAATACTAATTAAGGATAGGAATCAAGGGAAAATTAATGATTTAGGATTATAATCTTACCTCCAAGCTTAGATGAGCAGAACCCCTTTGAAACTCTCCAAACCGAACTCTAGAGCTTGTGAGAAAAGTAACTAAATCCCGAAACAAGTGGAAATTTTAAAAAAAAACCAGCAGTTCTTTCGGCCAAAAATAGTTTCTAGATTATCACGAAGCTCAATTTTGACAATCCCAATAAAATCCTCCTGAAATTTCACCCTAGATAGCCTTTAGAATCACCCAATTTGGCCTTCAAATGAGAGAGATATGATGCTTTTAAGTTGTGGAAAGAATGTAGAATTTTTATGGGCGAACTTAGGGGTAAAATCGTAATTTTTAGCAAAAATAACACCAGAAAATCTGTACAGAAGTTTTTTAGTAAATTGCCCATATCTCCCTCATACGATGGTGAAACGCGACTACTCTTGTTGTTATAGCTCCGAAATTACGATACGGATCTAATGGTTCAATCGAAACACAAAAAAAAGGTCGTTTGCTTAGTATGGTACCCTTTTTCCCCAAAACGGCGTCGAAACAAAAAAACAAACACCATACAACCCAAAACATCTGAAACTAATTGGAATCTAACTAAAATTGGACAAGTCTAAAATCATCATATGAGCCTACTCGAACTCTTAAAACATCCAAACTGGACCGTCTTGACCCGATTCTGTCCTTGGTCAACTCCAAATCATCTCAAAAGCTAGTTTCTCAGCCAACCATCGAAATCACACCCGAACCTCTCAGGAATCAAACCAACGACTCAACTAAGTCATAAATCACATTTCGGACCTAAAGGAACTGTCGGAATTCGATTATGGGTACGTTTACCTAAACGTAAACTTTTGGTCAAACTTCTCAAACTTAAGCGTTCAAAATTCCAAAACTTAGATTTTCTTCTTTGATTCTCATCCGATCACCTCGGTAATGGCGCCACCTATCCCCACAGGTCATAAATGTCAAAACAAAGCTAACAGAAACAACAAATCTAGGATCTAGGTCTCATTTCTTCCTGTGACCATCTTTTCACCATAATAGGCATATAAAATATTAAAACCGACTTAATTGTCAAAAACCAACAAGACGAACTCTAAAATTAGCTCCGTAAGTTTTTAAAGGTCACAAATAATATTCCAAATTTAACAGAATCTCCAGATCGCCAATTAGAGCACGTTTTCCCACAATAAACAATTTATCCAAATAATTAAATGTCAGAATTTACGAAGTGAAACCTTCTCCAAAAGTGAACCAATTGATACTCGTTTGACTTCAAATTTGGCTAGAAAGTCGAAATAATTATAACAGTGTTTCTGAAATAGATTACACGCAAATTAGAACACCGGTTCTCGAAACAACCGATCGGATTGTTACAAAGCCAAATAAGAATAATATTTCTCAGAAAATGCAATAGTAACTGAAAATCATAATACAATATATACTGATAGAAGTAAAAAATTTAAGATTTAACAAGACCACCACCTTCGCAGCCCTGAATCTCCGACAACTCATCCAACACGGCGACTTTATCTGCCTCATCAACCTCAAAGAGGTTGGTGTTAAGACCCAACTTTTGTAGCAAGTGCTTCAACACAAGGCATATACAACACCCCTGCGTGGCTACAACAAGAACTGTATTTTCCTATATCAGCTTCACCATACTCGTATGACCATGTTGTTGTTGTTAGTCTCACTGGGAGGCTGCGATTCACAAATGGTGGCACACCTAGTTGCGGTAGCAGATGATGAGCCAATGCTACCACATGTAGTGGCGGCAATGAGCTCATGCTGCCGCCTACTGTGGTGGTAGATGAGTTCATGTTGTCGCCTGCTTAGGTGGCAAATGAGCTCATGCTATTGCTGCCTGGGGCAGTGGAAAAAGAAAATAAATTTATGTTGGAAATAGTTTAGCATCAAAGAGGGAAGTAGTACTGGAGAAAGCAGGCCAGGGTAGAATATATATATAGCCTATAGGTTTGTTAGAAGTGGGAGACTACAGTCAATGATGTGATATAATACATGTGTCATTGTTAAGTGTGATTTCATCACTAAACTACTTTTCATGACTATCTTATATTTAGTTTATGATGACCTTTCAGTACTTCTAGTCCTATACAATTACAAATTTAATTAAAAAAAAGGAAAAGTTGTTTATGATAATGTTTCAAAGTTTTGAATTAGGTTAAGATAATTAAATTCATATATTATAATCAGATTCTATATATTATGGATATTTGATGTAACACTCCGTAAATTTGTGCAAGATGTGAATGTGTTAAATGAGTATTAGTGTGACATTTTAGCTATATGAAGTCCTACAGAGATGAATTTGGGTTGAAATAGTTATTTTATGGTCAAGACAAATACTGAAGTGCATAAGATTCGATAGAATCGATCAAGTTTACGATAGGTGTGACATCCAGTCTGTTTACGTGAAATTCGTTGGGAACTTGAGAAAACATAAAACATTAAAATAGTCCATCTTTGAAATACCTTTCCAACCATATATGGACCAACTCAGACGGAGATATGTTCTAGGAGTTATGACCATTTTACTGAACGTTGTTCGCAATCTAGACAACCATGCGCCGGCGAATTTCATGTATTTGACTAAATGTTTTCTTTGAGTGCCACCTGCATGATTCAAGGATGCCGCATGGGCAGTGACATGCGATGGGCGTGCATCCCGCAGCCATCGTTCATCCCCATTTTTCTATTTCAAGCTATATAAGTTTCTAACTTCGTCAAAACCCTTCCCACTTCGTTTTGGATAATAAAAATCAAAGTGGAAACAACAACATGAGACCTAATCTCCAAACGAGTTCAAAATACTTTTCATGACTATCTTATATTTAGTTTATGATGACCTTTCAGTACTTCTAGTACTATACAATTACAAATTTAATTAAAAAAATAAAAAAGGTGTTTATGATATTGTTTTAAAATTTTGAATTAAGTTAAGTTAATTAAATTCAATTATTTTGATCAGTTTTATATATTATGGATATTTGATGTAACTGTCCGTAAATTCGTGCCACATGTGAATGTGTTAAATGAGTATTAATATGACATTTTAGCTATATTAAGTCCTATAGAGATGACATTGGGTGGAAATAGTTGGTTTAAGGTCAAGAAAAATAGTGAGGTGCCTAAGATTCGATAGAATTGACCAAGTTTACGGTAGGTCTGACTTCTATGCTATTTACGTGAAAATCCATTGGGAACTTGATAAAACTTAAAACATTAAAGTTGTCGATCTTTGAAATACCTTTAAACCATATATAGATCAACTCAAACGGAGATCTGTTATAGGAGTTATGCCCATTTTATTGAACGTTGTTCGCAGTTTAGACACCCTTGCGCCGACGAATTTCATGCCTCTAACCAAATTTTGGCTTTGTGCGCCATCTCTGCAATTCAGGGATGCCGCACGGGCACTGAAGTGCGATGGGAATACATCGCACAGCAAGCGTACAACCCTGTCTTTTTGGTTTCGAACTATATAAGCTTTTAACTTCGTCAAAACCCTTCCCCACTTCATTTTGGATAATAAGAAATTAAATTGTAAACAAAAACATGAGACCTATTCTCCAAGCGAGATCAAAATAAGAAATATGGTCCATATTGTAGAAATTTGAGGTCAAACAATTGAAATTATGATGAGTAAAATTAAGTTGCTTCAGCTAAGAATTAGCAGCACCTTGCAGATCATTGAATTTTGCATGAGTTTCGACCTTGTTTAACCATACATCAGTTTGCATCTTCTAAGATGCCAGTTCCAAAGGAGAAAGAGGAATTCCACCATTTTACCTCCTTCTTAATGAAATAGCCTCTCCTATTTTATCGTGTAGGTTCTCTGCAATGATATCTAATATAAGAAAATACTTTGTATACGAGATGTTTTTATATATATAGTGAGAAAGAGAGAAAGAGATGTATGAAAAATTATTTAATGATCGGACAAGAACTTCTACGTTACCAAGCTAGCATGTAATGTGCACGACCAAACTGCTGGGGTATATACTATTAACCATGTGTATGGATAGTATTTACTATAGAACAATTATTTATCAATTTTCAATAGAGTTAAATAGATCAAGTATTAGTATGTGTGTCCTTTACTTATATAGTAGATGATTTGGTGTATAGAGTTTAGCTTATACACAGAAGATTAAATCAACGATTCTTATACGTATAAAGTTTATTTTCGCAATCTAAGATGGAATTTGGACAAAGCCATCGGTATGATTGTAGCACAAGATTAATATAATGTATCTTCATTATGGGAACAGTATAGTTCCGTCTTCTTGTGCTAGTACATTTTGTATGTATTGAACGGACCAAGTAGAGATAAGTGTTTTTGTACTGAATATATAAAACAAATTCTCTAGTTCATTAAATGTACTTATACTCTAAATCTTGATATCATTATTATGATCAATGTTCTTTGTTCGTTATTTTCATTTATTAAAAGGTACGATTCAATTGCGGGTCTATGTATTCCTGATAAATTGGATAATGGCAACATACATTTGTGAAATAATAATTAGCTGATAGAATCCATGTCTCGACTTTGAGATTGATGATACCCCTTTATGAATGCTTATAAGTCTCGTGTGAAAACCCTGCAGGTGGATTTTGTATCTGTCACATGATATACGTTAAGCGGAAATATAAAGGATTCAATTAGTCAATGAATTAAATTGTCAGTAGTTTAATTTAATTGATTGGTATCTGTAATCTTAACATGGGGAGTTAAATAAGATTTAATGAAAGATTTCGAAATTGAACTGAGGAGTACAGTTACGATTTTTTAGTGGAATAATTCGTAATTTATTATAGTAGGATTAATTCAGATATTTCAAATTAATTCCATAATAGGAAGCCTCGTTATTTAAATTATGTGGTCCTTGCTGTGCTCGAATAATAAAGAATTAAATGGAATATTACTTCTTGGTGGAAAGTAAAGACCGGTTAGGTTTTGGTAAAGGGTGAAAACCCTCAAACCTATAGTTATAAAATAGGGGTCTTATTCCATAAGGAGGAAAAAAAAAAGGATTTACAAGTTTCTACACTTTTTTCATAGAAATTTGCCACACGAATTTCACAAATTCTAGTATTATTCGGGTTACACAACAGAAGACGATGGAACTAAAGGATGACGATCTCGTGGATGGTGTGTGCTCATGGTTGAAGATTCAATTCTTGGTCGTGGTCACGCTGCAAGAGATAGGTATCAATTTAATATTTGATTAAAATATTTAATTATGTGTTGTCTATATTACATGCAAGGTCGATCTTGGCTATTTACTTCCGGTGCGTATGCCTGTATTCCATCACAAACAACCATATATATACAAAAAAAATTAAATAATATAAGCCTACTTTATGAAAACCTGTAGTTCCCAACTTTTCTTTTTTGTATATGATGATTTTTTAAAAACTTTATTAAGGTAATTAATACATTTATATTCTGATGGCTTGTTTGCTTTTAATATAGGACACCTGCAACAAAAAAAAAGTGTAGGACACCAATTCTCCTCCCAAAAAGAAAATTATTGTTTTAAATGTGAAGCCAAATAAGAATACTGTTTCTTAGAAAATGTAATAATATTAGAAAATCATAATACAATATTATCACGAACCAATTTACCAAGTCGTGGTGGCACTAGTCCCACCGTACTAGTAAGCCAAAACAAACCACTAACAACCCAAAATATAAGGAACTACTAAAACCGGAATTAAATCATACAAATCAATTTCAAGTCTTAGCAATCATAAATAGAAATACTTAGAAGTTATTACAAATCTTCCTAAAATCTTATGTCACCCTTATACAAGGACTACTAAGGAGTACGAATAGTCTGAAAATACATAAATAGATCTATCTGAAATGAAGAAAGATAGAAGATAAATGATAGAGAAGAGTTCGGAGCCGCCCAGAACAATGGTGCTCACCCTGATATCTCAGCAAAGGCTCTAGCGGTCAGTCTAGTAGTCATGAGCTCCACTGGTACTGGGGACCGAATCTACACATAAAAAGGTGCAGCAGGTGTAGCGTGAGCACAATAAACAACGAATACTCAGCAGCATCATTGGCCGACCCTTTTCGGAACGTAGACAAGGGTTGGTTCATTATACCATAACCACGTTAGTCTGCCATTAGTCCATAGTACAAGATAATCACATTAATAGCTAAACCCCTATAACAAATAGATTTCAAGATAAGACAAGTCAGGTACCAATATTCACAGCAAAAGGATACGGTATGGATGAATGAGATGCAAATGCAATGCAAGGCATGTTTCCACTTCCCGATATGCACACGTTTTAATGTCAGCGAATTGTGACCCATGGGGGCCCATGAGGTCCATATATCACCGCTCCGGTAAATCCTCGGATCAGGGTTTTATCATATCTGTTGCAGGTCGTGCACTCACCAAACAGTATATAAGGGACATGATTGTGTACCAGTTTCTTTATGCAATACAGTAAGTAAAGAAGACACGATTTTAGCGAGGAAAACTCCTTGCTCAAGGGATTAAAAAGCACGACCTATCCTAGTAGGATTTCAACTCCACTAACCAAGAAACTTACGGTTACAACTCTATCATAATCCAGGAATTATCTGCCATAATCCCTCACCCTTACAATAACGGTTATGCAACCTACGAACAAACCCCCGCAGTCCCTCCTCACTTGCAATGCTCTGATTGCAAGCACCTCCACTTGACTAACTCTAGCCAAGTACCACTAATACACCTAGACTAACTCTAGCCTAGTGTACCACTCAAAAGCTTGTGGAAACACACTTCCAACTAGCACACTTTGAGAATTTAAGACACCTACAACTAGCTTCTAAACAAGAAGAGTAGGTTTGCAGTTTAAGCTCAAACGAACAAAGAATTACAACAACCTAAAGAACATAGACAATATATTGTGTCTGCGTCACAACCCAATTTATCTAAGTTGTACGGGGACTTATATTTCTCACCTCGGTAAGCGAACCCTCAACCCAGCGATAGTAAATATGTAAATAAATAATTAAATAAGTGGATGAAAATAAATGACGTAAGTTTGACGATAATATTGTAAGAAATGTGCAGAAATAAGGAAATACACCCAGAGTTTGGTCTAATCCATACAAGAGCATCTAGCTAGAAATATAGAAGTCTGGAATATCAATAATACATCAAGTCTGAATATGTCTCAGGATGGAAAATAAGACATAAAAAAGGAAGAATCTTCAAGGCAGCGGACGTCTCGTGCTCACCCTGTAGACTCTAAGAAAATCTCGGAGTGACTATTAGCCACAAGAATCAGAAGTAGATCCAACTTGGAATTCTGCATTCATAAAAGAATGCAGTAAGTGCAGGTCAGTACAAAACCACAGTACTGGTAGGTATTATAGGCCGACTAAATTTAGCTAACATAATCCAGACAATAAGGTAAGATAAGCAGATAGATCAACAAGTATAAGTCAAACACAAGTCAGGACTAAGTATACGTCATCACCTAGGTTGTAGCATCTAAACCCAAGTGTGCCAAGTCTCAATATATCAAATCCGAATCCAATTAACACAAGTAAATCACCAGATCATCACAATATAAGTCATAATGCAATGAAATGCAATAATGTATGAAATGCAATGCAATGTAATGCTGTGTACACATGTACTCTGGATAGAAGCATCGACGTCTCTATAGCACAACCCATGGGGGGTGCCGCGAAGTCCATGCACCACTCGTTCCAGATCTTTCCCAACGGTAATGAGACTCCAGATCTTTGTCCACGGAGGATCATCATCAACACAACCGATGGAGGACCCATGGAGTCCATGTACCTCATGATACGGCAACAACAAGGACACCGCTGCCATACAACCACGATTTTGGAACAACCATCGGATATCAGACCTCACGTCACTCTCATCCCAACTGAGCCTTGCTCGTCATAGTGTTTCCTCAAGTATCATCAATGTATCAACAATATATCATGAAGGATAAGAATGCATGCAATGTATGAGTTCAATCATTAATGATCAGATCAATAATCATAAGTACTAAGCATGGGTACGCCAACAATATCATGAAAAAACTACACAAGTCATATAGAACACTATCCTCGTATAAAACGTCAACAAGTAAGATACTATAATAGCATGATCTAGATGTATCAATAGTCTCCAATATCTACTATCATCAAGTGGCATCGAACCAACAACAATAGAACAAGTCAAGTCACAATACAACGGGGTGGCTAACCACAATCACACAATAAGGCCCAACCTAAGACAATATCTAACCCAACTTCATACCTGAAGGTTTGCATTCTTTCTCCGACAATATCAACTAAATATATGCTTCGCTAAATGAAGTCTCACCATAGAGTAAACCATAACCTATCTGGAAGGCCGAACAACGACAACACCAATAATCACTTCTTAGCTTTTCCTTTCTGCTGAGCCTTGAAATCAAGAAAGTCTAAGCATATTCGAATCATGGAATTAGAATCAAGAAGAACATCAAAACTGACCCTACTTCTATCAATACCCAAATCCCCAACCTATGGAATTGAGTTTATGAACTAAAAGGGTGAAATTAGGGATCTAAAGGTCCCAACATGAAATTAAACCTCTATATGATCAATTCCCATTATTAGCAAGCTAGAATAAGCAACAATTCACTCTAATTCGGAATCTAGGCAAAACCCCTAAATTTAGGTATAAACCCTGACTTCTAAATCCACAAATTAGCCTCTATTTAGGAAGAAGTTATTAAATAAAGGATTCTAATCATCAATTCAATGCTTAATGAAGCTAACCCAACCACCAAATCATGTTTTAGAAGCTTAGATAGAATATTCATAAACCCCACTTTAATCTTCCATTACTTAATGAACTAACAAGGAAAAAGGGATTCTCAGATGATTACGAGTAATGGAATAGCAAAGGGATCAGAAGGACTAATCACTAAGAATCTTCTCCAAGAATCCTCTAGAATTGGTCCCAACAGCGCAATTTTCGGAATAGGAATAAATAAGAAACTAAGGGCTTTTAATACACACTTAATGAATATAACAAACCCGATACCGATACGGCGGCATCGAGACCGCTGCGATAGTACCGCCCCGACGGCCAGGCTGACCGTCGAGATAGTCGGCAGCAATTACCCTTGGCCGCCCTAATGGCCCATCCTACCGCTATGATGGTGCCGCTAGGAGGGTAATGGTGCCGCTATGGTGGACACCAGCACCAGAAATTCCTAAAAATAATCTCAATGTCAATTTGAATTCCCGACTAATACCCGAGGCCATTTGCTCACAAACCACATACATAGACACGTATAAAAACACGCTACGAACGCAATTATAGCCTTGGAATTCCCAACGGAGGTCTCATTGACTGAGTCAACCCCTGATACTTCAATTCTAACTTCCCAACTCAAGTCGCAAAATGCAGTCGAGTGCATAGGGAACCGAACTAGATATACGTACAAGTTCTAAAAGACCATCTCCGAACCTCTTGGAAACGATGGATTTTTGAAAAAAGTTCATTTACCCAAAAGCCAACTTTGAGTCAACTCTTTTTCGCTTTAAGCCCAAATTTCACAAAAAGTCGCCCGAATCAAATCTAAACACCTCGAGAAGCGTGTGAACGATCCCTCAAGTCAAAAGTGAGCTAAATAAGCTTGGGGAAAGGTCAAAAGTGTCAAAAAGACTATAACGATCAAGCGGGTCGTTACATCAGATACCAATTAAACCATCGCTCGTCCTCGGGCGAAGAAGGTAAAAGAGCGAGGAAGTACCTCAATCAACGAACAACTGGGGGTATCGGCTCCACATATCAAACTCAGTCTCCCAAGTAGCCTTGTCAACCGGATAGTGCTTCCATTGCATCTTCACAGAAGCAATCTCACTCGACCTCAACTTTCTAATCTGCCTATCTAAGATCGCAATAGGCTCCTCCTCATAGGTCAAATTCTCATCAAGAATTATTGAATCCTAACGAACAATTTAAGTACTGTCGGTGTGGTACTTTTTCAGTATGGAAACATGAAATACCGGATGAACTCCCGCCAAGCCTCACGACAAAGCCAACTCATAAGCAACATCGCCCACACAGTCAATAATTTCAAATGGGCCAATATACCGAGGGCTCAACTTGCCTCTATTTCCAAACCTCATAACAACCTTCATGGGTAAAATCTTCAATAGAACCTAGTCACCAACAGAAAACTCTAAATCTCAAACCTTTCGGTCTGCATATATCTTTTGCTGACTCTGAGCTACCAAACGCCTGGCCTGAATAACTCTCACTATATCAAGGGACTCTCTCAACAGATCCGTACCCTAATGTCAAAAGTCAAACCCATAAAACTAGTCTATCGGAGATCTACATCTCTTACCATATAAGGCCTCAAAGGGTGCCATGCCAATACTCGAATGATAACAGTTGTTATGCGCAAACTCTACTAATGGTAAGTGCTGATCCCAATGACCGCCAAAATCAATAACACAAGCTCTCAATATGTCCTCAAGAACCTGAATGGTCCGCTCCGACTGTCCATCAGTCTGGGCATGAAAAGCTATACTAAGATCCAATCAGGTACCCAACTCCTCATGAAAAGCTCTCCAGAAATGGGAAGTGAAGATAATACCCCGATCAGATACGATAGAAATAGGAACCGCATGCAACCTCATAATATCCCGAATGTACAACTTGGCTAACTTCTCCGCGGTATAAGAAATCTGAACCAGAACATAATGAGTGGACTTAGTCAACCGATCAACTATTATCCAAATAGAATCAAACTTGCCTTGGGTCTTCGGAATACCCACAACAAAATTCATGTCAATCCTCTCCCACTTCCACTCGAGAATGGGCATCCTCTAAAGTACATCGTCGGGTCGCTGGTGCTCATACTTAACTTGCAGACAATTCCCGCATTTAGCCACGAAATCAACTATATCTCTATTCATCTGACGCCACTAATAATGCTGCCTCAAGTCACATACATCTTAGTTGCCCCCGGATGAATGGAATATCGAGAGATATGAGCCTCACTCAAGATCTACTGAATCATATCACTAACATGAGGAATGCACACGCGCCTCTTAATCCTCAAAATGCCCTTAGAATCAATCATGGCCTCCTTGGCCGCATCCCTCAAAACCCTATTTCGAATCTTACTCAGCTGAGCATCCTCAAACTGATGAATCCTTATCCAATCCAATAAAGATGACCTAGCCTCTTATAACGACCAAACTGGTCGTTATTGCATTTTCGAAACTTTTGACCCTTTATCGAGCTTTGTTAGCTAACTTTTGACCAGAGGGGGAACGTTGACATGCTTCTCGAGGTTTCGGGGTTGATTTTGGTGAATTTTGGGAATAGTTGGCTTTAAGCAAAAAAGAGTCGACTCAAAGTGGACTTTTGGGTAAACGAAGCTTAACTAGAGATCCGTCGATTCCGAGAGGTCCGGATGGTCACTTAAAACTTGTGTACGTGGTTGGTCTAGTTCCTGAGGCACTTGGGTGCATTTTGTTACTTGGGTTGGAAAGTTAGTTTAGAGGTTTCGAGGGTTGACTCAGTCAACGAGGCCCCCGATGGAAATTTTGAGACCACAAGTGCGTTTGTAGTGCATTTTTATGGGGGGTAGCACTTATGGTATATGAGCAGATATTTTCAAGCGATTAGTCAGAATTTCGGGTGGAGTCAATAGAAGTTGGGGAATTTCTGGTGCACCTGCTAGTGCCTGCCTCGGCGCCACCAGTATCGCTGAACCTGTACTGCCGAAGTGGTAGGTGGACAGCCGAAGCGGTCTAGGCATTACCGCTGAAACACTACCGCTGAAGCGGTCTGAGTGACCGCGGAAGTGGTGGACGGGCAGTGACTGGGGTATTTAATGATATAAAACCCCAAGTCTTTTCGTCCATTTATTATTCGGAACGTGGTTCATCTTGGGACCTTTTCTAGAGGTTTCTTGGGGAAAACTCTTAGAGGTAAACTCATCTATCATATCTTCCTAATCTTGATTCATTATATCACCTAGTTATCATTAATAAATGCTAGAATCTTCCTAAAGTTATGAGTATTAAGTCAGTTTTGGGTTATCTTCCTCTAATGAACTTGTGAGTATAAAACCTTGTTTTGTTAGTGAATCTAGCTTGGTTTAGCTTGGAATTGATGGGTAATGACTATAGTGACTTGAATATTCCATTTCTAAGGCTTAATTTGTGAATTAAAGGCTAGGGTTTATACCCAAATTCGGGGGTTTTGTATATAATCTGAAGTTTGAGGAAGGGCTAGCTAAATTAGTTGATTATTGATGGGAATTGAACATCTAGAACACAAATTTCATGATGAGAGCCTTAGATCATTATTTTACTTTGGTAGTTATGAACCCTAGTTTTGGGTTGGAAATTGGGGTTTAATAAGAGTTAAGTTTATTAAATGCCTTGTTTTTGTTTCTAATTACGCATTCGAATATGCTTAGGCTTTCTTGATTTCGAGGCTCAGCGAAAAGGAAAGGCTAAGGAATGATTGTTGGTGTTATTGTTGTTCGGCCTTCCAGGTAGGTTACGACTTACCCTATGGTGAGACTTCATTTAGCGTAGCATATATTTAGATGATATTATTAGAGAAAGCATGTAAACCTTCGGGTATGAAGTTGGGTTGGATACTATCTTAGGTTGGGCCCTGTTGTGTGATTGGGGCTAGCTACTCTGTTGTGTTGTGACTTGATTGTTCTATTGTTGTTGGTCTGATGCCATGTGGTGATAGTAGATATTAAAGACTATTGTTATATCTCGATCATGATATCGTAGTATCTTGCTTGTTGACATTTGAGACGAGGATGGTGTTATATATGACTTGTGTAGTCTTTTATAATATTATTGGCATATCCATGCTTGGTACTTGTGATATTAATCTGATTATTGATGTTGACTCATACATTGCACGCATTCTCATCCTTCATGATATACTGTTGATACATTGATGATACTTGAGGAAACACTGTGATGAGCTGAGCTCAGTTTGGATGAGAGTGATGTGAGAGTCTGATATCCAATGGTTGTCCTGGAATCGTGGATTGCGTGGTAGTGGTTGCCAAGGTTTGTGCCTGAGCCGTGAGGTACATGGACTCCATGGGTCCCCCTAGGTTTTGCTGATTAAAATCCTCCGTCGGCAAAGATCCGGAGTCTCGTCTGTCTATTGGGGAAAGATCTGGGATGAGTAGTGCATAGACTTCACGAGTCACCCTGGGTTGTGCAACCAAGACATCGATACTTCCGTCCCGAGTACATTTTTACACATCATTGGGTTGCATTTTCATTCGTACATTATTGCATTACATTGAATTGTGGCTTATATTGTGATGATATGGTGATTTACTTGTGTTGTTTGGTTTCAGATTGGATATATAGTGAGACTTGGAACACTTGGGTTTAGATGCTTCAACCTAGGTAATGACGTGTACTTGGTTCTGACTTGTGCTTGACTTAAACTTGTTGATTTATCTGCTTATCTTGCTTTATTGTCTAAGTTATGTTAGCTATACTTAGTCGGCCTATGATACCTGCCAATACTGTGCTTTTGTACTGACCTGCACTTGATGAATTCTTTTATGAATGCAAAATTTTAGGTTGGATCTACTTCTGATTCTCGTGGCTGATAGTCGCTCCGAGTTTTGCTTAGAGTCTACAGGGTGAGCATGAGACGTCTGCTGCTTTGAAGGTTCTCCTTTATCTATGCCTCATAATCTATTCCGAGACATGATTCAGACTTGACGTATCATTGATATTCTATACTTGTAGATTCTAGTTAGATGCTCTTGTATGGATTAGACCAGACTCTGGGTTGTATTTTCTTATTTTCGCACTTGATTTATATTATTATCATCAGACTTACGTGATTTATTTTCTTCTGCTTGTTTAGTTATTTATTTACGTTTTTATTATCGTTGGGTTGAGGGTTCGCTTACCTAGGTAAGAAAGGTAAGTGCCCGCACGACTTAGCTAAATTGGGTCGTGACACCTCTACACAAGCCAAAACGCTACATGGGGCTGAAATATCAAGGCGAACAAAACACTTTGCCAGTGCCTAAACCTCCATATCCAACGGACACTCGGAAACAATCAGATGAGTTTGACTCCCCATACTCACTGCCTTGCGAATTAAGGCATCAGCCATAACATTGGCTTTTCCGAGATGATAAAGAATAGAGACGTCATAGTCCTTCAAGGGCTTCATATATCGGCGCTGCCTGGAATTAAGATCTCTCTGGGTAAACACATGCTGAAGGCTACGATGATTGGTTAAAGCCTCACAATGGACACCGTACAAATAATGCCTCCAAATCTTCAAAGCAAAGACCATGACCAAAAACTCCAAATCATGGGTAGGGTAATTCTTCTCATGGATCTTTAAATATCGGGAAGCATAAGCTATCAGTCTACCCTCCTGCATCAACACAACACCCAAACCCATACGAGAGGCATCACAATAGATCGCGAAATCCATACCCTTCACGGGTAATGCTAAGATCGGGGCTGAACTCAAAAGAATCTTGAGCTTTTGAAAGTTCTCATTACAATCATCTGACCACTGGAAGGGAATATCCTTCTGAGTCAATCTAGTAAAACACAAAGCAATAGCAGCAAAACCCTTCATAAAGCGACGGTAGTAGCTAGCCAATCCCACAAAACTATGAACCTCAGTAATAGTAGTAGGCCTCGCCCAACCCCTCACAGCCTCAATTTTTTGTAGATCAACCATAATCCCATCCTTAGACACAATATAACCCAAGAATGCCACAGACTCCAACCAAAACTCACACTTCGAAAACTTAGCAAACAAGCTATTTCTTCTTCAGCAGCCCAAGAACAGACGAAGATGACTCTCATGCTTCTCTCTAATCTTGGAATATACCAAGATATCATCAATAAACATAATCACGAAGGAGTCAAGGAATGGCCTAAAGATGCCATTCATCAAAGTCATAAATGCAGCCGGGGCATTGGTAAGCCCAAATGATATCACCAGAAACTCATAGCGTCCACATCTTATCTGAAAGGCTGTCTTCAGAATATCCTTAGCCTTGATCCTCAACTGGTGCTAGCCTGAACGCAAGTCAATCTTTGAATACACTGACGCATCCTGAAGCTTGTCAAATAGATCATCAATACGAGGCATAGGGCACTTGTTTTGAATAGTAACCTTGTTCAGCTAGCGATAATCAATGCACATCCTCATGATTACATCTTTCTTCTTAACAAATAACACAGGAGCACCCCAAGGGGGGACACATGGTCTAATAAACCACTTGCTAAAACAATCCTGCAATTTCTCCTTAAGCTCTCGCAACTCGGCAGGTGTCATCCGATATGGCGAAAAATAAATAGGGCGAGTTCCCGAATCCAAATCAATACAAAAGTCAATGTCGCGATCGGATGGCATACCCGGCAGATCAGATGGGAATACCTTTATGAACTCGCTCACAATAGGAATGGACTCAAGGGGTGGAGATGCAACAGTCGTGTCACGCACATGAGCCAGATAAGATAAATACCCCTTATTGACTAATTGCTTCGCCTGAAGGGTAGAAATGATCTTTTTCGGAGCGGGGCTAAGAGTACCCCCCTCCACTCAAGTCTAGGAATGCCCGACTTGGCTAAAGTAACTGTCTTGGCATGACAGTCCAAGATGACTTGATAAGGAGAAAGGGAGGTCATACCCAAGATAATGTCAAAATCCACCATATCAAGAATCATCAAATCTACCCAAGTGTCATATCCTATAAAAGTAACCAAACACGGCCGATAGACTAGATTAACCACAATAGAATCTCCAACCGGAGTAGACACATGAACAGGTACAGCTATGCTATCACTAGGAAAATCCCAATCAACGGCTTGATATGAAGACACGTACAAATAAATGAATCCAGAATCAAATAACACAGAGGATGCTCTATGACGGACAGTAATGATACCTAAAATAACAACATCTGAGGCCTCTGCCTCGGGCCTACCCGAAAATGCGTAACAATGGGCCCCACCACGTTTAGTATGAGATCCCCCTCTCACACTCTAGGACCCACCTATAACTGCCTGGGATCCACCTCTAGAACCCTAAGAGCCACCGCATCCTGACTAGCACCGCCCCTCCAAGAAGCTCTATCTCGACTACCAGATGATGTCAGAATCCTCTGTGGTTGATAATCCCACCTGGGTCGGGGACATCTCCTAGAAATATGCCTAATCTCTCCAAATGCAAAACAGGCCTGAGAGGGCGAAGACTGATAAACTAAAGCTGAGGACCCGACTGAAACAACCTTGTCTATCGACTGAGAAAATGAGCTCTCAAGAGCTCTCTGCCTAGGTGTCTCACTGGAGGAAGCCTGCTAGGCTGAGTGCACAGGGCGGCCAGAATATTGCTGATACGGCCTGGAAGATTGACCGGCGCCCCTCGAACTAGAACCACCATAACTCCGAATCAGACGCTGCCTCTTTTCACCCCCACCTCCAAATGCATGGGCCTTAGCAGCCTCATCCAAAGAAGGATGCTCAATGATGGACAAGAAGGAAGCCCCCATATCCTCCATCTGAAGGCAAGGAATCTGAAGAGAACCGACTAACCCACTTACAAAACGCCTAATCCTATCTGTCACAGTAGGGACCAAGGGAGTGGAATAACGGGCCAGATACAGATAACAAGTCACATAGGCCTCTATAGACAAATCCCCCTGCTGTAGCTGTAGAAATTTCTCCCTACGCACCACTACCAAAGACTGGGGCACATACTTCTCAAGGAAGGCTCGGTAGAACTGAGTCCATGTCAGGGGAGGAGAACCCCAAGGTCTGCAACCAACAAAATACCTTCACTATGTCTTCGCGTCACCATGAAACTAATAGGACACATAGTCAACGCCATGGGACTTGATGAACCCCAATTCTAAAAAGAAAACATTTTCATACATACATATATAATAGTACCATACCCAGCTATATAGGCTCGGTGTCATCCGTACCTTGCCATAATAAGCTCGGTGTTATCCGTACCACACAACAGTGGTGTGCATAATTGGTGCCATACCCGGCTAGCTATAGCGCGACTCGGTGTGAGAAAATACATACATATATATTAAAGCACGTGGTCCTGGACTTTCAGTAAAGGGCAGTTCACAAGATTTTTATTTTAAAGGAATGGTAAGGATATTGTGGAATCAAGAGCCACTTGATTTAAGATTTATGTTGCGGTCATACATGGTAGAATAGACATAAAGGTTCAATATGGAGTTGGTATGTTTGGTTATGTCGTGGGCTAATGGGAGCAGTGGTTGACTAGCAAGGATGACTTTAGTGTTGGACAAGTGCGAAGTTTTAGTACTCAAGGAGCTATCGGGTGTTTCACCTAATATTGGATTAGGGTTGAGAGCTTTGTAACTGTTGTGTAAGTTTCGGCTAGCTCCTGCTATTACTGGTGTTGCTACTCGGTTGAGCTGATTGAATGAAAGGGATAATCGAATGGTTAGAGGTGTTATGGTTCGGCAATTGGGACGTTCAAAGTGGTAAATAAATGATGAGGTTTGAATTACTTCGAGTTGTGGAGAACATTTCATAATTTGATTTAAGGTAATTTGAGCAAAGATACCTTGGTGGAGATACGTGAGGGCATTAGCAGGTCTGTGTATGTGATAAACTAGATTTAGAGAGTAACTAGTTTTAGAGTTGAGCGAGTTAAGAGAAATCTAGGGTGTAGAGTATGCGGCATACTACTAAGTGGGTTCGAGTACTGGTCAGACAATGGCAGTGTATGTGAACTGATAGAAATTGAGGAATCGAAAAGTCAAGAAAAGGTATAGCTGAGTGAGAATCAATAGAATGAGGTACTTCTTCGGGATTAATTGGGTCTGTATGGATTTTGGTGTTGTTTTCTTGCATATTTTAGATGGGGTGTGATTGTTGAGTACGGTGAAAAAAGGAAGTCTACGGAAATGGACTAAGTGATACGATTGAGTTCCGTGAGGTTTCGTGATCAGTGATTGGTGAGAAGTAAATTTTAGGTAACTGACATGTTAAGGCTTATAGAAGTGGCTTGTGTGGTACACAGTTGGAAAAGTTTATAACACTCTTCAGTGGATGAGTTAGTGTGGTTTAAGGGAAAGGAATCATGGAATTCCCTATTATGTGAAAGCTAGAGTTATATTTTTGAGATGAGACCATATTCGTGGTAGTGTATTATGTTTCAAGTAATACTGACTGGATAGCTTTGGTAAGCACTTTGGATAATAAGGACTTGCGAGTAGTTGCGTGAGGTTTAGAGTGGTGGTTGTAAGATTTGATATTTTTGAAATTGTTACCGGCCTATCCAGGTGTTACAACAGGATATTCTATGGTTAAAGAGGTATTATATGAGGCTACAGGTTTTGCGTCAAAAAGTTCTAGGTTGTATCGAATATGCGTATCGGGTAAAGGTTGAGAAACATGAAGATTGCAATCATAAGGCATAGTTCTTCGGTACTAACTTGATGCAGTCATAAGGCATAGTTCTTCAATAATAAGTTGACAACTTGGATAGGACTCAAATTTTAGAGTCGAGGGTGTCAGACATGATTAATTATGCGTGTGGAAAAAATTAGAATTATCCGCCACAGAGAAGACTGTGATTGGTTTCGAAAAATTGGAGTCAATTCGAGTGACTATCGGTGGTATTCAGGGGTTACGCATTTATTCCGGGTCAGGATTGTTAGATTAGAGTTTGACTATGTTTATATTCCCATAAGGACTTATGGGTTTCCTAGCTAATCACCCTCATGGATTTGGTGAGTTTCAGTTCAGATTTAAGGTATGATAGGTTTTATCGAGCTTTATCAGGGTTTGCGAGTGGACATGATGATAATTTACTAAGAGCAGCTACTCGGACATATGTAATGGTTTTATTTAGTGACTTATTCATGGTTGTGAACCCGTAACTCTCAGTTGTTGGTTATTAACTTGTGAAGAGGAAGGAATTGATATTGATCTTGATATTGGAAAATGTGTCCATGTTTGGCACAGTTGTCATTGATATACTCTTGTTGGCATTGATATCATGAGTGCATTCATAGTTATATATTTGGATCGGGTTGCGCACCGCAACACATATATATACAGTTACTTGGATCAGGTTGCACGTACTGTGACACTTACTGGGATCAGGTTGCACGTTCCACAACACTAACTTGGATCGGGCTGTGGGCCGCAGCAGGTACATGGACTTTGCGAGTCCCCCATGTGTCATGACTGTCGAAGTGTAGATATCATCTGTCTGGAGCATGTGTATATCATTGCATTGGATTCGTATTTCATTCATTCATACATCTGATTTCTGGTAGTGGCTATTTTTCATATTATACGGTGCTCGTGAGTATTGACTTCCTAGTTTTTTACTGATTTGTGATCACTGTGTGCCTGATTAGTATATATATGGTAATGGATGGATTCGAGGAGTAGAGACTGTCTCCTAGGTTGAGACTTGAGGTTACGGAGTGACATTATTGGTTGTACTAGTGTTTATGGTTATTCCGTGGAATCGTGGGAAACATGGCAAGACTTGTGTTTAGGTGCTTCATCATAAGCTATGATTCGGCTACTTGATCTTTATGTACTTGAGTTGTTATTCTTGGACTGTGTGGTATTTATGCTTGATAGTGAGCCTATCTATTCTTCAATCTCTCCCTTTATATATGATAACTAATTGTTGTTGGCCTATGATGCCTACTTAGTACATGTTGTTTGTACTGATGCTACCTTGCTACACTCCTTTTTGAGGTGTAGAGTTTGAGGCAGGTTCCATTTCCACTTCTAGAGGCTCATCTATCCTATCTTTATATTCCATTATTCATGCAACTTTTTATTTGACTTTAGACTTGTTTATTAGACAATCTTATAGTTGCTCTTGTACAAGTCATACCAATTCCTTGGGCCACTTATGATTATATATGATTCATACTTCTACCTATTTTGCTCTATTTACTTTATTATGGTTTGAATTGATGATTTGGGAAAGGGTTCGCCTACCAAAGTAGGAAATGGTAGGTGCCCACGCAATTTAGTGAATTTGGGTCGTGACAAGTTTAAAATTAGAGCCGAGATATTCTGAAGACAACCTTTTGAACCGCTATGGTATCTTTGAGTTCTTGGTGATGTCTTTCGGGCTTACCAATGCCCCCACAATTTTCATGGATTTGATTAATGGGATCTTCAAGCCTCACTTGGATTCATTTGTGATTGTCTTTATTGATGACATTTTGGTGTACTCTCATAGTAAGAAAGATCATAAGAAGCACTTGAGGAGAGTACTTGGGTTTTTGAAAGAGAAGTAATTGTATGTCAAGTTTTCTAAGTGGGAGTTCTGCCTCAGTTCCTTGGCGATCTTGGGACATGTTGTGTATGGTGGATCTTAAGAAGATCGACGCAGCTAGAGATTGGACTAGGCATCAGTTACTGAGATTCGGAGTTTTGTGGTCGTAACTAGTTATTATTATCGATTTGAGAAGGTGTTATCACCTATCGCTTCTCATTTGACTGAGTTGACTTGTAAGAACGTACCTTTTCGGTGGTCTGATGAATGTGAGGACAGCTTCCAAAAGATCAAGGCCTTATTGACTTTAACTCCGATTTTTGCATTACCTGTGGAAGGAAAAGACTTTACTGTTTATTGTGATGCTTCTCAGATTGTTTTGGGTTGTGTGTTGATGTAAGAGGGTAAGGTGATTGCGTATGCTTGAGTCAGTTGAAGGTCTATCACAAGAAATACCCCACTCATGACTTAGATGTCACGACCCAGCCCCGTGGGCCGCGACTGGCACCCTACCTGGGTACCCAGACCAAATCGCATATTCATTACCAAATCCAAACTTATTTCAGAATTTTATAAAATCATATCAAACATAATTTATATCAAAATGTGTCTTAAGCGGTCGCACAAATCAAAATGTCATATCGAATCCAGACTGAGCGGCGGAATAGACATCGCCGGTCAAAAGTGCAAACATAAGCATAAGGGCCATTTAGGGCCATCATAACAAACAGACGGCTTTTAAGACCAGAAAACAAAACCAAACAAACATATATAGGACCCTCACCCCACATATATGACTACAGGCCTCTACGAATTCAAAACAAAGACATATGGCGAGACAGGGCCCCGCCGTACCCAAATAGTCAAATATACCGAACATATACAAAGCAGAAGGAGTCTGTACCAAAAGTGGACTCCGGATCAAAGAGGAGTACTCCGGAATAGCAAAGAGGGAAGCCTACTGTGGAGGATCACCAATATCTGCACCTGCGGGCATGAAACGCAGCCCCCGAAGAAAGGGGGTCAGTACGAAATATGTACTGAGTATGTAAAGCACGGAGTACAGAAATATGGATCAAAACTGAAAGCAAATCAGATAACAAAGTGGAGTACAAATCGGGATGTCAAAATCCGTATCAAAATCATATACGTATACATAATGCAAATGAAATCATGCAAACGCTTAGGAACGTGGTCGCCACTCCGACGCTGGCGCCACACACAGCATAACACCAGAAGGTTTCAAATCTCCGTATCTCCGAACACAAACACAAACATAGGTGAGCGTATCGCATCACGAGCCATATCACAGCATAACTCCAAACGGAACCCGGCCCTATGGCGAAGCCTCGGGAACCGTAACACAGCATACGGCCGAATTATTGTAAGGCGCACGAATCATAACCGGCCCGAGAACCAGTGAACGAAGTCATAATAAGGCACGAGCGGAGTCGTGAGCAAACAAATGCAAATCATACTTCAAAATAGTCTTTCAAAACATAATAGTTTTACAAATCGTTCCATAGCACAAAATAAGCGAATACTTAGTCGATACAAAGATCCGTTTCACAAAAGTTTCCAAAGTGGTACGTATGGCTCAAAATGTAACTTAGCATATCATGATATTCAAAATATATCTCATAGGAGGGAGTTCCAAAATCGAAAGTATCATATCAAACTTTATTCACAAAGATAGCCCAATAAGACAAATAGGGCGTCTCGGGGTTAGCGGGCCCACCTCGAGTCAAATTGAGGTGGCGAACATAATTTACGAACATTTAGGGGCCAAAAGGTCATACATAATCATTTCTAAGTTACCCGACCACATTTCGATAGGTTTCGGACGATTGGTGGCATTCTAGCCAAAATAGAGCCCTTAGGCTTCAATTGAATTGTATGAATAGTAACTTTTCTGTGGATCGGGTTTCGAGGAGCAGAAATGCTCCGGAAGTTCCAATATTCGCCTATCACACTAAGACATGCCAAATGAAGAAGTGGGAAGCTTTACATACCTTACAGACGTCGTATGCTCTCCCAAAAGTCAAGTCCCGTTTCGTCTGAAATCTGCAAATGGTCAAAGTTACCAATTGAGATTCTTAGGCTTAAAAAATGCCATTAACTTCATTTTTGTCTACCGAAATTTCGGCAGCATTTCCCCTATAAATCTAACACCCCCGAGACTTAGCTTGGCTCAAAATACATCAACAACAGCAACCCAAACATCATCAAACAATATAAACCATATTCAAACTTCAAAAGTCTACCTTACTACGCAAGTTGGAAATCTTTCATTCAAACTTCAAAATTCCAAATCTATATCCATATTATTGTATTCATTTACTCATTCAAGATTATGCCATCACATTCCAAATACATTCCAAGCCATACACGAAATTGCCCAAAATCCATTACTTTCCATAATTCTTTCAAAACACCAAAAGTCACGACGAACATTCTAACTTGCGTCGTTTCATTCCGAATTCATTAACATCAACCATAAATCATATTTAAAGTCTTTAGCACCTTAGACATACAATGATATACACAACTATACCAAAGGTATACACTTTCCGATAACGTTCCGAAATCATTTTCCAACGCCAATCCAATTCATCAATCAATCATTTACGACATAAAGGCCACAACGACACATTATACAAACTAAACAAGATCAATTCATATCACTTTACACTACATAAGGGCCACGGCTCCAACACCAAACACACACACACACCCACGGCTTTTTATATACATCAAAGTTACGGGATTCTCGTCTATTCTCAATCCTTAACACATTCATATCAATTCCATAACATTAGAGGGGCAAAATTCTTACCTTTTCTTGAAAATCCGACTTGCCGCAAACGTGATTCTTGTGCCAAACAAATTGTATCACGTCGGAGAGCGTCTTGTGCTTGCTATAACTACAAAAGGGACACGATTTTTAGGATTAAAACAAGGCTAGATTTTTTTTTCCTTTTTCTCCTAGTTTTCGGCCGAGAGCTTTTCTTGGCTCTTCAAGGGTTTTGTTTTGTTATGTTCTTGATTAATCTATGGATAAGTATGCATATATACATGATCCATTAAGTGGTCACATGTATTTCACATGACCACTCAAATGGGGCTTGGGCCTTGGCCTTTGGCCGGCCACCCCTAACACTTGGGCCTCAATTCTTATTCAATTTTTCTTGGCCCAATTCGTAAGGATCTCGTTTTGTAATTCCCGAAACTAATTTCCGAAATTCCAAATTTACCCTCGGCCTTCCCCAATGACTTAGCACCAATAGTTTCATAACCAACATAGTCATATTATATAGAATCAAAATATTTCCTTATAGCACACAAGTCTTATTCATTTTTCTCGATTTCCAATTATGCGAAAACACGGGACATAACATTCTCCCCCCCTTAAAAACATTCGTCCCCGAATGTTAAATTAATCTTATAAGGTCTTATGATCATGGCAGGAGTGTCCCTTTTTAATAATGGCATACATAATTCATTTTATCAATCAACACCACAAACTGAAAAATTTAGATTACCTGTGGACGTTGGGAACAAGTGAGGGTATTTCCTTTTCATCTCGTCCTCCGCCTCCCAAGTCATCTCCTCCCGATTATTGTTGCGCCACAGGACTTTGACGGAGGGCACTTCTTTAGTGCGTAGTCTCCGCACCTGTCGATCCAGAATAGATACTGGCTGCTCGTCATAAGATAACTGCTCCGTCACCTGAATGTCATCAACTGGGAATATCCTGGAAGGATCACCAATACATTTCCACAACATAGACACATGAAACACCGGGTGTACGGCCTCCAAGTCGGATGGTAAGTCTAGCTCATAGGCGACCTCGCCTATCTTTCGAACGATCTGATACGGCCCAACGTACCGGGGGCTCAACTTACCCTTTCTACCGAATCTCATGACACCCTTCATGGGCGACACTTTCAGGAATACCCAGTCGCCAATCTGGAACTCTAACGGTCGACGTCGTCTATCTGCATAAGCTTTCTGTCGACTCTGAGCAGCCAATAATCGTTCTCGAATAAGCTTTACCTTATCTACAGCTTCCTGGATCACATTTGGCCCAATCAGCTTAGTCTCGCCCACGTCAAACCAACCAATAGGAGATCTGCATTTCCTGCCATAAAGGGCCTCGTACGGAGCCATCTGAATGCTGGAGTGATAACTGTTATTATAGGCAAACTCAATAAGCGGCAAATGATCATCCCAGCTGCCCCTGAAATCAATAACGCAGGCCCGCAACATATCTTCGAGCGTCTGAATAGTGCGCTCGGCCTGCCCGTCGGACTGAGGGTGAAAAGCTGTACTAAGGCTCACCTGAGTCCCTAATCCCTCCTGAAATGACCTCCAGAAATTAGCTGTAAACTGGGCACCTCGGTCAGTAATAATAGATATAGGGACTCCGTGAAGTCTGACTATCTCTCTGATATACAATCTGGCATAGTCCTCAGCCGAATAAGTAGTCCGAACTGGAAGGAAATGGGCTGATTTCATCAGCCTGTCAACAATAACCCAGATAGAGTCGTACCTGCGTGGAGTGCGCGGTAACCCAACAACGAAATCCATATTAATCATCTCCCATTTCCAGGCTGGAATTTCCATCTCCTGTAATAATCCACCGGGCTTCTGATGCTCGATCTTAACTTGCTGGCAGTTCGGGCACTGACTAACAAACTCAGCAATATCTTTCTTCATGCCGTCCCACCAATACAAACACCTGAGATCCCGATACATTTTAGTGGAACCAGGATGAACAGAATACCGTGCATTATGGGCCTCGCCCATAATCTGCCGCCGTAAACCCGCAACGTCCGGTACACAGAATCTACTGTCATATAATAATACTCCTTCAGGCGAGATTTCGAACTGAGTCTTTGCTTTATTAAGGGCCACATGTCTGTACTGAATCAAAAGAGGATCCTCAAACTGGCGCTGCTTTACCTCCTGAATAATAGATGACTCAGCAACTGGACGAACAGAAATCCCAGAATCTCCAGAATCTATCAAACGAACTCCGAGGCTAGCCAGCTGATGAATATCACGAACCAAATCTCTCTTATCAAAGGGAACATCAGCCAGACTGCCCACGGACTTGCGGCTAAGCGCATCAGCTACCACATTGGCTTTCCCTGGATGGTACAGAATATCAATGTCGTAATCCTTTAGTAGCTCAAGCCATCTCCGCTGCCGCAGATTTAGTTCCTTCTGCCTAAAAATATACTGGAGACTCTTATGGTCCGTATAAATATCGACATGGACCCCATATAAATAATGCCGCCAAATCTTCAAGGCATGAATTACCGCGGCCAACTCAAGATCATAAGTGGGATAGTTCTTCTCGTGCAGTCTGAGCTGCCGGGAAGCATAGGCTATGACTCGACCGTGCTGTATCAATACACAACCTATCCCAATACCAGAGGCGTCACAATAGACAACATACCCGTCAGATCCCTCTGGAAGAGCCAAAACTGGCGCTGTAACCAATCTTTCCTTCAGCATCTGAAAGCTGCGCTCGCAGGCATCTGTCCACTGGAATTTTGCTGCTTTCTGAGTAAGCCTCTTCAGTGGTGCTGCAATAGAAGAAAAATCCTCCACGAACCTGCGATAATATCCGGCCAATCCCAGAAAGCTGCGCACCTCTGTCGGTGTAGTAGGCCTGGGCCAATTCTGTACAGCCTCAATCTTCTGCGTATCGACCCGAATACCGTCTGCACCGACAATATGGCCCAAGAATGCCACAGAAGTCAACCAGAATTCACATTTGGAGAATTTAGCATATAACTTCTGCTGACGGAGAATGCCAAGTACCGTCCTCAAATGATCTGAATGCTCCTCGGCTGATCGCGAGTAAATCAGAATATCATCAATAAACACAATAACAAACATGTCCAGAAAAGGCCGAAATACCCGATTCATCAGATCCATAAATACCGCTGGAGCGTTAATCAGCCCGAATGACATAACTCTGAACTCATAGTGCCCGTACCGGGTCCTGAAAGCAGTCTTCGGGATATCTGACTCCCGCACTCGCACCTGATGATAACCTGAGCGCAGATCTATCTTCGAAAAATATTTAGCACCCTGCAGCTGATCAAACAAGTCGTCAATCTGGGGGAGGGGATATTTATTCTTTATAGTCACCTTATTTAGCTGCCGGTAGTCGATACACATCCGCAATGACCCATCTTTCTTTCTGACAAACAATACCGGCGCTCTCCAGGGTGATGTGCTGGGTCTGATAAAGCCCTTATCCAACAAATCTTTCAGCTGCTCCTTCAACTCTTTCAACTCAGCCGGTGCCATCTTGTACGGGGGAATAGATATAGGCTGCATATCCGGCATCAACTCTATAGTAAAATTAATCTCCCGCTCAGGCGGAAGGCCAGGAAGCTCGTCAGGAAAAACATCTGGAAACTCACTGACGACCGGAACAGACTGAAGGGTAGGTATCTCCGCTGCAGTATCGTGCACACGAACCAAATGATAGATATAACCCTTCTGGATCATCTTCTTAGCCTTGAGGTATGAAATAAACTTACCCCTCGGCGATGCTGTGGATCCGAACCACTCTATAACTGGTTCCCCTGGAAACTGGAAACGAACTACCTTTTTCTGGCAGTCAACATTAGCATAACAAGAAGACAACCAGTCCATACCCATAATGACGTCAAACTCAAGCATGTCTAACTCTATCAAATCAGCCTTAGTGCTACGATCATAAATGGTCACAGAACAATCTCTATAGATCTGTCTCGCTATAAAAAAATCCCCAACTGGCGTAGCTACCTCAAATGGCTCTATAGGCTCAGACACTATCCCAATTTTACTAGCAACAAGCGGGGAGATATATGATAAAGTAGAGCCAGGGTCAATCAATGCATATACAGATCTGGAGAAAACCAGTAATGTACCTGTGACGACGTTTGGCGAAGCCTCCTGATCCTGGCGGCTGGCCAAAGCATATATGCGGTTCGAGGGACCGCTAGAACCTGAAGCGCCACCGCGGCCTCGACCGCGTCCTGCCGGTGCTGGCATACCTCGCCCTCCAGGGCGTGCAACAGATGGAGCAGAAGAAGAACCGGCGGCTGACCCTGTCGGCTGAGCCACACTCCCAGAACCGCTGGCCAACGGACAATCTCTCATAAAATGGCCCTGACCACCGCACGAAAAACAAGCTCCAGTAGCTTGATAACACTCCCCAGGATGAGACTTCCCGCAATGAGGGCAACGGGGCCTGGGTGGTCTGGTCTGGCTGGGACCTCTAGCCATCTGTGAACCTGCCGCTCTGGAGCTCTGACCGGCCCCAGACGGTCCCGCACTGTCAAATCTCCGGCTGCCTGACTGAGTACTCCGGCCGGACGGAGGTAGCTGTCTGCCTGACTGCTGCTGCTGAGGCTGTCCGCCTAGAGAATCCCCGGAATAACCTGCGGACCTAGCCCTCTTGGGCGGCCTCCTGTCCCGATCTCTACCAGATTGATCAGACCTGTGACGATCCTCCATACCCATCGCATAGGCCTGAAGTCGGGCAATGTCCATATCTGTCTGCAATGACACTGCCATGCAGCCGTCGATCAAATACCGATCCAATCCCATGACATATCTGTGCATCCGATCGGACATGTCTCCTACCACGGCCGGTGCATATCGGGCCAGAGAATCAAACTCAAGATTATACTCGCGCACACTCCGACCCCTCTGCTGCAAATGTAAGAACCGGTCGGCCCGTGCCCGCCGCAACTCTGGGGGTAGAAAGTGGCGGGTGAAAGCAGTCACAAACTGGTCCCACGTAGCTGGGGGAGCACCCTCACCCCTAGATAACTCCCAAGTCTCATACCAGTGAGCGGCAACATCTCGAAGCCTGTGCGAAGCCAGCTCGACCGACTCGGTCTCTGAAGCCCTGTCCAAGTCCAGTGAGCGCCGCATCCTACGAATAAAGTCGTGGGGGTCCTCGTCGGGCTTAGACCCGAAAAACTCTGGAGGGCCACATAATAAGAACTCCCGAACTCTCAGGATGTCCCGCCTGTCATCATCATCATCGTCCCTCCGCCCGCGTCTGCGAGCCTGTCCTGCTACTAGTGTAGTCAGCAACTGTACCGCCTCTCTCAGGGTCCTGTCCTCCGCCCCTGGCTGAGGAGCTGGAGTCTCAGGAGCGGGTACTCGGGCCTCTGGAGCTGCTGAAGGTCCTGCTCCAGGCTGTACTAGTGGGGGTGTAGCGAACCCCTCAAAACGAGGCACAACCTCAGGCAAATCATAGACACGAGCTCGGGTAGATCGCTGTGCCTGACTAGTCTCTCCCATCCTCGCTTTGCCCTTCTGGGCCGCCGTTGCCTTCTTCGGAGGCATCACTGCAAACACAATAGCGAGTCAGATCAAAATCACCCTAACAGCACAGCTCTATCGCACGATCTAAGATTCCAAAGAAAGTAACATCCTAAATGCCCTGTAGCTTCCTGTTTATAGGTGTGATGCACAACACATCGATAAACAAGACTCTACGAGACACGGCCTGTAGACATTCCGAGGACAAACTGCTCTGATACCACTTTTGTCACGACCCAGCCCCGTGGGCCGCGACTGGCACCCTACCTGGGTACCCAGACCAAATCGCATATTCATTACCAAATCCAAACTTATTTCAGAATTTTATAAAATCATATCAAACATAATTTATATCAAAATGTGTCTTAAGCGGTCGCACAAATCAAAATGTCATATCGAATCCAGACTGAGCGGCGGAATAGACATCGCCGGTCAAAAGTGCAAACATAAGCATAAGGGCCATTTAGGGCCATCATAACAAACAGACGGCTTTTAAGACCAGAAAACAAAACCAAACAAACATATATAGGACCCTCACCCCACATATATGACTACAGGCCTCTACGAATTCAAAACAAAGACATATGGCGAGACAGGGCCCCGCCGTACCCAAATAGTCAAATATACCGAACATATACAAAGCAGAAGGAGTCTGTACCAAAAGTGGACTCCGGATCAAAGAGGAGTACTCCGGAATAGCAAAGAGGGAAGCCTACTGTGGAGGATCACCAATATCTGCACCTGCGGGCATGAAACGCAGCCCCCGAAGAAAGGGGGTCAGTACGAAATATGTACTGAGTATGTAAAGCACGGAGTACAGAAATATGGATCAAAACTGAAAGCAAATCAGATAACAAAGTGGAGTACAAATCGGGATGTCAAAATCCGTATCAAAATCATATACGTATACATAATGCAAATGAAATCATGCAAACGCTTAGGAACGTGGTCGCCACTCCGACGCTGGCGCCACACACAACATAACACCAGAAGGTTTCAAATCTCCGTATCTCCGAACACAAACACAAACATAGGTGAGCGTATCGCATCACGAGCCATATCACAGCATAACTCCAAACGGAACCCGGCCCTATGGCGAAGCCTCGGGAACCGTAACACAGCATACGACCGAATTATTATAAGGCGCACGAATCATAACCGGCCCGGGAACCGGTGAAAGAAGTCATAATAAGGCACGAGCGGAGTCGTGAGCAAACAAATGCAAATCATACTTCAAAATAGTCTTTCAAAACATAATAGTTTTACAAATCATTCCATAGCACAAAATAAGCGAATACTTAGTCGATACAAAGATCCGTTTCACAAAAGTTTCCAAAGTGGTACGTATGGCTCAAAACGTAACTTAGCATATCATGATATTCAAAATATATCTCATAGGAGGGAGTTCCAAAATCGAAAGTATCATATCAAACTTTATTCACAAAGATAGCCCAATAAGACAAATAGGGCGTCTCGGGGTTAGCGGGCCCACCTCGAGTCAAATTGAGGTGGCGAACATAATTTACGAACATTTAGGGGCCAAAAGGTCATACATAATCATTTCTAAGTTACCCGACCACATTTCGATAGGTTTCGGACGATTGGTGGCATTCTAGCCAAAATAGAGCCCTTAGGCTTCAATTGAATTGTATGAATAGTAACTTTTCTGTGGATCGGGTTTCGAGGAGCAGAAATGCTCCGGAAGTTCCAATATTCGCCTATCACACTAAGACATGCCAAATGAAGAAGTGGGAAGCTTTACATACCTTACAGACGTCGTATGCTCTCCCAAAAGTCAAGTCCCGTTTCGTCTGAAATCTGCAAATGGTCAAAGTTACCAATTGAGATTCTTAGGCTTAAAAATGCCATTAACTTCATTTTTGTCTACCGAAATTTCGGCAGCATTTCCCCTATAAATCTAACACCCCCGAGACTTAGCTCGGCTCAAAATACATCAACAACAGCAACCCAAACATCATCAAACAATATAAACCATATTCAAACTTCAAAAGTCTACCTTACTACGCAAGTTGGAAATCTTTCATTCAAACTTCAAAATTCCAAATCTATATCCATATTATTGTATTCATTTACTCATTCAAGATTATGCCATCACATTCCAAATACATTCCAAGCCATACACGAAATTGCCCAAAATCCATTACTTTCCATAATTCTTTCAAAACACCAAAAGTCACGACGAACATTCTAACTTGCGTCGTTTCATTCCGAATTCATTAACATCAACCATAAATCATATTTAAAGTCTTTAGCACCTTAGACATACAATGATATACACAACTATACCAAAGGTATACACTTTCCGATAACGTTCCGAAATCATTTTCCAACGCCAATCCAATTCATCAATCAATCATTTACGACATAAAGGCCACAACGACACATTATACAAACTAAACAAGATCAATTCATATCACTTTACACTACATAAGTGCCACGGCTCCAACACCAAACACACACACACACCCACGACTTTTTATATACCTCAAAGTTACGGGATTCTCGTCTATTCTCAATCCTTAACACATTCATATCAATTCCATAACATTAGAGGGGCAAAATTCTTACCTTTTCTTGAAAATCCGACTTGCCGCAAACGTGATTCTTGTGCCAAACAAATTGTATCACGTCGGAGAGCGTCTTGTGCTTGCTATAACTACAAAAGGGACACGATTTTTAGGATTAAAACAAGGCTAGAATTTTTTTTCCTTTTTCTCCTAGTTTTCGGCCGAGAGCTTTTCTTGGCTCTTCAAGGGTTTTGTTTTGTTATGTTCTTGATTAATCTATGGATAAGTATGCATATATACATGATCCATTAAGTGGTCATATGTATTTCACATGACCACTCAAATGGGGCTTGGGCCTTGGCCTTTGGCCGGCCACCCCTAACACTTGGGCCTCAATTCTTATTCAATTTTTCTTGGCCCAATTCGTAAGGATCTCGTTTTGTAATTCCCGAAACTAATTTCCGAAATTTCAAATTTACCCTCGGCCTTCCCCAATGACTTAGGACCAATAGTTTCATAACCAACATAGTCATATTATCTAGAATCAAAATATTTCCTTATAGCACACAAGTCTTATTCATTTTTCTCGATTTCCAATTATGCGAAAACACGGGACATAACATTAGAGTTGGTGGCGGTAGTCTTTGCCTTGAAGATTTGGAGGCATTACCTGTATGGGGTTCATTGTGAGGTATTCACGGATCATAATAGTCTTCAGCTTGTGTTCAATCAGCGAGATCTAAATTCGAGGCAGCGTAGGTGGATGGAGTTGCTCAAGGATTATGACATTACCATTCTTTATCAACCAGGCAAGGCTAATGTGGTAGTGGATGCGTTGAGTTGAAATGTAGTGAGTATTGTAGCTTGGCACGCTTGATGGTTAAGGAGCGTCCCTTAGCTAGGAAGGTTTAGTGTTTGACTAATAGTATGGTGAGGCTTGATATTTATCAACCTGGCAAGGTTCTAGCGTGTATTGAGGCAAGGTTGTCTCTTTTGGAGTAGATTAAGGCTCAGCAGTTTGAGGATGTGAAATTATGCAAGATTCGAGACAAAGTGTTTAGTCGAGAGGCCAAGGAGGCAACTCTTGATGATGAGGGTATTTTGAGGATTAAGGGCGCATTTGTGTTTCTCATGTTGATGGGTTGATTAAGTTCATTTTGGAGGACGCTCACAGTTCCAGATATTCCATCCATCCTGATGCTATAAAGATGTTTCGTGACTTGAAGAAACATTATTAGTGGAGTAGGATGAAAAAGGGTATATTGGAGTTCATTTCTTAGTGTTTGCATTGTCAGCAAGTTAATTATGAGCATCAAAGACTGGGTGGTGTGACTTAGAGGATGCCCATTGATGAGTGGAAGTGGGAGAGGATAGCAATGGATTTCGTGGTTGGTCTACTGAAGACTTTGGGAAGGTTGATGCCATTTGGGTTATTGTGGATAGGTTGACTAAGTTCGCGCACTTCATTCCAGTTCAGACTACCTACAATTTGGAGAAGTTGGCTAGGATCTACATTAGAGAGATTGTCAAATTTCACGGGGTGCCCATTTCTATCATATCAGACAGAGGCACTAAGTTCACTTCCACTTTTTTGGAGGACCTGGCATAAGGAATTAGGTACTCAGTTGGATCTTCGTACCACTTTTCACCCGCAGTCAGATGGTCAGTCCGAGAGGACTATTTATGTGGTAGAGGACATGGTGCGAGCTTGGGTGATCGACTTTGGTGGTTATTGTGGATAGGTTGACTAAGTTCGCGCACTTCATTCCAGTTCAGACTCCTACAATTTGGAGAAGTTGGCTAGGATCTACATTAGAGAGATTGTCAAATTTCACGGGGTGCCCATTTCTATCATATCAGACAGAGGCACTAAGTTCACTTCCACCTTTTTGGAGGACCTGGCATAAGGAATTGGGTACTCAGTTGGATCTTCGTACCACTTTTCACCCGCAGTCAGATGGTCAGTCTGAGAGGACTATTTATGTGGTAGAGGACATGGTGCGAGCTTAGGTGATCGACTTTGGTGGTTATTGTGGATAGGTTGACTAAGTTCGCGCACTTCATTCCAGTTCAGACTACCTACAATTTGGAGAAGTTGGCTAGGATCTACATTAGAGAGATTGTCAAATTTCACGGGGTGCCCATTTCTATCATATCAGACAGAGGCACTAAGTTCACTTCCACTTTTTAGGAGGACCTGGCATAAGAAATTGGGTACTCAGTTGGATCTTCGTACCACTTTTCACCTGCAGTCAGATGGTCAGTTCGAGAGGACTATTTATGTGGTAGAGGACATGGTGCGAGCTTGGGTGATCGACTTTGGTGGTCATTGGGACCAGTTCTTTCCCTTGACGGAGTTTGCCTACAACAACAATTATCACTCCAGTATTGACATGGCTTGATTTGAGGCTTTGTATGGTAGGAGATGTCATTCTACAATTAGTTTGTTCGATGCATTTGAGGTGAGACCCTGAAGTACATACTTGTTGAGAGATTCCTCGGATAATGGGAAGTTAATTCAGGAGAAGCTTTTTGCGGCTCAGCGTAGGCAGAAGGAGTATACAGATCGAAAGGTTCGAGATTTGGAGTTCATGGTTGGTGATCAGGTTCTATTAAAGGTTTCACCCATGAAGGGGGTGATGAGATTTAAAATGAAGGGCACACTAGGCTCGAGGTTTGTTGGCCTTTTTGAGATTCTTTGTCGTATAGGTGAGTTGGCTTATGAGTTGGCCATGCCACTAGGCTTAAGGGGTGTTCACCCGGTGTTCCATGTTTCTATGTTGAAGAAGTACCATTCAGACAGGCCTTATATCATCCAGTGGGACTCATTATTGTTTGATTTGAATTTGTCCTTTGAAGAGGAGCCGGTAGCAATATTGGATTGGTAAGTGAGAAAGTTGAGGTTAAAGGAGATAACTTTAGTTAAGGTGGCTACATGGGAGACCGAGGTCGACATGCGCAGCAGATGTCCCCAACTCATTATGAATTGAGGTACATTTCTCTTAGTTTCTTCTCCATTCGAGGATGAACGCTTGTTTAATTGGTATCTGATATAGCAACCCATTTGGTCGTTTAGGCATCTTAACCATTTACCCTGTTGACCCTTCTCCTAGCTTCGTTAGAGTGTAATGGGTGGCACGATTCCCCAGGTAGTCCGGTGAGTCTAGGTTGATTTGACGAATTTAGAAGCTTTTAAGTTGAGTAAGTGCAAAAGCATTGACCAATAGTTGACTTTTGGTTAAATGAGTTTTTTAGGGATTTTTGTTAGTTCCATTAGGTTCGGAAGGTCGATTATAACTCGATAAGATGGTTGGTTCGATTCTCGAGGCACTCGGACCAGTGTTGGTCCTTTGGTTGGAAGCTCGTTTTGGGCGTTTGGGGGCTGATCGGGCCAAGATGACCTCTTTTGGGAATTCTAAGGGCGCGGGTGAATTCGTACAATATTTTATAGAGGGTTGCATGTTTGGTTTGTATCTGGGAGGTCACAGATGAGTTTTGAGTTTTTTGTTTTTTTTTCTTTGTTTTAATTCAATTATGCCCATTCAAGCTTTTTATTAATGTGAAGAAAAGAGTTTCGGGTTTTAGGTTGAACTTCGTGAAAAAATAGATTTTTGCTGGTTCTGATGTGTCGCATCTGCGGACATGGGGCCAAACCTGCAGGCCTGCCTCTGCGAGGTTTGGTCCGTATGTGAGAGAAAGTGAGACTCCAAGTGAGGTCGCATATGTGGCCATTTATCCGTAAAAGTGAGGCCGCACCGGCAAGGAGTGGTCTGCAGGTGCCAAATCGTGATCACAAGCTCACAAATTTCCCCAATTTGAGTTATTGCAGTCCATTCACAAATTTGCAACCTAGAAGTTTGGGAAGGGACGATTTTGTGGAGATTCTTGGGGTTCTTCAAGTGGGTAAGCCTCTTAACTTTGTTCTATGATTTTATAATGGGTTGACTAAGCATTTTCTGAATGAGAAACTTGTTTTCAAAGGGGTTTTTATTACTACAAAACCCCCGACTATTAATTCCATTTTCTTAACAAATCATTGACGGTTTTGGGGTGGATTCTCTAGTGATTTGCATGATATTGTTAGGGTAAGTTTCTTTCAATTCAAAATTCGATTTGAAAACGGCTTTTTCAACGGATTAAATTCATGGGGTTTCTCCATAATTGGGGTTTTTGACCAAATAATGAAATTAAGCTTATTTGGGGATTAGATTCTTGTGAAACTTGGTATTTTGACTTCCAAGACTTTGGGTGAACCGTTTTCGACACAAATTTCTAATTTTTCCCTAGTGAGCCCGGGGCCACCCGTTAAAGGTCGCTTTTGATTTGGACTTAGAAGCATGGTAATATGGGTATCATTAGTCCTGTAATGTCATATAGATTAATTTTTTGGTAGACTTTGATTGATCTGAGGCGATTCAGAAAGGCAAGGCTCAAGTGGATAAGTTCATGGCGCCTGTTCAGCTTCGAGGTAGGTTATGGTTTACTTATGTCTAGACTCTTGTTAGAGAAACATATGTTGATAGTAGATGTTGAGGGGGAAAGCATGTTAAGCCTTTGGGCATGGTTGTGGTGATAAATCCACTGGTTTGGTATGGATGTTGTTATGTGGGCTTGTCGCCATGTTTGTTATACTCGTGAATTTGATGCGATCATCATTGTATCTTGATATCTCACTTATCTTATGGAAAGGAAGAATATTGTTGACGAATTGAAGTTTGATATACATTTCATGGCAAGTAACTGTTGAGACTACGATATGATTTGTTGTTGAGGTTGATATCATGCATGGCATGCATTCCTTATTTCCTATGGTTGATTTGATATGATTGTGATTGGTAATGACTATAAGTAAGAGAGTGTATCCTCCGAGGTCTTTGCCAGAGAGTGTAAAAGAGAGATGAGTGTTCGTGATCTGAGGTCATTTACCAGAGCGAGAGAGTGCTCGTGTCCGAGGTCATTTGCCGGAACGAGGGTACATGGACTTTGCGGGTACCCCATAGGTCATGGCTTTGAGACATTGAGCTTATGATGTGTGTACAGTTATGGAAAGTTGGTCAGTACATTGCATTGCATCTACATTAATTCATCTACTTTTGACTGTTTACTTGTCATTTCATACACTCCATCTGATCCTATAAATACTTGACATGTTTAGTACTGTACTAGAATGCTTATCTACTCTACTAATTAATTTCTTCTATTTTATATGTGTGATCTGATCGTTGTCGGCCTATGATACGTACAAGTACTTGTGTTGTAACATACTACTCTTGTTGCACTGTTGTTGAGTACAGAGTTCGTTCAGGGTTCCAGTTCTCAACCTCGAGAGTGATCCCGAGGCGACATTCCGAAGATTCTAGGGGAGCTACCTGCCAGATCTGCAGCCCGTATTTACCTCTCTTGATATTTGTCTTTTGATTTTACAGATAGATTTCTTTATACTTTCTAGACTTGTATTTTTTGTACTCCGAATGGTATGTTTACTTGGTGCTCTTTTACAAGTTCATAACATGTTTTGGGATGGTTGTTATTATTATTATTTCTGCACTTTTGACACACACACACACACACACACACACACACACACAAACACACACACACACACACACACACACACACATATCTATATATATATATATATATATATTGTTGACTTGGTATAATTTCTCTTTCATTCGGTAATTATATCTTTAATAATGTGCCTAAGGGAAGGGTTCGCCCACCGGGGGATAGTGTGGGTGCCCTCATGACTTGTTAATTCGGTCATGACATATCTATTCTTCGTTCAAGACTCATTTACTAAACAAATAAATGATTTGGAATACTTCAATACCTAATGGTTCGAATCTGAATAACGCCATTATTGGTGCATATTACTAGATCAACTGCCTCAAACTTTTTTAAAAAATCATAAAACTGGAATTGTTTGCTATAATGTTTCAATATTTTGAACTATAAACTTGTAAAATACATATTGAGCTTTATTTCGCTTATTAATTACATTAAACATTGAAATAAAAGTTGGCATACGTTTTGATTGTGAGAAGTATCTTTAATACATTTATGTACTAAGATTGATGACACTTCATGTTTTTAAGAAATAGTAGTTGATAAGTGCACTTAATACTTCATAAAGAAGGGTGAAGTTCTTGAAAATAATTCTTCTTTGAAATTATTTATGAGACTTTGATTAGTAATGTAATTCTAGATTCAACAAAAGAAGGGATACTTCTTTAAATGTTACTTCATTCAGTTTTGTTGATGCGAAAAATAATGTATGAATTTAGTGGTATAGACAAAATTCTTTGTAAACAGTGTCACATTTATAAAAAAGATGTAATAAAAATTTATTATCACTTTAATACACAAGATGAGTCTTTGCCCATTAATTTTGTTTGAATTTGTAAAGTAGAAGAGGCTAAGTCTAAGGATCAATTTTACTTAATAGCACATTTTAAAAATAGAGGATCATCAATTAGTTTTAAAGAAGAATGTACGAGTTAAGGTCCAAAATTTGGACTTCTTCAATCAAATTTAGGTGCTTAACCATTGGGCTATGCATACATTGTTACGAAACGTCATTTCTTGTGTCTCTGTGTGTGTCTATATATATATATATATATATATATATATATATATATATATATATATATATATATATATATATATATATATATATATATCCTCCCCCATGTGTGATATCACAATTATCCTCCCTTGTGTGTGATGTGACAATTTTCCAGTTTACTCGGGAGAAACTATTTTCTATAAGAGTATAGTTAAAACAACAATAATTTTGATTTCAACATTAAAATCTTGTAATTAAAATAATGTTTTATTTCCATTCATGTTAAAACATTAGTCTAACTGCCATGTTTCATTTAAAGCAGCCTTCGAGGATGTGATGGTTCGTCTCCTCGACAACGAGTGAGCGGACTACAACCACGATGGTAGGTTGTTACTGGTTCTTCTCGATGGCATTCGACATTGTTCCCACTTTTGCGATCACATGGAATGTGATCTTGCCCCAAAGCGCCATTGCTAATTTCCTTACCTCCTTCAGAAACTTCTACAAAAAGTGTAAATGCAATAAATGAAATCAGGAAAAGCAGAACAATTGCTCTGGACATGGCCATCTTCCTGATTCTTAGCAATAAAATTTAAGAATGTTTATTATTTTTAGTGATGAAACATACTAATTTCTTGGTTTATATAGGAAATAACTATATATTTTATTATTTGTTGGAGTGGTTTTGCAAACTTCAAGGTCTAACATACAAATTTTGGTGGAGTAGATGATATCACACAATAAAAAACTATCCTTATGATAATATTTCAAAGAGTTTGCCGGTCGAGTTAACTAAACTACTTCTCCCCCCGCCTTCCACGACCACCTTTTTCGCGACCCAATTTACCCTTACGTGATGGAACCCAACACCTTCGTTAGGTGAACCAGAACTTAATATATAACAACATATTCTAAACATTAGATAATAATATCTAAAATAAGGAAAATAAGATAATCATACCCAGTTATCTGATACAATGTGGAATCGTATCAAATTAATTCTAAAGAACTAGTAATACTAGTCATGAGAATCTAAGATTAGAATAACATATTGTTTTCTAAAATGAAATACATAGATTTCCTAAATGAAAATAAATTGAAGTGAGAACTCATCACTGAAATATCAAGGAAACTCCAAACTCCAGTTTGTAGCAGGATTGGTACTTGAATCCAAATTTGCAAATAAAGTGCAAGAATGAAAAAGGTGTGAGTACGGGAAGTAGTCAGTAAGTATAATAGGCTTCCCCCACGTAATGGCGAGAGTTTTTTAAAAAAATTATCACAACCCAAATTGTCGAAGCAGCGATGACACCTAATCCCAACACGTTAGGAGACTCCAAAATCATGCAAAGTCCATTTTATGAAAACAAAGTAATATGTTTTGAAAGTAGAAATTAACCAAAAGAAAAGTCATAAGATAAAGTTTTTAGAAATGAGATAAACAAAGTCCAATAATGGCGATATGAGTAATGAGGTACTAGAACAACATCTGTACAATAATCTCACTAGCATACATTAACTGAAAGATAGAACAGTAAGGATAAAATAAGGAGAGAGTCCACATTACTGTTAACTAGCCAAGTAGCTAACTGTAAAGTCTTCGACTCGCTCCTAAGGTTGACCCCATCCTCCACTAGTATAGAGATCAACACCTATACAAAACGTGTAGCAAGTATAGCATGAGTACAGTAAATCACATGTACCTAGTACGTATTAGCTGCCCCCGGTAAAGTTGTCACGCCCCAAACCTTGGTGGGAGGAACAACACTCGATACCTTTAACCTTGACCAAGCGAAACAACCTTAGATGACTTATGAAATGTCATACATGCATGAGCCTAAAAAAATAATCTTTCCATAACAATTATGTTCCGTTTCAAGAAACATTTCTCACGTAATGCATTCTCTCTTTCGTAATCTTGTAATACAATATTTGTTCAAAATAATAATACACTCACAAAAAATGTGACAACAATGAAAAGACCATGACGTACATTACCAACTATGTCTATGATACCGACTCACCTCTCAAGACATACTTCAGAAGAAAGTATCAACGAAAGGATAAAGAGTTGAAGAGTTTTGGACAGACATAACTTCGATAGCAGTTGTCTAGCAACTGTTCTGTTGATTTTCTCTAGCAGTTGGTCAAGCAGATATTATTCCTAACTTGTAGTTATGCTGCAAGTCTTATCCTAATATGTTCTCTACAAATATGTAACTAGGACTAGTTATTTGGGTATGTAATTTTCATAACAAAAACTATTTTATTCTAGAGTCTTGTCCTCTCCATATGGACAACTTTACAGGTGTAGTTGTGTTTAAGATTCTTGCACAAGCTATTTCCAATAAAACTACTTTCTCTGTTCTATTTCTTTGGTTCTCTACTTCAGGTTACTATCAGTTTTGGTATCTGAGCAGATCGATCCAACATGGTCAACACCAGATCTTACAATTCTCAAAAAGACACTCATAATGTTGAATCTCTTTCCCATTAAATATCTTCCATTGCATCAAAGTTACATACGATTGATTTGTTAGTGTCAGAAGTTGCTACAATAAAAGCCCAGACTGGCCACAGCAAACAAGAGGAAACCAGTCACCGAATCCATAATGGAGGAAAATTTGCTTGGCAGGAAGTGGAAGAATAGATTGGCAGTCTAGCGTGTCCTAAAAATTCTTCTTGGAGGCCACACACAAAGATGGAATTTCCCAAATTTGAAGCAGGTGATCCTAGAGGATGGATTTTGAAAACAAAAATATATTTTTGCTACTATCAAACTCCAGAGGAACACAAAGTTAACGTTGTAGTGATGTATTTGGATTGCGATGCCCTTGACCTGTTCTCTTGGATAAATCGTGAGAGAACTTTGCTTTATTGGGAAGAGCTTGTTAAAGCATTGCAGGAAAATTATGGTCCTGCAGAGTTCCAAAAACAAGATGAGCATCTTTGTATCATTCAGCAAACAGGTTTTATACAAGAGTATCGTCAAGAATTTGCAAAACGTCTGTCTAAGGTCACAAACTAGCTAGATCAGTGTCTCTTAGGGGTATTTATGAATGGGCTAAAGGAGGAACTTAAATTTGATGTTAGGCTTCAGAAGCCTAGAACAGTTTATAGGGCTATGAGTTTGGCACTTGAATTTGAGAGTAAGTTAGGTCTAATTCACAGCAATATAGGGCCTAATTGGACCCCACCAATAGACCAACTATAGAAACCCATTGCCCTCTGTTAAAAAAATTCCGAACAATGCTGCTTCTTCTTCCCAAAATCTAAATTCACATAGCAATTTTTCTTCCAACTCAACCGGTTCCCAACCTCCTCAAACACAAACAAGGGATAGAAAGAGGAGAAATCTTATGGAACAGGGCCTTTGTTATCATTTTCATGAGAAATTTGCGCCCGCCTATATATCCAAATCTCCGAAACTATCTCTCATGGAACATACAGAAGGAGATCAATTGGAAGATGTTGACGAGGTCAATGCAACAGTCGTTGGTGACCCTCAAGAAACAGACATTACTGAAATTTCTTTGTATGCCATTTTGGGACAATCAGTTGGTGCTGCAATGCAGCTTCAGGGTGAATTCAACTATCGAATGATTTTAATTCTTGTCGATAGTGTTCCTTTGTATTGCATGCTATCTCAACAAAACTCATAGAATACTCTAACAATAACCATATGCTCTTCACAGAGACTCCCACAACTACACCAGACAAGCCTAAGCATGGAATAAGGGATTTACACCTGTAGTATACCTCAAGTTTTAACGATATTACTCTTCCATTCATAAATGGTTCATCTAGAAATACAAGCCTAACTATTTTTAATCGGTAGCCTAGAATTGCACAGCTCTTGGAAAGCCAGTCTATCCTCATAATAATTTCAAAGTTCACCATTCCTATTTCCAACAATTCAGAGGTAGTCTCACTGCTTTTAACTACGGCTACACAATATCTATAGATTCTAGATGCAACAATGAGAATACTAGTAAGGGTATTCACAGAAAAGGGTTCTAAAAATTACTCGGGTTCTACACCAAAATCAAAGGAAAGGTACTTAGTCACATAAGAAAGATTTGAACCTGGAACGATCAACGAATACATATCAAGAGAACAAATAAGGAGAATACTTACCTCGCAACATCAACAATCACACCCTACAATCACCACCAACACCTACTATAAAATTCCAAGTGACTCTGTACCATCCATCAAAGTGTTCTTCACAACTAGCGGGCACTTCCTAGCACCATCATTCACTAGGGGTCAAACTGCGGCACGAGTCAAAACCATCTCTGTAGGGCACGAATAACAAACGCATCGGAACGATCATAAAGGAAGTTCAAGCTCTATAGCATAATCTAGAAACACCTATAAATGCCCTGGTAATCTTTCGATCATGCAAGTGATCAGGCTGCACAAGGAAGACTGCATTAGACACAGCTCCATAGACGCAGACAACTCCTAGGACACATTTAAACCTAGGCTCTGATACCAAACTTGTCACGCCCAAAAACCCACCTTAGACGTGACCGGCATCCGATGTCATGAACAACATCGTGTGGGCCGACGAAAAATCATGTGGGCTCGAAAATAAAATAAAAAAAAGAAGTAAAGATAGAATGGTGCCCCACGAACAATCATGTGGGCTCACCGAATAGTCTCGAAAGCAGTAAGTTCTCTTAAGTCGTAGGCGTATCACGAACCTGCTCCTCAATGATACCTAATATACCATAAAAAAACAATAATGGTATACCTCAGTACTGGGTACTCAGTGAGTGTCTAAGGGGCAATAGTTAACAAAGCAAGATATGATGAATAAAATCAATAAAATGATATTAATGAAAATAACAGTTCCAAACCCAGGAATAAAGTAAGTCAGCAACATTAAAGAGTCATCAAAGAATCCAACAACGATGGACACATTAACTTAACTCCTTACCATTTACCTAGCCAAGTATTTCACTTACGAGTTCACTATCACCACAAGCCACTCACAGGAAACAAGATACAAAACAAGCCACTCACAGGCTAATCAAAGTACGAAACTAACCACTCATAGGCAAATCAATCAATCGATACTTCGGGTTAGGAAACCACGGAAGCTAATTGTCCTCTGGACTAGCACAGCAATAGATACTCTGGGCTAGTAAGCAATGAAGCTCAATAGTCCTCTGGATTGATACAACAATAGATACTCCGGGCTAGGAAGCAACATAGGTCAATCGTCCTCTGGACTGACACAACAATATTCGTATCGATACGTTAGGATCCATAACTGCTAATCATCCTCTGGACTAGCATAGCTTTCCCATCCAGGCCCAAACATAAACAAAATACAAATCATGGCATATTACTAAATCATCAATCATGGCTTAGAGTCGAATCTCACTTCTCAAGTCATCATCTCAAAATAGAGGCATTTCAAGTCATAACCGATTTAGAATCTTATTCAAATCTCTTAATCAATTTCAAGTTCTAGAAACCCATTCAACAACAAAACAAGTTTAAGGTACAACCTTTAGAAAAATAAGTTCAATTATCCAATAATGGGAAAAGCGAGTTTCACAAAGTAGTATAGGTCGTATAAGGTTCGATGCGGGCTTGACCCTACACATGCATGAACTTGTCTAAAAAAAATCATCTTTAATTCCAAAAGGACTTCCACCGAACAAGAGTTATAACTTATACAAACAATCAAGGAAGGATTCTTAAATACAAATCATGCTTTCACAATATAAACGTACTTCAAAAGAAGACATACTTGAAACGACGATTTTTGAAATATAGACATACCTCAAATACCGCTCAAACACACTTCCCAAGATTCAATAATCACACTACAATGGTTTTAGATGAGAAATATTAGAACTTGAATAGTTTCTTGAAGGTTTCTTGGAATTTCAAAAATTAGGGTTTTTCGCAAGCCTTAAATCTTGTTCTTGATTCTTATGGAAGTCATTGGTGGATTATAACCTCTTTGTTTATCCTATACTAGTTCAAACATCAATAATAATCTCATAAAATCAAGAGTCTTACCTTTTGATGGAATCCCACACGCCTCTCTTCTTCCTCTTCTTGAATTTTTCAAGGTCCTAGGGTTTGGAGAGATGATTTATGATCAAGAAGAGATGAAATTTGGTGTATGATTGATGGAGATTAAGTATAGACTCACCTTAGGGTTGTTTTCTCTCAAAAGGTTGTCCTTCAAGGGTTTCCTAGGAAGTTGGAATGTCTGATAAATGAATTGTCGAGTTAAGTGCTGAATTTATAGCACTGGGACATTTTCGACCCCCCTACCTCGCTGACCGAGGGCTATAGCGAGCCCCTACCTCGCTTTGGGGCGAGCACAGCGAGCTCCCCTATCAATTTCACACTTAGCCAAAATTTTACGATTTTTGACCGCTTCGACATTGCTCAGTAAAAAGGCCATAACTTCTAGCACAGAGCTTTGTTTGAGCTCCATAATATACCGTTGGAAAGATATTTCAATGGTCTACAACTTTAATGTTTACGTTTTCTCTAATTCGTAACACAGATTTACTAAAATGGCCTAGAAGACAGACCTACCGAAACTTAGGCGAGTTTAAGAGCCTATAAGGACTTCACTAGTTGGTTTGACCTCAAAACAACTACCTACCACCCGAATTCATCCCGAATGGGTTCATATAGATAAAATATCATCTTAATACTAGTTGTATACTTTCACACCTAACCCGAATTTATGGGGTGTTACAGTGAGATCGACAAATTCTGCCACTGCTTCCCTTCAGTCTTTTAAGATGTTATCAGATACTCCGGGTAATCTGATCCAAACACTTCTAGATGAATTTCAGTTTTTGTTTTTAGAACCACATCTCTTCCACTATTTAGAGCACATTCCCATGCTATTCCACTATTACCAAGTTCAAAACCTCCAAACATTAGACCTTATCGTTATCCACATGGCCAAAAGACTGAAATTGAGACACAACTTGCTGCTTTATTAGAATCTAGTTTCATTCGTCCCAGTTCAAGTCCCTTTACTAGCTCGGTTCTGCTAGTGAAAAAGAAAGATAATTCTTGGAGGTTTTGTGTGGATTACCGTAGGCTTAATAAAATCACTGTACTTGACAAATATCCCATTCCAATATTGATGAGTTATTGGATGAGTTACATGGATCCATTATTTTCTCCAAAATTGATCTTCGTTCAGGGTACCATCAAATCCGTGTCCAACCTGGTGATGTTTATAAAACTGCCTTCCATACTTATTCAGGCCACTATGAGTTTCTCGTAATGCCTTTTGGGCTAACCAGTGCACCATCCATGTTTCAAGCTGCCATACCTTAAAAAATTCATCCCAGTAGTCTGTGACAATATTCTGATCTATAGCCCTGACCCACAACCATACCAACAACACCTTCAAATAACCCTTCATCTTCTTTCTGTTAGTTCATTTTTTTCTAATCCAAAGAAGTGGTTGTTTGGACAACACCAAGTTTGTTTTTTGGGATATGTGATTTCCTGAGATGGAGTAGCTGTGGATTCTAGAAAAAATATTTGCAGTGTTGGAATGACCTGTTCCAAAGAATGTCAAGAAACTTTGAGGTTTCTTAGGTCTCACGGGTTATTATCGGCACTTTGTTAAGAACTATGGGATCATAGCTCGTCCTTTAAAAAAATTGACCAAGAAAGATGCTTTTCTCTGAAATGCACAACTAGAAGAGGTTTTCCAAAATCTTAAGAGAACCTTCACATCATTACTAGTGCTTCATCATCCCGACTTTACTCAACAGTTTGTAGTTCAGTGTGATGCTTCATCTAATGGAGTAGGGGCTATTTTACTGCAACAACGCCATCCATTTGCCTATTTTAGTAAGGGATTTTTCTTTTCTTAATTGCATTAAATCTACTTATGATAGTGAATTGTTGGCTTTGGTCCTTGCACTACAAAGAATGAAGCACTATCTTTTGGGTCGGCATTTTATTTTCACCACTGATCATTGAAGCCTAAAGTACCTCTTGAATTAGTAGGTCACTATTGTTGAACAGCAACACTTATTGTTCAAATAGTTGCCTTTTGATTTCATTATTGTCTATAAGTTAAGAAGTGAAAACAAAGGAGTTGATGCCTTATCTCGTCGCCCTCAACATGCTAATTTTTTACTTTGGTGATGCATATTCCATTAGATTTCACTGATGTGAGAGAAGCAATTGAAGTTGATCCATATGCTAAGCAGATTCGGGATCAACTTCCCTCTGATCTGCCGACTCATCCAAATTTCTCATTGCCTGCAAACTATCTTTACTACAAATCTCAGCTAGTTATTCCTGATTATCCTGAGCTCAAAGACAAGGTTTTAGCAGAGTCACATGATTCTCCAACAGGAGGGCACGGAGGTTACTTGAAAACTCTCAAAAGGGTATCTGCAAATTTTTCCTGCCTTGTTTGAAGCTTGATGCTAAATTGTTTATCCAGAATTGTTTGATATGGCAGCAACATACCTTTGCCCATTCCTAATAGAGTTTAGGAGGATATCTCCATAGACTTCATTGTTAGACCTCCTTCTTCGAATGGCTTTGATACTATCGGGACTCAGCCCGAAACTAAAAAAAAAAAAAGAAGTCCTTCGTTGATTGTTTGTATATGTCTATATTTCAAAAATTGTCGTTTCAAGTATGTCTTCTTTTGAAGTACGTTTATATTGTGAAAGCATGATTTGTATTTGAGAATCCTTCCTTGATTGTTTGTATAAGTTATAACTCTTATTTGGTGGAAGTCCTTTTGGAATTAATGATGATTTCTTTTAGATAAGGTCATGCATGTATAGGGTCAAGCCCGCATCCAACCTTATACGAACTATAATATTTTGTGAAACTCGTTTTTCCCATTATTGGATGATTGAACTTATTTTTCTAAAGGTTGGACCTTAAACTTGTTTTGTTGTTGAATGGGTTTCTTGAACTTGAAATTGAATAAGAGATTTGAATAAGATTCTAAATCGGTTATGACTTGAAATGCCTCTATTTTGAGATGATGACTTGAGAAGTGAGATTCGGCTCTAAGCCATGATTGATAATTTGGTAATTTGCCATGATTTGTATTTTGTTTGTGTTTGGGCCTGGATGGGCAAGCTGTGCTAGTCCAGAGTATGATTAGCCATTATGGATCCTAACGTATCGATACGAATATTGCTGTGTCAGTCCAGGGGACGATTGACCTCCGTTGCTTCCTAGCCTGAAGTATCTATTACTGTATCAATCTAGAGGACGATTGAACTTCGTTGCTTCCTAGCCCGGAGTATCTATTGCTGTGCTAGTCCAGAGGACAATTAGCATCCGTGGTTTCCTAACCCGAAGTATCGATTGATTGATTTGCCTGTGAGTGTTTTGTTTCGTACTTTGATTAGCCTGTGAGTGGCTTGTTTTATATCTTGTTTCCTGTGAGCGGCTTGTGGTGATAGTGAACTCGTAAGTGAAATACTTGGCCTGGTAAATGGTAAGGAGTTAAGTTAATGTGTCCATCGTTGCTGGATTCTTTGATGACTCTTTAATGTTGCTGACTTACTTTATTCCTGGGTTTGGAACTACTATTTTCATTAATGTCATTTTATTGATTTTATTCATCATATCTTGTTTTGTTAACTATTTCCCCTTAGACACTCACTGAGTACCCAGTACTCAGGTATACCATTGTTGTTTTTTTATGGTATGTTAGGTATCATTGAGGAGCAGGTTCGTGATATGCCTATGACTTAAGAGAACTTGCTGCTTTCGAGACTATTCGGTGAGCCCACATGATTGTTCGTGGGGCACTATTCTATCTATACTTTTTTTTTGTTTTAGTTTCGAGCTGCGTCCCGATGTTTGTGATGGAGAGGTGCTGTCACGACCCAACCAGAGGGCCATGCGGGCACCCAGAGCTAACACACCGAGCACCTTTAAACATAAATCTCATAAACATTTCTGGGTGGACCATAAAGATAGTTTCTGGATATCATAATCTGCAAGAACATATATCACAATATAACGGCCTATCTCTATATAATCTTCAACAAGTTTGTCTATCATCACCAGCCGACAAGGCTACTAAAATGTTATACAGTGATATGAACCTTTAGGGTTAGGAAATATCTAACTATACACACATGTCTACGAGCCTCTACATAGAATCCAAGTGACCGTAAGGACCAATACCAATAGACTGCAGCTCCGAAGTAAGTGGAGTGCTCCTGAGAGTCCGCTGATAAATCACCTACGGGTCAAATTCGTGTACCTGTCTACCTGCGGGCATGAACGCAACATCCACAAGAAAGGACGTCAGCAGAAAAAATGTATTGAGTATGTAAGGCATGATTAATAGCATAATAAGAAATATAGAACATAACATGAGATAAGGATAACCTGTTTGTCTGATTGCCTCTTAGGGCGAATATCATGCATGCTTAGTCTTTTCATAAAAGCCTTTCACATACTTGTATAACATAATAGTGCTGCGGAACGTGCAACCCGATCCATAAATGTTAGTGTTGTGGAACGTACAACCCGATCCATAAGTATAGTGCTGCGGAACGTGCAGCCCGATCCATATATGTTAGTTTCGAGGAGCGTATGGCTCGATCCATAAATATAGTGCTGCGGAACGTGCATCCCGATCCATATATGTTACTGCCGAGGAACGTAAGGCCCGATCCATAAATATAGTGCTGCAGAACGTGCAACCCGATCCATATATGTTAGTGCCGAGGAACGTATAGCCCAATCCACAAATATAATGCTGTGGAATGTACAGCTCGATCAATATATGTTAGTGTCGAGGAACGTACGGCTCGATCCATAAATATAGTGCTGCGGAACGTGCAGCCCGATCCATATATTTTAGTGTCGAGAAACGTACGACCCGATCCATAAATATAGTGTCGCGGAACATGCAGCCCGATTTATATATGTTAGTGCCGAGGAACGTATGGCCCGATCCGTAAATATAGTGTTGCGGAACGTGCAGCCCCATCCATATATGTTAGTGCCGAGGAACGTACGGCCCGATCCATAATATAATATATACATATACATAATGTAAATACCCTGCATGAAAGCTCATATGAAGGCTACAACTTTATCGGAGTGACGTAAGGTCGGTAACCTCCGATTTATATTATGGAGCTATCATTATCGCTATATTTCATCTTGAAGGAACAAGTGACATAAGATGAGATCAACAACAGTGAGTAGAATCAAGGAAATCATGACATAATACCAATGGTCTCATAATAGCATTAAAATCATGAGCTTTGGAATTTCTAGAATTAAAATCATCATCATCATGTTTATCATAAAAAACATCTCATCTTTAGTACCACAAAAAGATTTTAAGAATACGGAACTTCTAACTTTTAGAAGTAACAAGGTTATGGAAACATCTATGAAATCATAACATAGGAATCATGCCTTTTGAAAGAAAGGGACTAGCCTTAACATACCTCTTTGGTCTCCTATTACTTAACGCTTATCCTTCTAAGCTCGTAAATCTACATTCAAGAGAATTCATACCACTGTTAGGCGTATCGCCATTTGCTTATCTTAAGTCTTCGAGTTAATTCCTTTTAAAATCTGCCGAAATTCGGGCAGCATCTCCCCTGTATTCTTTACCTCCTCCAAATACCAAAACAACTCCCAAACAATACCAACAACATCAACAACAATATCAATGCCAATATATTCTATAAAACATCCCACACGATATTTCTCCTATTTCCAAACCGACCATAACAACATCCATAATACCATAATCAAAGAATTATATTCAATTTAATCTCAAATTAATCCAAAATTCTCTTTCAAACTCAGCTCATCGCCATCAACTTCAATTCAACTCTTTATGACTTTTCTCCTATGATTCTTTCCTTTCTAAAATTTTCTAAACCTTTACATCATGTCAATGATGTAAATAATAGTAGGAAAAACATACCTTATAGTGGAAGAACTTCACTTTATTCACCCCTTTTCAAGACTAAGTTCGTCACCACCTTGAAGAGATATAAGAACAATGACCTTCCATGAATTTTCTTTGAGATTTTGATGTTTATATTCTCTCTTGATGATATGGAAAGGTTGTGGAAGATTATGGAGGGTTATGGAGTATTATGGAAGTTTATAGAGAGTTATGGAAGGTTATAGAACCCTCAAGAATTCTCAAGAATTCTTTAGAAATATGAAGGATGATAAGATGGTGAAAATGATGAAAATTAATGGGTTAGAGGGGTATTTATAGGTGTGTGTTGGGTCGGGTTATTGTAGCACCCGGGTACTGTAGCAGCGTTTATCTGCTCCGTCCGCCTAACTTGTAATGTCCTTAACTACCTGCTCCAATGTTGCATTGATGAATGTTTTATTGCGTTGGAAACTAGACTCGAAGAACTTCATTTTAGGATTTTGAAATGCCATAAAAATCCTTATACTCCTAGAGATATACCCCTCCAAAGTGGACCCAATATTCTGTCCAGAATTCTACCAACTTTTTTCCAAATTTTCGACAAACTTATTTTCTCCGCTTTTCTTGGTCCCAGAATCTTCCGAAAATCTCCATACGTGATATTTATCATTGATCATACTTGATAATAGTCATTTCCTTTGGTTCCAAGTTTGTCCTTCCCGGTTTCGACTTACGAGATCGTAATTCATCCTTTACTTCATTGTTACGCACTTCCCATGGCTTGTACCTTCCAAAACTTTATGGGACATATTCGATACTCTATTAATATGGTGAAGTACGTGGCATACTCATGCTATGAACGTGTGAGGTTTAACATCCTTCCACCCTTAGAAACATTCGTGCTCGAATGTTGTAGCTTGCGAGCTTACGACGCTTTCATTAGTTTCTTGAAATGGCTGTCTTTCTTTAGTTTCTAATCACCATGCTCTTGTACTATAGGCTCATTAGTCTTCTTTCATATCCTCCCAATTCTCTGTCAAACTAACTCATTAGTTAGTTCCATATCCTCACGTTGTTATGTATGTACTCAGTGGTCAACTGATATCTAGTTACTGTCCTAGGACCTATTTCCATTACGATGGTCTTAACACATGATTGCTATGGCTCCTTTCTAGTCTATGAGCACTCTTAATTGTTGTACTCTTTTGCCTTTCTCCTTATTTCTCTACTAGTAGACAAATTCTCTTATTCAGATATGGCTCCCTTCCTTGCTTGCTTCTTTGGTGCTAATTTAGATTATCCCTTTTTGTACTCGTCGACCTTATATACATACCATATTATCTCCTTTTTAATTCTTTGGTCGGACTCTTTAATTCCTTAAAATATCATCCTATTCATACTTGAACTTTTCCTACAATTTCCTCTCCTCAGGTTTAGCATAATTGCAATATAAACTCATAAACATGGAACTAAGATAAAATCCTACTTAATCATAACTTCCTTTTGATACGAGTATGCTTTATTTTTAAGTCCTTGATTCTTTTGTACCGGTGATCATTTGAGACTTAATTAGCCGATGTTCTTCTTTGACTCCCTATCGTTGTCCTTACACCATTTTTGTCGGCCATTGCATCATGACGATTGTCTATATGGTTCTATAACATATACTCTCACATTTGCTATGACTGGTGACTTGTGACTCCGTGACTTACGAGGTACTTTCTAATCTCAGGTAGCACTGCTGTCTTTCTATCCATAGGCACACTATCTCCCTTTCCTTTGGAGATCATTGAACTCCCTATAATTATTCCTCTTGTTAAAACATTCATCTCTTCTAGTGCTAAGATTTCCCTTTCTTGAGCTTCGGAATATTGTAGCTCATCTTAGAACTGAATTTATTCTTCCTTCCTTTTAAAGGATGTTTTCATATACCGTAGCCTTTGAGTGTTAACCTTATTTGATTGTCACCTGGCCAACCTTAGCGATCCTTTAACTTCTCTATTCCATATAATGCCGGAGTTCTTTTTATCGTATGGTTTAACTTGTTTTCCTTTTTGCAGGTTGAGTTCTTGTATCAAATAAAAATGCTTATACATATCGATACAATCCAAATGCCTTCTTTATTGTCTTTTCACTTCTACCTCTCATGACTAGTAGTCCCTTAGGTTAATGAATTAATGGGGACATCGGAATTCATTAGGCCCCTTATGGAGTGTTCGACTATACCACGCTCTTTTAGCCCTAGTCTTTCTCCACAAGTATCTTCTTAATATCCTTGAAATTCTCCTGGCTCTAGGTTCCCAATTCCTATTTATGTCTATAATATACCATTGAAAGTTGATATTCAACACCATCATTTCCCACGACTCGTCCTTTCATTAGCTTAGCTCATTTGTCCCGTAATTCTCCTTAACTACTCGTTTGCATCGCAGCTATGCATCATAGTCGTTCTAGTGTTCTGTTAGCTCTTGTTCTTATCATGAAATCCTCACAAAGTACACCCTTTCCTTTCTTCTTTCGTTGCGTCTTCATCTTCCTTTATGATACGACAACTTGTGCACACATATATAGATATATATCTAAAAAAAATTATTTTCTTCATGATCGCATCTTTGCATCTTTCACATAACTATTGTCTTATAATTTCAATTTGTTTTCCCTTGGGCAAGCCTACTGATTCACTAACCTTCTCCTTGTTATTGGCAGCCACATAATTCCCTTTAACCATGTAATTGACACCTCCTCCTTCCTTCAGTCCTCATAGTTTCTTTTGTTTCCCTTTACTCGTAAAACGCCTGTTTCCATTAGTCATCCTTTACTCTTAGGTTAGGAAACCTTGAAGTGTTCTGTTACCTGTGAGAATCCCTTTTGATGCTGAAAATCTTTTCTTGAGGTACTTTCTTCCCTTAAATAGGCGTACCAATCATGGGTTCACATCAATTCTCCTAGTTTCTCAGGAGTTCAAAATTTCCTTATCGCTCTCATAAGATCTGTTTATTTCTTCTCAAGGATGCACCTTTGTCCATTATTTACAACCTTCTTATCTCTAGTTATGAAAATGTATAGGTTGGTTCCAAGGTCCTCACATTCATCCCTTGTCACGTACAACATGTTACACCCCGATCTCATCAGGGCATGATGGGCACCCAACCCTTACTTAGAGCTGAGCGAACCCTCTGGTATTAACACAATAAAACTGGACATATAATTTTTTTTGGAAATATAATAAAGTACTTTCAGTCAAACCATAGAAATTTTGCGAACGATACTTCATTAATCAAAAATCGAATAAGTCAAACGGACATATCGGCCTACATGGTCACTTTACTCAACACATGACATCTCAACATACTAACCACATGACACTGTTTGCAAAGTCTCTAAGAGTAAACACTTGAATCATATGAGTCGGGATAGGGCCTCGACATACCCGTACACACACATGATAACCACAATGACTCGGCACTGCTCCAGGAAGAAAATGGAGTTTGCCAATCCCAGCTGATAGCCAACCATCCTGGCTGAATAATACTTCTACATGCAAGACAATCTGGGATTGTGTGGCATGAACACAGTGCCCCCAGGCAAAAGGACGTCAGTGCGAACAATGTACCGAGTATGTAAGGCAGCAGTGATCATAAATAATGAGACATAAGCCATAATGAATGTATGAGAAACCACCTGTAATATGAATAGCCCCGAAGGCAATGACTAAATATGTAAATATATGCCATACTCGGCCCTTTAGTAAGGGACTCGGTGAAATATAAATATATACCGTACCCGACCCTCTAATGAGGGACTCGGTGAGTGAAGTCATCATATACCATACCTGGCCCATCATGGGACTCGGTGCCATAATCATATCGTCATATATATATATATACCGTACCCGACCCACTAGTGAGGGACTTGGTGAACAATGCAGTGAAACTGTGCACGAATACATACCCGGCCCGGGACTCGGTGAATGATATATTAACGGCATGCATGAGCAAAATATCATGAGCAACCATATGCAAACTAAATCATCATCTGAGACTCAATAAAATAATTAGAATGAACTAACATTTGAGAATGTAAGACAACAGTCATGTCAAGTACCACTGAGAACTAGAATTCATTGGAGTCATAATGTAAGTGAGACTCATAAAATTATTGTTGAACTCTTTGAATAACCTGGAAGCACCCTCAAATGTCACTATGGGTTCAAAATAGGACTTCAGGAATCATAGACACGTATCAAGACATAATGAAATAGCTTCTGAAAATCAAGAACATTAGCCATTTTAGTATCTCTACGAATAGAAGCTTCTTTGGAGTTTATATGTTCGTCGTCTGTTTGTTCCATATAGACCATGCCAAAAGAAGAAAAGGGAATAGCCTTAACATACCTTGTCGCTTCTCATGTTAACCATAACTTAGGTCTTGGGCTTCGCCAATCTACAAACAATACCAAATATTCCAATAATCAAATTAGGATACTCTTTCAAACCAATCCTTAATTACTTAGAAATCTAACGATATTCGGGCAGCATCTTCCCTAAAAACATAATAATCCTCGTGATTCCAACTTAGCAAAAATATCAATCACCATACCAATAACAATATCAATAAATACATATCAAAATAGAATCAAATCCATTCTTAAATCACCTCCAAAACAGCCCAATATACATTCCTATACCGATACTTGTATACATTTCTTTATTTTTGTATATACATAGTATAACAACAAACACAACAACAAAAACTACAGCCAATCCCACGATATTCCAACACACCAAAAAATTCATAACAACCACCAAACAGTCCACATGATAACAATAACAATTTATCCGATTTCTCGCAATTAATTTCGTAGTTCCCGTCTCACAATTTAACTATGACCTGGACGAATTTAAATATATCTAGTACAGATGAATTCTTACCTTATATTCCAAGAAATAATCTTCTTCCACCTTACTTCACTACGAAGAAAGCCCGGATTCAACAAAACGATAAGACGGAACAACGAGATTGAAGCGGTGAGCAAAACCCGAATACTGTTCTTGAGAAAAATAAAAATTATACTTGATCTCATGAATTTTTTTATCACGTTGCTACATACAGTGAGTGTCGTATTGATGTTCTAGAAATATATGTGAAATATGTATGTATATCTATGTCCATACTTACTAATTGAGGAAAAGAACTTAATATCACTTTTGTGATTACATATGGCACCATTTTGTTTATCCAACTTACTCGTAATCTAAGGGTGCCACCAATTCATAACATAGACCTTAGTCATCCTTTGCTACCCCACCATGTGAGAAATGTCAATTCCCACTAATTGCTATTTAATTATTTTATTCCCAACATTGAACCGATTACATCTAGAATTAATTTCTTGATCTCAATTCACTTAAACAGTGATCACCTTTAACATACTCCATATACCTATTGTCATAATCATGTAATATAACACTAGTCCATAGCCTCATTTTCCATACATGAAATATTATTTGCAATCATCGTCGTCACACTTTTTCATCTTAAATCATTTCGGGACTTCATTCCTTGTATACACCGAGTTCTTGATTTTCATGCTTGACTATGACCAAATCTTCCGAGCTTAAGTAAATTTCCTCATGTTGGACGGTTCAATTTCCTAGTCCAAAAATACGGGTTATTATAGCTTGGACCGTATTTCATTCGAACAAATTTCGAACCTTGACGAAACTTATTTTATCCGATTTATTTGACTTCTAATCCTTTGAATACATCTGTACCATCACTCTAACCACTTATAAGATTGAGGGATAACCTCGTTTCCATTTCCAATGTCATTTAACTCATACGCTTTCCAACGCATGAAAACACGGGATGTAACATCCTTCCCCCCTTTTGAACATTCGTCCTCGAATGTTAAACTAGTCCGGTAAGTATACTGGTTATGGTGATCTCATAATGAATCTGTTGTAACTCGAATTCATCTATTGTGCTGTGCCTCTCTTCCTTTATCCTAATGCCATTCTCCACTTGACATCTGTTAATATTGAGTTTCCAAAGAAAGTGGTCATAATTCAGCTACTTTCGTAATTGACTGAAACTTACTATATCCATCTATACTTGAAGCTTACGTCGAGTTTTTCTTGTTTGGAGTTATCCTTCTAATCCTTTGACATGCACTATCTTAACATTCCCTTTGAGTAGTTGAAAATGAGTTTTCTTCTTAGTAATGAATCTCGGTTGCAATACTCCCTTGACACCTCAAGAATATCCTTTCAAGAGATATAAGTGAGTCACTCTCCTGATAAGATTCTCCTTGATAATTCAAATCGTCGATCCCTTTTTTTTTTTGCCTCAACTAGTCTAGAAACCTTTCGTACTTATCGTTGCTCCTTCCCATAATCTTAATCGTATAGTCATTACCTCTATACCCATATTATTAAATCAACCATGTGAATCATTTGTTACATACTGATACCATGTCATCTCTTAACCTCTTGCGATTACGTAATAATCAGGAACCTTCTTCTTATCTTTAGAATCCTCTTCGGGTGTCTCTTCTCGCTTAACTTACCTCTAAACAAAGGTTAAAATACATGATGATCTTAAGGGGTTTTAAATCCCATGTTAATCATGTCCCATAATGATTCTCTCGAGAGCACTCTTTTGAGGTAAATTCTCCCTATAGACCCCCTATCATCACATTGAGGTAATACCTCTCTTTTGTCATATGCCTATTTTTCAAATTTGTTTCACATTTTGCATCACTTTACGAAGTGCTATCTTGAACTTTCCTCCCTCTTTTGTCCTTCGGTCCATACCTCTTACCTTCATTCTTACGTCTATGCTTGTCGTATCACCTTATAATGTCGAAGGTCAATTTACCTTCGTTGTCCACTGTCTATAACTATCTCACCATAGGATAGATGCCTTTGTCATAGTGTTCTTTGCCACAAATTCATTGATAACCATAGGTCATCTTGCGCATTAGCCCTTTTTAGTAATATAGCTCATAACTAATCCTTCTATTACAACCCAAACTTAAGGTGCCCGTCCTTTTGTTCGTTCTCTTTAAATTCACTGTCTTCTAGTAACCAGCTTGTTCTGATCGTTTCGCTTAAACCATTTAACAATTTCCCTTAATCCAACTTATAACACTTTAGGCACATTATGTCATGTCGTTTCTTATCATACTCCTTTCCCTTCCTTTATTCACCCTTTGATTTTCTCATATCCTACTGTAGGAGATTTTTCTGTCCCTTCTCCTTTGCTACTTGTAATTCACAATATCATTAGCAAAAAACTCTATTGCCTACATCTTAGCCTCTAATCCAGTATAGCATTGCTATCCTTTATAATATCTCTTAAGTTACTCACTTCCATTCTCTTGTCGGATTCTTTCTTTTCATAAGCATCCACTTTCTAATGTCATATCATTGAAGACCTTTACAAATGATTCTCAGCACTGTCTCAAATACCATCCTGACTTCTACCCATTTATTGCTGGCTTTCAGATCTTACTAACTTCTTTCAGCAAGGGATCTCAATTGAAATTTATGCACCTATATCAAAAATATTTCAGTGTCAATTGTTTCTATTTAAACCAGCATTTCTCTCACCCGCTTCCCCCCCCCCCCCCTTAAGGGTGTACTTATACCATTATCTATTTATATTCTGCTCCATGTCCCCATTTCCAATCTCGAATTCATCTGATCCTTTCTCCAATTCACCTGGTATACTGTACCATACCCATGTCTTATTTATAACTTTGATTATCCACGTACGAAACCTTAACAAAATCTCGAAGCGACGAGAACCTTTCTATGTATAGTACAAAATCTCATCTGATAATCTGTAATAAAATAATCTAACCAATGTAGCAACTCATCCAAAGTCACATTCCACTCACTCTAATAAATAATTATTTAGTACTTGTAGTCGTTCCAAATTCTAAATTAGGTAGCACTTATATTTGGATGATAAGTGTCCAAAGATCTCTTGTACTATTATCTTTATCCCAACCTGCATCATATGTTTCCTCTAATAAATTTACAATACATCATTTGTCCCTCAAACCTACAATCCCTGTCCTTTAAGGATTTCACTGATTCCGAGGTGAAGTCATATACATGTAGTACTCCTTTATGTCTTATGCTCTTTTACCCTTGTTGTGTACCCGGTACCGACTTCTAACTTACTCAAAATCATATCGGGATCATCTAAATGACAATCTTATCTTATAACCTTATCGTTTTACTATACCTTTAAGTTCGTAGCTATATATTTCCCTTTCGTTCTATACTCGTACTCAATTTATTATATCTATCTTGGGTGCTTCCTTTAGAATTCCCTTATCATTTCTCCAGTTTATGTCCATCTTTTATTTTGTGCACGAGGAATCGTATGCTACCTCTGTATCCTTCGAAAAACATTACTTCTGCATAACCTCTTTTCATTTTCAAAACGTATTTTGTTCATCGCTGTTTGTTCTAATCATACCAGTCATTTTCTAGCACTCATTCTACCTCATTGCTCATCTTTCTATAGTTTGGTCCTTCACCATTCCGTCACTTATTTTACTCGTGTTCTCGGCTATACATGTCATAACCTATTACTACACTGTTATCTCGCTTTCTTCTTATTTCCTTCTTTCAATTAACTCCTTCTTTTCTTGTGCTCGCTTTCATTTCCGTTATCACATAATCCTTATTCTGAACTTTCCCTATAGAACTTTATAAGTCTTTCCTATTCGTTCTATACCTTGCCTTTCCATTTCATATTTGCCTTTATACTTTAGTCACATAGATCACGTCATATCTTTTAGTCACTTCCTCACTAGGCTTTACTCATTTTCATGAAAATCCTTATTATATTCACATAATATCTTGTTCGTAATCAATCCTATAGTGTAACACTTCTTAACCTTATTCACGATTCTTACTATGGTTTAATTACACTCTGCGAGGTCGACATACTTAACCTTTTACCCTTTCTGATCAATCTTATCCTTAATACCTCACAAGCTATCTTATCAACACATTCATTTTCGTCACAATTCTTCCTCCTCTGCACTCTTGTCTCAATCATACTATTACTTCTTTTAACTATAAACTCGTCGTAATTTATCCCTGCTTATCAGTTCAGTCGACACCTCAATATAACACTCTATTAATACTTGCTAGCCCTTCCTAAATCATCTCTTAGTATCACAAGCCCTTCCAAATTATCCTAGCATCTCTTTTTACCATATCGATATCGACCTCAAAATTACTATTACTATCAATTTAACAGTTAACTTTATTTCTCGAAGTCAGACTTGCAACTTGGTCAAATCCTATCATTACTATTGACACGACCTCTCAAGACATATTACGAACTTATATCTCATTCCCTTTTTATTTATAGGAAAATTTTGGCAGAGTTTCCTCTGTATTTCTTACTATCCCAAAACCTGCACGCAGGAAATACGAACAATGCCTCACAGGGCCAACATATATACATATATATCATATCATATCATATCATATCATATCATATCATATCATAGCCACACAGGGCTCCCAATATCAACAATAGTATGAAAATGATGAACTTACCTCGTATATCCAACTCAAACTGTAGCTGTTATACTTTCCTGTTTACTTCCCCTTTCAATCTTTAACTGCAGGTTTCAATCATACATGCAACATTCACACTATATCTGACATATATTATGCTTACCGTTACTTTTTTTTTTACTGATTCCTTCAGCTTCTTCAGTTCACACATTATAACTGAGCTTATCATCAACATATGTATACATTCAATCAATTTTCTTACTATACTTACAATTACTTACCTTGATGATGACCGATGTTACACCTCGGAAAATCTTCCGTTAATGCTTAAGTGAATGGGCTAGTGAAGGGTATGAGTATACGATATGTTCATGAGTAAGCGATGACATTTGACGACTTTAGATAAGATTTTAAAGATGTTAGAGATGGGGGAAGAGAAGGCAAAGTATTGGATAAGTATCGCAAAGGAAATACGAGTAACGAGTTAGCGAGTCTTTAAGCATGTCATGGGGAAGAGTGATAACGTCCCTTAGATTGTTATTGAAGTTTTGAACAAGTGTTAAGAAGGTTCCATATGGATTGGAGATCAAACGAGACGACGAAACGAACTTCGGAACCCCTGGGAGTTATACGGCCAAACATACTGGCCGTATAATTTATACGGTCCGTATGTTTGGGACCGTATAATCAGCCCAGCAAGGAAAACGTTTCTCGACCAAATGTACTACCAAACATACGGCCCGTACAAATTATACGGACCGTATGTTGGTCCGTATATTTGGTCGGGACAGATTTTAGCTCAATAAATGAAAAGGCCAAGTTATATTTCATTTCATTTCCCTTGACACCCCTTCTCTCTAAAACATCTCTCTACATATATTCCACAAGATTTCAAGGATATTTAGTGATCAACAACACAGACCAAGTGAATCAAGTGTAAGGAAACCCATTAAGATCATTCAAGTCGACATTGTGAGAAATAGTTTGAATTGAATTGTGACTCTTGTTGTGTTGTGATATGAATGCGTTATAAATTATGTTAAGATCATGAAAATGGTCATTTTATATAAATGAACGAAGTCGGGTGATATGACCATGAATATGGGTGAATTAGGAGCGAGTTGAGAAATCTAGATAATGTGGTTAATGTAAATGATTAATGGCCATTGTTATGGTATTGTGAATGTATTGTTGACATTTGGGAGTTCAATTACGATATGGAGGAATGTTGTATAAATAAAGGAGATGCTGTCCGATTTTCTCTAGCTTTAGCCATGTGTGCTAGTTGTCGATTCTAACGATAGTATGACCTTTAATGAAGGTATAAACGCAAGCGTTGAAAGATAACATGAAAGTGATATATAGTCGAACAAAAAGGTATGTAAGGCTAACCCTTCCTTCATAAGGCATGGTTCTTTGGCCTAACGTCTAAATCTTCTATAAGTCTATGATTTCTTCAAATGATTGACCTTCCAAGCTAGTAAGCTCATGATGCTTGATGTGCTACGATAGTACTAAGTTCCTCGTATGACGAGTAGGCCTATAAGATAGATGTAATGATAATGATGATTACAGTGATAATGATAGTAACGATGATGAGGATAATATGATGCTAAAGATGCCTATGAGCTATTATATGTATGTGTGCCTATGAAGGACTATAATAAGACCGTGAGCTTATGATGCCGGGCAGAATATATGTATATGAATATGTATAGAGTATGTATATGATTAAGTAACGCGCGCACACCTCTGCAGATGGTACGGATAACCCTGATGCCTTGGTAGGGCCAGGTATGTATGACCTTGAGCCTTGGTTGGCCAAGTATGTATGAAACACCGAACCTTCATTGTCGGGCACGCTATGTATATATATATATATATATATATATATATATATATGGTAAGTATATGACATCAATATGAGTACGAATATTTTATGAATAGGAATATGAATGGGAACAAGAATATGAATGCGAAAATGAATGTGAAGGTAACTAAGTACGGATGTAGGTGTATGTACACGGATACGCAATAGAAATGGAATGTCCTTGTGGAAAGCAAGTAAGTGCTATGACGACGATATTATTATCTCCCATGCTATGCTATCTCATATGTTGACTACTATGCTTCTATATTGTTGTTGATCAATCTTTACATACTCAGTACATTCTTCATACTTACGTCTTTTCGTTTGTGGACGCTGCGTCATGCTCGCAGGTGCACAGGGAGACAGACTTGATCCATAGCTGCTTTCTCAGAGATTATATAGCAGAGCTCCATTTCATTCGGAGCCATAGCTTTTGGGTACTTATTCTTTTGTGTACATATTTATGGGCATAGCGGGGTCCTGTCCCGCTCATGTGATATGTTATACCCTTCTTAGAGGCTCGTAGACATGTGTATGTGGTTAGATGTGTTTGGCCTTTGTCGGCCTATATTTTGTATATCATTTTGTTGGCCTCGTCGGCCCATGTACATTGATGTGGCATATATGCCTATGATGATATAAGAAATGTTGCCGTCCAATGGGACTAGTATGATGGATGACTTGAATGCATGATTTGATTTATGGCTCACCTAGATGTTATGTGAAAGTATGTCAAGGGGGTGCCCGGGTGGGATAGCACCGGGTGCTCGTCCCGGCCCCCCAGTCGGGTCGTGACAAAAGTGGTATCCGAGCAGTTCAGTCCTAGGGTGTGTCTACGAGCCGTGTCTAGTAGAGTCTTGGTTATGGGTGTGTTGTGCGCCACACTTATAAATAAGAAGCTACGGACATTTTAGGAATAAATGACCTTCTTTCTTTATAAGAATCGTGCGATAGAGCTATGATGTAAGAAATTCTTGTTCCTTAATCGTGTGTTGTGTATTTCAGAAATGCCTATAAAGAGAAAGGCTACAACAGCCCAAAAGGGCAAGACGGTGGCAGAAAAGCGGGCTGAAAGAGCACCGCCACCGGTAGTAGAGGAAAGTGAGTCCCAGAGTGCGGCTCAATCTCAGTCCTCCCAGACAGTGCCTATTACTGAGGAGCGTGAGGGATCCTCAGCCCCGGCTCTAGCACCTCCAGCTCCTCCACCGGATGCTTCAGGCCAAGATGTAAAAGAGGCCATACATTTGCTTACTCAGTTGGTTGCGGCCCAGACTCAGAGGAAAAGTTCAGGGCTGTTAGTGCAAGGGCCCGTGACTTCATTACTTTGAACCCTCCGAAAATCTTTGGATCAAAGCCGGAGGAGGACCCTCAGGATTTTATTGATGGTATGTTAGGACGCTTCGATTGATACATGCTTCAGACACCGAGTCGGTGGTATACAGTTTGGATGGCTTCACGGGGAGCTAATGCACCTCCCCCGGTATGGCAAGAGTTTGTTGATGCTTTCCTCCGACACTATAGGCCTCCGGAAGTTCGGCGAGCTAGAGCCGATAAGTTCTTAAATTTTAGGCAAGGTAGAAAGAGTGCTCTAGAGTATAGTCTCCGCTTCAATTCCTTGGCTAGGTATGCTTCGGCCATGGTAGCAGACATGGGTGACTGAGTACACCGATTTGTGAAAGGCCTAGGGCCACATTTGATGGATAGATGCTTGACTGCGTCCCTTCAGGATGGTATGGATATTGCACTCATTCAGGCCCATGCTCAGAACTTAGAAGAGCGTTTGCAACAGCAAAGAAGTGAACGTGAGCAAGATAGGGGACATAGCAAGAGGGCCAGATCTTCAGGTCTGATGAGTGAGTTTAAGGGTGGGCACAGGCAGCAGTTTCCCAGACAGGCAGGCTATTCTATGACCAGTGCACCTCCACGGTTTTCAGACCAGAGATTTGATAGATCTGCTCGTGCAAGGCCGAGTCAGAGTTATTCGGGGTCTCAGTTTAGAGATGATTCGGGTCAGGCAAGGCCACCCGCACCACGATGTTCCCAGTGTGGGAAGTTGCATTGGGGTCGTTGCCGATTGGGTTCAGATGTTTGCTATTCATGTGGTCGACCAGCCCATGTCATGCGTGATTGCCCCTCAGTTCATGGTAGAGGTAGGGCCCAGCCGTCAGGGTCGGTAGCCGGATCTTCAACATTACGCCCTATGGGGCCAGGTTCACATGCGCCAGTCAGCCATGGTAGAGGTAGAGGGAGAGCTCCCACTTCTAGCGGTCCTCAGCACCGTATTTATGCTTTGGCTGGACGCCAAGATCTTGAGTCTTCTCCTGACGTGGTCACAGGTATATTATCGGTATTCTCTCATGATGTATATGCTTTGATTGATCCGGGCTCCACATTGTCCTATGTTACTCTATAGATAGCGGGTCGATTTAAAGTCGAGCCGGAGTCGATCAAACCTTTTGAGGTGTCTACACCCATGGGTGAATTGGTAATAACTAGCCGAGTATATAGAGATTGTGTAGTTGTGATATGTCACCGCCGTTGTCACGACCCAACCCCGTGGGCCATGACTAGTACCCGACCTGGACACTCGTACGTACCTGTTGGATATAGTCAAACTGAATCTAAGAACAATATGGAAACTTGCAAAAGAGCTCCAAGGTTCATAACGTCGTCACGTATATATACATCCAGATAAACTGTCTCCTGAGGAGTCACAACAAATCAAATCATAAAATGATACGCAAGCCGACAAGGCTGCCACTACAGACGAACATCATATCATAGCACATCGTATAGACACAGTTAAACAGAACTTATACACAACCCACACATATGTCTACAGACCTCTAAGAGTACTAACAGTTAAATATGACGGGACAGGGCCCCGCCGTACCCCTGGATAAACATATACATATATATCATAAGATCTGTACCAAAGGTCTAGGCTCCGGAACAACGGAGCTTTCCAAGACAGCTGAGTAGAAGTCCTATGCTGAAGGGTCACCAAACCGACTATCTGTACCTGCGGGCGTGAAACGCAGACCCCAAAGAAAGCGGGTCAGTACGGAATATGTACTGAGTATATAAAGCATGAAATACAATAAAGAGGATCATAACTGAAATACAGATTACCAGAAACAAGTATGACTTTTAAAACATCAATACACTTGCCTTATGAAATGAAAATCATGCATATCAATATCATATATCATATCCGGCCCATTATGGGACTCAGTGAATAAGGTCGCCACATACCCTCCTTGGCGCCATAAACACATCATAACTCCATAAACACATCGTAACGCCATGAACACATCATAACACCATGACACAATCACATCATAACACCATCATATATATATATATATATATATATATATATATATATATAAATATCGTACCTGACCCTCTAGTGAGGGACTCGGTGAACAATGCAGTGAAACTGTGCACGAAAACGTATCCTGGACCGGGACTCAGTGGAAGATATATTGAGGTATGCACGAGCAGAGTAGTGAGCAACCATATGCAAGTTAAAACACATCTGAGACTCGATAGAATAATCAAATCGAACTATCATTTGAAAATCAAGACAATAGTCATATCAAGTACCTTTAGAATATCACTTTGGATTATGTCAAAATAGAACTTCCGGAATTATATACACGTATCAAGACATAATGAATAGCTTCTGGGAATCAAGAACATTAGCCATCCTAGTGGCTCTAAGAATAGGAACTTCTTTGGAATCATAGATACGTCGCCTGTTTGCTTCACAAAGATCATGCCAAAAGAAAGAAAGGATAACTTTACATAACTGTTAAAGGTTAATCGTAATCTCGTTCGCTTCGTCGCCCCTTTAGCCTATTTAATATAAAAGTAACGCTATCGTTGGTAAACTATACTTCCTAGCTCATAAATCTGTAGCCAATCGCCTATAGGACTCATTCTTTAACTTATACTTTCTTGATTAGGGTTTTTCATTAGATAAGGACTTAACGGAAATCGGGCAGCATTTCCCCTATATATTCGCCTAACCCGAACTTCCAATTAACCTTCTGTTATCACAGAAATACCAACAATGACAGTAATAGAGATACGCATAGAAAAATCCTTGCAATTCAGCCCATAAACAATTCTAACAATCTAACAACACTTCTTAATCCTTTTCAACCCACAATTTCATATAACAACGATTTCATGAAATTTCTTACTTCCAATTTTATCCAATCCAATTTTAATCCTTCCATTACAACACCATTAATACAATTATACCACAAAATAAGAAAATCTTACCTTAATTTTCTCGGAGGAAGTTCTACACTTAATTGTTCCAATTTCACAATTTCTTCTTCCCCAATTCAATATCCAATGTTGCCATCACCTCCTTGAACTTGTAATTCACTTGGAACTTGATCAAATATGCAACAAATAATTTTTTTCCCTCCATCCATGGCTGGCCGAGAGCAGCCATGGAAATGTCTTTTTTTTTTTCAAGTTTAACTTTATGAAAATTAAATTAGCTTCTAAGTTGTTCATCCAATATTTCATATATATGTTGTCCCTCAACTTGACACGTGCTACCCCCCCCCCCTATGACTCATCAATTGACTTCTTGAATTATTATTTTATTTTTTTTATTTTATTTCGGGTGGGGCCCACAACCATAATTAAATTAATTAATTTTAATTTATCATTAATCCTTACTCAATAGTATAATCATAATTAATTAGTCCCTAATCTTCAATAATATTTCTATACTAAATAAAATTTATAAACAATTTGTGTAGTAATTAAAATTGAAAATTAAAAGTTCCTATTTCATGTCCGAAAATAATCCCGTCTTTAACTTAAGTCGATTAGCTTGCGAATAATCCGACGTGCAAAAATACGGGGTATAACATCCTTCCCCCCTTTAGAACATTCGCCCTCGAATGTTAAACTGCCCTAAATTCCCAATACTTACTCAAGTGCTCTCTTATTTAATTATGCCCCTCACGTGCCTCTTTCATTGGTCGATTCGCTATAATTCATTATAACGCATTCCAGGTCTTTACATAGTCATTCCCGTAATATTTCCTCCTTCTGTTGCTTCTCAAGGTAATTATTTCACGTCATTGTCTTTTCTCTCCTCCTCATTTTGCGGTTGGATGTCAGTTGTATTTCGAGCTCTTTTGCTGAAGTGTTACTCTTTCTCTTGTCTGCATACTGTTCAGTTGTACTGTCACTGATTGATTCGGACTTGTATTCATGGTGCACTTAGCCACAACTCGACTCTTTCTTCTTCTACAGTTACTCCCTTAAGATGATGTATCGTTCACTTCACTTTATTTCCAATCTTTAAGTAAGACCTTGTAACGTACAGACATCCCTCATCGATTTATTAGAATTTACAATTCTTGGAGTATTTCATACTTCCGGTACTTGTAGACCCTTCACAGACGCTACTCCGATAACCTTGCTTTGTGCTGCTGTTACAGTCCGTATTCTGGAATCTTCCGCATCATGTGTCACTTTTTGACTTTCTTTTAAAGGTTTTTAACTATCACTTGCTTTTAGTTCTTGATCTCGATGTTTAGGGTTGGCTATCAAATAGCGCTAGGGTCCCCTCATATTATAACTTCACTGTCATCCAGTAACTCGCTTGTTTTGATTATCTTGGTTAAATCATTTCGTAATTTCCCTTACCCTAACTGGTGATACTTTAGGCATATTAGCTCGTGTCGTTTCTCTATTTTTGATTCAAACTCTTCCATTGTCTCTTTACTCAAATTTTTCTCTTAGTCTCCCTATCACGCATCAGAATATGCGTAAGTACTCAAATGAGCTCGAAAAATACCTTAGCGTCGTCTCACTAGTCTTCATGCTTTACCTTGCATTCTCCTCTTGTATCTTACAATTGGGATCGGCGTAAATCTTTGGCTCAACCATGGTCATGTCCTATTTGCCCTCAGTACTAATTCTATCTCGGTAATTTGGCTCAAACCACCTTATACCTTTCCTTAATGTATCCAATATATCACAATCACGTTGTTAGTACTGGATCCTTATTCTTCTTTTCAAGTACTCACTTGGTCTCATTCTTACCACATAAATGTTCGTAGGTTGCATAACTATTCTTGTACAATCTTGTATAAAGTGTATCTAATCTTAGTGAGAGTCTTCCCTTTTCCTGGTTCATTCTGCTTTACATATCCGTACTAAAACTCGTTCGTAGCCTCTCTTGTCATACTCCTTTCCTTTCCCTTCTCCTTTGTTGCTTATGTGTCACATTGTCATTAGCCAATAACTCCGTTGCCAACATCTTAAACTCTAATCCAGTATAGCCTTGCTATCCCTTATAATATCTTTTAAGTTACTCGTTACCATTCTCTTGTCGTATTTTTCCTTTTTATAATCATCCACCTTCTGATGTCATATTATCCAAGATCTTTACCAATAATTCTCAGCACTGTCTCAAATACCATCTTGGCTTCTATCCGTTTATTGCTGTCTTTCAAATCTTACTAACTTCTTTCAGCAAGGGATCCTACTTAAAGTTTAAGTATTCACACTAAATGTATTGCAGTGTCAGTTGTTTTCATCTTACACTTGTATTTCTCTCATCCGCTTCCCCCCTTTTGGGTGTACCTACATCATTATCTATTTATATTCTACTCTATGTCCCCATTTCAAATTTTCAAATTCATATGGTTCTTTTCCAATACATTCGGTATACTGTACCATATCCATGTCTTCCTTTATATCATCTATAACTTAGATTACCCATGTACGAAACCTTAACACAATCACAAGGCGATGAGAACTCTCGATATATAGTACAAAATCTTATCTAATGGTTGGTAGTCGAGTAATATAATTAATGTAACGATTTATCCAAAGTCACAATCCATCTACTTCGATTAGTAATTAGCTAGTGCTTATAGTCGTTTCAAATTCTCAATTAGGTAGCACTTATATTCTGATGATAAGTGTCCCAAGCTTTCCTATAACACTATCTTTATCCCAACGGATATCATCTGTTTTTTTCTAATAAATCCACAATACATCAGTTGTTTCGCAAAACCACAATCCCTGTCCTTTAAGGATTTCACTATTTTCGAGGTGAAGTCACATACACGCAGTACTCCTTGATGCCTCATGCTCTTTCACCCTTGTTGTGTACCCAACATTGACTTCTAACTTACTCAAAATCATATCAAATTCATCTTAATAATGGTCTTATCTCACCACCTTATCGTCGTACTGCACCTTTAAGTTCATAGCTATATATTTTCCTTTCTATTTTATACTCGTACTCACTTGATTATGTTTGTCTTAGGTGCTTTCTTTAGTATTCCTTTCTTTTCTCCAGTCTATGTCCATTTTTTTTATTTTGTGCACGAGGAATCTCATGCTACTCCTGTATCCTTCGGCAAACACCGCTTCTACATAACCCCTTTCTCATTTTCAAAGTATATTCTGTTCATCCCTATTTGTTCTTATCATACCAGTCATTTCTGGCATTCATTCTGTCCCGTTGCTCATCTTCCTTTAGTTCGGTCTTTCACAATTCTGTCGCTTATATTACTCATTTTCTCAGCTATATATGTCATAACACATTGCTAGACTGTCATCCCACTCGCTTTCTTCTTATCTTCTTCTTTCTATTAACCCCTTCTCTTCCTGTGTTCGCTTTCACTTTCGTTACCACTTGATCTCTATTCTGAACTTCCCTATAGGACTTTTTTTTTGCTCTATATTTGCTTTTCCGTTTCACACTGATCACATCATATCCTTTAGTTACTTCCTTGCTAGGGTTTACTCATTTCTATAACAATCCTTATGGTATTCACATTACATCCTGTTCGTAATCCATTCTATAACGTAACACTTCCTAACCTTATTCACGATTCTTACTATGTTTTAATTGCACTCTATGGAGTAGGCGTATTTAACTGTTACACCTCGAAAATTTTTCCGTGAGTCTACAATGAATAGATCAACGAAGGGTATGAGTGTACGGTGTTTTACTAAGTAGGGAATGCCGATTCATGAATTTTTGGAAATAAGAAAGTTGCAGAAATTCAGTTTAGTCCAGTGGTCGTAAAAGCACAATACGGACCGTAAAGTGCGATTGTCCTCTAACACTCCAAGAAATTGAACTTTTTGTTAAATGTTGAAATGGTAAAACACGACCCAGAATACGGACCGTAAATTGAAATACGACCCGTAAACCTCGATCGTAAATCACCATGATGACAGCCAAACCTTCTGTTTTTGATATTCTTAAATACGGCCCTGAAGGACGGACCGTAAACCAGTATACGGGTAAACTGTGGTTCACGACCACTGTACACCCCGACTGTTGATCATTAAAAATCAGATTTTGAGTTATTAAAAGGGACCCAAGCCTCATTTTATTTCATTTTCTCATCTACACAACTCAAGAGCTTTCTAGAGAATTCTCCAAACACTTCATCTACAAGAAGGACCAAGGGAAATTAAGATCAACAACATCAAATTCATGAATCAAAGTCTATGAAACTCAAGTGAAGTTCATCCAAACCAAGAGATCCCAAAGGAGGTGAAGTAGGGTTTTGGTGAAAGAGGAGAGGCTTCACTCCAGGCTTGTTCCACCAACCTCTAAGGTCAGTTTTATGACTTTTCCATGATGACTAAAGTATTTATATGATGAAACACTTGGATTATGAGAGGGTGTAATAAATGGGTCATAAAATGTGAATAGTGTTATAATTGAATGATAGTGGGATTGAATCATGAATGTTGATGTGTTGTGAGTATAAAGATGTTATAAATGACGTGTAGACCATGAAATGGGTGTGTGGTATGAGAAAAAACGATAATAAGCTAGAACCAATGAATGTGGAAATTTGGAGAAAAATGGTGGATTTTGCTCAATGTATATAAATGACGATTGTTGATTACAATATTGTGAGTGTTGTTGTGAGAGTTTGGGAATTGAGATTGGAGACAGGAAAAGTAGTACAAACAAGGAAATGCTGCTCAATTTTTCCTAGAAATAATGATGCGTTCCTATAGTCGTTTAACTAACGTAATGTGCATTCTCTCGTGAAGGTAGCAACATGATATTGAAGGGGATCAAGTGAATGATAGCTTAACTAAGCAACAAAGGTATGTGAGGCTAGTCCTTTTCTTTCTATGGCATGAATCCCATAATATGATTCTTCTCCCTTTCCATGATTCTCCTATATCCCGAAAAGCCAAGAGCCTAAGATCATGAATAGCTATATGAGTCAAGAGATATGATATGACGTTCTTATAAAGTAAATGATGATGTTCCTTGTATACACTCACCTTATATACTAATCCTTTCAAGGTGAGGCAGAATGTTCATATATGTTCATAATGGAATCGAGGGTTCACGACCTTACGTCACCTCGATAGAATGCAGTTCTTCTAGAGTCTTTATGCATGTACGATGACAAGTATATTTTGATAAGCATATTATTATAAGTATTTTATGATTAGCATGTCATGATTGCATCACACCGGGCCTAGTTGGCCGGGCAGTCACCGCGAAAGCGGGCAGCTATACGATACACCATGGCCAGTTGGCATGGGTAGACACCACTAGTGGGCGGCATGAGATGGTACCCCGGACGCGGGAGGCCTGGACGCGGGCTAATGTTATTGATTATTACACCGTTCCGACATGGACGGGCAGCTTACATATTATGCATATGTGATATGATGATGAGTATGAGTAAGATAGCATGCATTACTTCTCTTATGATGGTCATTCAGATCCAGATGTTCCATATTGATGTTCTCATTATATTATTGTTGCCTTTCTTCATTGTTTATGCCTCTCATACTCAGTACAATATCCGTACTGACATCCATTTTCTTTAGACGCTGTGTTCATGCCCACAGGTAGACAGGGAGGTGAGCTTGATCCAGATCCTTAGTAGCTGCCAGCTGATTGAGAGCACTCCATTGTTCGGAGGTGCTTATGATTCCTCTTTTGGTATATATGCATATTTTGGGCACGACGGAGTCTTGTTCCGTTTATATATATACAGTCTGTCAGTAGAGGCTCGTAGATACGCAGTGTGGGTTAGATGGTCTCATAAGATGTTATTATATATGTATATTATTTTGATGGCCGAGAGGAAAATGTATTATAAAGCATTTATATTTCTATCTAAAATATGCTTTCCCTATAATTCGTGTATGAAGTTGATAAAAAGGGCCTTAAGTGAGTAAGATGAGTGGTAGAGTGAGTGGTGCTCGGTGGCTAGCCCCGGGTACCCGTCGCGGCCCCTAGCTGGGTCGTGACATTAACCCTTCACCCTTTCTGATCAATCTTATCCTTAATATCGCACAAGCTGTCTTATCAATACCTTCATAATTTGTCATAATTCCTCCTCCGTACTTTTATCTCAATCATACTATCACTCCTTTTAACTGTAAACTCGTTGTAATTTATCCCTACTTATTAGTTCACTCGATACCTCAAAAATGTTTTGTTAAGATTTGCCACCTTTTCCTAAATCACCCCTTAGTGTCACAAGCCCTTTCCAAATTATCCTAGCATTTCATCAACTACATATGAAACACATGATCCATGACAGCTCACAAGTTTTAGTTTTCCTTCCACAAATTCCATCTCCAATTAGTTTATTAATAACTAATAAAATGTCACCATGAGGCATTCTCCAACCACCACTAGAAGAAATACTAGAATCCGACAAGCACCACCGGACTTCTAGTGCTTGATTCACATGGTTTACCTCCAGGTTTATTCTTGAGTCGTGAACGAATTATTTAGTTCATAAACTACTTGTTGTATGCTCTGTATTCTTCCAATGAAGTGAAACTTAATTGCTGGACGTTTTTGCCCTTCAATATGAGCTTTTCTGAGGTAAAAATGTGGCTGGAAAGTATTCTGGTCCGTTCAAATGAATTCCAAACTTTGCTGCTCATATATGCTTCTTTGAAATAAAATTTACCAAGTAAGAATGATGCCTCTTATGGATCACATGGAGAGTATCTCCTAAAGCTTTAATCCAACATGATAAATTTACCCTATCGATATCTACCTTATACTTACTATTAATATCAATTCAATAGTTAACTTCATTTCTCGAAGTCAGGCTCGCAACTTGGTCAAATCCTATTATTACTGTCGACATGAACTTTCAAGAAATGTTACGAACTTATATCTCATTCCCTTTTTATTTCTAAGAAAATTTTGGCAGAGTTTCCTCTATATTCCTTACTATCCCAAAACCTGCTCGCAGGAAATACCAACAATGCCTCACAGGGCCAACATATATACGTATGTATCATATCATATCATAGCCACAAAGGGCTCCCAATTTCAAGTAGAAGTATAAAGATGTTGAAACATACCTGATCCTTTAACGATATGTCCTGTTATACCTTCCTATCTACCTTCCCTTCCACTTTTCAACTTTACATTTCAATCACACTTCAATATCCTTACCTTATCCGACATATATCTTTCGCGCCATTGCTTACCTGTGTACTTTATAACTTCCAGTATTATCAGCCACTTTCTTCTGTCGATGCAGTTCTTCAGCTGAAATCAAGGGTTAGTATAAGGAATTTCATTTCCTATGGCTGGGCTCTATCGCACGATCTTAGATATGAAAGAAAGGTAACATCCTAAATGTCCTGTAGCTTCCTTTTTATAGATGTGGTGCACAACACACCGATAAACAAGACTCTACTAGACACGGTCTGTAGACACTCCGAGGATGAACCGCTTTGATACCACTTTTGTCACGACCCAACCCCGTGGGCCATGACTAGTGCCCGACCTGGACACTCGTACATACCTATTGGATATAGTCAAACTGAATCTAAGAACAATATGGAAACTTACAAAAGAGCTCCAAGGTTCATAACGTCATCACGTATATTTACATCCAGATAAACTGTCTCCTGAGGAGTCACAACAAATCAAATCATAAAATGATACACAAGCCGACAAGGCTGCCACTACAGACGAACATCATATCATAGCACATCGTATAGACACAGCTGAATAGAACTTATACACAACCCACACATATGTCTACAGACCTCTAAGAGTACTAACAGTGAAATATGACGGGACAGGGCCCCGCCGTACCCTTGGATAAACATATACATATATATCATAAGATTTGTACCAAAAGCCTAGGCTCTGGAACAACGGAGCTTTCCAAGACAGCTGAGTAGAAGTCCTATGCTGAAGGGTCACCAAATCGACTATCTGTACCTGCGGGCATGAAACGCAGCCCCCCAAACAAAGGGGGTCAGTACGGAATATGTACTGAGTATATAAAGCATGAAATACAATAAAGAGGATCATAACTGAAATAGAGATTACCAGAAATAAGTATGACTTTTAAAACATCAATACACTTGCTTTATGAAATGAAAATCATGCATATCAATATCATATATCATATCCGGCCCATTATGGGACTTGGTGAATAAGGTCGCCACATACCCTCCTTGGCGCCATAAACACATCATAACTCCATAAACACATCATAACGCCATAATCACATCATAACGCCATACACACATCATAAAACCATCACGCCATCACATCATAACACCATCATATATATATATATACCGTACCCGGCCCTCTAGTGAGGGACTCGGTGAACAATGCAGTGAAACTGTGCACGAAAACGTATCCTAGCCCGGGACTCAGTGGAAGATATATTAGGCATGCATGATCAGAGTAGTGAGCAACCATATGCAAGTTAAAACACATCTGAGACTCGATAGAATAATCAAAACGAACTATCATTTGAAAATCAAGACAATAGTCATATCAAGTACCTTTCGAATATCACTATGGATTATGTCAAAATAGAACTTCCAGAATTATATACACGTATCAAGACATAATGAATAGCTTCTGGGAATCAAGAACATTAGCCATCCTAGTGGCTCTAAGAATAGGAACTTCTTTGGGATCATAGATACGTCGCTAGTTTGCTTCACAAAGATCATGCCAAAAGAAAGAAAGGATAACTTTACATACCTGTTAAAGGTTAATCGTAATCTCGTTCGCTTCATCGACCCTTTAGCCTATTTAATATAAAAGTAACGCTATCGTTGGTAAACTATACTTCCTAGCTCATAAATCTGTAGCCAATCGCCTATATGACTCATTCTTTAACTTATACTTTCTTGATTAGCGTTTTTCATTAGTTAAGGACTTAACGGAAATCGGGCAGCATTTCCCCTATATATTCGCCTAACCCGAACTTCCAATTAACCTCCTGTTATCACAGAAATACCAACAATGATAGTTAGAGATACACATATAAAAATCCTTACAATTCAGCCCACAAAAAAATCTAACAATCCAACAACCCTTCTTAATCCTTTTCAACCCACAATTTCATATAACAACGATTTCATGAAATTTCTTATTTCCAATTTCATCCAATCCAATTTTAATCCTTCCATTACAACACCATTAATACAATTATACCACAAAATAAGAAAATCTTACCTTAATTTTCTCGGAGGAAGTTCTACACTTAATTGTTCCAATTTCACAATTTCTTCTTCCCCAATTCAATATCCAATGTTTCCATCACCTCCTTGAACTTGTAATTCACTTGGAACTTGATCAAATATGCAACAAATCAATTTTTTCCTCCATCCATGGCTAGCCGAGAGCAGCCATGGAAATGTCTTTTTTTTTTTTAAGTTTAACTTTATGAAAATGAAATTAGCTTCTAAGTTGTTCATCCAATTTTACATTTATATGTTGTCCCTCAACTTGACACGTGCTACCCCCCCCCCCCCCCCCTCCCCCTATGACTCATCAATTGACTTCTTGAATTATTATTATTATTTTTTATATCGGGTGGGGCCCACAACTAATAATTAAATCAATTAATTTTAATTAATCATTAACCCTTACTCAATAATCTAATCATAATTAATTAGTCCCTAATCTCCAATAATATTTCTATACTAAATAAAATTTATAAACAATTTGTGTAGTAATTAAAATTGAAAATTAAAAGTTCCTATTTCATGTCCGAAAATAATCCCGTCTTTAACTTAAGTCGATTATCTAGCGAATAATCCGACGTGCAAAAATACGGGGTATAACAACTGTACTATAGTTGACTTGCAAGAACTAAAGCTGGTAGATTTTGATGTCATTATGGGCATGGATTGGTTGGCTTCTTGTTATGCCAATGTTGATTGTAGAATGAAGGTGGTTCGTTTCCAGTTTCCGGGAGAACCAGTTTTAGAGTGGAAAGGGAATACGACATCACCAAAAGGTAGGTTTATTTCCTATCTAAAGGCAAGGAAGATGATCACAAAAAGATGTATTTATCATCTAGTGCGAGTTCAAGATATGGAAGCTGAATCGCCAACCCTTCAGTCAGTCCCGGAAGGGCTTCCAGGCCTTCCTCCCGAGCAGGAGATTGATTTTGCTATTGATGTGCTGCCGGGAACTAAGCCTATATCTATTCCTCCTTATAGGATGGCACCCGCAGAATTGAAAGAGTTAAAAGAGCAATTGAAAGACTTTCTTGATAAAGGATTTATTAGGCCTAGTTCATCCCCGTGGGGAGCACCCGTATTGTTTTTCCAAAAGAAAGATGGCTCTTTGAGAATGTGCATTGATTATCGGCAGTTGAATAAAGTGACGATTAAGAACAAATATCCTCTTCCGAGGATTGATGATTTATTTGATCAATTGCAAGGTGCCAAGTGGCTTTCAAAGATCGATTTGAGGTCCGGGTATCACCAAGTAAGAGTTAGGGAGAAAGATATCCCTAAGACAGCCTTCAGAACAAGATATGGTCATTTTGAGTTCCGAGTAATGCCATTCGGGCTAACTAATGCACCGACGGTGTTTATGGATTTGATGAACATTGTGTTCAGGTCCTTTCTGGATTTGTTCGTGATTGTATTCATCGACGATATCTTGGTGTATTCTAGATCCGAGGTAGAGCATGCGGATCATTTACGTATTGTCCTTGGAGTTCTTTGAACTCGAGAGTTGTTTGCAAAATTCTCCAAGTGTGAGTTTTGGCTGAACTCAGTGGCATTCCTCGGGCATATTGTTGCAGCCGATGGTATTCGAGTGGATAGTCAAAAGATTGAGGCCGTGAAGACTTGGCCGAGGCCCACGACTCCTATAGAGGTTCGTAGCTTTCTGGGCCTAGCAGGGTATTATAGGAGATTTGTTGAAGGTTTTTCTTCTATTTCTGCACCACTCACAAAGCTGACCCAGAAGTCAGCAAGGTTTCAATGGACAGATGCTTGCGAGCGTAGCTTCCAAGAGTTGAAAGAAAGATTGACTTCCGCCCCCGTCTTGACACATCCAAATGGATTGGTAGGATATGTTGTTTATTGTGATGCTACAGGTGTTGGGCTAGGCTGTGTATTGATGTAGCATGGTAAAGTGTTTGCATATGCTTCAAGGCAACTGCGGAAACATGAGCAGAATTACCCAACCCACGATCTAGAATTAGCCGCAGTGGTTCATGCTTTAAAGATATGGAGACATTATTTATATGGTGTCCATATGGATATTTATACCGATCATAACAGCCTTCAGTATATCTTCAAGCAGAAAGAGTTGAATTTGCGGCAACGACGATGGTTAGAATTGCTAAAAGATTATGATGTTGATATCTTGTATCATCCCGGAAACGTAAATGTTGTAGATGATGCTCTTAGCCGCAGATCTATGGGAAGTTTATGTGATGTACGACCAGAAAAGAGAGAAATGGCTCGTGAGCTCTAGCAGTTAGCTAGCCTAGGAGTTCCAGTAGTGGACTCAGGTAGCAGGGGAACTACAATTCAGAATTCAGCAGTCTCATCGCTAGTAGCAGAAGTGAAAGAGCGACAATATGAGGATTCCATGCTAATGCATTACAGAGATAAGCTCCCTTAGAAAGAGGAGTCATCATTTGATATTTCAGGAGACGGAGTTCTTCGATGTCGAGGCATATTATGTGTTCCCGATGTGGCAGGTCTACGCCCCCAGATTTTGAGAGAAGCTCATTGTTCCCGTTATTCTATCCACCCCGGAGCGACGAAAATGTATCATGATTTTAAGTCTATATATTGGTGGAACGGAATGAAGAAAGATATAGCGAAATTCGTAGCCTAATGTCCCAACTGTCAACAAGTGAAAATCGAGCACCAAAAGCCGGGTGGATTGTTGCAAGCTATAGAAATCCCAACTTGGAAGTGGGCAGTGATTAACATGGACTTCATTGCAGGCTTTCCCCGTTCTCGACGTAAGTATGATTCCATATGGGTGATTGTGGATAGACTCGCTAAGTCAACTCATTTCCTACCGGTCAGAACGGCCTACGTGGCAGAAGATTATGCAAAGCTTTATCTTAAAGAGATAGTGAGACTCCATGGTGTTCCGGTATCTATTATTTCTGATAGAGGGACTCAGTTCACGGCAAATTTTTGGAGGTCTTTCCAAGAGGGTCTAGGGACCCAAGTGAGCCTTAGCACAACATTTCATCCGCAGACCGACGGACAAGCTGAACGCACTATTCGGACTCTTGAAGATATGTTACGGGCATGTATGATAGACTTTGGAGGTAATTGGGAAGATCATTTGCCACTCATTGAATTTGCTTACAATAATAGTTATCATTCTAGCATTCAAATGGCACCGTATGAGGCCTTATATGGGCGAAAGTGTAGATCCCCAATTGGGTGGTTTGAAACTGGAGAAGCTAAATTGATGGGCCAGACTTGGTCCAGCAAGCCATAGAGAAAGTTAAGCTCATACAAGATTGGTTGTTGGCAGCTCAAAGTCGTCAAAAGTCCTATGCGGAAAATCGTCGAAGGGACTTAGAGTTCCAAGTGAAGGATTGGGTATTTCTGAAAGTGTCGCCAATGAAAGGCGTGATGAGATTTGGCAAAAAGGGGAAGCTTAGTCCCCGATACATTGGACCATATGAGATTGTGCGAAAAATAGGCAAAGTGGCCTATGAGCTAGATTTACCTCAGGAGTTAGAGTCCGTTCATCCAGTGTTCCATGTCTCGATGCTTCGAAAATGCGTTGGAGATCCTACGAGGATCGTCCCAGTAAATGATGTACAAGTGACAGAGAAATTGACTTATGAAGAAATACCTATTGTCATACTAGATAGGCAAGTACGTAGGCTTAGAAACAAAGAAGTGTCCTCAGTTAAGGTTTTACGGAGAAGCAGTAAACGAGAAGAAATGACATGGGAAGCGGAAGAGAGTATGCGATCCAAATACCCACATTTATTTCAACCCTTGGAAGAGATCCAAGATGAGACGTCAAGATCACAAGGTATGTATGTTTTTCCTTTTATACTTTTGGGTCGTGTGTTGCCAAATTCTATTGCTCTTTTATTGTGGACCAGTGAGGCATTATTATTGTGGGTTGTTGTGACAGGATGGTAGTGCCCTGTTATAGGGGAAACTCTGGCGAAATTTTTATAGAAGCCCCGAAGACTTTAACATTCAAGGACGAATGTTCTTAAGGGGGGGGGGGGGGGGAGAATGTTACACCTCAGAAAATCTTCCGTTAATGCATAAGTGAATGGGCTAGCAAAGGGTATGAGTATACGATATGTTCATGAGTAAGAGATGACATTCGACGACACTAGATAAGATTTTAAAGATGTTAGAGATGGGGGAAGAGGATTGCCAAGAGAAGGAAAAGTATTGGATAAGTATCGGAAAGGAAATACGAGTAACGAGTTAGCGAGGCTTTAAGCATGTCTTGGGGAAGAGTGATAACGTCCTTTATATTGGTATTGAAGTGTTGAACAAGTGTTAAGAAGGTTCCATAAGGATTGGAGATCAAACGAGACGACAAAACGAACTTCGGAACCCCTGTGAGTTATACGGCCAAACATACTGGCCGTATAATTTATACGGTCCGTATGTTTGGGACCGTATAATCAGTCCCGCAAGGAAAACGTTTTTGGACCAGATGTACGACCAAACATACGGCCCGTACAAATTATACGAACCGTATGTTGGTCTGTATATTTGGTCGGGACAGATTTTGGCTCAATAAATGAAAAGGCCAAGTTATATTTCATTTCATTTCCCTTGACACTCCTTCTCTCTAAAACATCTCTCTACATATATTCCACAAGATTTCAAGGATATTTAGTGATCAACAACACAGACCAAGTGAATCACGTGTAAGGAAACCCATTAAGATCATTCAAGTCAAGAAATCTCATTGAAGGAAAACTAGGGTTTTTGCTCAAGTGGAGTATTTCGACCAAGGCTCGTTCCTACAACATCTAAGGTAAGATTTATGGTATTTATATATTGTTTAAGGTATTTTAGAGTTAAAAATCTTGGACATTAGATGAGTATAGAAAAATGGGTCATGAATGATGAATAGTGACATTGTGAGAAATAGTTTGAATTGAATTGTGACTCGTGTTGTGTTGTGATATGAATGCATTATAAATTATGTTAAGATCATGAAAATGGGCATTTTATATAAATGAATGAAGTCGGGTGATATGACCATGAATATGGGTGAATTGGGAGCGAGTTGAGAAATCTAGATAATGTGGTTAATGTAAATGATTAATGGTCATTGTTATGGTATTGTGAATGTATTGTTGACGTTTGGGAGTTGAATTACGATATGGAGGAATGTTGTATAAATAAAGGAGATGCTTTCTGATTTTCTCTAGCTTTAGCCATGTGTGCTAGTTGTCGATTCTAACGATAGTATGACCTTTAATGAAAGTATAAACGCAAGCGTTGAAAGAGAGCGTGCAAGTGATATATAGTCGAACGAAAAGGTATGTAAGGCTAACCCTTCCTTCATAAGGCATGGTTCTTTTTCCTAACGTCTAAATCTTCTATAAGTCTATGATTTCTTCAAATGATTGACCTTCCGAGCTAGTAAGCTCACGATGCTTGATGTGCTACGATAGTACTAAGTTCCTCGTATGACGAGTAGGCCTATAAGATAGATGTAATGATAATGATGATGACAGTGATAATGATAGTAATGATGATGAGGATAATATGATGCTAAACATGCCTATGAGCTATTATATGTATGTGTGCCTATGAAGGGCTATAATAAGACCCCGAGCTTATGATGCCCGGCAGAATATATGTATATGAATATGTATAGAGTATGTATATGATTACGTAACGCGCGCACACCTCTGCAGATGGTACAGATAACCCTGATGCCTTGGTAGGGCCAGGTATGTATGACCTTGAGCCTTGGTTGGCCAAGTATGTATGAAACACCGAACCTTCATGGTCGGGCACGCTATGTATATATATATATATGGTAAGTATATGACATCAATATGAGTACGAATATGTTATGAATAGGAATATGAATGGGAACAAGAATATGAATGCGAAAATGAATGTGAAGGTAACTATGTACGAACATGGCTGTATATACACGGATACGCAATAGAAATGGAATGTCCTTGTGGAAAGCAAGTAAGTGCTATGACGACGATATTATTATCTCCCATGCTATGCTATCTCATATGTTGACTACTATGCTTCTATATTGTTGTTGATCATGCTTTACATACTCAGTACATTCTTCGTTCTGACGTCATTTCGTTTGTGGACGCTGCGTCATGCTCGTAGGTGCACAAGCAGACAGACTTGATCCATAGCTGCTTTCTCAAAGATTATATAGCAGAGCTCTATTTCATTCGGAGCCATAGCTTTTGGGTACTTATTCTTTTGTGTACATATTTATGGGCATAGCGGGGTCCTGTCCCGCTCATGTGATATGTTATACCCTTCTTAGAGGCTCGTAGACATGTGTATGTGGTTAGATGTGTTTGGCCGTGTCGGCATATATTTTGTATATCATTTTGTTGGCCTCGTCGGCCCATGTACATTGATGTGCCATAGATGCCTATGATGATATAAGAAAAGTTGCCGTCCAATGGGACTAGTATGATGGATGACTTGAATGCATGATTTGATTTATGGCTCACCTAGATGTTATGTGAAAGTATGTCAAGGGGGTGCCGGGTGGGATAGCACCGGGTGCTCGTCGCGGCCCCCTAGTCGGGTCGTGACAACCAGTTCGCCATTCTGTATATAAAAATTCTGATAACGTAATCTCAATAAAATATTTGCCTCTGTAACTCCCAGTATCATTACTTACCTTCTCTTGTCGACACCACTTCCCTGCTGAAATCAAAGGTCAGTAAATAAGGGATATCACTTCCTATCTCTTGGCTCTATCGCACGATACTAAGATATGAAAAAAAGGAGTAACCATCCTAAATGCCCTGTAGCCTCCTGTTTATAAATTTGGCGCACAACACACCATAAAAAAGACTCTACTAGACACGACTTTGCAGACCACCCCTAGGACGAACTGCTCTTATACCACTTTGTCATACCCCGATCTCATCAGGGCTTGATGGGCACCCAACCCTTACTTAGAGCTGAGGGAACCCTCTGGTATTAACACAATGAAACTGGACATATAAAATTCTTTGGAAATATAATAAAGTACTTTCAGTCAAACCATAGAAATTTTGCGAACGATACTCCATTAATAAAAAATCGAATAAGTCAAATGGACATATCGGCCTACATGGTCACTTTACTCAACACATGATATCTTAACATACTAACCAAAGGACACTATCTGCAAAGTCTCTAAGAGTAAACACTTGAATCATATGAGTCGGGACAGGGCCTCGACATACCCGTACACACACATGATAACCACAATGACTCGGCACTTCTCCAGGAAGAAAATGGAGTTTGCCAATCCCAGCTGATAGCCAACCATCCTGGCTGAATACTTCTACCTGCAAGACAATCTGGGATTGTGTGGCATGAACACAGTGCCCCCAGGCAAAAGGACGTCAGTGCGAACAATGTACCGAGTATGTAAGGCAGCAGTGATCATAAATAATGAGACATAAGACATAATGAATGTATGATAAACCACCTGTAATATGAATAGCCCCGAAGGCAATGACTAAAAATGTAAATATATACCATACCCGGCCCTTTAGTAAGGGACTCGGTGAAATATAAATATATACCGTACCCGACCCTCTAGTGAGGGACTCGGTGAGTGAAGTCATCATATACCATACCTGGCCCATCATGGGACTCGGTGCCATAATAATATCATATATATATATACCGTACCCGACCCTCTAGTGAGGGACTCGGTGAACAATGCAGTGAAACTGTACACGAATACATACCCGGCCCGGGACTCAGTGAATGATATATTAACGGCATGCACGAGCAGAATATCATGAGCAACCATATACAAACTAAATCATCATCTGAGACTCAATAAAATAATTAGAATTAACTAACATTTGATAATCAAAGACAACAGTCATGTCAAGTACCACTGAGAAATAGAATTAATTGGAGTCATAATGTAAGTGAGACTCATAAAATTATTTCTGAACTCTTTGAATAACCTGGAAGCACTCTCAAATGACACTATGGATTATATCAAAATAGGACTTCAGGAATAATAGACACGTATCAGGACATAATGAAATAACTTCTGAAAATAAAGAACATTAGCCATTCTAGTATCTCTAAGAATAGAAGCTTCTTTGGAGTTTATACGTTCTTCGTCTGTTTGTTCCATATAGACCATGCCAAAAGAAGAAAAGGGAATAGCCTTAACATACCTTGTCGCTTCTCATGTTAACCATAACTTAGGTCTCGGGCTTCGCCAATCTACAGACAATACCAAATATGCCAATAATCAAATTAGGATACTCTTTCAAACCAATCCTTAATTACTTCGAAATCTAACGATATTCGAGCAACATCTTCTCTAAAAACATAATAATCCTCGTGATTCCAACTTATCCAAAATATCAATCACCATACCAATAACAATATTAATAAATACATATCTAAATAGAATCAGATTCATTCTTAAATCACCTCCAAAACAGCCCAATATACATTCCTATACAGATACTTGTATACACTTCTTTATTTTTGTATATACATAGTATAACAACAAACACAACAACAAATACTACAGCCAATCCCACGATATTCCAGCGCACCAAACAATTCATAACAACCACCAAACAGTCCACATGATAACAATAAAAATTTATCCGACTTCCCGCAATTAATTTCGTAGTTCTCGTCTCACAATTTAACTATATCTAGTAGAGATGAATTCTTACCTTATCTTCCGATAAATAATATTCTTCCACCTTACTTCACTATGAAGAAAGCCCGGATTCAACAAAACGATAAGACGGAACAACGAGATCGAAGCGGTGAGCAAAACCCGAATACTGTTCTTGAGAAAAATAAAAATTATACTTGATCTCATGAATTTTTTGATCACGTTGCTACATACAGTGAGTGTCGTATTGATGTTCTATAAATATATGTGAAATATGTATGTATATCTATGTCCATACTTACTAATTGAGGAAAAGAACTTAATATCACTTTTGTGATTACATATGGCACCATTTTGTTTATCCAACTTACACGTAATCTTAGGGTGCCACCAATTCATAACATAGACCTTAGTCATCCTTTGCTACCCCACCATGTGACAAATGTAAATTCCCACTAATTGCTATTTAATTATTTTATTCCCAACATTGAACCAATTACATCTAGAATTAATTTCCTGATCTCAATTCACTTAAACAGTGATCCCTTTTAACATACTCCATATACCTATTACCATAATCATGTAATATAACACTAGTCCATAGCCTCATTTTACATACATGAAATATTATTTGCAATCATCGTCGTCACGCTTTTCTATCTTAAATCATTTCGGGACTTCATTCCTTATATACACCGAGTTCTTGATTTTCATGTTTGACTATGACCAAATCTTCCGAGCTTAAGTAAATTTCCTCATGTTGGACGGTTCAATTTCCTAGTCCAAAAATACGGGTTATTATAGCTTGGACCGTATTTCATTCGAATAAATTTCGAACCTTGATGAAACTTATTTTATCCGATTTATTTGACTTCTAATCCTTTGAATACATCCGTACCATCACTCTAACCACTTATAAGATTGAGGGATAACCTCGTTTCCATTTCCAATGTCATTTAACTCGTACGCTTTCCAATCAATGAAAACACGGGATGTAACATCCTTCCCCCCTTTAGAACATTCGTCCTCGAATGTTAAACTAGTCCGGTAAGTATACTGGTTAAGGTGATCTTATAATGAATCAGTTGTAACTCGAATTCATCTATCGTACTGTGCCTCTCTTTATTTATCATAATGCCATTCTCCACTTGACCTCTGTTAATATTGAATTTCCTAAGAAAGTGGTCATAATTCAGCCACTTTCGTAATTGACTGCAACATACTATATCCATCTATACTTGAAGCTTACATCGAGTTTTTCTTGTTTGGAGTTATCCTTCTAATCCTTTGACATGCACTATCTTAACATTCCCTTTGAGTAGTTGAAAATAAGTTTTCTTCTTAGTAATGAATCTCGGTTGCAATACTCCCTTGACACCTCAGGAATATCCATTCAAGAGATATAAGTGAGTCACTCTCCTGATATGATTCTCCTTGATAATTCAACTCGTCGATCCCTTTTTTTTTTTTGCCTCAACTAGTCTAGAAACCTTTCGTCCTTATCATTGCTTCTTCCAATAATCTTAATCGTATAGTCATTACCTCTATACCTACATTATTAAATCAACCATGTGAATCATTTGTTACATACTGATACACTCACCTTATATACTAATCCTTTCAAGGTGAGGCATGATGTTCATAATGGAATCGAGGGTTCACGACCTTACGTCACCTCGATAAAATACTATTGTCCTAGAGTCTTCATGCATGTACTATGATAAGTATTTTATGATGAGCATGTTATCATCATATTACACCGCACCTAGTTGGCCGGGCAGTCACCGCTAAGGCGGGCAGCTTATACACCATGGCCAGTTGGCATGGGCAGACACCACTAGTGGGCGGCATGAGATGGTACCCCGGACGCAGGAGGCCTGGACGCGGGCTAATGTTACTGATTATCACACCGCACCTATATGGTCGGGCAGTTTATTTATATACATGATATGCATACATGAGATGATGATAAGTATAAAAGTAAGTCAGCATGCATTACTTTTTATATGAGTCGCAGTCAGGTACAATTTGCTCCATACTTGATACCTCATTTATTTTCTCGATGTATTGTTATTGTTCCGGCCTCTCATACCCAGTATAACATTCGTATTGACGTCCGTTTTCTTTGGATGCTGTGTTCATGCCCACAGGTAGACAGGGAGGCGAGCTCGATCCGGATCCTTAGTAGCTGTCAGCTGATTGAGAGCACTCCATTGTTCGGAGGTGCTCATAATCGTTCTTTTGGTACATATGTATATTTTAGGCATGACGGAGTCTTGCTCCGTCTATATGTATAGTATGTCAGTAGAGGCTCGTAGATGCGCAGTGTGGGTTAGATGGTCTCACAAGTCTACTACAGTATGTATATATATTATTTTGATAGCCTAATGGGGCATTTGTATATATAAAATTAATTGTGTTTTTCAATCGAAAAATGATTGTCTTGCGATTATGAGTTTGTGAATGATCAACAAGTGTAAAATGACTAGGATAAGTGAGGAAATAAGGGGTGCTCGGTTGTCAGCCTCGGGTACCCGTCACGGCCCCTAGTCGGGTCGTGACAGAAGTGGTATCAGAGCAGTTCGTCCTAGGAATCGTCTACGAGCTGTGTCTAGTAGAGCCTTATTTATGGTATGTTGTGTGCCATGCTAATAAACAAGAGGCTACAGGGCATGTAGGAAAAATGACCGTCTTTCTTCTTATGAGATTGTGCGAGAGAGCCATGCATAAGATTATATTCTTCCTAAAAGTGTGTTGTGAGTTCAGAAAAATGCCGCCAAAGGGAAAAGCTACAGCCGCCCAGAAGGGCAAAGCTACGACGAAAAGGCGAGCAGAAAGAGAGCCTCCGATGAATGTAGAGGAGGGCGAATCAAAAAATAAGGCCTCGCCCAATGTAGAAGAGCAAGGAGGAGCCTCATCTCTAATTCCTCCGTCAGTTGCTTCGGGTCAACAAGTGACCGAAGCTATTCATCTATTGACACGATTGGTTGCCGCCCAGGCACAACGGCAGAATACGAGCCCGAGTGATCGTTCAGCTAGTATGAGAGCCCGTGATTTCCTGACTCTAAATCCTCCGGAATTTTTCGGGTCAAAGCCGGATGAGGACCCATAAGGCTTTATTGATGAGATGCTGAGGACGTTGAAACTCATGCATGCTTTTGAGATCGAATCGGTAGAGTTGGCCTCTTATATACTCTGTGATGTGGCAGTATTGTGGTACAACAACTGGATAGCATCAAGGACAGAAAATGCACCTCCTCCCGTTTGGCAAGAGTTTGTTGACGCTTTCATTCGACATTATTTGCCACCCGAGGTCCGCTGAGCTAAAGCGGACAGGTTCTTGAATCTAAAGCAAGGAAGCATGAGTGCTCAAGAGTATAGCCTGCAATTTAATTCTTTGGCCAGGTATGCCCCGACTATGGTGGCCGACATGGGAGATCGTGTACACAGATTTGTAAGCGGTTCGGGGCCGCACTTGTTCAAAGATTGTTTGACAGCTTCATTGCAAGATGGGATGAACATTTCCCGTATATAGGCCCATGCTCAGAATCTTGAGTGACGACAACAACCTCCAAGAAGTGATCGTGATATTGAGGGCTAGACCTATGGGAGCAAGCAGTGAGCATAGAGGGGGACCGAGACAGATGTATTCTAGGCATTCAGGCCAGTCCGCGACTAGTGCGCCTCCCAGATTTCCAGATAGGAGGTTTGATCGTTCTTCCCGGTCAGGACAGGGCCAGAGTTCGAGGGCCTCAGATTCTCATTCTAGGGGAGATTTTGTTCAGAGGAGACCTCCGGTACCGCAGTGCAGCCAGTGCGGTAGGTTACATTCCGGACGATGTTATCAGGGTTCGGATGCTTGTTATGCTTGTGGTCAGACCGGGCACCTGATGAGAGATTGCCTGTCGGTGAGAGATAGGGTTGGGACTCAGCCCACAGGTTCAACAGCGGGATTTTCTTCTGTGCGCCCGACAGCACAGATTCCTCAGACTCCAGGAGGTAGAGGTAGAGGCAGAGGGGGAGCATCTACTTCAGGTGCTGTCTAGCCCCGCGTATATGCTTTATTTGGGCTACAGGATCTTGAGTCCTCCCCAGATATTGTCACAGGTACCTTGACTATATTTTCTCGTGATGTGTATGCTTTGATCGATCCGGGTTCTACTTTCTCTTATGTTACTCTGTATGTTGCTGATTGTATTGGGGTGAAACCCAAGCCAATTAAACCTTTCGAGGTATTCACTCCGGTTGGTGATCCCGTGATAGCGAGGAAAGTGTATAAAAATTGTGTCGTTATGATATGTGATCGCCAGACTAAAGCCGATTTGATTGAGCTTGAAATGGTAGACTTCGACGTAATTATGGGCATGGATTAGTTGTCCTCGTGCTATGCTAATGTTGATTGTCGGATGAAATTGGTTCGATTCGAATTTCCGGGAGAGCCCATACTTGAATGGAAGGGTAATACAGCATCCCCAGAGGGTAGGTGTCACGACCTAGCTAGGGGCCGTGATGGGTACCCAGGGCTAAACACCGAGCACCGCTCGTTCTACCACTCATCGTACTTATTAAGCCTCTTTTTTCGATCATAAACTCATAATCATAAGAAAATCATTTTCTTTGAAAAACATAAACACTTTTATATACATAAGCCCTTTTGCTATCAAAGATAATGTACACATATCTACGTATATACAATAGTGACCTTGTGAGACCATATAACCCACACTTACGTATCTACGAGCCTCTACTAGAGTACTAGACATATGGACGGGACAAGACCCCGTCGTGCCTAAAATACATATACATATATATACACAAAAGTATAAACCCGATTAGCACCTCCGGAATAATGGAGTGCTCCTAAAAATATGCTGATAGCTCCTATAGATCTACGTCGTCTCCCTGTCTACCTGTGGGCATGAACACAGCATCCAAAGAAAATGGACGTCAATACGAATATTGTACTGAGTATGTAAGGCATGAATGAAATAAACATGATAGAGAATCACAAGTCATGAGGTGAAGGAAAAACCTGCGCGACCTTTAATGATGAATGCATTTCATACATATATCACATATACATAATCGTCGTACATGAATCATCATAACGTATACATCATCACGTCATATAATTCATTATCATAATACCGTATCTACTCATACACATAAAACATTATCCGTATTCGGCCACTTAGGGCTCGACAAGATCCGTATTGGGCCACATGGTGGCTCGATAGTATCCGTATTCGGCCACATAGTGGCTCGACAGTATCCGTATTCGGCCACGTAGTGGCTCGATAGTGTCACATACATATCTTCCGTATTCGGCCACATAGTGGCTTGACCATGTCTCATGCATCACACAAGGATCATTATATCTCATCATCATCATTGTCATCGTATACATCTCGTAAGCTTATCCTAACCTTTCATTAATGCACACATTTAAATTCAAAGACAATTTATGAAAGTTACATCGTATTCGTAGCATGAATTTCATATAATTATTGTATGATAGTCTTTATAATCTTTAGGCTTAAGCTAAACATTACCACTATCGTTTATATAGCATATCTCTTACCTTTATCTCATATGAAATCCTCTAAGAACATAGAATCATAACTTTGCGGAACATTGGTCATAGAACATGCATTAAGGCTTATGGACAATCTATAACAATGTCGGGGTGACATAAGGTCGAAAACCCCCGAGTCCATTATAGAGCATTCATAAGCATTATGCCTCACCTTGAAGGAATTAGCATATAAGGTGAGTGTAGTCAATGAGCAATATCAATGGATCGTAATATGGATCATTAGCCTTGTCGAACTATGATATTGTAGGCCTTAGTATCTTTAGACTTAGACTCATCATCGTCATTACCTCATTCGTAACATGCCTCTTATCTTATCCCATATGGCTATTCATGAACATAGGCTCTTAGTTTTCCAGAAGGTAGGAAAGTCATGGACAGGTAAGAAAAATACTATCATAGGAATCATATAAGGATCATTAATTTCATAGGAATATCATATCACGAGCTTTATGACTTCTACACTTAGATTCATTATCAACATCAATCATAACACGTCATTATTATACATCTCAAGCCATAGCATCATGTTATCATTTCTTAGTGTTCCATGTATCCCATAGTGTTACAAGTTAGCATTACTTATCATCTTATTGTCAGAACATACATTAGCATTAAGAGCATTCATTAGGCTTTAAGACAACCATACTATGTCGGGGTGACGTAAGGTCGTGAACCCCCGATTGTATTATGGACATTTATAAGTATCATGCCTCGCCTTGAAGGGAATAAAACATAAGGCGAGTGTTAACAATAATAACATCATTAGCATTGTAGGAACATCATGCCACAAATTCTTGAGTCTCTAGACTCTAGCTCATTGTCATCACTATCATGCTCATAGGGGATTTAATATATAGAAGGACTCTTAAGCTTCATCTTATAGAAGGATTTGTGGAAAGCTTGAAGGATTCATGCCGTTTGAAAGAAGAGTTAAGACTCACATACCTTTGTCGTTTAAGCAATTTAGCGTTTGCTTATTCTCCTTCAGTGTCACGCCTCTACTTTCAAAAAGAGGATTCGTATGATCGTTAGTTAACCAACTATAAGAACGCACTACTATTTCTAGAGAAAATTCGGCAGCACTTCCTTTGTTTATACTACTTTTCCCGTATTTCATATCAACTCCCAATCATCCACAATAACAATCACAATATAGCAAATCACAATTATCATTCATATACAATGGCCATGATCCACTATTTCTCTTCATTTTCCCCCACATTTATGGTTTTGGGTTCGCTATCGTATTTTCCCATGTATCACTCTTATCTCATGGTCTACATGTCATTTATAACATATTCATACTCACAACACACTATCATTCATGATTCAATTCAACTACCACTCACTCATGACACTATTCACTCTTGAATGACCCATTTGCTATGTTCTTCTACAATTCGGGTATATTAACCCTTCAATACCTTAAACAACATAAAATGGTCATGAAACATACCTTGGATGATGGTTGAACAAGTCTTGAGTGGAGTTCTCCCTCTTTCACCAAAACCCTATTTCTCCTCTTCTTGGTTTTCTTAGTTTGGATGACTTCTATTTGAGTTTCACACTCTTGTTTTCATGAACTTGATGTTGTTGGTCATGGATTCCCTTTGAATCTTAGTGGATGAGTGATAAGGAATATTCTAGAGTTTTCTTGAAGAGGGGAGAGGAGATATGAAATGAAAAGTGAATGAAAAATGTCCCTTACACTTAAAAGCTGCCCGACCATATTATACGGACCAACATACGGTCCGTACTATTTATATGGACCGTATGTATGGGCGTACATTTGTTCCAGTGGTTGGTGGCCTTCTTGGCCAAATATACGGTCCAATATACGGCTGGTATAAATTATACGGTCCGTAGATTGGGCCGTATAATGCCCAGTAAGTCCGTTTTCGTTCTCGTCGTCTCGTTTGATCTCCGATCCTTATGGAACCTTCTTGGCACTTGTTTAACACTTCGATATCAATCTTAGGGACATTATTACACTTCTCTAAGACATCGTTATGCCATCATGGACTCGTTGCTCGAAATGCTTATCCGATACATAACGTATGATTCGCTCTCCTTAGCAACTTTCTCTCCTTGCATTGTATGCCTTTAAAACCTCGTTGAGGGTCATCTAATACTCTCTCTTGCTCGTCAAAACATCGTATACGCCGCGTCCTCTGTTAGCCTATTCACTGTACATGTACGGGGTTTTTTCCAAGGTGTTACAGTAGGTTTATTTCCTACCTTAAGGCAAGAAGGATGATAGCCAAGGGCTATATTTATCATCTAGTTCGAGTTCATGACACCGAGGCAACGTCACCAACTCTTCAATCTGTTCTGCTGGTGAATGAATTCACAGACGTATTTCCAAATGAACTTCCAGGCCTTCCTCCAGAAAGGGAAATTGATTTCACTATTGATGTGTTGCTGGACACCGAGCCCATTTTTATTCCTCCTTATCGAATGGCTCCGACAGAATTGAAGGAGCTGAAGGTACAGTTAAAGGATTTTCTTGAAAAAGGATTCATAAGGCCCAGTTCATCGCCGTGGGGAGCACCAGTCTTGTTCGGGAGAAAGAAGGACGGTTCTCTCCGAATGTGCATTGATTATAGGCAATTAAATAAGGTGACAATAAAGAATAAATACCCTCTTCCCAGAATCGATGATTTGTTTGATCAGTTGCAGGGTGCCAAATGGTTTTCTAAGATAGATTTGCGATTAGGTTACCATCAAGTGAGAGTTAGAGAAGCTGATATTCCTAAAATTGCTTTCAGGACAAGGTATGGCCACTATGAGTTCCGAGTGATGTCGTTTTGGTTGACAAATGCCCCATCGGTGTTCATGAATTTAATGAATAATGTGTTTAGGCCATTTTTGGATATCTTCGTGATAGTATTTATCGATGATATTCTGGTGTATTCTCGCACAGAATCAGAACATGCGGATCACTTGCGAATTGTCCTTGGCATTCTTCGAGCTCGAGAATTATATGCAAAGTTCTCCAAGTGCGAGTTTTGGCTAAATTTTGTGACATTTCTAGGTCATATTATTTCAGATGATGGCATCCGAGTCGATACTCAGAAAATTGAAGATGTAAAGACTTGGCCAAGGCCTACGACGCCCACAGAAGTTCGTAGTTTCCTGGGTTTCGCAGGATATTATAGAAGGTTCGTAGAGGGATTTTCATCTATTTCAGCCCCATTGACGAAGCTAACTCGGAAGTCTGCTAAATTTCAGTAGAACGATGCATGTGAGTGTAGTTTCCAAGAGTTGAAAGACAGATTGACCTCAGCTCCAGTGTTAACACTTCCGGAAGGGCCAAATGTCTATGTTGTGTATTGTGATGCTTCCGGTGTGGGACTAGGATGTGTACTGATGTAGCATGGGAAGGTTATTGCATACGCTTCGAGACAGTTGCAGAAGCATGAAAAGAATTATCCAACTCATGATCTCGAATTGGCCGCGGTCATTCATGCGTTGAAGGTATGGATACATTATTTGTATGGTGTGCACGTCGATATCTATACAGATCACAAAAGTCTCCAACATATTTTTAAGCAAAAGGAGTTGAACTTACGGTAGAGGCAGTGGTTAGAATTGTTGAAGGACTATGATGTGAATATTTTATACCACCCCGGGAAAGCGAATGTGGTAGCCGATGCGCTTAGCCGTCAGTCAATGGGTAGTTTAAGTGAAGTTCCTCTGGGAAAGAAAGAGATGGTTTGTGAGCTCCACCAATTAGCTAATCTTGGAGTACGGGTGATCGATTCAGGAAGCACCAGAATTAGTATTGATGATCCTACTGCCTCGCCCTTGAATATTGAAATAGAAGAGCACCAGTATGCAGACCCATGAATGTGTCATTACAGGGATGTATCTCGTGAAAAAGAGAAGTCTCCATTTGAAGTTTCTATAGATGGGGTCCTTAGATACCGAGGCAGGTTATGTGTGCCGGATATGGCGAAATTGCGCCAACGGATTCTAGAAGAAGCTCACTATTCCTGGTATTCTATTCATCCAGGTGCAACCAAAATGTATCACGATCTTAAACTAATCTATTGGTGGGATGGCATGAAGAGGGACATAGCAGAATTTGTTGCACAGTGTCCAAATTGCCAATAAGTAAAAGCCGAGCATCAAAAGCCAGGAGGATTATTACAAGCAATGGAAATTCCTACGTGGAAATGGGAAGTAATTAATATGGATTTTATTGTGGGACTACCCCGTTCTCGGGGCAAATATGATTCTATATGGGTGATCGTGGACAGACTCACAAAAGCAGCTCATTTCCTCCCAGATAGAACCACGTATTCAGCGGAAGATTATGCTAGGTTGTACTTGAAAGAAATTGTGCGACTTCATGGAATTCCATTAGCAATTATTACAGGCAGAGGGGCACAGTTTACAGCCAAGTTTTGGAAATCCTTTCAAGAAGGTCTAGGTACTCAAGTAAAGTTTAGCACCGTATTTCATCCGCAGACTGATGGACAAGCCGAGCGTACTATTTTGACCTTGGAGGATATGCTACGAGCGTGTGTGTTGGATTTTGGTGGTAGTTGGGATGAGCATTTACCCCTTATTGAATTTGCCTACAACAACAACTATCATTCCGGTATCCAAATGGCTCCATATGAAGCATTATATGGGAGGACGTGTAGATCTCCAATTGGATGGTTTGAAACCGGAGAAGCACAATTGATAGGCCCCGACTTGATTCAACAAGCGGTCGAAAAAGTCAAAATCATTCGAGACCGACTGTTAACAGCCCAAAGTCGCCAAAAGTCTTATGCGAATAACCGCCGATGAAACTTGGAATTTCAGGTCGACGATTGGGTATTTCTGAAAGTTTCGCCAATGAAAGGGGTAATGAGGTTTGGTAAAAAGGGGAAGTTGAGCCCAAGATACATTGGACCTTATAGAGTCACCCGTAAGGTGGGTCGAGTAGCCTGCAAACTGGACTTGCCTTCAGAGCTAGAGTCCGTACATCCAGTTTTTCATGTTTCGATGCTCCGCAAGTGTATTGGAGACCCAACAAGAATAGTTCCGGTTGATGATGTCCAAGTGACAGGAAAACTGGCATATGAAGAAGGGCTTGTTGCCGTTCTAGATAGCCAGGTGCAGAGGCTTCGAAATAGAGAAGTAGCTTCAGTCAAAGTGTTGTGGCGAAACAATAACCGAGAAGAGATGACTTGGGAAGCTGAAGAGAGTATGAAGTCCAAGTACCCGTATTTATTCCAACATCCAGGAGAAATTCAAGGTGAAACTCCAATAATATAAGGTATGTATGCATTGAATGAAGAGTAATAATTATAGTATCTGAATACCCCTATTTTCATCATTTCCCAAATTTTCACTGTGTTATGGTCCTGTGAGCCGATGATGTGATATTATGGGTTGTTGTGGCAGGATGGTAGTGCCATATTATAAAAGAAACTCTAGCGAAATTTTCGTAGAATCTTCGCTGACTTAACATTCGAGGACGAACGTTCCAAAAAGGGGGGAAGAATGTTACACCTCGGAAATTTTTCGTGAGCCTACAATGAATAGAACAACGAAGGGTATGAGTGTGCGATGTTTTACTAAGTAGGGAATGACTATTTATGAATTTTGGAAATAAGAAAGTTGTAGAATTTCATTTCAGCCCAGTGGTCGTAAAACAGAATACAGCCCGTAAAGTGATTTACGGACCGTAAAGTGCCATTGTCCTTCAACATTTCAAAAATTTCAACTTTCTGTTAAATGTTGAAATAGTAAAATACGACTCAGAATACGGACCGTAAATTGAAATACGGCCCGTAAACCTCGATCGTAAATCACCATGACCTACAGCAAACCTTTTTGTTTCTGATATGCTTAAATACGGTCGTGAAGGACAGACCATAAACCAGTATACGGCCCGTAAACTAGATTTACGGCCATTGTACACCCCGACTACTGTTCATTAAAAATTAGATTTTGAGTTATAAAAAAGGACCCTAAGTTCATTTTATTTCATTTCTCATCTATACAACCCAAGAACTCTCTAAAGAATTCTCCAAAACACTTTATCCACAAGAAAAATCAAAGGAAACCAAGATCAACAACATCAAATTCATGAATTAAAGTCTATGGAACTCAAGTGAAGTTCATTCAAATCAAGAAATCCCAAGAAAGGAAAAATAGGGTTTTGGTGAATGAGGAAGAACTCCACTCTAGGCTTGTTCCACCATCACCTAAGGTAAGTTTCATGACTTCATCATGTTGTTTAAGGCATTGAAAGCCTAAGATACTTGAATTGTAGAAGAACATAGAAAAAGGGCCATTACTGAGTGAATAGTGCCATAGTTGGGTGATAGCTAGATTGGATCATGAATGTCGATATGCCATGATTATGAATATATTGTAAATGGTGTTTAGACCATGAAATAAGTATTATATATGAAGAAACGCGATAACGAGCTATAACCATAAATGTGGGGGGAAATGGAGAAAAATGGTGGATTTTGCTCAATGTACATAAATGATGATTGTTGGTTTCTATATTATGAATGTTGGGAGTTGAAATTGAACATGGGAAAAGTAGTAGAAACAAAGGAAATGCTGCCCAATTTTCCCTAGAAATAACGATGCGTTCCTATAGTTGATTAACTAACGTAATGCGCATTCTCTCGTTAAGGTAGCAACGTGATATTGAAGGAGAACAAGTGAACTATAGCTTAACTAAAAGACAAAGGTATGTGAGGATAGTCCTTCCCTTCTATGGCATGAATCCCACGACATGATTCTTCTTTCCTTTCCATGTTTTTCTTATTTTCCGGAAAGCCAAGAGCCAAGATCATAAATAGCTATGGGAGACAAGAGATATGTTATGAGTTCAGTAATGATATGATGTTCTTGTTAAGTAATTGGTGTCATCCATTGTATACACTCACCTTATATACTAATCCTTTCAAGGTGAGGCATGATGTTCATAAATGTTCATAATGGAATCGAGGGTTCACGACCTTACGTCACCTCGATAAAATACTATTGTTCTAGAGTCTTCATGCATGTACTATGATAAGTATGTTATGATGAGCATGTTATGATCATATTACACCGTGCCTAGTTGGCCGGGTAGTCACCGCTAAGGCGGGCAGCTTATACACCATGGCTAGTTGGCATGGGCAGACACCACTAGTGGGCGGCATGAGATGGTACCCTGGACGCGGGAGGCCTGGACGCGGGCTAATGTTACTGATTATCACACCGCACCTATATGGTTGGGCAGTTTATTTATATACATGATATTCATACATGAGATGATGATAAGTATAAAAGTAAGTCAGCATGCATTACTTTTTATATGAGTCGCAGTCTGGTACAGTTTGCTCCATACTTGATGCCTCATTTATTTTCTCGATATATTGTTATTGTTCCCGCCTCTCATACTCAGTACAACATTAGTACTGACGTCCATTTTCTTTGGACGCTGTGTTCATGCCCACAGGTAGACAGGGAGGCGAGCTCGACCTGGATCCTTAGTAGCTGTCAGTTGATTGAGAGCACTCCATTGTTCGGAGGTGTTCATAATTGTTCTTTTGGTACATATGTATATTTTGGGCACGACGGAGTCTTGCTCCGTCTACGTGTATAGTATGTTAGTAGAGGCTCGTAGATGCGCAGTGTGGGTTAGATGGTCTCACAAGTCTACTACAGTATGTATATATATTATTTTGATAGCCTAATGGGGCATTTGTATATATAAAATTAATTGTGTTTTTCAACCGAAAAATGATTGCCTTGCGATTATGAGTTTGTGAATGATCAGCAAGTGTGAAATGACTCGGACAAGTTAGGAAATAAGGGGTGCTCGGTGGTCAGCCTTGGGTACCCGTCGCGGCCCCTAGTCGGGTCGTGACATAATGTCATATCATTCAAGACCTTTACAAATGATTCTAAGCACTGTCTCAAATACCATCCTGACTTCTACCCATTTATTGCTGGCTTTCAGATCTTACTAACTTGTTTAAGCAAGGGATCTCAATTGAAATTTAAGCACCGATATCAAATATATTTCAGTGTCAATTGTTTCCATCTTACACCTGCATTTCTCTCACCCGCTTCCCCCCTTAAGGGTGTACTTATACCATTATCTGTTTATATTCTGCTCCATGTCCCCATTTCCAATCTCGAATTCATCTGATCCTTTCTCCAATTCACTTGGTATACTGTACCATACCCATGTATTTTTTATAACTTTGATTATCCACGTACGAAGCCTTAAAAAAATATCGAAGCGACGAGAACCTTTCTATGTATAGTACAAAATCTCATCTGATAATCTGTAATGAAATAATCTAACCAATGTAGCAACTCATCCAAAGTCACATTCCACTCACTCCAATCAATAATTATTTAGTACTTGTAGTCGTTCCAAATTCTCAATTAGGTAGCACTTATATTCTGATGATAAGTGTCCAAAGATCTCGTGTAATATTATCTTTATCCCAACCTGTATCATATGTTTCCTCTAATAAATTTACAATACATCATTTGTCCCTCAAACCTACAATCCCTGTCCTTTAAGGATTTCACTGATTCCGAGGTGAAGTAATATACATGTAGTACTCCTTTATGTCTTATGCTCTTTTACCGTTGCTGTGTACCCGGTACCGACTTCTAACTTACTCAAAATCATAACAGGTTCATCTAAATGACAATCTTATCTTGTAACCTTATCGTTGTACTATACCTTTAAGTTCGTAGCTATATATTTCCCTTTCGTTCTAGACTCGTACTCAATTTATTACATCTATCTTGGGTGCTTCCTTTAGAATTACCTTATCATTTCTCCAGTCTATGTCCATCTTTTATTCAATGCATGAGGAATCTTATGCTACCTCTGTATCCTTCGAAAAACATTACTTCTGCATAACCTCTTTTCATTTTCAAAACGTATTTTGTTCATCCCTGTTTGTTCTAATCATACCAGTGATTTTCTAGCACTCATTCTACCTCATTTCTCATCTTTCTATAGTTTGGTCCTTCACAATTCCGTCACTTATTTTACTCGTGTTCTCGGCTATACATGTCATAACCTATTACTATACTGTTATCTCGCTTTCTTCTTATTTCCTTTTTTCAATTAACTCCTTCTTTTCTTGTGCTCGCTTTCATTTCCGTTATCACATAATCTTTATTCTGAAATTTCCCTATAGAACTTTATAAGTCTTTCCTATTCGTTCTATACCTTGCCTTTCCATTTCACATTTGCCTTTATACTTTAGTCACATAGATCACGTCATATCTTTTAGTCACTTTCTCACTAGGGTTTACTCATTTTCATAACAATCCTTATTATATTCAGATAATATCCTGTTCGTAATCAATCCTATAGTGTAACACTTCTTAACCTTATTCACGATTCTTACTATGGTTTAATTACACTCTGTGAGGTCGGCATACTTAACCTTTTACCCTTTCTGATCAATCTTATCCTTAATACCTCACAAGCTGTCTTATCAATGCATTCATTTTCGTCACAATTCTTCCTCCTCTGCACTCTTGTCTCAATCATACTATTACTTCTTTTAACTATAAACTCATTGTAATTTATCCCTGCTTATCATTTTAGTCGACACCTCAATATAACACTCTATTAAGACTTGCTAGCCCTTCCTAAATCATCTCTTAGTATCACAAGCCCTTCCAAATTATCCTAGCATCTCTTTTTACCATATCTTATCGACCGCAAAATTACTATTACTATCAATTTAACAGTTAACTTTATTTCTCGAAGTCAGACTTGCAACTTGGTCAAATCCTATCATTACTGTTGACACGACCTCTCAAGACATATTACGAACTTATATCTCATTACCTTTTTATTTCTAGGAAAATTTTGGCAGAGTTTCCTCTGTATTTCTTACTATCCCAAAACCTGCACGTAGGAAATACGAACAATGCCTCACGGCCAACATATATACATATATATCATATTATATCATATCATAGCCACACAGGGCTCCCAATATCAACAACAGTACGAACAATGTACCGAGTATGTAAGGCAGCAGTGATCATAAATAATGAGATATAAGCCATAATGAATGTTTGAGAAACCACCTGTAATATGAATAGCCCCGAAGGAAATGACTAAAAATGTAAATATATGCCATACCCGGCCCTTTAGTAAGGGACTCGGTGAAATATAAGTATATACCGTACTCGACCCTCTAGTGAGGGACTCGGTGAGTGAAGTCATCATATACCATACCTGGCCCATCATGGGACTCGGTGCCATAATCATATCATATATATATATATATATATATATACCGTACCCGGGCCTCTAGTGAGGGACTCGGTGAACAATGTAGAGAAACTGTGCATGAATACATACCCGACCCGGGACTCGGTGAATGATATATTAACGGCATGCACGAGAAGAATATCATGAGCGACCATATGCAAACTAAATCATCATCTGAGACTCAATAGAATAATTAGAATGAACTAACATTTGAGAATCAAAGACAACAGTCATGTCAAGTACCACTGAGAACTAGAATTCATTGGAGTCATAATGTAAGCGAGACTCATAAAATTATTTCTGAACTCTTTGAATAACCTGGAAGCACCCTCAAATGTCACTATGGATTATATCAAAATAGGACTTCAGGAATCATAGACACGTATCAGGACATAATGAAATAGCTTATGAAAATCAAGAACATTAGCCATTCTAGTATCTCTAAGAATAGAAGCTTTTTTGGAGTTTATACGTTCGTCATCTGTTTGTTCCATATAGACCATGCCAAAAGAAGAAAAGGGAATAGCCTTATACCTTGTCACTTCTCATGTTAACCATAACTTAGGTCTCGGGCTTCGCCAATCTACAAATAATACCAAATATGCCAATAATCAAATTAGGGTACTCTTTCAAACCAATCCTTAATTACTTAGAAATCTAACGATATTCGGGCAGCATCTTCCCTAAAAACATAATAATCCTCGTGATTCCAACTAAGCCAAAATATCAATCACCATACCAATAACAATATCAATAAATACATATCCAAATAGAATCAAATCCATTCTTAAATCACCTCCAAAACAGCCCAATATACATTCCTTTACCGATACTTGCATACACTTCTTTATTTTTGTATATACATAGTATAACAACAAACACAACAACAACAACTACAGCCAATCCCACGATATTCCAGCACCCCAAACAATTCATAACAACCACCAAACAGTCCACATGATAACAATAACAATTTATCCGATTTCCCGCAATTAATTTCGTAGTTCCCGTCTCACAATTTAACTATGACCTGGACGAATTTAAATATATCTAGTAGAGATGAATTCTTACCTTATATTCCAAGAAATAATCTCCTTCCACCTTACTTCACTACGAAGAAAGCCCGAATTCAACAAAACGATAAGACGGAACAACGAGATCGAAGCGGTGAGCAAAACCCGAATACTGTTCTTGAGAAAAATAAAAATTATACTTGATCTCATGAATTTTTTGATCACGTTGCTACATACAGTGAGTGTCGTATTGATGTTCTAGAAATACATGTGAAATATGTATGTATATCTATGTCCATACTTACTAATTGAGGAAAAGAACTTAATATCACTTTTGTGATTACATATGGCACCATTTTGTTTATCCAACTTACACGTAATCTAAGGGTGCCACCAATTCATAACATAGACCTTAGTCATCCTTTGCTACCCCACCATGTGACAAATGTCAATTCCCACTAATTGCTATTTAATTATTTTATTCCCAACATTGAACCAATTACATCTAGAATTAATTTCTTGATCTCAATTCACTTAAACAGTGATCACCTTTAACATACTCCATATACCTATTGCCATAATCATGTAATATAACACTAGTCCATAGCCTCATTTTCCATATATGAAATATTATTTGCAATCATCGTCGTCACACTTTTCCATCTTAAATCATTTCGGGACTTCATTCCTTGTATACACCAAGTTCTTGATTTTCATGCTTGACTATGACCAAATCTTCTGAGCTTAAGTAAATTTCCTCATGTTGGACGGTTCAATTTCCTAGTCCAAAAATACGGGTTATTATAGCTTGGACCGTATTTCATTCGAATAAATTTCAAACCTTGACGAAACTTATTTTATTCGATTTATTTGCCTTCTAATCCTTTGAATACATCCGTACCATCACTCTAACCACTTATAAGATTGAGGGATAACCTCGTTTCCATTTCCAATGTCATTTAGCTCGTACGCTTTCCAACGCATGAAAATACGGGATGTAACACAACATTACTCTATCTCCCATTGGTTTATTTAAATTTGATCCTATCGTCTGTTTTCCTGCTTTCATCTTAACCTTTTCGTCACATATATATTACCGGATCCTCAGTGGGTATATGTTTTCCTTGTCCAAGTTTCTCTTCCCTTCATGGTATCATAACCTTCTTTTTCCCAATGCTCATGCTTACATATTTGGTCGCGTTACCGCTATTTGACTTTGATTCTCGAGAAAACCCAATCCTGACTCATTCTGTAGCGCTTGCTACCTCAATTTTGACATACAACACAATTAATACTTTTAACATGTCGTAACATCAATCATAAGGGTATACATAATACTCGATGTAGCCACTCGTGACTTATATTTTTATCGCTTTTCAACACCTTTTCTTACGAGATATCCCGTTGCCATTTGATTTTGTCCTGAATCTGTGGCTTTAATAAATCTCCCCTCTCTTTTTTGCCCAGCTAGCCAGAGAATTCTAGTTGTAATGCTCATATGCTCCTAATTTCCCTCGGGCTGTTCTGGTTTCTCGTATTCCTTTTTTTCTTTTTCTTTTGTATGTCTAAATCTGTAGATCTTCCTAGCATACCTTCCTATGTCCTAATTGTAAACCTTGGCGGTATAACTTTACTTAAAAATCTTTACACGTACTTGTACCCTGCCTCTTTTTCTAAAATAATCAACCTCACATCCTTTACTTTCCTGTAGCAATTGAATCGATCCTTCCGATATTTTATCTTCACTTGTACACTTTCTCTCTTCCTTCCTTACACATAAGCCGACATCGCACCTAATTTCTCTATCATCAAATAACCTTCACAACACTTGTCTAAAATAAATTGAGTTGAATCCTTCTTATAAGGATTAGCTAGACATACACCACATATTCCTAAGGTTGATACAATTTCTACTTCCTTCATCAGCCACGCAACATCACATTTAGAAGTTATATAAGCAATCTAGAAGACAATCGTAATTACATTCCAACTTACCTATCCATTTCTCATTCTTGAATTACAGGTCATCATTAATACCCGAAGTAACTTTTCCATAATGATTTTCAGAATAGCACCAACTATCAAATACTCAAAACCCCCCTTTGAAGTCGAATGACTTGTGACCTCTAAATCCCAATGCAAACTCACAACATATAGGAAAGTCCGATAAAACGAGTCTGTGTGCCTGTCATCAACCCGTCCTGATCTTATGTATATGTATAAAATTCTAGAGTAAAACTTTCCCCTACTCGTTAACTTCCTTTCCCATATCAATATCTTGTCTTTATCTCTTACTCACCAATCTATAAATCGTAATACTGCATTTGAATTCTTAGTGTCAACTTTCCCTGTATCTTCAATAAATCTCAATTCTCTGAAATCTCAAATGCACTCATTCCAACTCCTTTAATTACTAATAATTTTTCCCCTTCAGGGTTCTTCCCTTGAATTAAAATAAATTTATTCTAAAACATCTCTTGGAAAGCGTCTCATAATGGTTCATTCAATCATGACTTACCAAACGTCCGATTGTCACATTTTCCTTCATTCTTTCTCTATAGCATAGATATTCAAACAATTAAATTTGTAAGAATTTTGGCAGAGTTTCCTCTATATTTCTTACTGCCTCATTCCTGCACACAGCACAGAAAACACATCCAATGCCTCACAGGGCGATCACAATACCCGTAACATTTACCTCAGGATCTCATATCAAAGTCAATCAATATCGATAAAACAGGAAACATACCTTATGGAGTAACAACTTCAATTCTCATCAATTACCTCATAGCGGCATAATCAACTGCTTATCCGTAATCAAAACATTTAGGGTTAGAATTAAAGACATCACATCCGATAATTTAGCTCTATGGCACGATCTAATATGAGAAAGAAAGGCCAAGCATTCCTAAATGCCCTGCAGCCTCTTGTTTATAAGTGTGGCGCGCTTTACACCCATAAAAAAGACTCTACTGGACACGGCTCAAAGATACACCCTAGGATAAACTGTTATGATACAACTTTTGTCACGACCCAACCAGAGGGACATGACGGGCACCCGGAGCTAACACACCGAGCACCTCTAAACATACATCGCATAAACATTTCTGGGTGGACCATAAAGACAATTCTCGGATATCATAATCTATAAGGACATATATCACAATATAACGACATACCTCTATATAATCTTCAACAACTATGTCCATCATCACTAGCCGACAAGGCTACTAAAATGTCATACAATGATATGAACCGGTAGGGTTATTGAATGTCTAACTACACACACATGTCTACGAGCCTCTACATAGCATACAAGTGACCATAAGGACCAATACCAATAGACTGCAGCTCCGAAGTAAGTGGAGTGCTCCTGAGAATCCACTGATAAATCACCTACGGGTCAAATCCATGTACCTGTATACCTGCGGGCATGAACGCAGCGTCCACAAGAAAGGACGTCAGTACAAACAATGTACTAAGTATGCAAGGCATGAATAACAACATAATAAGAAATATAGAACATAACATGAGATAAGGATAACCTGTATGTCTGATTGCCTCTTAGGGCAAGTATCATGCATGCATTGTCTTTTCATAAAAGCCTTTCTCATACTTGTATTACATAATAGTGCTGTGAAATGTGCAGCCTGATCAATAAATGTTAGTGTTGTGGAACGTATAGCCCGATCCATAAATATAGTGCTGCAAAACGTGCAGCCCGATCCATATATGTTAGTGCCGAGGAACGTATGGCTCGATCCATAAACATAGTGCTGCGGAACGTGATGCTCGATCCATATATGTTAGTGCCTAGAAACGTACGGCCCGATCCATAAATATAATGCTACAGAACGTGCAGCACGATCCACATATGTTAGTGCTGAGGAACGTCGGTAACCTCCGATTAATATTATGGAGCAATCATTATCGCTATATTTCATCTTGAAGGAACAAGTAACATAAGATGAGATCAACAACAGTGAGTAGAATTAAGGAAATCCTGACATAAACTCAATGATCTCATAATAGCATTAAAATCACGAGCTTTGGAATTTCTAGAATTAAAATCATCATCATCATGCTTATCATAGAAAGCATCTCAGCTTTAGTACCTTAAAAAGCTTTTAAGAATCAGGAACTTCTAACTTTTGGAAGTAAGAAGGTTATGGAAACATCTATGAAATCATAACATAGGAATCATGCCTTTTGAAAGAAAGGGACTAGCCTTAACATACCTTTTTGGTCTCCTATTACTTAATGCTTATCCTTCCAAGCTCGTAAATCTACATTCAAGAGAATTCATACCACTGTTAGGCTTATAGCCATATGCTTATCTTAAGTTTTCGAATTAATTCCTTTTAAAATGTGTCAAAATTCGGGCAACATCTCCCCCGTATTCTTTACCTCCTCTAAATACCAAAACAACTCCCAAACAATACCAACAACATCAAAAACAATATCAATACCAATATATTCTATAAAACATCCTACACGATATTTCTCCAATTTCCAAACCAACCATAACAACATCCATAATACCATAATCAAAGAATTATATTCAATTTAATCTCAAATTAATCCAAAATTCTTTTTCAAACTCACCTCATCGCCATCAACTTTAATTCAACTCTTTATGACTTTTCTCCTATGATTCTTTCCTTTCTAAAAATTGCTAAACCTTTACATCATCTCAGTCGTGTAAATAATAGTAGGAAAAACATACCTTATAGTGGAAGAACTTCACTTTATTCACCCCTTTCCAAGACTAAGTTCATCACCACCTTGAAGAGAAACAAGAACAATCATCTTCCATGAATTTTCTTTGAGATTTTGATGTTGAAATTCTCTCTTGATGATATGGAAAGGTTGTGGAAGATTATGGAGGGTTATGGAAGGTTATAGAACCCTCAAGAGTTCTCAAGAATTCTTTAGAAATATGAAGGATGAGAAGATGGTGAAAATGATGAAAATTAACGGGTTAGAGGGGTATTTATAGGTGTGTGTTGGATCGGGTTATTGTAGCACCCGGGCACTGTAGCAGCGTTTTTCTGCTCCGTCCGTCTAACTTGTAACGTCCATAACTCCCAGCTCCGATCTCGTATTGATGAATGGTTAGTTGGGTTGGAAACTAGACTTGAAGAACTTCATTTTAGATTTTTGAAATGCCATAAAACTCCTTATATACCTGGAGATATACCCCTCCAAAGTTGACCCAAAATTCTTTTCAGAATTCTGCCAACTTTTTTCCAAAGTTTTGACAAACTTATTTTCTCCGCTTTGCTTGGTCCCGGAATCTTCCGAAACTCTCCTTACATGATATTTATCATTGATCATACTTGATAATAGTCGTTTCCTTTGGTTCCAAGGTTGTCCTTCCCGGCTACGACTTACGAGATCGTAATTCATCCTTTACTTCATTGGTACGTACTTCCCATGGCTTGTACCTTCCAAAACTTTGTGGGACATCTCTGATAATCTGTTAATATAGTGAAGTACGCGGCATGCACATGCTATGAAAGTGCGAGCTGTAAAAACTGCAACCAACTAGGATTCTTCCAAAGAGAAATGTCGCTAATAAATCTAATTTGCGATGATGAAGTCCTTCTTTTGGAATATTAGATCAGTTAATACTCAAAAGGCTTTCCATAGAGTTCAAATGCTGCACAAACATTTGACAGGTATAAGAGAAGATTGGGTATGCAGTTTTTCCTCATAGCTTTATTGGAGCCTTTTCAACAATCAAGGCAGATTGACAGGTATAAGAGAAGATTGAGTATGCAGTTTGCTAGTCATAATTATAATAGTGAGATTTGGTATTTTGTTGCTGATGGAATTGATGTGGACGTTTTAATGGACACTGAGCAACATGTGACTATTAAGCTTCTATTTTAGGAGAGTGGTAAGCAACTAATCTCCATAATGTTTTATGCAAAGTGCGATTCTACTGCATGATTAATGTTGTGGGATAGTACATATTCCTTGGTAAGTTCTATGAATTTACCATTGATAGTTGGTGGGGATTTTAATGTTATATTGAATGAAGAGGAAAAAATAGGTGGTTTACCTGTTTATCTATCAAAATATGAAGACTTTGCATTTTGTGTTAATTCTTGTGAGCTTGCTGAAGTAGAATTTAGAGGAAGTCCTTTTACTTGGTGGAATTGAAGATTTGGGCAGGATTGCATATTCAAAAGATTGGACAGGATGCTAGTTAATCAGTAGTATCAGGACTGGTTTACTAATTTGAGCATGGAGCATCTGTCAAGAACTGGATCAGATCATGCTCCACTTTTGCTTTCAGCATGAGAGCAGGCTTAGCAATTTCAGAAGCATTTTGAATTTTTGAAATTCTGGTTGGATCATGAGTCATTCATGGATGCAGTGGAACAACATTGGAGAACCGAGTTTATAGGAGATCCATTTATCACATTTAAGCTAAAAATGAAAATCTTGAAGGTTGCTTTATGTAGGTGGAGTAGAGAAACATTTGGAGACTTGTTCAAACAGCTGACCATCAGAGATGATATTGTGAAGATCAAGGAGCAACTGTTTGAGGAAGATCCATCAGAAGAGAATAGAATGGTGCTGCAAAGGGCACATGCTGGATTCGGAAGGTATCTGCATTTTGAGGAAGAGTTTTGGAGACAAAATCCAGGCATCCAATGGCATTCACAGGGAGATAGGAATACAAGATGTTTTCATAGTATAAGGAAGTAGAAAAAGGTTGTTGCTTACAAGAATACAAAATCTAAATGGTGAATGGGTGGACAATTTGGATGATATTTCTACTGAAGCTATTTCATTCTATCAAAATCAATTTTCTCAGGAAAGTGGTGTAGTTGACTCAAATTTAAAGGATCACATTCCTGAGAGAATTTCAGAGGATCAAAATAATTTCTTTTGTGCTAAGCCAACTCTTGAAGAGGTTCGAAATGTTGTTTCTGTGTTATCAGGTGATAGTGCTTGTGGACCTGATGGTTTTTTTGGAGTTCTTTTGATTGAAGGTGTTGGGATATAGTTGGTGTTGATGTGTAAAAAGTGGTAAGTAGTTTTATGAGGGACAAACATTCCCAAAGGCAGTAATTCATACAAATATGGTCCTCCTAACTAAGAAATAAATAATCAACACTTTCTCAGACTTGAGGCCAATCAGCCTTAGCAATTTCATAAACAACATTATTTCCAGACTATTGCATGACAAGCTAGGGGTGATCCTGCCATCTCTAATATCTCAAAATCAGTCTGGATTAGTGAAAGGTAGAAATATTATTGAAAATGTGTTGCTTACTCAAGAATTGGTGACTGATATTAGAAAGGGAGGGAAACCTGCTATTGTTATCATTAAGCAGGATATGGCAAAGGCTTATGATAGACCTTCTTGGAGGTTTCTTGTTCAAGTTCTCAGAAAGATGGGATTTGCATAAGTGTATCTAGACATGGTATGGAGATTGATTGCTAATAACTGGTATTCCATTCTACAAGAGGGGTAAAATAGGGAGATCCTCTATCTCCTGCTCTTTTTATTCTAGCTGCTGAGGTACTGTCTATGGCTCTTTATTCATTATTTGAAAAAGACAGCTTTAGAGGATATGGAATGCCAAAGTGGAGTGCAAACTTGAATCATCTGTCATATGCAGATGATACTATCATATTTGCATATGTAGATAAAGCATCTTTGGAGATGATGATTTTCATTTTACATGATTATGAGAAAGAATCTGGAGAAACGATCAACACAGACAAGAGCTTTTTTTTATATGCATAAGAAGGTGGCTAATGTGATGAATCAGGAGGTACAACAAATAACAGGCTTCAACAAAGGTGACTTCCCATTTACTTATTTGGGATGTCCTATCTTTCATGCTAGAAGGTAGAAGTTATTCTATAAAGACATGATGAAGAAAGTGAAGGACAGGTTGCTGGCTTGGAGAGGTAAATTGCTATCATTTAGAGCGAAAGCTGTATTGATTTCAAGTGTTTTACAAAGCATCCCAATTTATTTAATGTCTGCTATGGTGCCTCCAAAATGTGTCCTTAAGGATCTGCACAAGTTAGTCAATAGATTATTCTGGCAAACTAAGGAAGAAGGAAGAAGCAAACACTGGTCAGCATGGGAAAATGTATGTTACCCAAAAAATGAAGAAGGGTTAGGCTTCAAATCTCTATATGATATATATAAAGCATTGTTTGCTAAAATTTGGTGGAGATTCAGGACAAGCAGTACGATGTGGTCCAATTTCATGTGGAACAAATACTATAAGAGGTTTAGGCCAACTGTGGTTTAGTGGAAAGGGGGATCCTAGACTTGGAAAATGATGCTCCAAGCTAGAGATGAAATGGAACATGGTATTTGGTAGGAACCTAAGAATGGATCTTCTTCAATATGGTTTGATAATTGGTCTAAACTAGGTGCCTTGCATGATCTGATACCTATTCCTTATCAGAATGAAGTTTTAGGAGATGTACCTGAAAAGTTGATGAGTGAAAGTCAGTGGAACTATGCAAAGTTACAAGAGGTGTTACCAGCTGATATTGTTGATCATGTTAGAAAGGAATTGGGACATTTTGTGACGACAAATGAGATAGATAAGCCATGTTGGATGCTCGCAAGTTTTGGTAAGTTTACAGTTAAAAGTACATGGGAGAAGCTGAGGAAAAGGAATCAGATATCAGTTGTTTGTGACAAATTCTGAATCAAAGGCTTGCCACACAAAATCTCCTTTTTCCTATGGAGAGTTTGGTATTGGAAGCTACCTATGGATGAAGTGCTGATGAGAATGAGAATCAGGATAGTCTCAAAATGTTGATGTTGTCAAAATCAGCAGCAAACCATAGATCAAATCTTCATTATAGGTCCTTTTGCAACTACAATATGGCACAATTTTTTAACTACAATAGGTGTCCCCTTTCCTACAGGTTAAGCAAACAGTCTTATGCTGGTGGAACTTTCAAATTGCTGCAAGGCGGAAACCTTTATAGCAAGCAGTTCCTGCTTTAATTTTATGGCAAATTTGGAAGAGTAGGACTGCCATGAGGCATGGAGGGGATGTTTCTTAGAACAAGGTCATATATGAGATCAGCAGGAACATATATATGCTAGCAAGGAAGAGATATCCTTGGCTGCAGAATATGCCAAAATGCTGGCCTAAGATAGTTGAATTGTTAGAGAACTACAGGCTGCCATTAATTTATAAACAGGTGAAGTGGAATTTTCAAGATAGAGGATGCTTTAAATGCAACACTAATGGTGCTTCTAAAGGGAATCTAGGGCCAAGTTCAACAGCCTTTTGTATTAGAGATAGTTCAGGAGAGGTTATATATGCTATGGAATGGTTACGAACTGAGACTACTTATATAGTTGCTGAAGCTGTGGCCATTGAGGAGGGGATCAAGTACTGTATTTTACATGATTTATTACCTGTTATAGTGCTAACACACAAGGTGAAAGAAGACCATTCAACATTGAGGGCCATTTCTGACGAATCAGACCGCGACATAGAGGAATCAAAAGTAGAAGACCTCGCATAAAAGGATCATCACAAAGAATGTCCTGTATGTGAAAATTGAAGCTTCAAGACTAGAGAGTGTTTAGCCTAGAAAACTAAAGAAAGGAGCCTTTAACAGCAGGTTCAAATCTAAGCACCAAGAAAGAATTGGCACAAGCAGGCTGCAAGGCTCTCATAATCATTGGAGATTCAGACTCTAGCATGAAGAAGGACAACTGGGAAAGAATACTTGATCTCAGAAAACTAAAAAACCTTCCCAAGAAGAAGCTCATAGCATTGGTGATGAAATTGAGTTATGAATGTTAAGACATGAATGATGAAAAAGTCAAGCTGCTGAGCACTGTTGATAGTCTAAAGAAAGGTTCAAGAAGATGCATGATGGGCAAAAGAAAAATAAAAAGTGAAAATCACACATTGAAGGAATAAGTGGGTCAACTCAATTAACACATAGCAGCGTTGCATGCTAAAGCTCAAAAGCTGACTGAAGGTGCTAGAATCGCCTTGAAAGGAACAAAACTGGAACCGGTAAAAGAGAATGGAGGGAAAACGCACAGGAATAAGAGACGTCTAGCAAACAAAGGCAAAAGGAAGGGACCCAAGGCAGAAAAGGGTCATAAAAGCAACCTCTAAGAAACCATGCTGGAAAGAGTGGCAGAAGGCAAGAAAACAATGATATATAAATAGGTTTGCTCAAAATCATACAATTGTAATAAATCAGAAACTCTTTCCACTCTTATGAAAAATGGGAAAGGGAGACTTACAGAGGATAAAAAATAAAGGAATAAGTTCACCAAATCACCCAGGGCTGAGTATGAGGGGGAATAAGAGTAGAACTGTGATGAATATTTAGAGTCATCGGAGGTGAGGACTAGAAAGGAAACAAGTGATGCAAAGATGAGAAAAAAAAGCACCTATCCATAACAGGTATATAAAAGGAGAAGGATGCATTCAAAGTGGAACGTACCCAAGTGACAATGAAACTGTTGAAAAACCCGTTCTATCAAGAAAATTGAGGATAGTCAACTAGGACAAGTAGCTCAACCTGATCTAATGAAGTGTTAAATTCAAATCCCCACTAGGATAACATCAGGTTATGGTAAACAGTTCTTTCATTGATTAAGCATGGGTGAAAATAATAATTAAGTTAGCATTGAGAATGATTAAAGCTGCACATTAATCTTTAAAATTGGCTAGAAAGTTGTCTCAGACTATGTGCTTTTAAAAGAAATTAAATATTTTACCTAGTCTTATACATTGAGTTGTATGTCCTATACCCTAGTATGGTCATAAACCCCTAAAGGTCTAATATAGTGACGGTCATAGAATTGGCATGAAAATAAAAGTTTGCATATGGTTAGTCTTCTAAAATTCAGGTATGCATTCTGTCTCTTGTAGCAAATTAAATGCTCAGATCAAGAAACAACTCAGAACCTGTGTGAATACCCTAGTCATCCATAGAAGGCATTAAGGTGTTGTGAAAAGCGCAAAAGTAAGACTTCTTGAAAACCTGACTTAATTAAGTCATTCCCCTTCCGAGTCTTCAAATACTTGTTCAAACCACTGTGCTTGCATCCCACAACTATTTAACCGGATAACCCTTATCTCTCTCACTATGGAACCAAATTGAAAAAGGTACAAAGATTTGGCAAGATCGAATAAATCATTCCCTCCTAGTCACTCAAAATTCAACAACCTTAGCCTATACTCAAGAATGCTATCCCTATAGCTCACCATTCCAAATTATACATATGTGCATATCCAAAAGGGAGGGGTGAAAGAAGGAAACACTAGTAGAAGCATATAAATAAGGGGAATTAATGAACAAAGCAAGAAATAAACCACCTACAAAGGAAGATTAATGCAAGCCTTCACCAAATAGTCAAATCTGATAGATTAATGATGGTAGATCTTCTTGGGGTAAAGAATGAGAGTGCTCTGAATATTTGACTCGCAGGTGCTAGAAGGTATTATGATAGCCTCTGTGGCTAGGAGTTTAAAGTTAAAAATTACTAAATTGATCAGAGATTAACTGTTTAATGATGCCATTGAGAGGGGGGGGGGGGGGGGGGGAGGGGGATAATGTGTGCATATATGATTTATGACTCATGCTAACCCTAGTTTTCCTTAAGAGTCTGGGATGATTAGATGAGTTGGAACGGGCTGTACAGTTTGCGTTTGTCATCATCAAAAAGGGGGAATTAGTTGGCACAAAGCCATGTATGTAGGTTTGATGATTGAAAAACTATAGACCTGGAACTAGGATTTGTAGAATTATGCAAAGAACTTGGCGGTCACATATGAAAGATTCCTTGCCATATTTGTACAGATTAGTAAGCCTTCTACAAGTACAAGAAACTGACTGAACAAGGCAAGAATCCAAGTACTACTGTCACGACCCCGCTGGAAGCTAGGACGAGTACTCAATACTAAATTACCGAGCACCTCTGATCTAGCATTCCATTCTCACCACTAGGTGGGTGACAAGGACAATTTATGAATATCTCACTTAATATAGCTATCAATAATTATACCCGCAATCATATGCCAATAAGCTAAACCAAAATATTATAAAACAACAGGGACGGACAAAGTTATGAAACAGCTATCCACCGAGCACTACTCGTTCTATTACTCATTCTGCGTACAGTCGTATTTCTTATACTTATAATTGTAGGAAAACTATTTTCATTTGAAACATAATTACCTTTATATACGTAAGCCCTTTGGCTATCAAAATAATGTAAATACAATAAGGACATCATGAGACCATACTACCCACACATATGTATCTACGAGCCTCTACTAGAGTACTAGACATATGGATGGGACAGGACCCCGTCATGCCCAAAACATATATGTACACAAAATAATAAACCAATGGAACCTCCGAAACAATGGAGTGCCCTCAAAGTCTGCTAGTAGCTCCTATGAATCTGGGTCGCCTCCCTGTCTACCTGTGGGCATGAATACAGCATCCAAAGAAAATGGACGTCAGTACGAGCAATGTACTGATTATGTATGTCGTAGATAATAACATGATAAGAGCATGAGGGATAGCATAAGATAAAAGAACCGTTCATTTCTCATAATACTTTCTAAACATTCGTCATACGTACTTACCCTTTTATTCTCCTAGAGATACACTTGTTATATCCACATGCTTACATATGTAATAATTTGCAATGCAGTACAGCCACGTACCCGGCCATATAGGCTCGGTATCACCCATACTCGGCCCTCCTGAGACTCGATGGTATCCGTACTCGGCCCTCCCGGGACTCGATGCTATCCGTACTCGGCCCTTCCAGGACTTGATGCTATCTGTACTTGGCCCTTCCGGGACTCGATGCTATCCGTAACTGAGCAGTGGGAGTGCTATGCATACATGCATACATATACATAAAAATGCTTAAATGAAATCAACAACATCATTAGAATTACCATACAACTATCATTAAAGCATACATTAGAACATTAAAGGCAACTATGGCGATGTCGGGGTGACATGAGGTCGTGGATCCCCGATTACATTATGGAGTGATCAAAATCATCATATCTCACCTTGAAGGGAATAACGTTTTAAGATGAGTGTACACAAGAAAAAGCATCAATGGAACCATACGTAGAATCATTAACTTCATGGGCATCATATCTCGCTTTAGGATTCTTTAGACTTGAACTCATCATCATCATCCATTATCATACTCGTGTCTCATCCCTTTTCTTTATCTTATACATATGTAGCTCCTTATAATCATAGACTCATAATTTTCGTTATGTAGGAAGATCATGGAAAAATGGGAAGATTCATGCCATAGAAGGAAAGGATTAGCCTTACATACCTCTTTCGTTTAGCTATTCTATCATTTGATGGTTCTTCTTCGTTGCTCGCGTTTCTACCTTCAAGAAAGTTCGTGTTAACATTAGCTAATCAATTATAAGAACATACTTACCAAAGCTAGAGAAAATTGGGTAGCATTTCCTTTGTTTATACAACTTTTCCCATATACCATATCAACTCCCAACCATCCATAACAACATTCACAATATTATACGCAACAATCATTATTCATCTACATTATCCACATTTCACAATTTCACTGCAATTCCTCCATAATCATGGTAATAACTCACTATTGCATTTTCTCACATATAATACTTATCCCATATTCTAAATGTAACTTGTAGCATGCTTACAATCACAACATATCAATATTCGTGACCCATTCCAAACTACTAATCACAATCTCATTATTCACATATTTGTGACCCATTTTCTATCTCCTTCCGTCATCTAAGTCTTTCAACCTCTCATTACCCTAAGGAACATGGAAAGATCGTAAAACTTACCTTAGATAGTGTAGGAATAAGCCTGGAGTGGAAATACTTCTCTTGCACCAAAACCCTAGTTCACTTCCATTAGAATTCCTCGGCTTGGATGAACTTTAATGTGTCTCATAAACTTGACTTTCTTTGTTTGATGAAGTTGATCTTGAATCTCTCTTGAGTTCTTATGGAAGAAGTATGTGGAATCCTCTAGAAGCCTTGAGAGAGATGAAGAAGTGTGGGAAAGGAAATTAGTGAAGTGGGATCACATAATTAAACTTAACTCAGCCCGTCGGGACTTCCACGGACACTTATACGGTCCGTATAACATTGCACGACTCGTATAAGTGGTCGTGGTTTACCATCAGGCAAACATCATCTCTGCTGGGTGTTATACGAACCTTTATAGGGATCGTATAATGTTATACGGACCGTATAAATTGGTCGTATAACCCTATTTCCCTGAAATGATCTCCGTCGTTCGTTTGATCTCCAATCCTTTTGGAACCTTCTTGACACTTTTTTAACACCTCGTTAACAATCTAAGGGACATTATAACTCTTCTCCAAAACATCATTAAGCCATCATTAATTCGATACTCGTAAATCTTGCCCGACACACAACCTATACCTTGCTTTCCTTACCAACTTCCATCTCCTACCCCACATGTCTTTGAAATTTCATTTAGAATCATCAAATGTTGTTTCTTACTTATAAAAAAATCGTATACGTCATGCCCTTCGTTAGTCTATTCACTGTACATTAATGGGAAATTTTTGGGGTGTAACATTTCCCCTTTTTGTAACATCTGTCCTGAAATGTTAAGCAATTGGAAATTCTACGAAAATTTCGCTAGAGTTTCCCCTGTAATATGGCACTACCATCCTATCACAATAACCCACAATAACATTGCCTCATAGGGCCACAACACAATAGCAATATAAGTTAGCCACACACGACCCATATGCATAAAAAGAAAACATACATACCTCATAATCCCGATGTTTCATCGTGGATCTCTTCTGGGGGCTAAAATAAGTGCGGGTATTTGGATTTCATACACTCTTTTGCTTCTCAAGTCATTTTCTCTCAGTTGTTATTCCGCCATAAGACTTTACCTGAGGCTACATCCTTATTTCGAAGTCTCCGGACCTGCCTGTCTAATATGGCAATGGGCACTTCTTCATAGACTAGCTTTTCTGTCACTTGAACATCATCTGTTGGAACAATACTTGTAGGATCTCCAACACACTTGTGGAGCATTGGGACATGGAAAACTTGATGGACTAATTCAAGTTCTAGAGGCAATTCCAATTCATAAGCTACTTGACCCACCGTGCGGATAATCTTATAAGGTACAATGTATCGAGGACTTAACTTTCCTTTCTTACCAAATCTCATCACTCCTTTCATTGGCGACACCTTCAAAAATACCCAGTCATCAACTTGAAATTCTAAGTCTCGCCGGCGGTTGTCCGCATAAGATTTTTGGCGACCTTGGGCTGTCAATAAACGATCTCGGATCACCTTGACTTTTTCTACTGCTTGTTGAATTAACTCAGGGCCTATTAGCTGTACTTCTCCTATTTCTCGAAATGTATCGATCTTTAGGCACTGGTAGAGAACCAAGCATTTTGATAAATTTTCATAGGTAGATTATATGATTCCTTGCACTACCACGCTTATTTCTTCTCTAAATCCATCCTCATCCTTGAACAGTACCGTGGAATTGTCTCACACAAGTTTACTCCTTATTTCTTTCTTCATTCCCACTGCTCGTTTTCAGTTTCTCGTCTAAATCTATCTTACCACATTTACTGTGCTATGCGGCCTTAATTTTCCTTGCGTTTGAGTACCTTAAGCTTGAAACTCTCCCACAATCCATCAACGTTTTCTTCTAAATGACCATACATATCTTTTCCTTTTGAATGCAGGTTGCTACCATCTAGTATTTACACGCTTTTAGATAATTCATTTCCATTTCAGCCCTCTCTTATTGCTAGCGCCGCACCTTTCCATTGGCAAAAGCATTACTAAATTCTGAGTCAAGCACTCTGCTGTTACACCTCGGAAATTTCTCCGTACTTGTATGATGAGTGGAATGATGAAGAGTTTGAGTGAATGATGTTTTATTAAGTCGGGAATGGCTAATTAAGAATTTTTGGAAATAATAAAGTCGCGGAAAATTTTTCAGCCCAGTGGTCGTATATGGCACTATACAACCCGTAAAGTGGTTTACGGACTGTATAGTGCAATCGTCCTCCAGCTTGTCAAAAATCCCAACTTTCTGTAAATGATGAATATGGTTAAATACGACCCAGTTTACGGCTCGTAAACTGGTTTACGGACCGTAAAGCAGGTCGTAAACTACCATGTCCATCAGCCAAAACTTTCTGTCTTTGAAATGGTTAAATACGACCACAGTGGACGGACCGTAAATCAAAATACGGTACGTATATGGTGGTTTACGACCACTGTTCATCCCGACAAATTTTCATTAGAGACCAGATTTTGTGATTTTAAAAAGGGACTTAGACTTCATATTATTTCATTATTCATCCAACAACTCAAGAGACCTCTAGAACATTCCAAATAATTCCTCCACAAGAATTCAAGAGAATTAAAGGGAATATCAAGACCAACAACACTAATTTCATGGAATCAAGTGTAAGAACACATCAAAGGATCTTTTAAGTCAAGAAATTCCCAAGAAGGTGGAACTAGGGTTTGGCTAAGTGAAGTATTTCAACTTAAGGATTGGTCAACCATCATTCAAGGTAAGTTTCATGATTGTTCCATGTTGTTTGAAGTATTGGAAAGTTTAGACACTTGAAATGTAGAAGAACATAGAAATGGGTCATTATTGAGTGAATAGTGACATAAATGAATGATAGTGGAATTGAACTATGAATATTGAAGTGTTGTGAGTACTAATACGTTATAAATGATGTTTATATCATGAAACAAGCATTAAATGCATGAAAACGCAAGGATGAGCTAGAAGTAGAAATAAGGGAAAATTGGAGGAAAATGGTGGATTTTGCCAAATGTACGTAAATGACGATTGTCGATTATGATATTGCGAGTAATATTATGAATGTTGGGAGTTAATGTAAAACATGAGATAAGTGGTATGAGCGAAGGAAGCGTTGTCCAACTTCTCCTAGGATTAGCGACGCGTTCTTATAGTCAGTTACTAATGTTGATACGAATTCTCTTATGAAGGTAACGACATGATATCGACGGAGAACAAGTGAGGGATATCTTAGCTAAACGACCAAGGTATGTGAGGCTAGTCCTTCTTTCTAATGGCATGAATCTTCTAACTTGAATCCCTATTCCTTTTATGAGTTCTTACATTCTAAGAAGTTAAAAGCTCATACTTATGAATGTCTATATGAGATAAGTTATACGATATGATGACACTAGAATGATAATGATGTTATTCCTTGCCTACACTCACCTTATGTACCAGTCCTTTCAAGGTGAGGCAAAATGTCCATGATGGTTCCATAATGTAATCGGGGGATCACGACCTTACGTCACCCCGATAGAGTAAAGTTGATCATGAGTCATATATACACATATCATGATAAGATGAGTATTTTATGATGAGCATATTATTATGAGTATTTACATTAAGCATGTCATGATTGCATTCACACCGGGCCTAGTTGACCGGGTAGACACCGCTTCGGCGGGCGGCGATATGGATACACCACGACCTACGGGCGTGGGCAGACACCACGAGTGGGCGGCATGAGATGGTACCCCGGACGCGGAAGGCCTGCGGGCTAATATTATTGATTATCACACCGTTCCGACATGGACGGGCAGCTTGCATATGATGCATACATGTTATGATGATGAGTAAGATAGCATGCATTACTTCATTTATGATTATCAGTCAGATCCAGATGTCTCATGTTGATGTTATCCTCATATTATTGATGTTTCCTTTCATTATGTATGCCTCTCATACTCGGTACAATATTCGTACTGACGTCCTTTCTTCGGACGCTGTGTTCATACCCACAGGTAGACAGGGAGGAGAGCTTGGCCCAGGTCCTCAGTAGCTGTCAGCTGATAGATAGCACTCCATTGTTCGGAGGTGCTTATGGCTATTATTTTGATGTACATTCATATATGCATATTTTGGGCATGGCGAAGTCTTGTTCCGTCTATGTATTCATTATGTTAGTAGAGGCTCGTAGATACGCAGTGTGGGTTAGATGGTCTCACAAGATATTTTCATATGTATGTATATTATTTTGACGGCCAAGAGGCAAATGTAAATAAAGTATTTATGTTTTGATAAAAATATGATTTTCCTACAATTGGTATGTAAAATTGATAAAAGGGTATTAAATGAGCAAGATAAGTAGTAGAGTGAGCGGTGCTCGGTAACTAGCTCCGGGTACCCGTCGCGGCCCCTAGCTGGGTCGTGACATCTGCCTTTAAGGCTTTTATTGTACAATGCTTCCTAAATTATTATGCGATATTGAAACTTCACATCGATGTAACTTGTTCGCGGTGACTATTTTCACTTGACTTCCCATCTCAATCCATCATTCACTTCCCCCTTTTTATCCGAATCCTACCCTCGTCACCTGTAACTCCTTGCTATAAAATCATTCGTATGAGACCTTATTATATGGAGACACCAGTTTATTCCTGTCTACCTTGCGCTTGAGCTGAAGCCGCGATACTCACGCGATGCATCTCCTTGGGATTAATACTACTCTTATGTCATATTCACATCTGTTAACTCTACCCCATAATTTATTTATTATTGTACGACTGCCATATTGGATTCTCCGCCCGTCTTACATTCTACGACCCATATCCTGTGTCATCTCATTCTTAAAACTTCGGCGGTCACATTGCCTCGGATAGTCGGAGGATACTTCTTTGATGGTCTTTGTTGCTCCCAAACGCACACGCAAGTATACGTGATCGTACAAGTAATATAGACTGTTAAGTCCAGATATCGATCCCACAGAGACTTAGATTCTACTGTCAAACTAATTCAAATTCAAATGAAACTATTCAAGAAAGTGAAAATCAAGATTGTTTGTTGTACTAAACTAAAACTTGAAAAGTAAACAATTTATGATGGGTGTTTTTATGACTGGGACTACTTTGACAAGGACTGTAAGAATTATCAGATGAGAGAAAGATCTAGGGTTATGGCTTTTGACAATCCAGTTAATCTTCAGACAATTCCACCTATTTTATTTCCTGGGTTACTAGTTAACGAGTTAATTATGCTTTATGATATTCTCTCGAACTACTCACAAGCTTGTAGATGTTACTATAACGCCTATATCTCTATGGTCATCAGAGGTAACAAGAACACGTTTATTTCTCCGTTTTCAACTAAGTAGGGCTAAAGGGTATATCTCTATCCTCATTAGCGAAACGATTAAATCGAACAAACTCTATTTAATATTATTACGTACGTGAATTCCCTTTCTCAAGTTCAATTCACGCACCACAGATAGTGTCTAACTATTGGCCAGATAATCAAACAATTAAAACCAAGAATAAATAAGCAACCCACAATATGGAAAATCAATAGATAATAATCGTCATCAAATCAACTTTCAAGTCTTTCGTCACAACCCTAGAACTAGGAGATTTAGCTACTCAAGGTTCGATCATAGACAAAAGAAGCCATGAATAAACTAGGGTTGAAAAAGATGAAAAAGAAAATAACCTAGAGAGAGAAAAAGGAGAACGGTGGTTTACAAATCCTTCTCTAATCCCAGAATACCGTTCTCAGCTATAAAAACGTCTATATATAGGCTAGGGTTAAAATAACAAATAAGGAATCCAAATCCTAGTCTAATCGGGAAGCTGCGCAGAACCCCGCTTTCCTTCCGCGATGCGGAAGGATCGCGCAAAGTACTGAGGCCTCTCGCTTTCCTTCCGCATCGCGGAAGGATCGCCTGATGGTTGCTGCAATCTCAATTCTTTTGCTTCGGTCGGTGGCTGCTAGGTGTGATTCCCGTTGTTTCTTTTGCTCTTCACCATGCACTGTTATTCTCTTCCCTTTCAATTCTCGTGCTCTTTTCATTTATTTATTCCACCATTCCTTGTATATATTCAATGATTAAATTATTGTAATCCCTCCATTCAACTGCTTGTTTCTTTATTTATTGTTCTCAATTTCAACACTTTGCATCTAATTTTGGTCCAAGTTTCTTCATCTTCACACCGTGTTATTCCTACAAAATAAAATATAATATTAAGCACAACTCATTACAATTAATACTCAAAAGACAATTAAAAGTACTAAAATGTGAGGCAACTAATAGCTAAATATATGCAACTTTAGGCCAACATCACCACCCCACAGTTAAACTCTTACTCGCCCTCGAGCAAACACAAACCAACATCAGACTACATTTCTAGCTCACTCATTCAAACAGGTCTGCAACGGGAATCGGCTAGTATGACTGTCTCAAAAGAAAATTTTCAAATCCAAAACAATAAGCCAAGTTGCGAAAGCCATGCCAAAGATTTAAAACCCTCATTTTTAGCACCAAGGTCCACCTTCCTAAAAAAACACTTCAATTTTAAAACCAATTGACCCAACGACACCACTTTAAAGCATGTAAGCAATCTTATGACCAAGAAATCAACACTTCACCACTCTATTGCTAATTATGTGCCCTCACCAAAATAAAGTAGTCCATATCTCTCAAGAATCACATATGTTTAAATCAATGGACCTAAAATCAATAAGTACGCACACTCTCACAAAGAATATCACATGTAAAATACGACATACCACAAGCTTGCCCGTAGTGTAACTACTCCACTAATACAAGTAAGACGAACCTAGAATCAAGTAGGACTTCAAGGGTTGTAATGTAGTCTAAGGGACGTTTAGGAATTATTTGGATAATAGTGACTAACCTCCCTAAGCACTTTAATACTTATACATTCGTCATTCTTGCACGCTTTCTTTATTAGCCCTTATTCAATACCAACCAACCTTTAAATTTCTCCCCAATTCATCCATTTTCTTTGTTTAAGCACCACTTTTTTAGAAGTTACACAAGTTAGAAGGGAAACTCTTTTTTTTTTTTTTTTCGCTATAATTTTTTTTTTCCGATCAATTCCAAACTAACACGTGAATTAGTTCTGTTCATTCGGTGCTCCCATTGTCTTCCTAGATTACAGTTAACAACCATTTCCCCTCTTTTCGCCTCCCAACTCCCATTATGCATGTAAATGATTAAAGTGCTCATAGAGTATTTGGATCAAAAATCAAGTTTTATAGAACGAAGGGGTAAAGGTCAATTAACTGCTATCAAAGAAAAGTCTAAAGGCTCAAAAGGGTTAACTAGGGTGCCATTTGCAAATTGGTAGGACAACTCTTTAGGCTTTTTAGTGACTAAACAAACAAAACGCCTCTATCACTTTCTAGGCTCGACCAAACTTCATTTCGTTTTGTGAACACACAGGGCAAGTTCTAGACGTCAATACCAAACATGGATTCAAAAACGAAACCTTACTCACACATGGCACATAATCAACGCAAGAAGGATCCGGTTGTCCCTCGAAACAATCAAACACAATGGAAATTAACAATGCCAAGTGGGTACGAGTCAACACAAAAACCATTTTCAAGTGTTTCCAAGAAAAGTAATACAAGTTCACGGCATGCTTTCATAAAACATTTCAAGATCGCTCATACGCCAAGACATTACCTATCCCGTGCACCTAGCATTTGAATGTACCTAGCCTACGGACTGATTTTCCCTCAAGCAGGTTGTTATCCACCCGTCATCAGGAACAGCCCTTTCTATGACTATAAAAGAAAAAATCTACCTACGCCCGGTTCAAAGGCCCCCCCTCGGGAAAGAACCGAGGCCATAAGAAAACCAAAGGGGGTGGATGACGAATGCCTACTAATGAGGGGCTTAAGAAGTTGTCAAAGAAAAATAAAGTTTTTTTTTTTTTTTTACACTAAGATGTAAAACGAAAAAAAAACTAAGGCATACTAATCATCATCCGCAACCTCAAAACATGTTGTTACAAACCAGGGACGTATTTCCCCACCCCACACTTAAAACAATGCAATGCCCTCAATGCATGTAGGTTTGAAGACAAATAAAGTGCAAGCGAGGTAAGAAATACTCTCTGGGGCCCACGAGGGCCTAGCTAGTAACATGCTCTCATCATCAAGGGGTGAATGACCCCACACTTAAAACTCTGGCATGCTCCTCAGCTTTCAACTTTGGGTACTCAGACTTCCCCTAATCGTCATGGCACGACATGAATCAACTTTTTCCTCCACCTCGAACTTATGAATTTCACCCCTAATTTTGCATCCAATTTTCTATCACGCTTCTGGGGCGGTGGTGTGAAATTAAAAGAGCCAATCAATAGATATCGTTTCTTGAACTTCTTGGCCCTTAAGTGAGGAATGTCGCTTTGTCTTTTCGGTGTGGCAAATTTCAGGATGTAAGGCTCTTGTTTCTCATCTCTACAATTCTTCATCGGCGTGGAGGGCTCGATTTCCATGTCGCCAACCAAACATAATGTAGAAAAGTGTTTAGAATGAGGACCAAGACGCCCCAACTCTAAAACTGCATTATTTTTGACATCCTCACTTTTGTACACTTCCTCGACAATGACATCATCAACAAAGATCCGATCGAATGGTTGGAGTTCCTCTATCTGCTTCACATGCGGGCCACTATCCAAGGTAATATGTAGTTGGGCATCAGATGCCTCAACCTTTTTATTCATCTGTACCTGCAAGCCATGGATATCTGAGCCAAATTGGTCTATCTCTTGTTCGAGCTCAATTCTTCCTTCTATCAGTTGTGTAGCCATGTTTGTAAGACCATCACGGAGAAACCCATGAAATTTCATTTGTTGAGCTTGTTCTGTTAGCCAAGATTGGCTCATTATCTCTGCTTCTTCAAAGCTATCTACTTGTGGGAACTCGCTCTCTTCTTCTGTTTGAGGTTCGTCTTGAGTATTGGCTAAGCCTGTAATTTGTAGATCATTACAAGTTTCGGCCTCGGCCTGCATCTCTGTGAGGTTGGCACGAATCCTCTCTATGGCTTTCCACATTTCTGCGTTTTGCTTTCTCATTAATGCATCATGCTCCATCATTTGCTCCCCTATTTGCTTCATCATATCACTAACCCAAGCAAAACTTTCCGCATCCTCCACTTCATTACTACTGTCAACATCACAAATAACAGGAGAATCATAATATGGGTTAGGACAACCATTCCAATGACCATCTTGACCACCACATATATTACAAATATTCCACTCAAAAGATTGGGAAGGTACACACAACCCATTCCCGGAAATATTTTGACAGTGTTGCCACAAGTGGGGTCCTCCACAAATCAAACAAGGATCACCAAAATAGGAACAACCAATATTCGATCAATTTTTACTCCAAGATGCCATATCAAGCAAACTAACAAAAATATTAAATTAAAAATAAAATAAAATAATAATAAATAAATGAAAACTTGAATAGAAATTCAAAAATCCAAATTAGAAAAACAGTAATATTGCTAAGTCCCCGGCAGCGGCGCCAAAAACTTGTTGCTCCCAAACGCACACGCAAGTATACGTGGTCGTACAAGTAATATAGACTGTTAAGTCCAGATATCGATCCCACAGAGACTTAGATTCTACTGTCAAACTAATTCAAATTCGAATGAAACTATTCAAGAAAGTGAAAATCAAGATTGTTTGTTGTACTAAACTAAAACTTGAAAAGTAAACAATTTATGATGGGTGTTTTTATGACTGGGACTACTTTGACAAGGACTGTAAGAATTATCAGATGAGAGAAAGATCTAGGGTTATGGCTTTCGACAATCCAGTTAATCTTCAGACAATTCCACCTATTTTATTTCCTGGGTTACTAGTTAACGAGTTAATTATGCTTTATGATATTCTCTCGAACTACTCACAAGTTTGTAGATGTTACTATAACGCCTATATCTCTATGGTCATCAGAGGTAACAAGAACACGTTTATTTCTCCGTTTTCAACTAAGTAGGGCTAAAGGGTATATCTCTATCCTCATTAGCGAAACGATTAAATCGAACAAACTCTATTTATTCTTATGACGTACGTGAATTCCCTTTCTCAAGTTCAATTCACGCACCACAGATAGTGTCTAACTATTGGCCAGATAATCAAACAATTAAAACCAAGAATAAATAAGCAACCCACAATATGGAAAATCAATAGATAATAATCATCATCAAATCAACTTTCAAGTCTTTCGCCACAACCCTAGAACTAGGAGATTTAGCTACTCATGGTTCGATCATAGACAAAAGAAGCCATGAATAAACTAGGGTTGAAAAAGATGAAAAAGAAAATAACCTAGAGAGAGAAAAAGGAGAACGGTGGCTTACAAATCCTTCTCTAATCCCAGAATACCGTTCTCAGCTATAAAAACGTCTATATATAGGCTAGGGTTAAAATAACAAATAAGGAATCCAAATCCTAGTCTAATCGGGAAGCTGCGCAGAACCCCGCTTTCCTTCCGCATCGCGGAAGGATCGCGCAAAGTACTGAGGCCTCTCGTTTCCTTCCGCATCGCGGAAGGATCGCCTGATGGTTGCTGCAATCTCAATTCTTTTGCTTCGGTCGGTGGCTGCTAGGTGTGATTCCCGTTGTTTCTTTTGCTCTTCACCATGCACTGTTATTCTCTTCCTTTTCAATTCTCGTGCTCTTTGCATTTATTTATTCCACCATTCCTTGTATATATTCAATGATTAAATTATTGTAATCCCTCCATTCAACTGCTTGTTTCTTTATTTATTGTTCTCAATTTCAACACTTTGCATCTAATTTTGGTCCAAGTTTCTTCATCTTCACACCGTGTTATTCCTACAAAATAAAATATAATATTAAGCACAACTCATTACAATTAATACTCAAAAGACAATTAAAAGTACTAAAATGTGAGGCAACTAATAGCTAAATATATGCAACTTTAGGCCAACATCAGTCTTTGTTGGTTATTCGCTTATTGCCACCACTATCAATTGTAAGGGGATTGCCTTTAGCCCTATGTTTCTTTCATTACTTCTATCAACCCCCACAGACCATCTTGTATGCTCGCCATTTCCACTAATATAACTCATATTCACTCTATACTCTCTATACCGTATCGTCCTCAACTTAGCCTCTCTTAACTCACCTTTTTCTCAAAAATCTTTCTTTAAGACTTTCATTGCATAACTCACCGAGAACGCGACTCCATTTGTTGCTTTCTTGACATATATATAACGTCAGTTCATTGATCATTCACAATCAAACCTTGTTTCTTCTTTTTTCCTAATTCTCATCCTTTTTCTCAAATGATTTCATTCATAGGACAATAGTCCTAAACATTGAGTATCATTGACTCCCCTTTGATAAAGCTGCAAATTAAGATTCAACGTCGCTCTTTGCATAATCTCCTCTGATCAATTCACACTGCCATAGAAGTACTATCCTCAACTAGCTCAACATATTAATGGCAGGGTAATACATGACCCTTTTAGAATTCTCTGAAAAGATGTTGTGTAAAGTCGCCCTCCACATATAAGATATCTTACTCGTTAGTTGGTTCCATACCTCGGGTCATAATTTAATTAGCCACACCGCTCTTACGGCTTGATTAAAAGTTTCAATCGCTTCACGACACCTACTAACATTTCCTCATAGTATTAGGGGATCCGTAGGTTTTGATTCTCTTCCATCCTCCGCTTATAGAGTTATTGCTCTAGTGGGCTACCCTCTTATTGCCTCACTCCTACCCTTCCTTACTTGTTTCTAACACTTCTACCACGTACATCACATATGCTGGGCGTTCATCACTTGTCATCCTTTTGTTTTACCGATCACTTTTATCTTATTTTCGCTTTTCCTCATATCTATAATAGCAATCCCTGCCGTAATATCATCCGAACAGATTCCTGGAGGTATAACTTAAACTATAACACAGAACACAACCGCGATCACAAGGTCAACCAGTTACTAGGCAAAGCGTTTTTGTGAACACATCTCTTCTAGTCTCTTTTGTCAAAGTATCGCCAAGGTTATGAAAGCCTCTCCCACTCTATTCCTTAGGCGAAGCATAGCTTAATAATCTGATTCGGCGCATCGTGCATTGGCTTACACACACACATCAAGTTTATGTCATAACTTAATGCTTCCCAAAGGCGAAGGGAACTTGCCAAACTTTCTAACTCACAACTTCTTCTGGAGTGCTTATCCCTTTAATTCCCCTTAGTATATAAAACTTCTTTCTACCTCAAGCACACCATTCTCCCTTCCCATGTTCTTTATTCCATCCTAACCTATTCATACTTTCCTTAGTATAATACATACTTGCTATGTTTTTCCCACATTTTGGTCACTAGCTCCATCCTTCATCACTCGTTGCTGGCCTTCTTTTCTTTTCACGGCAATTCTGACTACAGTTCCCACAATTTCCTTTAGATTCTTGGGAGAATTTCGGCAGAGTTTCTCGTGTAAACATAACAATCCCAAACCTGCACATAGCCCAGAAAACATGTCTGATGCCTCAATAGGACATATATCGGGACACACATAATATGCAACACAAGATCACTTACCATTAAAGGATATAAATAATAGAGCTTGTCTCATAAGTTGTGCCTGCACACTCGGTCTAGAATTCCAATATATATACATACATATATTATTTATGTTCACTCACTGTCAATCAACTTACTTGTAAATCACGATTCTTGCTATCACTAGGTCACTAACAAATATAGTCATCTCAAATTGTTGGATTGGCTCAGATTTGTTTCACCTCAGCACAATCATCACATCGGGAGTAATATATGACAGTGTAGGACCCGAGTCAATCGACACATACATATCATAAGGGATTGCTGACAATGTATCTGGGACAACATCAGAGGGATACTCAAGATCCTGTCGCCCAGCTAATGCATAGATATGGCGCTGGATCCACTCGGTCTGGGCACTTCTCTTTCATCTCTACCACAACCAGCTACTATCTACGGCCTCCGCCTAGGAGGGCGTACTAATGATGAAGAGCCAGCTACCATTCCCGTAGACCGAACCTTATCTTTACCACGTAGATGGACAATCGCACGTAAACTGCCTGCCAAGCACATGCATAACAAATATCCGAACCCAAGCGGCACGGTCTAGAATGTAACTTTTTGCATTGACTACATCGTGGTACGGGTAATCTCATCTGGCTTGAATTACCCCTAACCCGAGAACTGGGAACTCTGAAACTCTGGGGCGGCCTAGAATAAGTAGATCCCTCAAACCTGGGTCCAAGGAACTGTGGACGAGTGCTAGTTGTTGAACGAACTGAGTGCCTGGAGAATTGTTGTCTCGGAGCGCCCCTAAACTCATGATCAATCCATGGAGAATTAACTCTCTTGCTCCGACCCCTGTTACCGTGGCCCACATCCTGCCGCTGAGCTTGAGCGGATACTAATTGAGTCAGTAAAAGAATGACCTATCTCATCTCTTGGCTCGAGGCATCTGGAGGAGGGACTGGGGGTGCGGGAGCTAAAGTTGAGGCTCCCCTCTGATCCACTAAAGTGGGCGAGGTACGGAAAAACTGAGATAAGGCCTTATTTCGGGGTTCACTCTCCTCCATATCCATAGATAGCCCTCGTTCAAGCCCTTTTACAATTACTGCCTTGCCCTTCTGGGCTGCAGTAGCTTTTCGTTTCATCAACTTTGCTGAAATCATAAAAGCATCATTAGGGAGGGGAAATCTTATAACATGGCTCTATAGCACGATCTAGTAAGAAGAAGAATGGTCATGTTTCCTAAAAGCCCTGTAGCATCCTGTTTATTAGTGTGGCGCGCAACACACCATAAACAAGACTCTACTAGACACAGCTCGTCGACACTTCCTAGGACTGAACTGCTCTGATACTACTTTTGTCACGATCCAGCTTGGGCCATGACGGGTACTCGGGCCTAACCACCGAGCACCACTCGTTCTATTACTCATTCTGCGTAGAATCGTATTTCTTATGCTCATAATCCTAGGAAAACCATTTTCATTTGAAACATAATTACCTTTATATACATAAGCCCTTCGGCCATCAAAATAATGTACATACAATAAGGACATCGTGCGACCATACTACCCACACATATGTATCTATAAGCCTCTACTAGAGTACTAGACATATGGACGGGACAGGACCCCATCGTGCCCAAAACATATATGTACACAAAATAATAAACCAATGGCACCTCTGGAACAATGGAGTGCCCTCAAAGTCAGCTAGTAGCTCCTATGAATCTGGGTCACCTCCCTGTCTACCTGTGGGCATGAACACAGCGTCCAAAGAAAACGGACGTCGGTACGAGCAATGTACTGAGTATGTAAGGCGTGGATGATAACATGATAAGAGCATGAGGGATAACATAAGATAAAAGAACCGTTCATTTCTCATAATACTTTCTAAACATTCGTCATACGTACTTACCCTTTTATTCTCCTAGAGATACACTTGTTACATCCACATGCTTACATAAGCAATAATTTGCAATGCAGTACAGCCACGTACCCGGCCATATAGGTTCGGTATCACCCATACTCGTCCCTCCCGAGACATGATGGTATCCGTACTCGGCCCTCCCGGGACTCGATACTATCCATACTCGGCCCTTCCGGGACTCGATGCTATCCGTACTCGGCCTTTTCGGGACGATGCTATCCATAACTGAGCAGTGGGACTGCTATGCATACATACATACATATACATAAAAATACATAAATGAAATCAACATCATCCTTAGCATTACCATACATCTATCATGAAAGCATACATTAGAACATTGAAAGAAACTATGGTGATGTCGGGGTGACATGAGGTCGTGGATCCCCGATTACATTATGGAGTGATCAAAATCATCATATCTCACCTTGAAGGGAATAACGTTTTAAGATGAGTGTACACAAGAAAAACCATCAATAGAACCATACTTAGAATCATTAACTTCACGGGCATCATATCTCACTTTAGGATTTTTTAGACTTAAACTCATTATCATCATCCATTATCATATTCGTGTCTCATCCCTTTTCTTTATCTTATATATATGTATCTCCTTATAGTCATAGACTCATAATTTTCGTTATGTAGGAAGATCATGGAAAAATTGGAAGATTCATGCCATAGGAGTCATGCCATAGAAGGAAAGGATTGGCCTTACATACCTCTTTCGTTTAGCTATTCTATCGTTTGATCGTTCTTCTTCGTTGCTGCATTTCTACCTTCAAGAAAGTTTGTGTTAACATTAGCTAATCGATTATAAGAACATGCCTGCTAAAGCTAGAGAAAAATGGGCAGCATTTCCTTTGTTTATACAACTTTTCCCATATACCATATCAACTCCCAACCATCCATAACAACATTCACAATATTAGACGCAACAATTATCATTCATCTACATTATCCACATTTCACAATTTCACTTCAATTCCTCCATAATCATGGTAATAATTCACTATTGCATTTTCTCACATATAATACTTATCCAATATTCTAAATGTAAATTGTAGCATGCTTACAATCACAACATATCAATATTCGTGACCCATTCCAAACTACTACTCACAATCTCATTATTCACATATTTGTGACCCATTTTCTATCTCCTTCCATCATCTAAGTCTTTCAAACTCTCATTACCCTAAACAACATGGAACAATCGTAAAACTTACCTTAGATAGTGCAGGAATAAGCCTTGAGTGGAAATACTTCTCTTGGACCAAAACCCTAGTTCACTTCCATTGGAATTCCTCAACTTGGATGAACTTTAATGTATCTTATACACTTAACTCTCTTTGTTTGATGAAGTTGATCTTAAATCTCTCTTGAGTTCTTATAGAAGAAGTGTGTGGAACCCTCTCGAAGCCTTGAGAGAGATGAAGAAGTGTGGGAAATGAAATTAGTGAAGTGGAATCACATTTATATAATTGAACTTAACTCAGCCCGTCAGGACTTCCACGGACACTTATATGGTGCGTATAACATTGCACAGCCCGTATAAGTGGTTGTGGTTTACCAGCAGGCAAACATCATCTCTGCTGGGTGTTATATGGACCCTTATACGGACCGTATAAGTTGGTCGTATAACCCCATTTTCCTGAAATGATCTCCGTCGTTCGTTTGATCTCCAATCCTTATGGAGGCTTCTTGACACTTGTTTAACACCTCGTTAACAATCTAAGGGACATTATAACTCTTCTCCAAAACATCATTAAGCCATCATTAATTTGGTACTCGTAAATCATGCCCGATACACAACCTATACCTTGCTTTCCTTAACAACTTCCTTCTCCTACCTCACATGTCTTTGAAATCTCATTTAGAATAATCAAATGTTATTTCTTACTTATCAAAACATCGTATACGTCGTGCCTTTCGTTAGTATATTCACAGTACATTAACGAAAAGATTTTGGGGTGTAAGAGGTGCTGCCCGTGCCATATAGACACGGTGTATAAGCCTCCCACTATGCCCGCCATAGTGGTGCTGCCCGACCGTATAAGCGCGGTGTAATCATCCATAAGCCGCCCACTACGCTCACCGTAGCGGTGCTGCCCAACCGTATAGGCGCGGTGTAATCATCATAACATGAGCATGCATAAGATCCCAATTGAAAGCTATGATGACCCTATCGGAGTGACGTAAGGTCGGTAACCTCCGATTGTGTTATGGAATAATCATGTCCGTCAAGTCTCAGCTTGAAAGAACTAGCATTAAGAGATGAGACTATCAATGAAGAATAACATCAAGGAAAGAAAACATAAAATAAGATCATAAATCTCATAAGGAGTCATTTATATACTCTGGAACCTGTGGACATAGAGTTGTCATCAATGAACAAAATTTAGAATCGAGAATTAGCTCATCTTGCTCATATTCATACTCACACTAAAACCACGAGCTTAGAACCTTTAATCATGAAATCATCAACATCATAATCATCATAGAAAACATCTCTTCTTTGGTATCATAAGAAACTTATTAAGAATCATAAACGTCCAACTGTTGGAGGTAGGAAGAAGATAAGAATATGTGTAGAATCAGAAATAGGAATCATGAATCTCTAACTTTCGAATATAAGGACATTATGAAAAATATCTTACCTCTAGTAGCTTAGGAAGCTTTTAGAAATCATGAGCTTTAAAACTTTGGAAGCAAGAAGGTTATAGAACACATATGGACTCACAATATAAGAATCATGCCTTTGAAAGAAATGGACGAGCCTTAACATACCTGTGGGTCTCCTATTATCTACGCTTAGCTGTCCGAATTTGTAGATCTACATTCAATAGGATGCGCACTATCATTAGACTAATATTATATACTTATGCTAGGTTTTTCAAATCAAATTATTCTATATTCCGCCGAAAATCGGGCAGCATCTCCCCTCTTTATATGCCTAGCCCAAAGTCTCAATTCAGCAACTAATAATATCAACAACCAAACCAGCATCAACCATAGTATTCTCAATACCACAATACTTCATAAGCCTCCCATATGGTGTTTATTCCATATTAACAATTTAACAACTCTATCTTTATAAATAACCTAAGATTCACATTAATAATAAGAGATTCGTACTTTTTTCTCAATATTTTGAAGAAACTTTACGTACCTTAGGGTGCTGATGGATTTGTCTGCACGTCGTCTGGGAGTGGGAATAAATGAGGGTATTTAGATTTCATGTCCTCCTTAGCTTCCCAAGTTATCTCTTCCCTGTTATTATTCCTCCATAGGACTTTGACTGAAGCCCCGTCCTTGGTTCTAAGCCTTCGGGCTTGCCTGTTCGGAATAGCAATGGGTACTTCTTCATAGGACAACTTCTCGGTGACTTGTACATCGTCTACAGGTAAAATCCTGGAGGGATCTCCAACACCCTTGTGTAGCATGGATACGTGAAACACTAGGTGGACTGATTCTAATTCTGGAGGCAAGTTCAACTCATAAGCTACTTGGCCTACCATGCGCACAATCTCATAAGGTCCAATATACCGAGGACTAAGTTTCCCTTTCTTGCAAAATCACATCACGCCTTTCATCGGTGATACTTTCAAGAACACCCAATCATTGACTTTGAATTCCAAGTTTCGCCTACGGTTGTCCGCATTGGATTTCTGACAGCTCTGAGCTATTAGTAGTCGTTCTTGAAGAAGCTTGACCTTTTACTACCGCTCGCTGGATCAAATTTGGGCCCGCTAATTTTGTCTGTCCCACTTCAAACCATCCAATAGGCGATCTACACTTCCTCCAATATAGAGCTTCATATGGGGCCATCTGAATACTAAAGTGGTAGCTATTGTAGTACACAAACTCAATAAGTGGCAGGTGATCATCCAAATTGCCTCCTAAATCTAGCACGCATGCTCTCAGCATATCTTCAAGGGTTTGGATAGTGCACTCCACCTGCCCGTCAGTCTGTGGGTGGAATGTTGTACTAAGTCTCACTTGCATTCCCAAATAACCCTCCCGGCTTCTGATGCTCCGCCTTGACCTATTGGCAATTAGGACATTGGGCAACAAACTCCGCTATGTCCCTCTTCATGACATCCCACCAATATAAGCATCTGAGGTCATGATACATTTTTGTTGACCCCGGATGAACAAAATAACGGGCATAATGAGCCTCACCCATAACCTGTCGTTGTAGCCCGGCAACATCTGGTATGTACAATCTACCTCTATACTGTAGTACTCTGTCAGGTGTAACCTCGAATAGGGTCTTCTCGTTTTGAAGAGTTGTTTCTCTATACTATGCCAGAACAGGGTCTTCGTACTGACAACTCTTCACCTCTTCTATGATAGAGAACTCAGCAACTTCCTGAAGAAAAACTCCATTATCTCTAAAATTAGCCAAACGGACTCCAAGGCTAGCTTGTTGGTAAATCTCACGAACCATCTCCTTCCTTTCTGGATGCACATCTATCCAGCTACCCATAGATTTACGGGTAAGAGCATCCGCTATAACATTTGCTTTCCCTAGATGGTATAGGATGTCAACATCATAATCCTTTAGTAGCCCTAGCCACCGTCTCTGTTGCAAATTTAACTCCTTCTGCTTAAAGATATATTGGAGACTCTTGTGATCCGTATAGCTATCAACATGAACACCGTATAAATAATTCCTCCATATCTTCAAGGCGTGAATCACTGCCGCTAACTCCAGATCGTTAGTCGGGTAGTTCTTCTCGTGTTTCCGCAAGTGTCTTGAGGCATAAGCTATTACTCTTCCATGCTGCATCAATACACAGCCCAGTCCAACACCTGAGGAATCATAATACATAACAGAGCCCTACGCTATTTCGGGGAGGCTCAGGACTAGATCCGACGTCAACCTATCTGTTAGCTCCTGAAAGCTGCGCTCACACGCATCTATCCACTAAAAGTTATCCGATTTCTGAGTCAGCTTCATCAGTGGTGCAACGATGGAAGAACATCCTTCTACAAACCTCCTATAGTAACCGGCAAACCCCAGGAAACTACGGACCTCTGTAAGCGTTGTAGGCCTCGGCCAATCCTTTACAGCTTCGCTCTTTTGAGTATCTACCCAAATACTATCAGCGGAAATAATATGACCCAAAAAAGTCACAGAATCCAGCCAAAATTCACATTTTGAGAATTTGGCAGATAACTCCCGAGCTCGAAGGATTCCAAGAACAGTACGCAAGTGGTTCGCATGCTCTACCTCCGATTGAAAGTATACCAAAATGTCATCAATGAACACAATCACGAACAAATCTAGGAAAGGCCTGAATACATTATTCATTCTGTTCATGAATACCGCCGGAGCGTCATCCAGTCCGTAGAATTCTGGAGGATTCAGACTGAAAAAATCGCAGGCTCTTTCACTCACCGCCCTATCACCTTGGCTCGCACCTTGCCGCTGAGCCTGCGCAGCAACCAACTGGGTCAGTAATTGAATAACTTCTATCATCTGCTGGCCCGAAATTCCTGGCGGTTGAACTGTAGGTACTGGGGCTGGAGCTGAAGCACTTTTATGCTCCTCGGGTAGGGGTGGAATAGGAAAGGCCCTAAAGGGAACCTCGTTATGCAATTCAACCTCTTCTACTTCCGCCGGTGGCTCCCGTTCCGTCCTTCTCCCCGCCACCATCTTGCCCTTCTGGGCCGCCATAACTTTTCTCTTCACAGGCATCGTTGAAATTATAACACACGATTAGGAAAAGGGGAAAACCTGATAATTTGGCTATATCACACGATCTAAGATAGGAAAGAAGGTCAATTATTCCTAAAATGCCCTACAGCCTCCTGCTTATAAGTGTGGCGCGCTTCACACCCATAAACAAGACTCTACCGGGCACGGCTCGTAGACACGCCCTAGGACGAACTGCTCTGATACCACTTTTGTCACGACCCCGCTGGAGGCCATGACGGGTACTCAGTACTAACTTACCGAGCACCTTTGATCTAACATTCCTTTCTCACCACTAGGTGGGTCACACAGACAATTTATGAATATCTCACTTAATATAGCTATCAATAATTATACCCGCAATCATATGTCGATAAGCTAAACCAAAATATTTTACAACAACAGGGACGGACAAAGTTATGAAACATCTATCCACATACGTCTGTCTACGAGCCTCTTAATAAGATACGTAAATCCACAAGGATGAGGTAGGATTTCACCATGCCCGGGTATAAACACAAGAGTGTTACCGATAGGCTGTAGCTCCGGATCAACTGGAGCGCACTCAAGGCGCTCAGTACGAATAGAGTACTGAGTATGTAAGGCATGTATAACAACATATAAAGGAGCATAGAAAACATAAGAAGAGAGCATCACTGCAGCTACTTGCCCTTTAAGGCAGAAACTTGCATGCTCGTCTTTACCTCTTAAACACATTACCAATTCATGTATAAACTGTCTGAATCAAATAACATCATTAGCCCTCATCCGGGGTAATCATCTCAAGCCGCCCACTAGTAGCGCTACCCGTGCCATATAGACATGGTGTATAAGCTGCCCACTACGCCGGCCATAGTGGCGTTACTCGATCGTATAGGCGCGGTGTAATCATCCATATACCGCCTACTACGCTCACCGTAGTGGTGCTGCCCGGCTGTATAAGCACGGTGTAATCACCATAACATGAGCATGCATAAGAGCCCAATTAAAAGCTATGAACCTATCAGAGTGACGTAAGGTCGGTAGCCTCTGATTGTGTTATGGAATAATCATGTTCGTCAAGTATTACCTTGAAGGAACTAGCATTAAGAGATGAGACTATCAATGAATAATAACATCAAGGAAAGAAAACATAAAATAAGATCAAAAATCTCATAAGGAGTCAATTTATATACTCTGGAACCTATGGACATAGAGTTGTCATCAAGGAACAAAATTTAGAATCGAGAATTAGCTCATCATGCTCATATTCATACTCACACTGAAACCATGAGCTTAGAACCTTTAATCATGAAATCATCCATATCATAATCATCATAGAAAATATATCTTCTTTGGTATCATAAGAAACTTATTATGAATCATGAACGTCTAACTGTTGGAGGTAGGAAGAGGATAAAAATATGTGTAGAATCACAAATAGGAATCATGAATCTCTAACTTTCGAATATAAGGACATTATGAACAATATCTCATCTCTAGTAGCTTAGGAAGCTTTTAGGAATCATGAGCTTTAAACCTTTGGAAGCAAAAAGGTTATAGAACACATATGAACTCACAATATAAGAATCATGCCTTTGAAAGAATGGGACAAGTCTTAACATATCTGTGGGCCTCCTATTATCTACGCTTAGCCGTCCGAACTCGTAGATCTACATTCAATAGAAGCACGCTTTCGTTAGACTCATGTTATATACTTATGCTAGGTTTTTCAAATGAAATTATTCTATATTCTGTCGAAAATCGGGTAGCATCTCCCCTGTTTATATGCCTAGCTCGAAGTCTCAATTCAGCAACCAACAATAACAACAACCATACCAGCATCAACCATAGTATTCTCAATACCACAATACTTCAGAAACCTCCCATGTGGTGTTTATTCCATATTTTCACCAATAAAACTATTTTATAACTATTTAACAACTCTATCTTCATAAATAACCCAAGATCCACATTAATAATAAGAGATTCATACCTTTTTCTCAATATTACTGCTATATCTTCACTTCTCCACCATACACTTAAGCCACAAACGTGTTACCACACGATTTTGTAGTCGCAACTATACGTGGTCTGGACCGAAATTTGGAAATTATACCTGATTTGGCTAAAAAGTTGGTGTTAGGGTTGGGGGGGGGGGGGGGGGGGGAAGTCTCCAGATTTTTGGAGAATATTTTGGGGCTAAATGATGAAAATAAAAAAGGTGCCACCTTTTTATAATTGGTCCAGGTTCTGCCTGGATAGACTCAAATTTTACTCAGTGCATTCGTGCCGCCACGTGATGCGTTTGTACAGAGTTGAAGGGTCTTGCCCTGCGCGTTCGCGCCACCATGCTGTGCATTTGCGCAGGGTTATTTTCCTGCCCTGACATCCAATCTTAAAACGCGCATAACGTGTGATCCCGATATTGTATGAGGGCTCACGACCTATGGTTGAAAAACTATTTCAATTATCTACAACTTTCATTTTGGATATGTTTCCAAACTCCAAACTTATAATGGCTTTTTGGCCCCTTCAATCTAGATCGTCTGAAAACATCTCCTTAAATTATCCTTTTGGTGGGCTTATGCCCATATTTGGCCTAAGGGTCCTTCTTAAGACTTGTTCAACTTCCCTTTTACTTTTCATATGTCCTTTATAAAATCCTGACATGTGAGCCCCACCTTAACTCTTTGATTTCCTTGCCCTCCAACCCTTCCATGACTTATTATATGAACTTAACCCTGATAATCATAAGATGAGCATATATACAACCTCGTACATCCTTAACTATAACCCCGCGTTCGCAACAGTATGACTACTACCTAGCGAATCTCAACATGCCAAGCTGCGAGGTGTAACAACTACACAAACCCTACATGCAAGACATTAACCGACTAAGAAAGGGTTTTGTGTCAACTGACCTATGAAGCTTCAATGTTATAAATACCCAAGTCTTTCCATGAAGAAGATATTTCCAAGAATATTCAAGAATCCAAGGTTGCGTCCGTATTACATGAAGAAGGATCGATGGAGTAGTTTTACTGAATAATGTTTCCCAACTTTGAAGTCCAGAATTGTGTATTACGTTTGGCTATCGAGTTGTATATTTATCAGCTTAGTTAGAAGCATTAAAGTAGATACAAATAATTGTAACTCTAAGTAGGAAGTGTACTGCTTAGAGATAGCTTGCTAGTCAGAGTTGGGTAGTAAGGCTGAGGTAGGAATTAGGTTGCAGAGCTTGTAACTTAATTTTTAGATGGCTCACAGTTGGAGTGGAGTTTAGGGAAAATCCTGCAGGTCTGTAGGTCATGGTTTTTAGTAGCTTTTGAGCTGGGTGGTTTTCATGTAAATATCGTTTGTCCTTTACTTACCTACAGTTTATTATTTTGCAAAGATGCTAGCATAGAACATGTACAGTAACTTATTCTACCCTTAGGCGAAAATTGGTTATGCATGCTACAGGAAGTAGGTCGTGTAGCCTAACACTTATGTTGCACTCATACTACTCTTTTTGCACTTTTGTTGAGTACATAGTTCATTTAGGGTTCCAATTCTCGACCTCGCGAGTGATCCCTAGCCCATTTGACGGAGATTCCAGGGTGAAATACTGTTACATCCCGTATTGTTGGACTAAGAAATGGAATCATCTGATATGAGAAAATTTACCCGAGCCCGAAGAATTTGGTCTTATTCAAGCATGAAAATTAAATAACTCGGTGTATACGAGGAATAAAGTCCCGAAATGATTTAGGACAAAAAAAAGAGAAGTGTGACGATGATGATTGCAAATAATATTTTATGCACGGAAAATGAACGCTATAACACATGATTAAGTTGAGGTTGACAAATGCATTTGAACACGAGGAATGATATTTGGACAAATAAAAACGAGATGCTTGCTTACCCAACGTGCTTGCTTCACTTAATTATTTTCCGACCTACTTGCTTGATATACCTAACACGTGATTAATTATTAAACAAGGACGATACACATGTTTAAATAAGATAGGGGCCAACATGTGTTATATTTAAATAAAGCAAGTAGGTGAATCACCTACTTGCTAAATTATCCAAATGTCACATTTGTGCTAACAAGTAAAGACAAAATGCACCTCTTCCACCGTCCAAATTAAATTTCCTATTACAATTGATATATATATCAACCCTTGAAAGTGATGTAAATCATTTTAGGTGCTATTGTACGTGTACTATGCATATGAGAACACCTGCTGTTGTACGTGTACTATGTATATAAGAACAACCCTTTATTCATTTAGAGAAAGCCCTTCAAATTGCACCTCACGAACAACCCTTTATTTACTTAGAAAGCCCTTTCAACTGCACCTCACGAACAACCCCTCTTTAAGGCTATTCTCTTGTTATTTTCATCTTGATTTGGAGGATTTGATTGTGAAGCGTTGGGGAGGAATCTCTCCAGATCATCCTACTCATTTTCTTGACATAAATAAGGTATGAATTCAACAATCTTTCTCGATCAGTTCATCACCAACTTGAAGAATTTCACTTTGAGTTCTTCTTGATGTAGAAATTAAGATTCTTAGTAGCATTTGAGGAGGATATGGTAGTGTTGTAGGGATGTAAATATAATTATAAATATGTATATGTGTTTTTGTTCAAGGTGATATCATACTCTCCTCCATGTATTTCTAATCTTGCAAAGCAAAGGTCGAAAATTGTATTTTCGATGTAGTAGTTCGGTGGACGATTTTGGGAGGTTGTCCTTATGATATTATATGATTGGAAATTAATTGAATAACATGGAGGTGTTGTTAATATTGTTGAGAAATTTTGGAATGAATATCGGGTTTAAAACTAGTGTTTAATTGACAAGCCGAGCTTGCCGCTCGTCGCTTTATTGTTTGAATTATTGAAACTGTTTTTATATTATTGAGGGGATGGATTGGTGGGATAAATGGTTGATGTTGGTAATATTGTTGTTGGTATTGTTGTGGATGATTTGGCCGAGCAGGATTCTCGGGGTTTGTGGAATTTATAAAGGAAACGCTGTTCGAATTTCTATAAATGACGTGCTAGCTTAGGTTGGATTCCTAAGTACTTATAGCTAATGATCTGTATCTTCTGACGTTGCTGTAGATCTTGGGAAGCCCGAGACTTAGGTTTGGATTAGCTTAAGAAGCGGACAAGGTATGTAAAGCTAACCCTTCTCTCTTTTTGGCATGATCTTTATGAAACAAACAGATGACGTATATATATGACTCTAAAGAAGCTCCTATTCTTAGAGCCACTAGGATGGCTAATGTTCTTGACTTCCAGAAGCTATTTCATTATGTCTTGATACGTGTATATGATTCCAGAAATTCTAGTTTAATATAATCCGTAGTGACATTCGAAAGGTAATTGATACGACTATCGTCTAAATTTTCAAATGATGGTTCATTTTGATTATCTTATTGAGTCTCAGATATGATTTAATTTGCATATGGTTGCTCACTACTCTACTCGTGCATGCCTCAATACATCTTTCACTGAGTCCCGGGCCAGGATACGTTTTCGTGTACAGTTTCACCGCATTGTTCACTGAGTCCCTCGCTAGAGGGCCGGGTACGGTATATATATATATATGTATATGATGGTGTTATGATGTGATGATGTGATGGTGTTATGATGTGATGATGTGATGATGTGATGGTGTTATGATGTGATTATGGCGCCAAGGATGGTATGTGGCGACCTTATTCACCGATTCCCATAATGGGCCGGATATGATATGTGACATTGATATGCATGATTTTCATTTCATAAGGAAAGTGTATTCATAATTTAAAAGTCATACTTGTTTCTGGTAATCTCTATTTCAGTTATGATCCTCTTTATTGTATTTCATGCTTTATATACTCAGTACATATTCCGTACTGACCCCCTTTCTTCGAGGGGCTGCATTTCATGCCCGCAGGTACAGATAGTCGGTTTGGTGACCCTTCAGCATAGGACTTCTACTCAGCTGTCTTGGAGAGCTTCGTTGTACCGGAGCCTTGACTTTTGGTACAGATCTTATGGTGTATATATATGTTTATCCAGGGGTACGGCGGGGCCCTGTCCCGTCATATTTCGCTATCGATATTCTTAGAGGTCTGTAGACATATGTGTGGGTTGTGTATAAGTTTGTTCAGCTGTGCCTCTACAATGTGTTATGGATATGCTCTTCTGTAGTGGTAGCCTTGTCGGCTTGCGTATCATGTTGATATGTTGTGGCAGCCTTGTCGGCTTGCGTATCATATTATGTTCTGATCAGTTGTGACTCCTCAGGAGACCGGTTATTTGGATATATGTATATATGATGATGTTATGAACCCTTGGAGTTCTTTTGCAAGTTTCCATATTAATTTTAGCTTCAGTTGACTATATCTAACAAGTACGTATACGAGTGTCCAGGTCGGGCACTAGTCATGGCCCACGGGGTTGGGTCGTGACAAATACCTACTAGATCTGCAGCCTAGATTTATCTCTCTTGATATTTGTCTATTGATATCACAAACAAACTTGTTTATATTTTATAGATATGTATATTTAGTACTCCGGATATTGTATTTACTTAGTGTTCTTGTTCGAGTTTAGACCAGGTTTTGGGATGGTAGTTATTATTATTTCCGCTCTTATATATATATATATATATATATATATATATATATATATATATATATATATATTGACTTTGTAATCAGAGCCCTAGGTTCACTGGTCTTACAAGTCCAAGAGCAATGGCTTGTACGGTCTTGTGGATTGGTACAATGAGCTCTGTATTTATATGTTAGAAGGTATAAGACATTTAGAAAACTTCTATGTTCTTCACTCCTTTTGTGCTACTTTATTCAAATCGGTATCTAGACAATTCAAATTGGTATCTGAATTCTATTCCTATTCTCTCATAGATGGTGAGGACACATGCGACAATGGCGAGAGATGAGGTGCCAGTACTTGCTACCAGAGGTCGAGGCTGATGGCAAGCAAGAGGCCGTGGTAGAGGTAGAGGTCGTAGGCAGCATCGGCTAGTGGTAGAGCACACATGGCTGGCCAAGCCTGAGCTAGATCTTTATCACCGAAGTTAGAGTTTCAGTACGATGATGTGCCCATAGAGAAGGATGACCTGGGACTAGCCCAGGCTCAGACAGAGGTTTTTTCTACGCCTATATTTGAAGATGCCATGGTTCGCATCTTTAGTCTTCTTGATGGTTGACCCAAGCGGGCATCCATATAGCTACACCAGATGGGTCTTAAACTAGAGCTGGAGGACAAACCCTTGGGGTACAGCCTGCCACAGCTATGGCACCTCATGTTGATGAGATTCCACCTCTTGCTTTTGTTCCTAGGCTCGTTGCTGGCCCGACTATGACTCTTGAGGAGTAGGACCTATTTGTGAGTTTTACTAAATAGGGTAGAGTAGAGTCGCATGGGGGTCGATTATATTTCTTTCCAATTGCGTGGGAACACAAAGATGTGGTGAAGGTCCTATATTGAGTGCTAACCAGATGGGTCTCTCCCCTTGACTTGGACCCAGTTCTATCAGGGGTTCCTGGAGAAGTACGTTGCCTGGCCTTTGAGAGATAGGAGTGGAGATGAGTTCAACAGTCTAGAGCAGAGGGGGATGTCGGTCAAACAGTATGAGTCCATATTTTATTCCTTGGCTTGTTATGCAGTTCAGTTACTCCCTATAGAGGCAGCGAGAGTGAGGAGGTTCGTCAAGGGACTGGTGCTTCCATTAAAGTTGGCGACCTTACAACAAGTGAATTCTGGTTCTTCATTTCAGTCTGTGATAGATCATGCTACTAAGGACGAGTCTGTGACGATTCAGGCTCATGGTAGGGGTGGCTATAAGAGGAAGTGTCAATTTGGTAGTTTAATTGGTTCTTCATCTAAGGGTGGGGGCCAAATCTGAATGAGTTATTAGTACCATTCTGGCTACCCCATTCGATCAACAGTACAAATTTTACCTAGAGGCCTTTCTGGCAGAGTGGATTTAGTTCTGGAAAAACTTCTTAAGGTTCTTACCCTCGACTTTCAGATCAGGGCAGATATTGTGGTTTGACTATTTCAGTGACAGAGCCCCGATTGGTCAAGGTTTGCTTTGCGTGTGTTGACCCAGGACATGTCGCAAGAAAGTGTCCAAGACCTGTACAAAGTGAAGCTCAGCAGGGCTCTTGATTTTAGACTCCAAGGACGCCAGCACCATCTGTTAGCGTTGGATCTTCGGGCATAGGTGGTTTGTAGCCTAGTAATGATGGTTATCATTCTGAAAGAGGTGGTTATTAGCCCGGCAGGGGATGTTCCCAGGCAGCGAGAGGTAGAGCTCCGTCAGTTTAGGGTGGCCGTAGAGGCACACAGTCCAAGGGTGGACGTGTTGATTGCTATGCTTTTTCTGGTAGACCAGAGGCAGAGGCGTTTCTTGCAGCTATCACAGATGTTATTTTCGTTAGCCACTGGGTAGCCTTAGTATTATTTTATCCGAACTCTATTTCTCTTCTGTAGCAACATATTTCTCTATGGGTTTGGATATGATTAGTGATCTTTATGATCTTCCTATTCATGTATGTACTTTGGTCAATGATTCTGTGGCGGTAGATCCAGTCTATCTATGTTGTACTGTTACATTAATGGGTTAGAGTACTTAGGTAGGTTTGGTACTCCTCAATATGGTAGATTTTGATGTTATCCTGGGTATGAATTGGTTGTCTCTCTATTACGCGTTTTTGGACTGTCATGGCAAGACAGTTATGTTAGCCATGCCAGTCATTTCCAGATTAGAGTGGAAGGGTACTAGCCCTCCTCCTAAGAAGATTATATCGTTCCTTGGCGCGAAAAAGATAGTAGATAAGGGGTGTGTAGCTTACATTGTACATATCGGGGATATGAGTACGGATACTCCTTCCCTGGATTCGGTTCCTGTAGTTAGCGAGTTTACGAAGGTCTTTCCCATATACTTGCCTGGTATGCCCCTTGATCATGAAATTGATTTCTACATTGATTTGGAGCCAGATACTTAGCCTATTTATATTCCACTATATCATATGATCCCGATAGAGTTGAGGGAGTCGAAGGAGCAGTTGCACAACTTGTTGAACAAGGGGGACATTAGACCTAGTGTTTCCCCTTGGGATGCTCTTGTATTGTTCGTGAAGAATAAAGATGGTTCTACATAGATGTGTACTGATTGTCGACAATTGAGCAATGTTATATTCAGAACAAGTATCTAATACCCCGCTTAGATGACTTATTTGATCATCTTCAGGATGCGTCGATCTTCTCTAAGATTGACATGAGGCCAGGCTATCACCAGTTATGTAACGACCCGGTCAATCATTTTGAGAACCGGTACTCTAATTTGCATGTCGTCTATTCCAGAAACTCTATTGTAATCATTTTGACTTGCTAACCAAATTTGAAGTCTAACGAATATCATTTGGTTCACTGTGGGAGAAGTTTCACTTTGTAAATTTCTGCATTCAATTATTTAGATAAATTGTTCATATGGGAAAACGTGCTCTGATTGGCGATCTGAAGATTCTGTAAGATTTGGAATATTATTTAATACCTTTAAAAATTTACGGAGCTAATTTTAGAGTTCATCTGGTTAGTTTTTGACAATTAAGTTGGTTTTAATATTTAATATGCCTATTTATGGGAAAAAGATGGTCACGGGAAGAAATATGACCTGGATCTAAGATTTGTTGTTTCTGTTAGATTTGTTTAGATGTATCTGAGTTGTGGGGATGTGGCATCATTCCAGAGGTGATCATTTGATAATCAAAAAATAAAGGCACGGCTCAAATAGATTGGTTCGAGGCTCATGTTCAACATTCCACGTAGGTTATGTGTTGCCTTATAGTTAGACTTCAATTAGCAAAGCATATGTAGAGTTAGTGATTGTCAGAGAAATCGTGTTATGCCTCCGGGTATGAATTTGGGATGGACTACTTAGGTTGATATTTTTGTTCATTATGGTTTTTCACCTTGTTGTGTTCTATTGAGTTGTTACCTTGTTGTGATTTATTGGCTTGTAGCCACGTGAGCGATTCCAGACTTGTTGCATAGGGATTTACTTTATGAAGTTTGAGATCGTATTTTATCATATGTTGATGTTGTTGGAAAGGAAGGGAAAGCTATGATATTGCGACTGTTATTGTGATATGTGTCCATGTGTGGCACGATTGATTTGATATGTTATCGTCATTCATTGGTATTATGTAGTGTACTCATTCTTATCTTTCATGATACTCTGATATGAATATTTAGTGACTTATTCATGGTTGTGAACCCGTATCTCTCAGTTTTTGGTTATTGACTTGTGAAGAGGATGGAATTGATATTGATATTGGAATATGTGTCCATGTGTGGCATGGTTGTCATTTATACTCATATTGGCATTCATAGTCATATATTTTGATGGGGTTGCGCGCCGCACCCATATATATACACTTACTTGGATCCGGTTGTACGTACCACAGCACTGACTAGGATCCGGTTGCACGTTCCGCAACATTGACTTGGATCGATCTGTGCGCCGCAGCAAGTACATGGACTTCGCGGTCTCTCGTGGGTCATGACTGTCGAGGCGTAGATAACATCCGTCGGGAGCATGTGTGTATCATTACATTGCATCTTACTGCATTGCATTCATATTTATTCATACTTTTGATTTCTGGTAGTAGTTATTTATCAAACTGTACGGTGCTCATGAATATTGACTTCCTGGTTGTTTACTGATTTGGGATCACCATATGCCTGATTAGTATTTATTTGGGAATGGATGGATTCGAGGAGTACAGACTTTTTCCTAGGTTAACAATTGAGGTTACAGAGTGACATTATTGGTTGTACTAGTATGTATGGTTATACTGTGGAATCATAAGAAACTTGGCAAAACTTTTAATTAGGTGCTCCACCATAGGCTGTGATTCGGCTAATTGATCTTTATGTACTTGATTTGTTATTCTTGGACTATGTAGAGTTTATGCCTGATAGTGAGCATGTCTATTATTTAGTCTCTCCCTTTATATGTTAAGTAACTGTTGTTGGCCTATGATGCCTACTCAGTACGTGTTTTTTTGTACTGATGCTACCTTGCTACACTCCTTTTCGGGGTCAGAGTTTGAGACAGGTTCTACTTCCACTTCTCGAGGCTGATTTCTGAGGCATGTCTTGTGAGTGTCTAGGGCGAGCATCTGACAAGTTGCTTCCCGGAGGCTCATCTATCTTATCTTTATATTCCATCATTCATACAACTTTTTATTTGACTTTCAGACTTGTACATTATACATTCTTGTAGTTGCTCTTGTCCGAGTCAGACCAGGTCCTTGAGGATTGTATTTATATTCTGCACTTATGATTATATATGATTCAGGCTTCTATTTATTCTTCTCTATTTACTTTATTGTGGTTTGAATTGATGATTTGGGAAAAGGTTCGCCTGCCGATGTTGGAAACGGTAGGTGCCCATGTGACTTAGTGAATTTGGGTCGTGACAAGTTAGTATCAGAGCCCTAGGTTATCGGTCTATAAGTACAAAAGCATGTCTAGTTGAGTCTTGCGGATCGGTATTATGAGCTCCATACTTATCTGCTAGAGATTATAGGACATTTTGGAAACTTCCAATTTTTCATTCTTTCATGCTAGTTCATTCAAACTGGCATCTAGTCGATTCTAATTGGTATCTGAAATGTGGGAGCTATTATGCGAGCGGTTTTGTTATGACATGGCTTGGCATGGTATGAGACGTGTCGTCCTGATTCATATACATGACTATGTTTAGCTTCTAGTTATGGCTTGAGGATTCAGTTGTGCGTGATCGTGATTAAGACTCATTTATTGTGGGGGTTTTCTTGAGAAATGGGAGAGATTGTACAGAGGGTCAAAGGATCTCCATGTTCTAGCACTGGGTTGCTCCGAAGTCGGAAAAGTGCATCTATGGCTTAGCAACAGTAATTTGTACGATTATATGATTAGTTTTTATAAAAGTTTCAACATCGTCAAAGTATTTGTAACGACCCGTTTTGTCGTTATTGCTTTTTCGATGCTTTTTACCTTTTCCCGAGCTTTGTTAGCCCACATTTGCCTCAAGAGGGTCGTTGACATGCTTACTGAGGCTTTGGATAGAATTTAGGTTATTTTGTGAAACTTTGGGACTAAAGCGGAATAGAGTTAACTCAAAGCTGACTTTTGGGTAAACAGATCTTTTTTGAAAATTCGTTAATTCTGAGAGGTCCAGATCATCTTTTAAAACTTATGTATATATTTGGTCCGGTTGCCAATGCACTCGGGTGCATTTTGGGACTACAGTTAGAAAGCTAACATTGAGATATCGGGGTTGACTCGGTCAACGAGACCTCCGTTGGGAATTCTGAGGTTTTTTTTTTATGTATGTCTGTATATATTGTTTGTGAGCATATGGTCTCGGGTTATAGTTGGAATTTCGGGTTGAGTTTATGAAACTTGAGATGTTTCTAGTGTCTGGCTATATTGGCACCAGGACCGCGGCAGCGGTAACGCTATAGCGGTGACCCTGCTGCTATAGTGACCTTGTGCATCTGGGCGTGGACTGCGGAAGCTATCATCCAGCCGCGGAAGTGGTCGAGTGAGCGCGGAAGCGGGTGACAGGCAGTAGCTGGCATTACATGAGTGTTAAAAGCCCAAGTCCTTCATTCATTTCCTATTCCGAAACTAGAGCCATTTGGGAGCATTTCAAGATATTTCTTGGAGGAACATCATTGTGGTAACTCATTCCATCTTAATTACTATTCCATTATCCTTAATCATCATAGAAATCCCCTAATTCATGCTAGAATCCCAAAGAACTTGAGTATAAAAGAGGGTGTAATAGGTTCTTTCCTAAATGATTTCTAAACTATACCACCTTGAATTGTGGATTGGGTTAGCTTCATTTAGCATGGAAATGATGATTAAACCCTATTGTAACATGTTCCTTCATTATTAGTGGCTTATTAATGAATAGAGAGTTAGGGTTTATACCCAAATTTGGAGGTTTCTTCTAGAATCCGAATTTCCCTATTTTATGAGTTTATTTGGCTAATTGTTGATGGGAATTGATCACCTAGAGTTCTAATTTCATGTTGAGACCTATATATTCCTAATTTCATCCTATTAGTTCATAAATCCTATTCCATGAGTTGAGATTTGGGAGTTAAAGAGCAGTTTTGTTTTTTCGGATATTTTCTTCTCGATTCTAATTCCATATTCGAATATAACTAGACTTTCATTACTTTGAGGCACAACGAAAGGGCAGGGCTCACAATTGACATTCGAGTTTGCTGTTCGGCCTTCCAGGTAGGTTACGATTTACCTTATAGTGAGATTTGGATTAGTGAAGCGTATGTTTAGATGATATTGGTGGAGAATGCATGTCAACCTTCGGGTGTGAATTCGGAATGGATATTGGCTTCGGTTGGTCCCTGTTGTACGATTCGGGGGTTAGCCACCCCGTTGCTTTGTTGTCCTATTTGTTCTATGTACTTGTTTGCTCGTCGTCACGTTGAGATATTGGATATTTGTGATTAGTCATATATCCTGATTTTGACATTATGGTACCTTACTTTGTTGTTATTGAGTTGAGGATAGGGAATCTGTTGTGGCTTATTGTGTAGCCTTATTAATGATATTACTTGTGTGCCCATATGTGGTACTGTTTGGGATTGACTTGATTTGTTGATATTACATTTGCATGGTGTTCATACTGATTTCCATGATATACTAATATTGCCTTGATATGGTACTGATGATGGGAAATGAGAAGGGATTACAGATGCTTGAGAAATATTGATACTAGTCATCTCTGGGTTGTGTGCGGAATGACCGGTATTCCTCTGAGACATATTAGATATTGAGTCATCTCTGTGTTGTGTGCAGAGTGATTGATGTGGAACACTTTGATATGGAACACTTACCTTTGGAGACATGTTGGATATTGAGTGATCTCTGGGCTGTGTGCGGAGTGAATGGTGCATGGACTTCGCGAGACCCCATAGTTTTTTCTATCGATGATGTGATGTTCCATCGTCGTAGTACATGTGTACGAGCTGAGCATATGCATTGTTTTCATGCTTCATACATTATTGCATCGGATTGTATCTCTTTGTTATTTGTTTCGAGGATTGTGATTATCCAGGCTTGTGTTGGCTGAATTGGGACTTTATGCTATGGCTATGAGATGTTCTCAGATTGTACTCTTGAATCTTGGCACAATTGGGCTTAGATGATATAACCTAGGCTGGGACATGCTTCATCGATACTTGGACATTGGTGACCTGTACTCTATTATTTACTTGCATTTCTTGCTTTATTGTCTTTATATACGTCAAGTAATCTTAGTCGGCCTATGATACCTACCAGTACTTGTTGTTTGTACTGACCTATGCTTGCTGCATTTTTTTATGAATGCAGAGTGCCATGTTAGATCTGCTTCTCCTCCTCGTGGCTTATTATCGAGGTTGCTGCCGAGTCTATTCAGGGTGAGCATGAGGATGTTCGCTGCCCGAAGACTCTTCTTACTATCTATGTCTTATTTCTTTTTCGAGACATCATTTGAGATTTTATGTATTATTTAGACTTGTAATATTGGTAGAGCTCTTGTATGACCAGACCAGATACTGGCGTTGGTTTCTCATTACTTCCGCATTTCTTTATGTCATTATCGTGAGACTTACGTTATTCTATTTTCTTCCGTTTTACTTATGTTTATGATTGTTGGATAAGGGTTCGCCTATCGAGATGAGAAAGGTAGGTTCCCGCACAGTTTTGTGAAAATGGGTCATGATAGTATTATGTTGGTTTGCGTGACACGAGTGTACCAATGACAAGTCAAAGATTCATCAGTGGTATGGTATTAGATGTCAATATGCGGGGACGAGCATAAGTTTGGTAAGGATCATCGGATTTGGCAAAATTTTAGTGACCGAGTGTAATAAAGAAAAGAAGTTTAGAATATGGACATAAAGGACGACTTTTGTGGGGAACGGGCATCGAAGTAAGATTTCTTAGGGTATTTTGATATGAGTGTTTTTCGTGTTAATGGGATGGAGGCATAAGGAAGAGGATTTGGATAGATTAATCAGTTATTAGGAAGAAGAAATTGGTATCTGCCGTGCTTGTTGGGATAAGGTTACAATTGGTATGACATTGGATTTCGTATTCGGTCGTGAAAAGTTAAGTTGGACTTCGACGTGACTATATGCTAGTTGTCGTGGGATCCTTTAGGGAAAAGATTATCGGTTCTATATAGGAAAGCAAGGTTACTTTTGACGAGTGGAGACTTAAGATATTGGGCAGTTGTGGTCCTGGTCCTTCAATAAAGTGCAGTTCACAAGATTTTCGTGTTTAGGGAATGGTAAGGATAAAGGTTCAATGTTGAATTGCTATACCCGCAAGCATATATCAATAAGCTTTACCAAAATATTATACAACACCAAGGACGGACAAAGTCACGAAACATCTATCCACATACGATTGTCTATGAGCCTCTAAATAAGAAACATAAATCCACGAGGACGGGGAAGAATTTCAGCATGCCCAAATATATACACAAGAGTAGTACCAATAAGCTATAGCTCCGGAACAACTTGAGCGCTTTCAAGATGCCGCTGATGGAGCTCCTAGAGGTCAGCAGCATCTACCTGTTTACCTGCGGGCATGAACACAGCATCCACACGAAGGGACGTTAGTACGAACAGAGTACTGAGTATGTCAGATAGGAGCAATAATGTAATAAGACACATGTAGCATATCATGAGATAAAAGGGTACTTGTACATCTGGGTGCCTCTTAAGGTAGATACCATGCATGCTTGTCTTTTAATAAAATCTTTCTCATACATATGTATCATAATAGTGCTGCGGAACGTGTAGCCCGATCCATAAATATATAATAGTGCTGAGGAACGAACGGTCCAATCCATTTAACTATATATCCTGCGTCCGGGCATCTCACATCCGAGATGATATCATAATATACCAACTGATCAGGTGGCTATGCATATATAATGCCTCACCTTTCCCCATAACCCCATATATACATATACATATATATATATATATATATATATAAAAATATTTTATAACGTAAGTAGCATGCATGAGAGCCTAAATAAAAGCTACGACTCTATCGGAGTGACGTACAGTCGGTAACCTCCGATTATGTTATGGAATAATCATCATCACTCTATGTCACCTTGAAAGAACAATTATTATAAGGTGAGATCAACAACAATGAATAAAATTGAGAAAATCATGAAATAACTCAACATTCTCATGATAACATTGAAATCATAAACTTGGAACCTTTAAACATAAAAACATCATTATCATTATAATCATCATAGAAACATTCTCATCTTTAATATCATGAGAAACTTTAAGAATCATGAACTTCTAGCTTTTTAAAACAAGGAGGTTATGGAAACATTTATGGAATCATAACATAGGAATCATGCCTTTGAAAGAATGGGACGAGCCTTAAAATACCTGTGCGGCCTCCTATTATCTACGCTTATCCGTTCGTACTCGTAAATATACATTCAAGAGGATTCGCACTATCATTAGACTCATTGTTATATGCTCATGCTTGGTTTTCGTATTAAACTATTCTATATCCTGCCGAAAATCGAGCAGCATCTCCCCTGTTTATATGCCTAGCCCAAAATCTCAATTCAACAACCAACAACAACAACAGTACCCACATCAATCATGATATTCTCAATACCAAAATACTTCATAAACACCCCATATGGTGCTTATCTCATATTTCCACCAACAAAATTATTTTATAACTATTTAACAGCTCTATCTCCGTAAAGAAACCAAGATTAATATAAATAGGGAGAGATTCATACCTTGTTCTTACTAAAACGCTAATATCTTCAGTGTTCGCCTAGAATCAAAACCAAAATCCACCGCAAAACGATACTACAATCCCCTTAAAAATCACTTAATTTTGTGATATCCTCACCCCATTCATCTGTTTTCTATGTTTTCTGGGAAAATCCGATGAAAAAAAGGGTTTTACCCTTTATATAGGGGGTCAATGTCGGTGGAACCGACTTAATAATTGGCCTTCACGAACGCGAGGGACTCTTACGAATGCGATGGTCTGGAATTTTCATGGCCATCGCAAACGGGAGGCTCTATCGCGAACGCGTAGGGCAATTTCTGCTAGTTCGTCCAAATTTTCCTTTTTCGCCCGATCCACCTCCAATCCTTTTGGTACCTCTCATACATAGTCTTAAACCCTTATAACCATAAGATAAGCATATATAATCTCGTGTATCCTCAAAAATAACCTCATGTTCACAATTGGACGACTAACGCCTAGCGACTTCTTAACGTACCAAACTGCGAGGTGTAACATTCTTCCCCCCCTTAGGAACAATCGTCCTCAAAATGTTAAGCTTTTAGGGATTTTTACAAAAATTTCTCCTGATTTCCCCTATAATTGCACCACTACTATCTTGTCACAACAACCCAAAATATACAGTGCCTCACTGGGCATCAACATCTATATTGAATTGGCCACACACGACCAAGAAATAATTTTAAAGAAACATTACGTACCTGAGAGTATTGATGGCTCTGTCTATACATCTTCTAGGGGTGGAAATAAATGCGGGTATCTAGATTTCATGTCCTCCTCAGCTTCCTAAGTTACCTCTTCCCTGTTGTTATTCCTCCACAGGACTTTGACTGAAGCCACGTCCTTGGTTCTAAGCCTTCAGACTTGCCTATCCAAAATGGCAATGGGTACTTCCTCATAAGATAGCTTCTCAGTGAGTTGTACGTCATCTATAGGCATAATCCTTTAAGGATCTCCAACACACTTGCGAAGCATGCATACGTAAAACACTGGGTGGACAGATTCCAACTCTGAAGGGAAATCTAGTTCATAAGCTACTTGGCCTACCTTGCGCATAATCTTATAAGGTCCAATATACTGGGGACTAAGCATCCCCTTCTTGCCAAATCTCATCACGCCTTTCATTGGCGATTCCTTCAACAATACCCAGTCGTTAACTTTGAATTCCAAGTTTCTGCGACGATTGTCTGCATAGGATTTCTGATGACTTTGAGCTGTTAATAGTCGATCCTGAATAAGATTAACCTTCTCTACCGCTTGCTGGATTAAATCTGGGCCTACCAACTTTGTCTCTCCCACTTCAAACTATCTAATAGGTGATCAACACTTCCTTTCATATGGGGCCATCTGAATACTAGAATGATAGCTATTGTTGTACGCAAATTCAATAAGTGGCAAGTGATCATCCCAATTGCCTTCAAAATCTAGCACACATGCTCTCAACATATCTTCAAGGGTTTGGATAGTGCGCTCAGCTTGTCCGTCAGTCTGTGGATGGAACGCTGTACTAAGTCTCACCTGCATTCCCAAACCTTCTTGGAAGGATCTCCAGAAATTAGTTGTAAACTGTGCTTAATAATGGACACTGGAATATCGTGAAGTCTCACTATCTTCTTAATATATAACTTTGCATAATCTTCTGCTCAATACGTGGTTCTAACTGGCAGAAAATGGGCTGACTTCGTGAGTCTATCCACTATCACCCATATGGAATCGTACTTACGCCGGGAACGATGTAAGTGTCACGACCCAACACCGTGGGCCGCGACTGGTGTTCTAACTGGGCACCCATACGTACCTGCCTGACAGAGCTGGCGTACCACCCAACTAATCAAGATTTGACATACACAGATTCATACGGATATAGAATGCATTGCACCAATATATATATATGCATAAATTTGTACATAAGCCGCTAAGGCCATCATAGTAAGCAGGGTCACTTAAGTCGCAATCTCACAAGTACCTACCAGAACAGTGACAACCCACAACCCACAAACATGTCTACAGGCCTCTAACAGACATAACGGAATCATATGACGGGACAGGGCCCCGTTGTACCCCAAATGACCATATGTACCGAAGATGAAAACAACAGAAGATATATATACCAAAATATAAGCTCCGGATCAACAGGAGCACTCCCAAGTAGCGGAACAGGTGTCCTAAGCTGGTGGCGTATCAAAAGGAGCGTATGTACCTGCGGGCATGTAGCGCAGCCCCCGAAGAACAGGGGGTCAGTACGGAAAATGTACCGAGTATGTAAAGCGGAAATGTAACAAATAAAATCATAGTCAAGAACAGGAGTACAGAATTATAACTGTCAAAACCACAGTCAGAGCCGGAGGTACAAAGATATAGGTAGCAGAATCATACTCGGAGTCGAACATCCAGAAATAAAACAGACGGAGCTATAGTCAGAGTCCGAAGTACAAAAGGTGAATACCTTATCCGAGACCTCAGAAAAGTAATGTCAAAGCATAGATGATGCATGCCAAATCATATAACATCATATAAACACATATAACGTGTCCCGACCCTCTGATAAGGGACTCGGTGGTGAAATCATGCATATCAGAATCATGTACTGTGTATACATAACGTGTCCCGGCCCTCTACTGCGGGTCTCGGTGAATAATCATCATGTGCCATCCTGGCCGCCATCCCCATATCATCATATCATAAACATATATAAATAACGTGTCCCGGCCCGCAAGTACGAGGGACTCGGTGAGTAATGCAGAGGAGTGCGCACGAGATCATGTCCTGGCCCGGGCTCAGTGAAAAGACATACTATAACTTGCACGAACAGAGTAGTGCAGAAACATATGCATATAAATTCAGACTCGATAGACAAACCGAACAATATGTCATAGGACGTACCTTTCGTAGGTTGTGACGGATTATGTCAAACAGAATTTCTGAGCTTGTTCATGCATAACCAATATATCATGAGGTTCAACGGAGTAGTAAGGATGATCGTTCTTTAACAAATAGAACAACTCAAATGACAAATCGTTTCAAGGAAACCGGACGTCGATCATAATGTACATACATGCTCTTTTTGGGGATGGCACGATTGTTTATATCAGTTCATGTTGCTAGGATCATAACACATATCAAAACATATTATACACTAATCACATTCATCATTCGGCAAACGGAGTACTGATCAGAAATTTCCTTTAGGAACCGGGTAGTAATAAGTCCAACAAGGCCATAATAAGAGGTCTCGGAATCTGTGGGCCCACCTCGGGTCAATCGAGGTGGTGAAGTCAAATTGCGGATCATAGACCTTATGGAGTCATTCATGTGAGTTTTGGGACAATCCGACCCCATTTATGCAGGTTACATACATATAACCCACTTTGACAACAATTTACAAGGAACTAATTCAATCTTATTGAATGGAATGGAACAAATTGAAATCTCGAGTTTCTAGGAACAGGGTCGAATCTAAGGCTCGCGTCCGAGCCTATTATGCTTAGAACATGCCTAAGAATGAAGGGAAAGATTTTACATACCTTAGTCGTGCCTTACGCTCGTCCAATCTCAATTCCCGTTTCGTCCAAAACTGCAAATGGTCACATTTACCAGTTACTATTCATGAGACTTAAAATTTCAATCTTAACCAATGCTTGCCTACCGAAATTTCGGCAGCAGTTCCCCTATAAATGCGACACCCCGAGAATACAACTCGGCTCAGAATAGAAACAACCAACCCAACAACAATACCAACAACAACTACAAAACACAATATAGACTAATTAGTCCTCCTTCCAACATAGTACAATAACTCTCATTTCGAACTTCGCATTTCCAGCTCCATCTCAATATTTTCACCTTCATTATTAATCAAGGTCATTACAATACCATTCGGAAGCATATCACAACATTTCTACAATATATACACAAGATATACAAAACATGCAAACTTTCCATCAAAGCCATAATTTATCCAATTCTCCTAATCTTTAACATACAAGTTCATAACACATTTCCATCTTCCAAGTTCATCAACATTAATCATAATTTGCACCTTAACCACTTCATTTTCTTAATTTCATAAGATCATACTAAAACAACATACTTTCCGACAACAACTTAACAACAAATTCTTCATGTTAGCTTAACCCATTATTCTTCCATCTACTTCACCAAGCCATAACAACACAATTAACATATCAAACAAAATCAATTCACTTTCATCTCAACTCCATACCACACGGCCAACACCTACTTTCTCCAAGTTCCATTAAATTCATTCAACTTTCAATTCCAATGTGAATTACACCATATCCACAACTAGAATACAACATAAAAATTCAACTCATATTATCTATACATGGACACACACTCACGACCAACACATATTCACACACATAACATACAAGTTTCATACTCTTTACTCAATTCCACACTCTACAACATGCATACACCTTCCATAACATGATAAAGACATGAAATTCTTACCTTGTTACCAAAATTCCCACTTGCCACTAGAGTTGTCCTCTTGCCAAGATAATTGTACCAAGTTGGAGAGGGTCTTGCACTTGTTAAAAATTCAAGAAAATTATACTTCTTGCATCAAGGTTGAGGCTTGGAAAAAAAATTCTTTTTTTATTTTTTTCATGAAGGGGGGCCGAAACCCCTATAGCTCTTGCCCTCCTTTTTTTTTTTTTTTTTTTTTGTGTGTGTGTTCTTGAAAGTTCTTCCAAATGAAGACTTTGACCCCTTACCCATATTTATCTCATGAATTTAATGATTCATGGGCTTGGGTCTTTTTGGTGGGCCATGGCCGGTTGGGCCTCCTAAATTGGCCTAAGTTTTCTTGTAATTCTTTGAGCCCAATTCCATAGAAATCTTATTATTATTATTTTTTTTTTGTAATTCCCGAAACTAATTTCCGAAATCCCAATTTTTGCCCTTGGCCTTCCTTCGAATTCCCGCACCAATATTTTTCATGAGTAACGCACACATGTTGGCTAGAACAAAAATATGGCCTCATTTCTTACAAGACAAATTTATTTCGAATTTTTCCGAATATACAAAAATGCCGGATGTAACATCCTCCCCCCTTTAGAACATTCGTCCTCGAATGTTAAATTAGCCTTACAGGTCTTACAAACGTCTCAGGGGAGGTCCTCTTCCCAGCTACATACTCGTATCTAATTAGAGAGCCTGGGGGGTATTCATTTTACAACTCCCACTTGTCCTTTCCTTTTCGGTCCAGTCGTCCACATCTTTCACCTCTTGTCACATTTCTCGGTTACTTACAACGCTATCATAATCCCACGTTATATCAAACAGGTTCATAATTACAATCAGACGCACAAAAGCATACCAGATTGATCCATAATCGGAGTCGGATGTACTGAACTATGTCGGACAGATCTGTAGTCAGAGTTAGACGTATGGAAGTGTGTCAGACATATCCGTGATCAGAGTCAGACGTACAGAGATGTATCAGACAGATTTGTGATCAGAGTCGGACGTACAGAGGCATAATTAGAGTCAGACGTACAGAGGCGTATCAGACGGAAACATAATCAGATTCAGAAGTACTGAGGCATAATAGACAGAGCTTCATTAAAATCAGAGGCGTAGAAGTACAACGGACAGAATTTTGATTAGAACCAGGCCACTTCCACTAATGCTTTAGCGATTTACGAAAATTTCCCTTGTCGACATTTCACTACTCACTTATCGACTTGTCCGCCAAATTTCCCACACCAATAGTTTTATGTGTCGTTCGTCGACTTCTTCAGGGGTTTTGCTTAATCATATTTCTTATCCTTCATCCTCTCCAGTGTCCATACCTATTTTCTTTCCTTTAGGTTATCCCAGAGTTCCCATTTACCTTTTATAGCCGCATTCATGAAAATTGGGTATACTTCCCAGGGGGGTCACCCATCCCAGAATTGCTCTGGTTCCAGCACGCTTAACTTCGAAACTTTCATATGTTTTGGTGCGTTATTGCTAATATAATGGCGTCGACTGCCCCGCACAACCTTCATCACATAATTTAGGGCAGGTCGGAGTCTTAATAAATTTTCGGAAATTTTTTTTGTAGCGGGTCCCACCCCGATCTAACCTGCGCAATGACCATATCGCCCTACCGAATTCTCGATATTCATTTTCATCTGTATGTATAACTATCTCAGACGGCTCTATTGGTTTGAATTTTTACCTTACTTTCACTAACGCCCAGAAAGAGAAAATCACGTAATATAACAGAATACAGATCCATCAATACATATATTTCTCAAGAAAAGATTAACAATATACCTGGGTCTGCGCTCGAGGACGCTCCTGGGTCCTGCCGGCCGGTCAAAGCATACACGCGGTGTGATGGTCCGCCGGAACTGGAAGCTCCTCCACGACCTCTGCCACGACTCGCTGGTGCCGGCATATCTCGCCCCGTGGGGCGCGTAGCTACTGAAGGATAAGATGAGCCGGCAACTGACCCAGTAGGCTGGACTGAACCTGAACCACCCCGGTACGGGCACTCCCTCATAACGTGGCCCTGACGGCCGCACGAGAAACAAGCTCCGGTGGCGAGACGACATTCTCCCGAGTGGTACCTGCCACACTGAGGACACTGAGGCATAGATAGCCTCGTCTGACTGAACCCCCTACTCTGCTGCAAATCCAAGGCCCTAGAACTCTGGCCTGCTTTAGACGGACCTACGCCATCAAAACGTCTACCGGCGAACTGCGTACCTCTGCCTGACGGAGGAAGGGACCTACCAGACGACTGCTGAGACCATCCGCCTCGGAAATCTCCAGAATATCCCGCAGATCTGGCCCTCTTGGGCGGCCTCCTATCACGATCTCTGCTGGGCTGATCTGCTCGATGGCGGTCCTCCATCCCTTGGGCATAAGCCTGCAATCGGGCGATGTCCATATCTGTCTGCGCCGCCATCGCCATACAGGCATCAACTAAGTAATCATCCAGGCCCATCACATACCGGTGCATTCTGTCCTCCATATCGGCTACGATAGTAGGGGCATATCGGGCTAAGGAATCAAACTCTATATTATACTCCCGGATACTCCTGCCTCTTTGCTTTAGCTGCAAAAACCTGTCAACTCTCGCCCGTCGCAGCTCCGGAGGGAGAAAGTGGCGAAGGAAAGCGGCCACAAATTCATCCCAGGTAGCTGGGGGACCACCCTCACCCCTGGACAGCTCCCAGGACTCATACCAATTTGCCGCCACATCACGTAATCTGTGTGAGGCTAGCTCCACGGACTCGGTCTCCGTAGCCCTGACCAGTCTCAATGAGCGCCTCATCCCCCTAATGAAGTCATGGGGGTCCTCCTCGGGCTTGGACCCGAAAAACTCTGGGGGGCCGCACGTCATAAAATTACGGACTCTCAGGCTATCGCGCCTGTCATCGTCATCACCACCTCTCCGCCCGCGTTCGCGAGCCTGTCCGGCCACTATTGTCGTCAACAGCCGCACGGCCTCCCTCAAAGTCCTGTCCTCAGTCTCTGGCTGGGGAGCTAGGGTCTCCGGGGCTAAGGGTGGAGCTGCTTCCGGCCCCTCCGGTAGCAGTACAGTAGAACTCTCTGACTGGGGCACAACATCGGACATGGTCTGGGGGTGGGCTCTGGTAACCCTCTGGGCCCGGCTAGTCTCCCCGGTCTCTGGCACCGCTTTGCCCTTCTGGGCGGCCGTCGCCTTCTTTGGAGGCATCGCTGAAAACATAAAATTTCGTCAGAAAGAGAAACATCCTGATAACACGGCTCTAACGCACGATCTAAGATTCAAAGAAAGGGTAACACCCTATATGTCCTGTAGCCTCCTGTTTATAGATATGGTGCACAACACACCGATAAACAAGACTCTACTAGACACGGCCTGTAGACATTCCGAGGAAAAACCGCTCTGATACCACTTTTGTCACGACCCAACACCGTGGGCCGCGACTGGTGTTCTAACTGAGCACCCATACGTACCTGCCTGACAGAGCTGGCGTACCACCCAACTAATCAAGATTTGACATACACAGATTCATACGGATATAGAATGCATTGCACCAATATATATATATGCATAAATTTGTACATAAGCCGCTAAGGCCATCATAGTAAGCAGGGTCACTTAAGTCGCAATCTCACAAGTACCTACCAGAACAGTGACAACCCACAACCCACAAACATGTCTACAGGCCTCTAACAGACATAACGGAATCATATGACGGGACAGGGCCCCGTTGTACCCCAAATGACCATATGTACCGAAGATGAAAACAACAGAAGATATATATACCAAAATATAAGCTCCGGATCAACAGGAGCACTCCCAAGTAGCGGAACAGGTGTCCTAAGCTGGTGGCGTATCAAAAGGAGCGTATGTACCTGCGGGCATGTAGCGCAGCCCCCGAAGAACAGGGGGTCAGTACGGAAAATGTACCGAGTATGTAAAGCGGAAATGTAACAAATAAAATCATAGTCAAGAACAGGAGTACAGAATTATAACTGTCAAAACCACAGTCAGAGCCGGAGGTACAAAGATATAGGTAGCAGAATCATACTCGGAGTCGAAGATCCAAAAATAAAACAGACGGAGCTATAGTCAGAGTCCGAAGTACAAAAGGTGAATACCTTATCCGAGACCTTAGAAAAGTAATGTCAAAGCAAAGATGATGCATGTCAAATCATATAACATCATATAAACACATATAACGTGTCCCGGCCCTTTGATAAGGGACTCGGTGGTGAAATCATGCATGTCAGAATCATGTACTGTGTATACATAACGTGTCCCGGCCCTCTACTGCGGGTCTCGGTGAATAATCATCATGTGCCATCCTGGCCGCCATCCCCATATCATCAAATCATAAACATATATAAATAACGTGTCCCGGCCCGCAAGTACGAGGGACTCGGTGAGTAATGCAGAGGAGTGCGCACGAGATCATGTCCTGGCCCGGGCTCAGTGAAAAGACATACTATAACTTGCACGAACAGAGTAGTGCATAAACATATGCATATAAATCCAGACTCGATAGACAAACCGAACAATATGTCATAGGACGTACCTTTCGTAGGTTGTGACGGATTATGTCAAACAGGATTTCTGAGCTTGTTCATGCATAGCCAATATATCATGAGGTTCAACGGAGTAGTCAGGATGATCGTTCTTTAACAAATAGAACAACTCAAATGACAAATCGTTTCAAGGAAACCGGACGTCGATCATAATGTACATACATGCTCTTTTTGGGGATGGCACAATTGTTTATATCAGTTCATGTTGCTAGGATCATAACACATATCAAAACATATTATAGACTAATCACATTCATTATTCGGCAAACGGAGTACTGATCAGAAATTTCCTTTAGGAATCGGGTAGTAATAAGTCCAACAAGGCCAAAATAAGAAGTCTCGGAATCTGTGGGCCCACCTCGGGTCAATCGAGGTGGTGAAGTCAAATTACGGATCATAGACCTTATGGAGTCATTCATGTGAGTTTTGGGACAATCCGACCCCATTTATGAAGGTTACATACATATAACCCACTTTGACAACAATTTACAAGGAACTAATTCAATCTTATTGAATGGAATGGAACAAATTTAAATCTCGAGTTTCTAGGAACAGGGTCGAATCTAAGGCTCGCGTCCGAGCCTATTATGCTTAGAACATGCCTAAGAATGAAGGGAAAGACTTTACATACCTTAGTCGTGCCTTACGCTCGTCCAATCTCAATTCCCGTTTCGTCCAAAACTGCAAATGGTCACATTTACCAGTTACTATTCATGAGACTTAAAATTTCAATCTTAACCAATGCTTGCCTACCGAAATTTCGGCAGCAGTTCCCCTATAAATGCGACACCCCGAGAATACAACTCAGCTCAGAATAGCAACAACCAACCCAACAACAATACCAACAACAACTACAAAACACAATATAGACTAATTAGTCCTCCTTCCAACATAGTACAATAACTCTCATTTCGAACTTCGCATTTCCAGCTCCATCTCAATATTTTCACCTTCATTATTAATCAAGGTCGTTACAATACCATTCGGAAGCATATCACAACATTTCTACAATATATACACAAGATATACAAAACATGCAAACTTTCCATCAAAGCCATAATTTATCCAATTCTCCTAATCTTTAACATACAAGTTCATAACACATTTCCATCTTCCAAGTTCATCAACATTAATCATAATTTGCACCTTAACCACTTCATTTTCTTAATTTCATAAGATCATACTAAAACGACATACTTTCCGACAACAACTTAACAACAAATTCTTCATGTTAGCTTAACCCATTATTCTTCCATCTACTTCACAAAGCCATAACAACACAATTAACATATCAAACAAAATCAATTCACTTTCATCTCAACTCCATACCACACGGCCAACACCTACTTTCTCCAAGTTCCATTAAATTCATTCAACTTTCATTTCCAATGTGAATTACACCATATCCACAACTAGAATACAACATAAAAATTCAACTCATATTATCTATACATTGACACACACTCACGGCCAACACATATTCACACACATAACATACAAGTTTCATACTCTTTACTCAATTCCACACTCTACAACATGCATACACCTTCCATAACATGATAAAGACATGAAATTCTTACCTTCTTACCAAAATTCCCACTTGCCACTAGAGTTGTCCTCTTGCCAAGATAATTGTACCAAGTTGGAGAGGGTCTTGCACTTGTTAAAAATTCAAGAAAATTATACTTCTTGCATCAAGGTTGAGGCTTGGAAAAAAAAAACTTTTTTTTTTCATGAAGGGGGGCCGAAACCCCTATAGCTCTTGCCCTCTTTTTTTTTTTTGTGTGTTCTTGAAAGTTCTTCCAAATGAAGACTTTGACCCCTTACCCATATTTATCTCATGAATTTAATGATTCATGGGCTTGGGTCTTTTTGTTGGGCCATGGCCGGTTGGGCCTCCTAAATTGGCCTAAGTTTTCTGGTAATTCTTTGAGCCCAATTCCATAGAAATCGTATTATTATTATTATTATTGTAATTCCCGAAACTAATTTCCGAAATCCCAATTTTTGCCCTTGGCCTTCCTTCGAATTCCCGCACCAATATTTTTCATGAGTAACGCACACATGTTGGCTAGAACCAAAATATGGCCTCATTTCTTACAAGACAAATTTATTTCTAATTTTTTCGAATATACAAAAATGCCGGATGTAACAGTAAGCCTGTAATGAAGTCCATATTAATCGCCTCCCATTTCTAAGTTGGAATCTCTATAGCTTGCAGCAATCCCCCGGGCTTCTGATGCTCCATCTTGACTTGTTGGCAATTAGGATATTGGGCCACGAATTCCGCTAGACCCTATTTCATGTCGTCCCACCAATATATAGATTTAAGATCATGGTACATCTTTGTTGATCCTGGATGGACGGAATAACGAGAATAATGGGCTTCCTCCAAGATATGTCGATGTAGCCCTGCCACATTAGAAAAACATAATCTTCCTTGATACCAGAGGACTCCATCCGCAGGGACGTCAAATTGTGACTTCTCGTTCTGAGAAATCACATCTCTATAATGAAATAGCTTCGGGTCTTCGTATTGGCGCTTCTTTACTGGCGCTTCTTTACTTCTTCCATTAAGGATGAAGCAGCTGATTCCTGAACAGTGACTCCCATACTGCCCGAGTCTGTCAAGCGAACTCCTAGGCTTGCTAGCTATCGAAGTTCCCCAGCTAGCTCCCTCTTCTCTGATTGAATATCGCACAGACTGCCCATGGATTTGCGGCTGAGAGCGTCAGCTACCACATTCGCCTTTCCCGGATGATATAAAATGCTCACATTATAATCCTTTAATAGCTCCAACTATTGCCATTGTCGTAAGTTCAATTCCTTCTGTTTGAAGATATATTGGAGACTCTTATGGTCCGTATAAATGTCCATATGAACACCATATAAACAGTGTCTCCCCATCTTTAGTGCGTGAATAATCGCAACCAGCTCTAGGTCATGAGTCGGGTAGTTCCTCTCGTGTTTCCGCAACTGCCTAAAAGCATAAGCTATTACTTTGCCAGGCTGTATCAACATACAACCCAGCCCAAAACTTGAAGCATCACAGTAAATAACATAGCCCTCTGATCCTTCAGGGAGTGTCAGAACTGAGGCCGAAGTCAACCTATCCTTTAGCTCCTCAAAGCTGTGCTCACACGCATCTGTCCACTGAAACTTAGCTGATTTCTGAGTCAGCTTCGTCAATGTTGTAGTGATGGAAGAAAACACTTCTCCGAATCTCCTATAGTAATCGGCCAACCCAAAAAACTACAAACCTCTGTAGGCATTGTAGGCCTTGGCCAATCCTTCACAGCTTCAATCTTCTGAGTGTTCACTCAAATACCATCAGCCGTAATAATGTGCGTAGAAAAGTCACAGAATTGAACAAAAATTCACATTTTACAAATTTGGCATATAACTCCCGTGCTCGAAGGATTTCAAGAACGGTACGCAAATGGTATGCATGCTCTGCCTCCGACCGCGAATACACCAGAATATCATCAATGAACACAATTGCAAATAGATCCAAGAAAGGCCTGAACACATTATTCATCAAATTCATGAATGCCGCTGGAGCATTGGTTAGCCCAAATGACATCACTCGAAACTCATAATGGCCATATCCGGTTCAGAAGGTCCTGTTCCTTAACCCTCACTTGGTGGTATCTTAATCTTAGATCTATTTTTTAGAATCATTTGGCACCCTGCAACTGATCAAATAAATCATCAATCCTTTGAAGTGGGTATCTGTTCTTTATCGTTACTTTGTTCAGTTATCTATAGTCAATGCACATACGTAAAGGACCATCCTTCTTCCTTACCAACAACACAGGCACTCCTCATGTGAACTGGGTCTAATGAAGCCTTTTTCAAGCAAATCCTTCAGTTGCGCCTTTAACTCTTTTAATTCTGCAGGGGACATTCGATAAGGAGGAATAGATATGGGCTTAGTATTCAGCAACACATCGATAGTAAACTCAATCTCCCGTTCTGGTGGAAGACCTGGAAGCTCGTCTAGGAACACATCTAGGAACTCATTTACCACTGGGACGGATTGGAGAGTCGGCGGTTTTGCTTCTGTGTCTTGAATCCGGACTAAATGATAAATATAGCCTTTAGCAATCATCTTTCTCGCTTTGAGGTAGGAAATAAACCGACCCCTCGGAGATGCCGCATTGCCTTTCAATTCTAACACTGGTTCTCTTTGGAACTGGAATCGAACCACCTTCATTGTACAATCAACGTTAGCATAACAGGAGGCTAGCCAATCCATACCTATAATAACGTCAAAATCTATCATCTCCAGCTTATGTGGGTCAGCAGTAGCATCACGATCGCAAACTACAATCACACAATCCCTATATACCTGCCTGGCTACTATTGGATCTCCTACAGGCGTAGCTACCCCAAAAGGTTTGATTGGCCTCGTTTTCATCCCAATACGATTTGTGACATAAGGAGTAATATATGACATAGTAGAACCTAGATCAATCAACGCATACACGTCATAGGAGAATATCGATAATATACCTGTAACAACATCTGGGGAAGATTCACAATCCTTCCTTCCTACCAGCGCACCTATATAGTTCTGAGGGCCGCTTGAACTGGATGCTCCTCCTCTTCCTTTGCCATGGCCCGCTAGAGTCTGGGAAGTCTATCCAGGAGGGCGCACAGATGATGATGAACCAATTACTGATCCAGCGGGCTGAGCCTTGTCTCCATCATTCCTCAATGGGTAATCGCTCAACAAATAACCAACCGAACCGCAGGCATAACAAGCACCTTAACCTAAGCGGCATTGCCCAAAATGTGGCCTGCCACACTGAGTACACAGTGGTAGGGGTGGTCTCATCCGGCTCGAATCGCCTATATACTGGGGCCCTAAAACTCTAGAACTCTGACCTGGTTTTGAATAGATTGGACGGTCAAATCTCTTGCCGGCAAATTGAGGCGGTGCGCTGGCCACTGATTGGCCGAATGCCTGGAATATTGCTGTCTCTGCCCTCCTCTGTACTAACTGCCAGCACCAAAAGATCCGACCCTATTTCTTTGGCCTCTATCAACATCACGTTCCCCCCTCTGCGGCTGTTGCTGTTTCTCCAGATTGTGGGCATGGGCCTGAATACGAGCAATATCATTTCCATCTTGAAGTGAGGTCATCAATCATTCCTTAATCAAATGTGGCTCCAACCCAATCGCGAATTGATGCATATGGTCTCTCATATCGGCTACCATGGCCGGAAATACCTGGCCAAAGAATTAAAGCGGAGACTGTATTCCTGAGCACTCATATTCCCTTGCTTGAGATTCAAAAATTCATCAACTCGGGCCCATCGAACCTCTGGTGGTAGGTAATGTCGCAGAAAAGCATCTGTGAATTCTTGCCAAACTGGGGGAGGTGCATTTGCTCCTCACGAAGATATCCAAGCATTATACCACTGGACGTCCACATCCGGAAATCTATAGGAAGCTAATTCCACTGATTCAGTATCAGAAGCATGCATTAGTCTCAATGTCCTCAGCATCTCATCTATAAAGCCCTGCGAGTCCTCATCCGGCTTCGACCCGTAGATTTCAGGGGGATTCAGACTGATAAAATCGCGGGCTCTTGCACTCACCGCTCTATCACCTTGGCCTGCACCTTGCCGCTGAGCCTGCGCAGTGACCAGCTGGGTCAGCAACTGAATAGCTTCTGTCATCTACTGGCCCGGAACTCTTGGCGGTGGAACTAGAGGTACTGGAGCTAGAACTGAAGCTCTTTCCTGCTCCTCTGATAAGGGTGGAGTGTGAGAGGTCTGAGAGGGAACCTCGTTATGAGACTCACTGTAACACCCCGTACCTTTAACGAAAGTTTTGACCACGATCCTAGACTTAGAACATCAGATAAAGAATGTGGAAATTGAAATTTTTCCGTTCAGTTGTGATATGGTGGTTTACGCCCATGAACAGTGGTCATATTCCAACTTACGACCATGAACAGTGCCCGTAAACTGAAACCAAGAATTTCTGAACATTCTGGAATTTGACATTGTGAGGTCATATGGTTAAATACGGACCGTATTGTACTTTACGGCCCGTATTGCAAAACTTGTTTGGAATTTGGGAACATTTCCTTGATGAAAGTTGTAGAGCATTGAAATACCTTTCCAACGGTATCTTACGGGGGTCAAACGGACATCTGTCCAAGGAGTTATGGCCATTTTACTGAAGCGACACAGTGCAGTCCAAAGTGCAAAATACGGTCCGTAAATCAATTTACGGCCCGTAAACTGACTTTACGACCAGCACTGTTCAGGTCATAAATTTCACTTTCACAGGAAAATATATATTCATCCATATCAGTTCAACTCATTATTTTTCATTCCTTCAAACCCTAGAACGACCTCCTACTCTCCTCCAACATCAAGAACACCAAGGTAAGTCCATTCTAATTATTCCAACTCAATTCTAACATATATCCTTGTAATCTAAACAATAAATCATCATTCCTAACCTAGGGTTTTCAAGAAAACCCATCTCAAGATTCAAGAATCAAGATTTAGGAAATCTTCTCCAAAAATTCAAGTCTTTAATTCAAGTTTTGGAGCAATTAAGGGTTTGCAACATATTTCCTTCCAAACTGATTCGAGCTAGATTTTGGGTGTTCTTCAATAGAAAAGTGAATTGTTAAATCTTGTTTAACAAATTAAGGTATGTCTCTTTTGAAAATCTTATTTTGGAATGCATGACTTCTTTTCTTAAAAGTTCCTTATTGAATAAAAAGGATGAACTTCTCATACAAAACCCTAATGTATGTCTAAGATTTTAATGATGTTTTTATCCTTATCATTGATAGATTTGACGAGTTAGAATAGAGAAAATTGCATTGAAAGTTCGGTTATAACTTTTGGATATCAAATGATTTGTGGGCTGTTTTGGTATGATTAAATGGATGGGATTAGTTGGATATTGATATAAAAAAATTGTTGATATTGTTGTTGATGTTGTTGATAAGTTGTTGTTCTTGAAATTGGGAGAATAAAGTGTATGAAGATATTGTATACAAAGCGTATACCGGGCTGTTTTGTGACGATATTTGGGGGCTGTTTTATATGATTTTCGTGGTTGTTTTGTGATGATATTTTGGGAACTGTTAGGTGGTTGTTATGAATTGTTTTGTGGGTTGGAATATCGTGGGATTGGATGTAGTTGTTGTTGTTGTTATACTATCGATATACGGAAATAAAGAAGTGTATACAAGCATTGGCATCCGAAGGTATATTGGAATGTTTTGGAAGTAATTTAAGGATGGATTAAATTTCAAGATCCTTTAATGAATGAAATGAAAATCAATCTTCTCATGTTCCTTGAACTCTAATTCATGTTTAAATAATGGTCAATGTGTGTGAGGGGACAAACCCACATTAAACCTAGATTGTAACAAACCCTATATATGTATGTGATATTATAAATGTTTTCCTCTATAAGAGATGCTTAATAATGATGGTTAAGGGTTGGTAATGATATTCTCATTGATGATTTAAGACATGAAAATCTTTGTAAAGAAGTTGTATGTTTTCAAAACATTGATTGGAATGATTTATCTTTACGATATGGCATAACGAACCTTAATGGTAAATGGATGTGACTGCTTTAAGATGAATTGTAATTCGGCTTTTAAGATATGAACTCTGTTGATGTGCTTACGCCTAGCCATTCGGGAGGATGAGTGGTCACCGGGAATTTCTTATTCCGGTGTGCTTACGCCTAGCCATTCGGGAGGATGAGTGGTCACCGGGAATTTCATATTACGGTGTGTTTATGCCTAGCCATTCGGGAGGATGAGTGGTCACCGGGAATTTCATATTACGGTGTGCTTATGCCTAGCCATTCGGGAGGATGAGTGGTCACCGAGGTTTTTCTTATTCCGGTGTGCTTAAGCCTAGCCATTCGGGAGGATGAGTGGTCACCGAGGTTTTTCTTATGCTGGTGTGCTTACGCCTAGCCATTCGGGAGGATGAGTGGTCACCGGGGATTTCATATTCCGGTGTGCTTACGCCTAGCCATTCGGGAGGATGAGTGGTCACCGGGGATTTCATATTCCGGTGTGTTTATGCCTAGCCATTCGGGAGGATGAGTGGTCACCGAGACTTTATAATCGGTTTTTGATAATTCTTATGGAGATACACATACTGAATACTTGTGTTTATATTGATTAATGGCTTTGTAAATTGTTTAACAAATGATATTAAGAATCGCAAAGTGGAAGGACTGTTTTTATGCTATCTTTTCAGAACTGATTTCTTTATTTATTAATATATTTTATTTTCATAATACTTGTTGTCCCCGAGGCACTCACTGAGTATGAAAGTACTCAGGCATACCATTGTTGTTTTTAATGGTATGTTAGGTAACGAAGAAGAGCAGGTTCGTGATACTTTCAACGCTTAAGAGAACTTGCTGCTATTGTTGATTTGGTGAACCCACATCCTTGTTCGTGGAACACTTCCTGTTTCGTTTATTATTCTAGATTTCCGGGCTGCGTCCCGAGGTTTGACGACTGTTATGTCTCTTAGAAGCTCCACAGATAGTTGTCAAAATTGTGGGCAGATTGTCAAAAGTCTCGTATGACTTAATGGGTGTTTTCCACGTTGATGGCTATTACTTATAAAGACTTCCGCTGATTTAATTCATGTGTTCATGATGTGTTACATTTAATTTATAAATTGTTGGAGGCGAATATTGAACCTGGCGGGTTCAAGTATTATTATTATGTCGTTTAGGTTCTTCCGATGTTGTTCATGACGTCGGATGCCGGTCACGTCTAGGGTGGGTTTTGGGGCGTGACACTCACGCTCTTCTACCTCTACCCGTGGCTCCCGTTCAATTCTTCTTACGGCAGCCGTCTTGCCCTTCTGGGCCGCTGTAGCTTTCCTCTTCACAGGCATCGCTGAAATCATAACACACGATTAGGAAAGGGGGAGAACCTGATAACATGGCTCTATCGCACGATCTAAGATAAGAAAGAAGGTCAATTATTCCTAAATGCCCCGTAGCCTCCTGCTTATAAGTGTTACGCGCTTCACACCCATAAACAGGACTCTACCGGACACGGCTCGTAGATATACCCTAGGACGACCTGCTTTGATACCACTTTTGTCACGACCTCGCTAGAGGCCATGACTGGTACCCGGCATTGGCTTACCAAGAACCTCTAGTCTAACATTTAAATTTTCACTACTAAGTGGGTTGCATGGATAATTTATGAATATCTCACTTAATATAGTCATCAATACCTATACTGTAAGCATATGTCAATAAGCTTTACCAAAACATTATACAACACCAAGGACGGACAAAGTCACGAAACATCTATCCACATACGACTGTCTACGAGCCTTTAAATAAGATACATAAATCCACAAGGACGGGGAAGAATTTCAGCATGCCCAAATATATACACAAGAGTAGTACAAATAAGTTGTAGCTCCGGAACAACTTGAGCACTTTCATGATGCAGCTGATGGAGCTCCTAGAGGTCAGCAGCGTCTACCTGTTTACCTGCGGGCATGAACACAGCGTCCACAAGAAGGGATTTCAGTACGAACAGAGTACTGAGTATGTCAGATAGGAGCAATAATGTAATAAGACACATGTAGCATATCATGAGATAAAAGGGTAACTTGTACATTTGGGTGCCTCTTAAGGCAGATACCATGCATGCTTATCTTTTCATAAAATCTTTCTCATATATATGTATCATAATAGTGCTGCGGAACGTGCAGCCCGATCCATAAATATATAATAGTGCCGAGAAACGAACGGCCCGATCCATTTCACCATATATCCCCCATCTGGGCATCCCGCATCGAGGACGATATCATAATATACTAACTGATCAAGTGGCTATGCGTATATAACGCCTCACCTTTCCCCGTAACCCCATATATACATTTACATATACATATAAATATTTTATAACGTAAGTAGCATGCATGAGAGCCCAAATAAAAGCTACGACTCTATCAGAGTGACGTAAGGTCAGTAACCTTCGATTACATTAGTGAATAATCATCATCGCTCTATATCACCTTGAAGGAACAATTATTATAAGGTGAGATTAACAACAATGAATAAAATCGAGAAAATCATGAACTAACTCAACATTCTCATAATAACATTGAAATCATAAACTTGGAATCTTTAAACATAAAAAACATCATTATCATTGTAATCATCATAGAAACATTCTCATCTTTAACATCATGAGAAGCTTTAAGAATCATGAACTTCTAGCTTTTGAAAATAAGGAGGTTATGGAAACATTTATGGAACCATAACATAGGAATCATGCCTTTGAAAGAAAGGGACGAGCCTTAACATACCTGTGCGGCCTCCTATTACCTACGCTTATCCGTTCGTACTCGTAAATCTACATTCAAGAGGATTCACACTATTGTTAGACTCATTATTATATGCCCATGCTAGGTTTTCATATTAAACTATTCTATATCCTGCCGAAAATCGGGCAACATCTCCCCTGGTTATATGCCTAGCTCGAAATCTTAATTCAACAACCAACAACAATAACAACAACACCCACATCAATAATGATATTCTCAATACCAAAATACTTCATAAACACCCCATATGGTGCTTATCTCATATTTCCACCAACAAAATTATTTTATAACTATTTAACGGCTCTATCTCCATAAAGAAACCAAGATTAATTTCAATAAGGAGAGATTCATACTTTGTTCTTACTAAAACGCTAATATCTTCAGTGTTCGCCTAGAATCCAAACCAAAATCCACCGCAAAATGATACTACAATCACAATTGCGCGCTATCCGAACCTAAACTAATACTCCGCCAGTTAAAAATCACTCAATTTTGTGATATCCTCACCCCCTCATCTGTTTTCTGAGTTTTTTTGGGGAAAATCTGATGAAAAAAGGGGTTTTACCCTTTATATAGAGGGTTAAAGTCGGTGGAACTGACTTAATAATTGGCCTTCGCGAACGCGATGGTCTGGAATTTTCATGGCCATCATAAATGTGAGGATCTATCGTGAGCGCGTAGGGAAATTTCGACCAGTTCGTCTAAATTTTCCTTTTTCGGCCGATCCACCTCCAATCCTTTTGGTACCTCTCATACATGGTCTTAAACCCTCACAACAATAAGATAAGCATATATAATCTCATATATCCTCAACAATAACTGCATGTTCACAATTGGACAACTAACGCCTAGCGACTTCTTATCGTACCAAACTGCGAGGTGTAACAGTTGAGTTTTTATATTTGGTTATGTCGTGGGCCAATGGGAACAATGGTTGACTAGCAAGGATGACTCTAGTGTTAGACAAGTTCGAATTTTTGGTAATTAAGGAGCTATCTGGTGTTTCACCTAATATTGGATTAGGGTTGAGAGCTTTGTAATTGTTGTGCAAGTTTCGGCTAGCTCCTGCTATTAGTGGTGTTGCTACTCGGTTGAGCTGATCGAATTAAAGTGATAATCGCGCGAATGGTTAGAGGCATTCTGGTTCGGCAATTGGGATGTTCGAAGTGGTTAATCAATGATGAGGTTTGAATTAATTCAAGTTGTGGAGAACATTTCATAATTTAATTTATGGGAATTTGAGCAAACATACCTTGGTGGAGATACGTGGGGGCATTAGTAGGTCTGTGTATTTGATACTCTGGATTTAGAAAGTAACCAATTTTAGAGTTGAACGAGTTAAGGGAACTCTAGGGTGTAAAGTATGCATCATAGTACTTAGTGGGTTCGAGTATTGGTCAGACAATGGCGGTGTATATGAACCGATAGAAATTGAGGAATCGAAGAATCAAGAAAAGGTATAGCTGATTGAGAATCAATAAGAATGAGGTACTTCTTCGGGATTACATAGGTCAGTATGGATTGTGGTGTTATTTTCTTGCATATTTCAGATGGGGTGTGTCACACCCCGACTTTACTAGGATGTGATGGGCACCCGACCCATATTCGAAGCCGAGCGAACCCGCTTACTCTTATTACATGCATAATATCTTTGGACTCTAAAATCAAATAAGAATGAAATACATAGTAAGCTTTTAGAATCTTTCTTTTCCCTCGTACTCAGATCAAATGGAATCTGTAATCACATGGACTTTATAACATAACATAAGATGCCACATCGGCTGATTGAGCCGTTTACAATACCGACACTCTATACCCACGACTCTGTCTGCAAAGTCTCTAACTTCGAACAAGACATCATAGCACACATACTCTGACTCAGGAGCACTCCAGGAACAAGTGGAGCTTGCCAACTCCGCTGGAACGTCTTCTCTAATAGCTTCAGCTCATCTGGGTGTACCTGCGCGGCATGAAACGCAGCCCCCCGAAGAAAGGGGGTCAGTACGAGCAATGTACCGAGTATGTAAGGCATGAATAGTAACATAGTAAGAGATGTAATTATGAACAACAACAGAATAGAGATATAGAGCATATCATGAGATAAAAGGGTAACCTGTACACCTGAGTGCCTCTTAGGGCGGATGCCATGCATGCTTAGCTTTCCTTTGAAAACATTTCTTTTTCATATACATAGAAAATAGGACATGTCATAGCGCCGAACAACGTCGGCTCCCCCACATATATCTCGCGTCCGGGATGATAAGTTACACCAACTGACCAGGTGGCAATGCGTCTATAGCGCAACATATCTCCCTTTTCCCCATCTTCCCTATATACATATATCATATAAGCAGCATGCAGGAGAGCCCAAAGAAAGTCATGTATCTATCGGAGTGACATAAGGTCGGTAACCTCCGATTACATTATGGAATAACCATGGCCGCTTTGTCTCACCTTGAAGGAAATATTATTATAAGATTAGACGAGCAACGAATAACAGCATACATAATTCGACACCTGAAGGCTCAGAAACAAGTTTCAGGTCAATCCGATTTAGTATAAGAAAGTTATGAGCGTTTGAAGTACAGAACCTTCTACGAACATTTCGGAAGCTATTTTTGGAAAATCAAAGCAATAATCATATCAAGTACCTTTCGAACATGAAATCATACTTATCATAGTCATCATAGAAATATTCTCATCCTCGTCATCAATGTCGTTGTAAAACATATCCATCGTTATTGTCATTAAAGCTTACAATACCATAAACCTTTGTTTTGGAAAAATACGGACATTTTGGAAAGCATTGACGGGTTATCGGAAGAGAATCATGCCTTGAAATCATAAACATCTAACTTTTGAAAACAAGGAGAATATGGAAGCAATTATGAGATCATAACATCGGAATCATGCCTTGGAAAGAAAGGGACGAGCCTTAACATACCTGTTCCGCGTCCTATTAGCTACGCTTAATCGTCCAAGCTCGCTATCGCTAGTCTACATTCAAGAAGATTGACGCAATTATTAGATTCATCACCATATACTTGTCTTAATCCTTCAAATGAATTCATTTATAATCTGCCGAAATTTCGGCAGCATCTCCCCTGTAAATACACCATCCCCGAGAATCTAACTCGGCCCAAATCATCAATCAACAATCCGAGAATTCAACTCGGCCAAACTATCAACAACAATACCATCAATCATACCAACAACATCAACAATCAATTCAAGACACATTCTAACATTAACAACCTTTGTCATACAATTTAACGACATTTCATTTATATTCAATTCAATTCACATAACATTCAAAACGACTCAATCAACATACTACTTCACCCGAAACCTTCCAATTCCAACAAGAACAATAACAACCCATTTCCTTCTTTCAAATCCAATCACAACAACTCAACTTACAATCTTCCAAACAAATGTCTCACTTCCAAATTCATGAATTCCACCAACATTTTACATTAACAACTTCATTCATACAAATATAAGAATTCATGCTAATGTCACATTAACTTCCACAACGACACCACAACAATTACAACTTCATTTCAAGCCATTAAATCCTCATTTTACACCATGGAATCCACAACACAACAATCAAACTACTAAATAAAATCAATTCATTTGTTCTACACAATGCAACTATATTCGGCCAACACCCCCAACATACCAAATTCATGATTTTCATCCATTTCCACACACTACAACATACACCACCATCCATAACATATGTAAAAGAGGATTGAACACATACCTTTCTCACTCAACTTCTTGGCTTGGCTAAGGTTTCCAACTTGCACAACAAATGCTTTGCTTGCTCCAACAATCACTCCATGTTAATTAGGGCCTTCAAATTGGTTGAATTACTAGAAGAGAATTATTTTTCTTGACCAATTTTTCATGACCTAAGTTCGGCCATACCATGGCTGAATGACTCCTCTCTTTGTTTTTCTCTCCTTCAAGCTTTCTTATGTTGTAGAAAATGATGAAATTTCTAGATGATTTTTCTTGCTAACACATATATATACATATCTCTTTCAAATAGTAAGTGTACACATGTCCCTTCTCCATTTTTCTTGAAATTTCTTAAAAATAGTCAAAGAAGACTAATTGTCTTCTTCAGCAAGCTTTGGTCCATATATCTTTATAATTTATAATTAGCCCCCACTTAATAAAATATGGCATGTGCCACACGGCCAACATGGCCCCTCCAAGAACTTTCTCGAATATTTTGTGAAATTCCCATTTTGCCCCTGGCCTTCCGCAATTTTACCATGAGCCATTTTGTGAATTTCCCTTTTTACCCTTAACCTTTCTCAATATTTCCATACTAATAATGTTCATAAATAATATTCATAACCAACTTGTACATTAAAATAATTTTGGAAGATGGTCATTCCCTTAACTTACCACGACTACCTTGAAATATCTGAACGTACAAAATACGGGATATAACATCCTCCCCCCTTTAGAACATTCGTCCTCGAATGTTCAACTGATTTTATGGGGTGTCATAATACTTCGGGAGGGTCCCTTTTATAGTCGTTCTTCTCTTTATGCCCATTCCTTATCTTTTACCCCATTCTCCTTATACTCGAACTCCTGGGTCCTTACACGTGTCCTCATTCCACTTGATGGGTTTCCTTTTCTGGTACTTGAAAATATTGTGATCCCTTTTTGGCCTAATATAATATGGTCTCCCCCCCCCCCCCTTTAAGGGGCTCCTTATATGCCAACAATCCTTTCATGAAGTCTTCGTTTATACCTTATTCCTCATCTGTCTTTCCAGCTCTATGCATAACATATCGAACCTTCTTATCCCAAGTTTTTCTTTTACTTTCTGTCTATGTTATCCCTTTGTCCACATTTCCATACCTTTCCATCCACTATTCGTCCTTTCACTTGCTTAGCTCACTTGCTCGTAATTCTTCTTAGCTACGCGTTTGTGCTGCAGCTGGGCGTCCATATTTTTCGAGCGTCCTACTACTTTTTCCCTCAGCATAGAATCCTTACAGTTTACAGTCTCTTTATTCTCGTTCATCGAACCCTTAACTATATTTATGATGTTATGACCGGGCGGTCTTCCCCGCACGTTCCTTGCATTTCATTCCACTTCCTCCAAGATCAAATCTTTCAGGCCTCGCCTGAATTCTCATTCCATACCATTAATTTCAAAATCAACAATGTCGACCCATTATCCTTATTCTTTCCTTGGTGCGTACTCGGGTTCCTACCATTTCCTCGTTAAACTATTCTCTTTACTCCTATGGTTAGAGATTTCCAAGTGCCCTACGCCTAAATGCTCTCCTCTTCCTTGGACCATCCCATTAGTATACTTTCCCTACTTTCATCCTTAACCTTCCTTAGGTTCCTTCCTCCTCGAACATTTTTCTTCTCTTGCCATTTGTGGCATCGGCTCTGAAGTACGTGAAATTTTTACTTTAAAGTCGCAAGTCCATTCTATTCTTGAGTCATTCTTTAGGGAAAAAGTCCCCCTTCATGTCCAAGGCAACTACATTAATTCAGATGCACATTTTATTCCTTTATATACCTTTCAAGGGCCGGAATCTTCTAACATCGTCACAAGGCTTAATCATTCTTTTCTCTTACCTTACATTCCTTGTCTCAGTCACTATTCCTTTAGCCACACTTATTGAAATTGGTTCTCGAACCTCATATACTCCTCTTTTGTTCCATATTACCATACTTTATCCTTTTCACGTGCCTACCTTTGAATTTTTATCCAATTAGTCTCGTACTTTGCCGGTAATTTCTCTCGGGAGCTTCACTTACTAAGGTTTCTTACCTTTCACCTCCTTCCGACACTTTGATCTCCTTGTTTTCCATCTATTCACTCTCTTTCTTTTCCAAATATCGTTATAATAGAATTTTCGATCTTAACCTGTAGTAAAAATAATAGCAGCTTACCTCGTAACACTGGTACTATTTACTTTTGCCGTCCCTCGAACTTCGGTACCCTTGCGTGATGAATGCCTTCCTTACTGTAGCGCCGGTTGCTGGAACTCACATGTCTACCGATACAATCATGTGTGGGATATCCTACACATTCATATATATATATATATATATATATATATATATATATATATATATATATATATATTTACTATCAACTAGCCCACAGAATACTTCCAAACTCTATTCAAGCCTATCCAAATTTCCAAAGCTGTGACGCACTTTCTGTCTCTTCTGCAGTCTAGCCTACCTCGTCTTACGCGACCTCTTAAGGTTTCCAGCCATTCTGTATACTGTAGTTTCCCTTAGGTTACTCTAACTCCTCATTTGTCTCTTATGTCTGGATATATAGAATTTCTTGCATACCTCCCAGGGGGTCACCCATCCTAAAATTGCTCCCACCTTAGCACGCTTAACCTCGTAACTTCGATGGAATTCGGTGCCTTAATGCTGATATAATCGCGTCCACTTCCTCACATGACCTTTATTACATGATCTGGGGCGAGTCGATGTCTTACAGATCCCGAGACACTCTTGTAACACGTGTTCTCCTTTATAATTACTATTTTACCCCTTTCGACCCTCAACCTTCATCTTTCGCTTACGTGCATAACTAACTTTCGTCCTGGATTCCCAGATTCCCGATGGTAGTGATCGCACCTTCATCGCCATGCCAAATCCATAACCTTTCTAAATCAACGCATCTCACTTATTGCCTATTTACAGTATTTCCTCTCCACGCTTCTTCCTGTTAGGCGTACCCATTCTGGCAGAACCTCCTTTACCACTCCTACTACTCAAGATCTGTACGCAGCAAATATCGACAATACCTCACAGAACATACGGCTATATGACACATTTCAGCCATCCAGTGTTTCCAGTTCCAGGTAACAGAACAGAATACCAATACTTACCCCTGTGACTTTCCATATCGCTTCTCACCTTCTTCCGTCGTATGTAAGGTTTGTATAAGAAAATCCATTTTCCTATGACTTGGCTTTATCGCACGATCTAAGACAGAAAGAAGGTCAACAATCCCTAGATGCCCCGCAGCCTCCTGTTTATAAATGTGGTCGGCTTCACACCCATAAACAGGACTCTACTGGACACGACTTTGCAGACAACCCCTAGGACGACCTGCTTTGATACCACTTTGTCACACCCCGACTTTACTAGGGTGTGACAGGGTGTGATTGTTGAGTACGATAAAAGAAAGAAGTCTATAGAAATGGACTAAGTGATATGATCGAGTTCCGTGAGGTTTCGTGATCAGCGACTGGTGAGAAGTAAATTTTAGGTAACCAATATGTTAAGGCTTATAGAAGTGGCTTGTGTGGTACACAGTTGAAAATTTTTGTAACACTCTTCAGCGGATGAGTTAGTGTTGTTTAAGGGAAAAGAATCGTGGAAATCCCTATTATGTGAAGGCTAGAGTTATATTTTTGAGATGAGACCATATTCATGGTAGTGTATTATGTTACAAGTAATACTGACTGGATAGCTTAGGTAAGCACTTTGGATAATAAGGACTTGGGAGTATTTGCATGAGGTTTAGAGCGGTGGTTGTAAGATTTGATATTTTCAAAATTGTTATCGGCCTATCCAGGTGTTACAACATCATATTCTATGGTTAAAGGGGTATTATATGAGGCTACAGGTTTTGCATCAAAAAGTTCGAGGTTGTATCGGATATGGGTATTGGATAAAGGTTGACAGACATGAAGATTGCAGTCATAAGGCATAGTTCTTTGGTACTAAGTTGACAACTTGCATAGGACTCAACTTTTAGAGTCGAGGGTGTCAGATATGATTGATTATGCGTAAGGAAAAATTAGAATTAGCCGCCACAGAGAAGACAGTGATTGGTTTCGAAAAATTGGAGTCAATTCGAGTGACTATCGATGGTATTCATGGGTTATGCATTTATTCCAAGTCAGGATTGCTACATTAGAGTTTGATGGACTATGTTTATATTCCTATAAGGACTTATGGGTTTCCTAGAAAATCACCCTCATGGATTCGATGAGTTTCGGTTCAGATTTGAGGTATGATAAGTTTTACCGAGCTTTATCAGGGTTTGCGAGTGGACTTGATGATAATTTACCGAGAGAAGCTACTCGGACATATGTAACGGTTTTTGTCAGTACTTGGTAATAATTTGAGGAGGTACCATGGTTGCAAGAGGTCTTTAGAGTGATAAGAAGGTTTCCTACGAACTTGGCTCGATAAGGTATTCAGTGGTATGCTTCTTGTATTGTGATTTGAAGGTCTAAGAAGACTTGAAACTTGCGAAGCCGGCTATAAGTGTTATAGCCCGTATTTTGTACGTTTGGATAATTCAGAGTCGTCGTGGGAAGTTAAGGGCGAAACCAATTTCAAAATTTTATTAATGCACAAGTTGTTATAAATATTATTTATGACTGTTATTAGTATGGAAATATTGTGAGAGGCTAAGGATAAAAAGAGGAATTTGCAAAATGGGCCGTGGAAATAATGCGGAAGGCTAGGGGCAAAATGGTAATATTGAGGAAAGTCGAGGGGCAAAACGGGAATTTCACAAAAAGGTTCATGAAAGTTCTAAAAGGGCCACATTGGTCATGTGACAAAAAAAAAGAAGGAAAAGATGATGACAAAATAATTAGTCATCTTTGATAAATTCAAAAAAAAAAAAAGGAAGGAAATCTCTAGAAAAATGAAGAAGGAGGCATGTGCCTCTCACATGCTTGAAGGAACTAATTATATGTATATATATATATATATGTATATATTCATTCATCTTATAGCACAAGAAAGACTTGAAAAAAAAAATAAGAAGATGAAGAAAGAAGGGGCAAGGTTCGGCCATGGCTAGCCAACCTTGGTCCCATGGAAAACCTAGCAAAAAAATATATATTCTTCCAACAATCCCACCAATTGGAAGGTCCTTATTAACATGGAGTGCTTGTTGGGACCATTAAATCAACCATTTGAGCAATACACAACCTTGGCCAAATAAGAAGACAAGTGAAGAAGGTAAGGTTTAAACTTCGTTTTCATATGTTATGCATGGTTTGTGTATATTGTGGAGTGTGAAAATGGATGAAATTCATGGAATCTTGCATGTTGAAGTTGTGGCCGTGTGTTGCATAGTTAGTCGTGGGTGTGTGTGTGATGTTGTGTAGGGAGAGAATGAAGTAATGTTATTAGTATTTTGATTGTTGTTGTAATGTATAGAAATTAATGGAAAAAAAAAATTCATGATGTAAGTATGTAGTTGTGGTGGCCGAATGAGGTATGGTTTGGCAAGTTGTGGTGACTTAATTCTATTTAATATTTTAGTTGTTGATGTGTGGATTCAATGATGAAAATGAAGGTTTAATGATTTAAATTGAAGTTGAGATCATTTGTAGGTGGTTGGAGAATATAATGTAATTTTCATGTAGTTCTTGTGATATTATGGTTAATGTTGTCAATGTATGGGATGTTGATGTAGTTTATGAATTTGGAAGGAAAGAATGTGTTTGGTGTTGTTCTCGGGCTTCGGGACAATTTCGGGTGAGTTGGAACCTTGCTTGGGTCGTTTCGGAAAATTTTGTGGATTGTTGGAAATTTTATGGAATCATGTTCGTATGGTTTTGGATTGATTATATATGTGGATTAAGTTGTTGGAAGATTATGAGAATTGAATTGAATTGAAGTGAATTTGATTTAATTGATTATTGAATTGTTGCTGGAATAATTGCTAGTATTGTTGTTGGTTTGGCCGGGTCAAATTCCCGGATTGTTGCTGTTGATTTGGAGCCGAGCCATATTCTCGGGGTTGGTACATTTACAGGGGAGATGCTGCCGAAATTTCGGCAGAATATAAATGAATGTATTGAAAGGGTGAGGCAAGTACCTGACGAAGGAACTAATGAATGGATGAACTCTCTTGCATGTAGGCAAACAAGTTGGATGCACAAGCGTAACTAGTTGGTCGCGGCACAGGTATGTAAGGCTTACCCTTTCTTTCTTTGGCATGTCCTAGAGCCAAGTAAGGTATAATGTGATATGCTGCCTTGGGGTAACTCTGTTCTGTGATGCTGAGTCTGATTATGATTCTAATTCACTTCTTGACCTGAGTTTGTGATCCTAGTTCATCCCTTGATATAAGTATTTGATATAAGTATTTTGATATAAGTATGTTGGTACTAGTATTCTGATATACGTATTTTGATATGAGTATTATGATATAAGTATTTTGATATAAGTGTCTTGATATAAGCATTTTGATATCAGTCTTCTGATATAAGTGTGTCGATATGAGTATTTTGATATAAGTATTCTGATGTAAGTATGCTGATATAAGTATTCCGATATAAGTATCCTGATATGAGAATTCCGAAATCCGTATCCTCATAAGAGCATTCTGATATGTTTATTCTGGTTCGAGAACTTCTGTAAGATTTAATGTTCCTAACTTCCGTATACGATCTCGGATTGCTCTGAAATGTTCGAAGAGGTTTCTGTATCAAGACGTCTATAATTTTCTTATACCTAAGTATGGTTCCAGAATCTCTATTTGATCTGATTCGTAAGGACATCTGAAGGTGTTTGATATGACTATGACTCTGATTCCCCGAAAAAGGCTTCCGAAACGCTTATAAAGCGTTCTGTACTTCGAACGCACGTAACTTTCTCATACTACGTCGGATTGACCTGAAATCTGTTCCGAACCCCGGGTATCGGTAAGTATACTGCTCTGTCGAGTCTTGATTCCTATGCATGTGGTTTCTCACGACTCTACTCGTGCATGACTCAATGTATCTTTCACTGCGTCCCGGGCCAGGTTCTGTTATGTCCTCGTGTGTCCGCTACGATATGATTCACTGCGTCCCGGGCCAGGTTCTGTTATTGTGCGCATTCCCCTGCATTGTTCACCGCGTCCCTCATAGGCGGGCCGGGCTCTGTTATATGGTATGATGATATGATGATATGGGGTGGTGGCCAGGATGGCATATGATCTGTCTGTTCACCGCGTCCCGTACTAGAGGGCCGGGCTCTGTTACCGCACCCCTCACTGGAGGGTCGGGTTCTGATATATGCATATATGATACATGAATTTGATACATGATGATTTTGTTTACCGCGTCCCTTACCACAGGGCCGGGTTCTGTTATACGCATATGTGACATACGATTCTGAGTATTCTGTATGTTCTGCATTCTGTCCGATATATGACATCATCTGTACGTTCTGTATTTCGTCCGATATATGACATCATCTGAGTAATCTGTACGTTTTGTATTCCGTCCGATATATGACATTATCTGAGTAATCTGTACGTTCTGTATTCCGTCCGATATATGACACCATCTGAGTAATCTGTACGTTCTGTATACCGTCCGATATATGACATCATCTGAGTATTCAGTACGTTCTGTACTCCGTCTGACGTATGACCTTATCTATGCGTTCTGTACGTGCCACACTCCTTCTGACATCCGGTATCGGTTTGTGCGATCTGTGTCTAGAAAGTAAGTATGTCGGCATTCTGTATGCTCTGTATGATTTTGTTACGCTCTGTATGATTTGTACGGTCTGTATGATCTGTATTGGTCGGTATGGTCTGTGTCGGTCTGTATGGTCTGTACTGGTCTTTATGATCTGTGTCTGAGAAGCAAGTAATTTGGTAATCTGGATAATATGCTTACTCTTGGTATTGTTTGTTTCGATTATGGTTCTGCTTTCTGTATTCCATGTCTTACATACTCAGTACATATTCCGTACTGACCCCCTGTTCTTTGGGGGCTGCGTTTCATGCCGCGCAGGTACTCCCAGACGAGATAAGGACACTATAAAAGATATTTCAGCAGTGGTGGCGAACTCCAATCGCTCCTGGAGGACTGCCAAGTCAGGGTTGGTATACGTGTTATGGTTTCTGTATGATGTTAGAGACTTTGCAGACAGCGTCGTGGGTATGGTGTATCAGTCTGTAAGCGGCTCCATCGACCGATATGTTGGTCTGTGTTGCGTATTGAATTATGTATGACTACAGATTTGTGCGCTTGGAAAATTCGAGAAGGAATATTTCTGAAAAGAATATTTCTGAGAAAAAAAAAAATTACTATGTGTTTTACCTGATTTGATTTAAAAAGTTTGGCGTAACTTTATGTGCAGCAAGAGTCTGAGGGTTCGCTCGGCCCTAAGTAAGGGTCGAGTGCCCATCACACCCTAGTAAGGTCAGGGTGTGACAAAGTGGTATCAGAGCAGGTCGGTCTAAGGGTTGTCTGCAAAGTCGTGTCCGGTAGAGTCCTGTTTATGGTGTGAAGCGCGCCACATTTATAAACAGGAGGCTACGGGGCATCTAGGGGTTGTTGACCTTCTTTCTGTCATAGATCGTGCGATAGAGCCAAGTCATAGGACATAAGATCCCTTATATGCAAGCCTTACATACTATGGAAGAAGATGGGAAATGATATGGAAATGTCACAAGGGCAAGTCTGGAGATATTCGTTCTGTTACCTGACACAGAAAGTTCTGGGCGGCTAGGATGTGATATATAGTCGTATGCTCTGTAAGGTATTGTATATATTTGCTGCGTACAGATTTCGAATGATAGGAATTTGTAAAGGTGGTATGGAAGACCGAAGAGGGAAAAATAGTAATTTCACAAGAAAGGACTTGTTACAAATGTGTCTCAGAATCTGTAAAAACCTTGACTTGCTCCTGATTACGTAGTAAAGGACATACGAGGAAGTGGACGTGATTATATCAGCGTTAAGGCGCCAAATTCCACCAAGGTTTTGAGGTTAAGCGTGCTCAGGCGGGGGCAATTTCATGATGGGTGACCCCCTGGGAAGTTTTCTAAAATTTTTGTAAAATTCAGATGTGAGCAGTAGGTCAGGAGCTGGAGTAATCCAAGAGAAATTTAATGTATACGGAATGGTTGGGAAACCATACGAGGTCACATAGAATGAGACAGGCTAGACTAGAAAAGAAACAGAAAGTGCAGTGTAGTTTTGGAATTTGGATAAGCTTGAATAGCGTCTGAAGGTAAATTGCGGGTCAGTTGATACTAATTATATGTGTATATGTATATGAACATGAATGGTATCTCCTATGTCAGGATATCGACGGAAAATGAAAGGAAAACTTATGATAAGGAATTTTGCTATGTTGTGCACGGAGTTGAAAAGAAGAACTGTTGGCTTATAAGGAGCCCCTTAAAGGGGGGGAGGCTAGCCCGTATTTTGTACGTTTGGATAATTCAGAGTCGTCGTGGGAAGTTAAGGGCGAAACCAATTTCAAAATTTTATTAATGCACAAGTTTTTATAAATATTATTTATGACTGTTATTAGTATGGAAATATTGTGAGAGGCTAAGGATAAAAAGAGGAATTTGCAAAATAGGCCGTGGAAATAATGCGGAAGGCTAGGGGCAAAATGGTAATATTGAGGAAAGTCGAGGGGCAAAATGGGAATTTCACAAAAAGGTTCATGAAAGTTCTAAAAGGGCCACAATGGTCAAGTGACAAAAAAAAAAGAAGGAAAAGATGATGACAAAATAATTAGTCATCTTTGATAAATTCAAAAATAAAAAAAAGGAAGGAAATCTCTAGAAAAATGAAGAAGGAGGCATGTGCCTCTCACATGCTTGAAGGAACTAGTTATATATATATATATATATATATATATATATGTATATATTCATTCATCTTATAGCACAAGAAAGACTTGAAAAAAAAAATAAGAAGATGAAGAAAGAAGGGGCAAGGTTCGGCCATGGCTAGCCAACCTTGGTACCATGGAAAACCTAGCAAAAAAAAATATATTCGTCCAACAATCCCACCAATTGGAAGGCCCTTATTAACATGGAGTGCTTGTTGGGACCATTAAATCAACCATTTGAGCAATACACAACCTTGGCCAAGTAAGAAGACAAGTGAAGAAGGTAAGGTTTAATCTTCGTTTTCATATGTTATGCATGGTTTGTGTATATGGTGGAGTGTGAAAATGGATGAAATTCATGGAATCTTGCATGTTGAAGTTGTGGCCGTGTGTTGCATAGTTAGCCGTGGGTGTGTGTGTGATGTTGTGTAGGGAGAGAATGAAGTAATGTTATTAGTATTTTGATTGTTGTTGTAATGTATAGAAATAGATGGAAAAAAACAATTCATGATGTAAGTATGTAGTTGTGGTGGCCGAATGAGGTATGGTTTGGCAAGTTGTGGTGACTTAATTCTATTTAATATTTTAGTTGTTGATGTGTGGATTCTATGATGAAAATGAAGGTTTAATGATTTAAATTGAAGTTGAGATCAGTTGTAGGTGGTTGGAGAATATAATGTAATTTTCATGTAGTTCTTGTGATATTATGGTTAATGTTGTCAATGTATGGGATGTTGATGTAGTTTATGAATTTGTAAGGAAAGAATGTGTTTGGTGTTGTTCTCGGGCTTGGGGACAATTTCGGGTGAGTTGGAACCTTGCTTGGGTCGTTTCGGAAAATTTTGTGGATTGTTGGAAATGTTATGGAATCATGTTCGTATGGTTTTGGATTGATTATATATGTGGATTAAGTTGTTGGAAGAATATGAGAATTGAATTGAATTGAAGTGAATTTGATTTAATTGATTATTGAATTGTTGCTGGAATTATTGCTAGTATTATTGTTGGTTTGGCCGGGTCAAATTCCCGGATTTGTTGCTGTTGATTTGGAGCCGAGCCATATTCTCGGGGTTGGTACATTTACAGGGGAGATGTTGCCGAAATTTCGGCAGAATATAAATGAATGTATTGAAAGGGTGAGGCAAGTACCTGACGAAGGAACTAATGAATGGATGGACTCTCTTGCATGTAGGCAAACAAGTTGGATGCACAAGCGTAACTAGTTGGTCGTGGCACAGGTATGTAAGGCTTACCCTTTCTTTCTTTGGCATGTCCTAGAGCCAAGTAAGGTATAATGTGATATGCTTCCTTGGGGAAACTCTGTTCTGTGATGCTGAGTCTGATTATGATTCTAATTCACTTCTTGACCTGAGTTTGTGATCCTAGTTCATCCCTTGATATAAGTATTTGATATAAGTATTTTTATATAAGTATGTTGGTACTAGTATTCTGATATACGTATTTTGATATGAGTATTCTGATATAAGTATTTTGATATAAGTGTCTTGATATAAGCATTTTGATATCAGTCTTCTGATATAAGTGTGTCGATATGACTATTTTGATATAAGTATTCTGATGTAAGTATGCTGATATAAGTATTCTGATATAAGTATCCTGATATGAGAATTCCGAAATCCGTATCCTGATAAGAGCATTCTGATATGTTTATTCTGGTTCGAGAACTTCTGTAAGATTTAATGTCCCTAACTTTCGTATACGATCTCGGATTGCTCTGAAATGTTCGAAGAGGTTTCTGTATCAAGACGTCTATAATTTTCTTATACGTAAGTATGGTTCCAAAATCTCTATTTGATCTGATTCGTAAGGACATCTGAAGGTGTCTGATATGACTATGACTCTGATTCCCCGAAAAAGGCTTCCGAAATGCTTATAAAGCGTTCTGTACTTCTAACGCACGTAACTTTCTCATACTACGTCGGATTGACCTGAAATCTGTTCCGAGCCACCAGGTATCGGTAAGTATACTGCTCTGTCGAGTCTTGATTCCTGTGCATGTGGTTTCTCACGACTCTACTCGTGCATGACTCAATGTATCTTTCACTGCGTCCCGGGCCAGGTTCTGTTATGTCCTCGTGTGTCCGCTACGATATGATTCACTGCGTCCCGGGCCAGGTTCTGTTATTGTGCGCATTCCTCTGCATTGTTCACCGCGTCCCTCATAGACGGGCCGGGCTCTGTTATATGGTATGATGATATGATGATATGGGGTGGTGGCCAGGATGGCATATGATCTGTCTGTTCACCGCGTCCCGTACTAGAGGGTCGGGCTCTGTTACCGCACCTCTCTCTGGAGGGTCGGGTTCTGATATATGCATATATGATACATGAATTTGATAGATGATTATTTTGTTTACCGCGTCCCTTATCACATGGCCGGGTTCTGTTATACGCATATGTGACATACGATTCTGAGTATTCTGTATGTTCTGCATTCTATCCGATATATGACATCATCTGTACGTTCTGTATTTCGTCCGATATATGACATCATCTGAGTAATTTGTACGTTTTGTATTCCGTCCGATATATTACATTATCTTTGTAATCTGTACGTTCTGTATTCCGTTCGATATATGACACCATCTGAGTAATCTGTACGTTCTGTATACCGTCCGATATATGACATCATCTGAGTATTCAGTACGTTCTGTACTCCGTCTGACGTATGACCTTATCTGTGTGTTCTGTACGTGCCACACTCCTTCTGACATCCGGTATCGGTATGTGCGATCTGTGTCTGGAAAGTAAGTATGTCGGCATTCTGTATGCTCTGTATGATTTTGTTACGCTCTGTATGATTTGTACGGTCTGTATGATCTGTATTAGTCGGTATAGTCTGTGTCGGTCTGTATGGTCTGTACTGGTCGTTATGATCTGTGTCTGAGAAGCAAGTAATTTGGTAATCTGGATAATATGCTTACTCTTGGTATTGTTTGTTTCGATTATGGTTCTGCTTTCTGTATTCCATGTCCTACATACTCAGTACATATTCCGTACTGACCCCCTGTTCTTTGGGGGCTGCGTTTCATGCCGCGCAGGTACTCCCAGACGAGATAAGGACACTATAAAAGATATTTCAGCAATGGTGGCGAACTCTAATCGCTCCTGGAGGACTGCCAAGTCAGGGTTGGTATACGTGTTATGGTTTCTGTATGATGTTAGAGACCTTGCAGACAGCGTCGTGGGTATGGTGTATCAGTCTGTAAGCGGCTCCATCGGCCGATATGTTGGTCTGTGTTGCGTATTGAATTATGTATGACTACAGATTTGTGCGCTTGGAAGATTCGAGAAGGAATATTTCTGGAAAAAAAAAATTACTATGTGTTTTACCTGATTTTATTTAAAAAGTTTGGCGTAACTTTATGTGCAGCAAGAGTCTGAGGGTTCGCTCGGCCCTAAGTAAGGGTCGGGTGCCCATCACACCCTAGTAAGGTCGGGGTGTGACAATAAGTAGGATCAATTTGATGGAATTTCTTAGAGTTGCTCCGATAAAGCTAGAACTTTGTTTTGGCAAGAGTAAGTCATGGTTTTGAGCATGTGTTTATGCGTTTCGAAGAAATCGTGGTTCGAAAAATAGTAGTGATCTCGGCGTACTTCATCTTATGAAGGCTTCTATGTTATTATTTTAGATATTCCTTGGTTGCCGTCCGCTTTTGTACTCTTCATTATCATTTGAGGATGAACAATTGTTTAATTAGTATCTGATGTGATGACTCGATCTGTTGTTTTGAGAACCGGTGCTCTAATTTGCGTGTCATCTATTCCAGAAACTCCATTATAATCATTTTGACTTGTTAGCCAAATTTGAAGTTAGACGAATGTCATTTGGTTCAATTTGGAAGAAGATTTCACTTTGTATGTTCCAGCATTCAATTATTTGGATAAATTGTTTATTATGAGAAAACATGCTCTGATTGGTGATCTAAAGATTCCGTTAGATTTGAAATATTATTTACGACCTTTAAAAATTTACGAAGCTAATTTTAGATTTAGTTTGGCTGGGTTTGACGATTAAGTTGGTTTTAATATTTAATATACGTATTTATGGAGAAAACATGTTCACGGGAAGAAATAAGACCTGGAACCGAGATTTGTTATTTCTGTTACCTTTGTTTTGATGTTTATGACTTATGGGGATAGGTGACGTCATTCCCAAAGTGATCGGATGAGAATCGAAGAAGAAAGGCACGACTCAAGCAGATTGGCTCGAGGCTCCTATTTGGCATTCCAGGTAGGTTATAGCTTACCTCATGGTTAGACTTCGGTTAGCAAAGCATATGTGAAGTTACTCATTGTCAGAGAAAGCATGTGGCGCCTTCGGGTATGAAGTTGGATAGAATACTTAGGTTGATATTCTTGTTGATTATGGCTTATCGCCTTGTTGTGTTCTATTGAGTTGTTGCCTTGTTGTAATGTATTGGCTTGTTGCCACGTGAGTGATTCCAGACTTGTTGCTTAGTGATTTTCTTTATGAAGTTGGAGATCGTATTTTATCATGTGTTGATGTTGTTGGAAAGGAAGGGAAAGCTATGTTATTAAGACTATTATTATGGTATATGTCCATATGTGGCTTGATTGATTTTATATGCTGTCATCATTCATTGGTATTATGCAGTGTGCTGTCATCATTCATTGGTATTTTGCAGTGTGCTCATTCTCATCTTTCATTATACTCTGATATGAATATTTAGTGACTTATTCATGGTTGTGAACCCGTATCTCTCAGTTGTTGGTTATTAACTTGTGAAGAGGAAGGAATTGATATTGATCTTGATATTGGAAAATGTGTCCATGTCTAGCACGATTTTCATTGATATATTCTTCTTGGCATTGATATCATGCATGCATTCATAGTTATATATTTGGGTCGGGTTGCGTGCCGCAACACATATATATACAGTTACTTAGATTGGGTTACATGTATTGCAACACTGACTGGGATCGGGCTGTGGGCCGCAGCAGGTACATAGACTTCGCGGGTCCCCCATGGGTCATGACTGTCGAAGTGTAGATATCATCTGCTTGGAGCATGTGTATATCATTGCATTGCATTCATATTTCATTCATTTATACATTTGATTTCTGGTAGTGGTTATTTTTCATATTATACGGTGCTCGTGAATATTGACTTCCTGGTTTTTTACTAATCTGAGATCACCGTGTGCCTGATTAGTATATATTTGGGAATGGATGGATTCAAGGAGTAGAGACTGTCTCCTAGGTTGAGACTTAAGGTTACAGAGTGACATTGTTGGTTGTACTAGTGTTTATGGTTATTCTGTGGAATCGTGGGAAACATGGCAAGACTGGTGTTTAGGTGCTTCACTATAGGCTATGATTCAGCTAATTGATCTTTATGTACTTGAGTAGTTATTCTTGGAGTGTGTGGTATTTATGTGTGATAGTGAGCATGTCTATTCTTCAATCTCTCCCTTTATCTATGTTAACTAAATGTTGTCGGCTTGTGATGCCTACTCAGTACATGTTGTTTGTACTGATGCTACCTTGCCACACTCCTTTTTGAGGTGTAGAGTTTGAGGCAGGTTACATTTCCACTTCTCGAGATAGATTTTCGAGGCATTTCTTGTGAGTGTCTACGGTGAGCTTCTGACGAGTCGTTTCCTGGAGGCTCATCTATCCTATCTTTATATTCTGTTATTAATGCAACTTTTTATTTTACTTTCAGACTTGTTTATTAGAAAATCTTGTAGTTGCTCTTATACAAGTCAGACCAGTTCCTTGGGGATTGTATTTATATTTCGCACTTATCATTATATATGATTCAGGCTTCTACCTATTCTGCTATATTTACTTTATTATTGTTTGAATTGATGATTTGGGAAAGGGTTCGCCTACTAAGGTGGGAAATGGTAGGTGCCCGCGCGATTTAGTGAATTAGGATCGTGACAAGTTGAAAATTAGAGCTGATGGTATTTTGAAGACGGCCTTCAAGACCCGCTATGGTATCTTTGAGTTCTTGGTGATGTCTTTCGGGCTTACCAATGACCCCGCAACTTTCATGGATTTGGTGAATGGGATCTTCAAGCCTCACTTGGATTCATTTGTGATTGTCTTTATTGATGACATTTTGGTGTACTCTCATAGTAAGGAAGATCATGAGAAGCACTTGAGGATAGTACTTGGGTTGTTGAAAGAGAAGAAGTTGTATGCCATGTTTTCTAAGTGGGATTTTTTCCTCAGTTCTGTGGCGATCTTGGGACATGTTGTGTATGGTGGATCCCAAGAAGATTGACGCAGTTAGAGATTGGGTTAGGCCTACATCGGTCATTGAGATTTAGAGTTTTATGGGCTTAACTAGTTATTATTTTCGGTTCTAGAAGGGGTTATCATCTATCGCTTCTCATTTGGCTCAGTTGACTTAAAAGAATGTACCTTTTCAGTGGTATGATGAGTGTGAGGAGAGCTTCCAAAAGATCAAGGCCTTATTGACTTCAACTCCGATTTTGGCATTACCTGTGGAAGGAAAAGACTTTACTATTTATTGTGATGCTTCTCAGATTGTTTGGGGTTGTGTGTTGGTGCAAGAAGGGTAAGGTGATTGCGTATGCGTCGAGTCACTTGAAGGTCCATGACAAGAAATACACCAATCATGACTTAGATATGGTGGTGGTAGTCTTTGCCTTGAAGATTTGGAGGCATTACCTGTATGGGGTTCATTCTGAGGTATTCACGGATCATAATAGCCTTCAGCTTGTGTTCAATCAGCGAGATCTAAATTCGAGGCAGTGCAGGTGGATGGAGTTTCTCAAGGATTATGACATTACCATTCTTTATCAACCAAGCAAGGCTAATGTGGTAGTGGATGAATTGAGTTGAAAGGCAGTGAGTATTGTACCTTGGCACGCTTGATGGTTAAGGAGTGTCCCTTTGCTAGCAAGGTTCAATGTTTGACTAATAGTATGGTAAAGCTTGATATTTATCAACTTGGCAAGGTACTGGCGTGTATTGAGGAGAGGTTGTCTCTTTTGGAGTAGATTAAGGCTCAAAAGTTTGAGGATGTGAAATTGGGCAAGATTCGAGACAAAGTGTTTAGTAGAGAGGCCAAGGAGGAAATTCTTAATGATGAGGGTGTTTTGAGAATTAAGGGGGCATTTGCGTTTCCCGTGCTGATGGGTTGATTAAGTTCATTTTGGAGGAGGCTCACAGTTCAAGATATTCCATCCATCCTGATGCTACAAAGATGTATCGTGACTTGAAGAAACATTATTCGTGGAGTAGGATGAAAAGGGGTATATTGGAGTTCGTTTCTTAGTGTTTGAATTGTCAGCAAGTTAATTATGAGCATCAAAGACTGGGTGGTGTGACTCAGAGGATGCCCATTCATGAGTGGAAGTGGGAGAGGATAGCAATGGATTTCGTGGTTGGTCTACCGAAGACTTTTGGAAAGTTGATACCATTTGGGTTATTATGGATAGGTTGACTAAGTTCGCGCACTTCATTCCAGGTCAGACTACCTACAATTTGGAGAAGTGTGCTAGGATCTACATTAGAGAGATTATCAGATTTAACGGGGTGCCCACTTCTATCATATCAGATAGAGACACTCAGTTCACTTCTCATTTTTAGAGGACTTGGCATAAGGAATCGGGAACTCAGTTGGATCTTCGTAACACTTTTCACCCGCAGACAGATAGTAAGTCCAAGAGGGCATGTTGCGAGCTTGGGTGATCGACTTTGGTGGTCATTGGGACTAATTCTTGCCCTTGATGGAGTTTGCCTACAATAACAATTATCACTCGAGTATTGACATGGCTCGATTTGAGGCTTTGTATGGTAGGAGATGTCATTCAACGATTAGTTGGTTCGATGCATTTGAGATGAGACCCTGAAGTACATACTTGTTTAGAGAGTCCTTGGATAATGTGAAGTTGATTCAGGAGAAGCTTCTTGCGGCTTAGCGTAGGCAGAAGAAGTATACAGACCGAAAGGTTTGAGATTTGGAGTTCATGGTTGGTGATCAGGTTCTATTAAAGGTTTCACCCATGAAGTGTGTGATGAGATTTAGAATGAAGGGCAAGCTAGGCCCGAGGTTTTTTGGCCTTTTTGAGATTCTTTGTCGTATAGGTGAGTTGACTTATGAGTTGGCCATGCAACCAGGCTTAAGTCGTATTCACCCAGTATTCCATGTTTCTATGTTGAAGAAGTACCATTCAGACTGGTCTTATATCATCTCATGGGACTCGTTACTGTTTGATTTTGAATCTGTCCTTTGAAGAGGAGCCAGTAGAAATATTGGATAGGTAAGTGAGAAAGTTGAGGTTAAAGGAGATAACTTCAGTTAAGGTAGCTACATGGGAGACCGAGTCCGACATGCGAAGCAGATATCCCCAACTCATTATGAATTGAGGTACCTTTCTCTTCGTTTCTGCTCCATTCGAGGATGAACGCTTGTTTAATTGGTATCTGATGTAGCTACCCATTTGGTCAATAAGGCATTTTAACAATTTACCCTTGTTGAACATTCTCCTAGCTTCGTTAGAGTGTAATGGGTGGCATGATTCCCGAGATAGTCGGGTGAGTCTAGGTGGATTTGAGGAATTTAGAAGCTTTTAAGTTGGGTAAGTGAAAACGTTTTGACCAATAGTTGACTTTTGGGTAAATGAGTCTTATTAAGATTTTTGTTGGTTCCATTTGGTCCAGAAGGTCGATTATAACTCGATAAGTTGGTTGGTTCGATTCTCGAGGAACTCAAGGCTGTTTTGGTCCTTTGGTTGGAAAGCTCGTTTTCGGAGTTTGGGGGTTGATCGGGCCAAGATGACTTCTTTTGGGAATTCCGAGGGCGCGAGTGAATTCGTACAATATTTTTATAGAGGGTTGCATGTTTGGTTTGTATCCGGGAGGTCTCAAAGTGTTTCGGGTTTTGGGTTGAACTTCAAGAAAAAATAGATTGTTGCTGATTCTGGTGTGTTGCATTTTCGGACATGGGGCCAAAGCTGCGGGCCTGCCTCTGCGAGGTTTGGTCCGCAAGTTAGAGAAAGTGAGACTTCAAGTGAGGTCGCATTTGTGGCCATTTATCCGCAGATGCGAGGCCGCACCTGCGAAGAGTGGTCTGCAGGTGCCGAAATCGCGATCACAAGCTCACAAATTTCCCCAATTTCAGTTATTGCAGTACATTCACAAATTTGCAACCTAGAAGTTTGGGGAGGGGCGATTTCTGGCGATTCTTGGGGTTCTTCAAGTGGGTAAGCCTCTTAACTTTGTTTTATGATTTTATAATGGGTTGACTAAGCATTTTCTGAATGAGAAACTTGTTTTGAAAGGGGTTTTTATAACTACAAACCCCGACTACTAATTCCATTTTCTTAACAAATCATTGACGGTCTTGGGTGGATTTTCTAGTGATTTGCATGATATAGTTAGGGTAAGTTTCTTCCAATTCATAATTCGATTTGAAAACGAGTTTTTCAACGGATTAAATTCATGGGTTTTCTCCATAATTGGGGGTTTTGACAAAATAATGAAATTAAGTTTATTTGGGAATTAGATTCTTGTGAAACTTGGTATTTTGACTTCCAAGACTTTGGGTGAACCGTTTTCGACACAAATTTCTGATTTTTCCCTAGTGAGCCTTGGCCACAGTTTGAAGGTCGCTTTTGATTTCGACTTAGAACCATGGTAATATGGGTATCATTAGTCCCGTAATGTAATATAGATTAATTTCTTGGTAGACTTTGATCGATCAGAGGCGACTCAAAAAGGAAAGGCTCAAGTGGATTAGTTCATGGCGCCTGTTCGGCTTTGAGGTAGGTTATGACTTACTTATGTCACACCCCAAAACCTACCCTAGACGTGACCAGCATCCGACGTCATGAACAACATCGGAAGAACCTAGTCGATGCATTAATAACACTTTAACCCACCAGGTTCAACATTCACCTCCAACACTTTATAAGTGCAAACAGATCATGAATATATGAATTAAATCAGTGGAAGTCTTTATTAATCAAATACTTATTCAAACGTAAAATCGTGCCCGAGAGTTAATAAATAACTCAAGAATTGCCCACAAGAATGTATACCATGGAGCTTCTAAGATAAAGGATTAATAGTCTGACTCATCGGGACGCAGCCCGGAAAGCTAATATAATGAATAAATAAATAAATAAATACGGTGTCCCATGAATGAATGTGTGGGCTCACCAAATCCGCAGCAACAACAAGTCCTTCCTAAATGCCTGGAGTATCAAGAACCTGCTCTTTTCCGTAACCTAACGTACAATCAAAAACAACAATGATATGACTAAGTACTTCATACTCACTGAGTGCCTCGGGGACAATAAGTAATAAGAAAATAGAGTACAATAATACATAAAGAAATCAGTCCTGAAAATCATGTGAAACCAATGTAAAGACAGTTATTCAACTTGTGTGTCTCAATAAGAATTATCAAAAACGATTACAAGGCCTCTTGTCAAGGTACAACTTCAAATATACCTTTCAATAGATCATAATTAATAACAACAATTCCCTGAGAAAATAAGAATAACACACATGTCAATAAAGGACCAAGAATCCAGCACATAGAAGGGGTGACCGTAGAGGTTCCCTTGTCATGGCCCACCATATCGGAATATGAAATTCAATGGTGGCTACCCTTCCTCTCGAATAGCTAGGCATAATCACACCCTAGGTAGTGAACCCGGAAGTGGCCACTCTTCCTCCCGAATGGCTAAGCATTATCACACTAGAACCCGTAGTGGCTACCTTCCTCCCAAGTAGCTAGGCTAAACATAACAACCAAATTCATAGCATGGAAGCTGAATTATAGCATAGAAGCTAAATTACAATTATCTCAATGTAGTCACATCCATTAGCATTAAGTTTGAAAATGTTTCCACTTCTTTAACCAATGTTCAGTTGTCATAGTTTCTCATGAAAACCTCATTACCAACCATTAACCCTTATTATTGATCATCTCTTATAGAGGAAAAATAGTTGGGATCACATATACATGAATAGGGTATAGTACAATTAAGGTCTAATGTGGGCTTGCCCCCTCACACACACCATCCATGATAAAAACATGAATTAGGGTTTCAAAATATGAGAAGTTCACCTTTCTATTCAATAAAGAACTTTTGAAAAGAAAACATGCATTCCAAAAAAAGATTTTCAAAAGAGACATACCGTAATTAAGCCTTACATAATTCAACAATTTACTTTACACCGAAAAACACCCAAAACCCTAGCTTGAGTCACCTTGAGAAGGATTACTTTTCAAACCCTATGTTTTTTTTCATTCAAGAATCATGTTAAGAATCATAGGTTTAATGCTTGGATTGATTAATAATGTTAAAGATGTTCTTGCCTTTATGTTAGGCGACTTGGAGAAAGGGTTTTCGTCCTTAGGGTTTATGGGAATGAGAATAAGTCATAAAGTTAACTGGATGCCCCTATTTATATGTATAGTTGGTGGCAGATACAATACGGCTAGATTTTACGGACCGTATTTCAAAATACGGACCGTATTTAACGATTATCAAAACAGTGAACAGTCTTAGGGAACAGGTGAAATACGTCTAGAAATACGGACCATATTTCAAAATACGGGCCATAAACTCTGGCCGTACTTTATGATAACCAAAATAGTGAGCCACCTAAGAAGGTGGGTGAAATACGCCCAAGCTATATGGACCGCATTTCAAAATACGAGCCGTATTCTTGGCCGTATTTTACATTTGACAAAAACAGTAAAGTCCCATCCTCCAATACCCTTTCACACTTAACTCGGATTTACGGAGTGTTACATTATCCCCCTCTTAAGATCATTCGTCCTCAAATGAGAATCACAGCCTCGAACGAATCCACTATACCACAAGTTTTTCAAACAAGCATAGTGATTCATTTAAGAATAATTAAAATGCTAGCTCATGCTTGCCATAGGGAACAAGTGAGGATATCTTTTCTTCATTACCTCCTCTGCTTCCCAAGTAGCTTCCTCAGTATTATGGTTTCGGCACAACACCTTAACCGGTGCTACATCTTTTGTTCTCAAACTTCTAACTTGACGATCTAAAATTTGAACTGGTTCTTCTTCATAAGACAGAGCTTCATCAATTTTAATATCTTCATGGTGCAACACATGAGAAGGATCAGGTTTATACAATCTCAACATCAAAATGTGAAAGACCGGATGAACCATGGACATCTCAGCCAGTATTCTCAACTCATAAGCTACCTTCCCAACCCTTTTGTAATCCCGTAAGGACTAATATAGCGAGGACTAAGCTTGCCCTTTCTGCCAAAATGCATCACCCCCTTCATAGGTGACATTTCCAAGTAAACTTTTTCACCAATAGGAAATTCCAATTCCCTACGCCTCATGTCAGTATAAGACTTTTGTCTACTCTGAGTGGCTTTTAGGCGCTGCACAATAAGACTTACCTTCTCAATCGCCTCATGAACTGAATCAGGATCTAACAACTCTATTTCTGTTGGTTCAAACCAACCAATTGGAGACCGACAACGCCTCCCATAAAGAGCCTCATAAGGAACCATCTGAATACTCACTTGATAGCTATTATTTTTAAGCGAATTCCACTAGAGGTAAGTGTTCATCCCAACTTTCTCAAAAATCAATTGCACAAGCACGCAACATATCCTCAAAAGTTTGAATAATTCTCTCTGCCTGCCCATCAGTTTTAGGATGAAAGGCAGTGCTCAAACCTTCTTGAAACTTCTGCCATAAATAAGCAGTAAATTGTGTACCTCTATCAGATATGAAAGATGTTGGAACACCGTGCAACCTAACAATCTCCTTCAAATATAACTTGGCATACTCTGCCGCAGCATATGACGTCTTCACAGGAAGAAAATGGGGAGACTTCGTGAGTCCATCCACGATCGCCCATATTTATCATCTCCCACTTCCATTGAGTAATCTCAATGTTTTGAACCAAGCAACCAGGCCTTTGATGTTCAGCCTTCACCTATTGCTAGTTCAAACACTTAGCCACAAAGTTAGAAATATCAACCTTTATTCTCTTCCACCAATAGTGTTGTTTCAAATCCTTATACATCTTGGTAGATCCCGGATGAACCGAATACTTGGAGCTATGAGCTTCAATCATTAATTCTTGTCGAAGACCATCAACAACGGGAACACACAATCGTCCTTGCAATCGCAGAACACTATCGCCAGTCCCAACAGTAAATGAAGTGTACTCACCCATTTCTACTCCATCTCTCAGCTTTGCCAAAAGTTCATCATCGTATTGTTTAGATGTAATCCTTTCCATAATGTCAGACCGTGAGAGCGGTATTCCTACTCACTCTCCATCTTCAGTTTCATCAAGTCTAACCCCAAGACTAGTAAGTCTTCAAATTTCCTTCCCCATATGCACACAAATAAGCCAACGTGCCCATAGATTTTCTACTCAAAGCGTCAGCAACCACATTAGCCTTACCAGGATGATATAAAATGTTCAAGTCATAATCTTTTAACAACTCCAACCACTTCCTCTGTCTGAGATTCAACTCTCGCTGCTTAAAGATATATTGCAAGCTTTTATGGTCAGTAAAAACATCGTAATGCTCACCATACAAATAATGACGCCAAATTTTCAAAGCAAATACCACTGCACCAACTCCAAGTCATGAGGTGGATAATTCTTCTTATGCTTCTTCAGCTGTCGCGAAGCATAAGCATTCACCTTACCACTCTGCATCAATACACAACCCAAAATAATTCTAGAAGCATCACAATACACCACATATCGAGGAGACCAAAAAGGTAAAGTCAAAATAGGAGCCGAAGTCATCCTTGTCTTAAGCTCTTGGAAACTCTTTTCATAAGCTTCGGACCATTGAAACTTAGTGTTACACCTTGGAAAACTCCCCGTACATGTATAGTGAATAGGCGAACGAAGGTCATAATGTATGCGATGTCTCGATGGGTAAGAAATAGCATTTGATGACCCTAAACAAGATTTCGAAGGCATATAAGGTAAGGAAAGAAAGTTGCTAAGAAAAATAACCCATATGTTGTGTATCGGGCAAGAATGACGAGCAACGATTTGGTGATGGCATAATGAGGCCTTAGAGATAAGTAATAACGTCCTTTAGATTGGTATTGAAGTGTTGAACAAGTGCTAAGAAGGTTTCATAAGGATCGGAGATCAAACGAGTCGACGAGAACGAAACTCTCTTCAGTTGGCATTATACGGCCAAACATACGGTCCGTACAATTTATACTGGCCGTATGTTGGACCGTATAATTGGCCAAGATGAAGATAACATTCTGGACCAAGCATACGGCCGTATAAATAGTACGGACCGTATGTTGGTCCGTATGTTCCAATCGGGACAGCTTTTTAAATCACTTAAGGGATCATTTTTCATTTCCATCTTATTTCATTTTCCACTCTCCAACTCAAGAACTCTCTAGAGAATTCTCCAAAACACTTCATACACAAGAAAAAGCAAAGGAAACCAAGATCAGAAACATCAAATTCATGGATCAAAGTCTATGAAACTCAAGTAGAAGTCATCCAAACCAAGAAATCCCAAGAAAGGAGAAATAGGGTTTTGGTGAAAAAAGGAGAATTCCACTCTAGGGTTGTTCCACCATCCTCTAAGGTAAGTTTCATGACTTTACCATGTTGTTCAGGGCTTTGAAAGGATAAGATACTTGAATTGTAGAAGGACATAGAAAATGGGCCATTACTGAGTGAATAGTGCTATAGTTGGATGATAGCTAGATTGGATCATGAATGTTGATATGATATGGTTATGAATATGTTGTAAATGATGTTTAGAATATGAAATAAGTATTATATATGAGAAAACGCGATAACGAGCTATAACCATAAATGTGGAGAAAATGGAGAAAAATGGTGGATTTTACTCAATGTACATAAATGATGATTGTTGGTTTCTATATTGTGAGTGTTGTTGTGAATGTTTGGGAGTTGAAATTGAACATGGGAAAAGTAGTAGAAACAAACGAAATGCTGCCCAATTTTCCCTAGAAATAACGATGCGTTCTTATAGTCGATTAACTAACTTTAATACCAATTCTCTCGTGAAGGTAGCAACGTGATATTGAAGGAGAACGAGTGAACGATAGCTTAGCTAAATGACAAAGGTATGTGAGGCTAGTCCTTCCTTTCTATGGCATGAATCCTATGACATGATTCTTCTTTCCTTTCCATGATTTTCCTATGTTCCGGAAAGCCAAGAGCCTAAGATCATGAATAGCTATATGAGACAAGAGATATGTTATGAGTTCAGTAATGATATGATGTTCCCGTAAAGTAAATGATGTCATTCATTGTATACACTCACCTTATATACTAATCCTTTCAAGGTGAGGCATGAAGTTTATAAATGTTCATAATGGAATCGAGGGTTCACGACTTTACGTCACCTCGATAAAATACAACTATTCTAGAGTCTTTATGCATGTACTATGATAAGTATATTATGATAAGAATATTATGACAATCATATTATTATAAGCATTTTATGATGAGCATGTTATGATGATATTACACCGCGCCTAGTTGGCCGGGCAGTCACCGCTAAGGCAGGCAGCTTATACACCATGGCCAGTTGGCATGGGCAGACACTACTAGTGGGCGGCATGAGACGGTACCCCGGACGCGGGAGGCCTGGACGCGGGCTAATGTTAATGATTATCACACCGCACCTATATGGTCGGGCAGTTCATTTATATACATGATATGCATACATGAGATGATGATAGGTATAAAAGTAAGTCAGCATGCATTACTTCTTATATGATTCACAGTCAGGTATAGTTTGCTCCATATTTGATGCCTCACTTATTTCTTGGATGTGTTGTTATTGTTTATGCCTCTCATACTCAGTACAATATTCGTACTGACGTCCATTTTCTTTGGACGTTGTGTTCATGCCCACAGGTAGAATTCATCAGCTTAAACACACGATTCATCAAATCCATGAATGCAGTAAGAGTATTAGCCAACTCGAAGGATATGACTAGGAACTAAAAGTGCCCATAACGAGTACGGAAAGAGATTTTCGAGATATCCTTCTCCTTTATCTTCAGTATGTGATATCCAGACCTAAGATCAATCTTTGAAAAGAACTTGGCACCCTGAAGTTGGTCAAACAAATCATCTATCCTAGGCAAGGGATACTTATTCTTAATGGTCACCTTATTGAGCTGACGGTAGTCAACACACATCCTAAGGGAACCATCCTTCTTCCTAACAAACAAGACTGGGGCACCCCAAGGTGAGGAACTTGGTTGGATGAAACCCTTGTCCAACAAGTCCTTTAACTGATCCTTTAATTCCCTTAGCTCTACGGGAGCCATACGATAAGGTGGAATAGAAATAGGTTGGGTGTTGGGGGTAACATCAATCCCAAAGTAAATAACTCGATCAGGAGGAATACCAAGAAGATCTTCGGGAAATACTTTGGGATAATCAGTGACTATGGGAACAGATACAAATTTGGGTACTACGGCCTTTGTATCATTAACAACAACCAAATGGTAAATACACCCCTTAGTAATCATCTTATGAGCCTTAAGATAGGAAATAAATCTACCCCTTGGCTTAGCAATTTCACCCTCCCACATAATAACAGGCTCCTCCGGAAAGGCGAAGCGAACTAACTTATGGCAACAATCCACATTAGCATAACATGCTGACAACCAGTCGATCCCGATAATTACATCAAAACCCACCATCTCAAGTTCATACAAATCAGCTATGGTCTCACGACCTTTAATCATAACAACACTATTTCTATACACTCTAGAAGCAATAACAGAAACACCCAAAGGTGTATCAACAACAAAGGGTTCCAACAAAGGTTCGGGTTTCATACCTATATCAAGAACAAAATAAAGGGTCACATAGGATAAGTTTTAACCGGATCAATCAATGAGTAAGCATCATGATAACAGATGGTAAGGATACGTCTAACCATAATGTCAGAAGCCTCAGCTGCCTCCCTACGAGGCAGCCCATAAAGTCGAGTTGTCCCTCCACCAGAAGTGTTAGCAATTTCCTTTCTTTGCCATTATTATGAGCATTCTGATTATTATTTTTAGCATTAACAGCAGGTGGATTTTTAGCAGATGCAGAAACAGGCGAATTATTCTTTTGGTTATTCATAGCAGCCATATCACGTAGTCACTTTCTGAATTCCCTCTTAATGTGTCCTCTAATATCATAATGATGACAGATACATTCTTCCCACACTGTCGGACGACTACTTCCTTGGGAAAACTTACTATTATTATTATTATGATTTTTTTGGCCTTGCCTACCAGAAGGCACACTAGCATGGGAATAAGCGCCAGACTTAGCAGGTGCAGAATACCCTTTACTCTGCCCGCCCTTATAATTATTACCACTGAAACCACCCGCCGATCGGGCCTTCATGTTCTGATCTCGATCCACCCTCTCTTTATTTTTCCAACTCTCTTGTTGTTCAGCAAACCCAACCATAGATGAGAAATTGCATGCACACTTGATACGTCGTGCCAAGCCTTTGACAGATGGGTAAACTCCAAACTATACTTACGAACCGACTTGTTACCCTGTTCTAACTTTTTAAACTTCGTAGCCATACCAAATTTCTCCTTATCAGATAGAAACCTTTCCTTGAAGGCCTCGTCATGTACCTCTCGCGACCCGAAGAACTCTGGTGACTTCAAGTCCAGGAATCGCTTAAGTCTGGCTCCACCATGAGGTCCCACACCTCCACGCTGCTGTTGAGCCTCAACCAATGCAGTCAACAGTTGGATAGCAGTTTATATAGTACCAATCTCAGGCACGCCCGCAACAGGAACAATAGGAGTAGGCGGTGCTGGGGGTGGTGCTTGATTTCCAGCATCATTTCCATTACCAGTATTAGCGCCCACAAGATTTTTGTTAGCCCACGCGGGTTGTGCTTGGTTACTATTTTTGGATCGCGTCAGAGCCATTTCTATAGGGCATGAATTTACGAGCGAATTAGAACGATCCTAAAAGGACTTGAAGCTCTACATCACAATCCAGAATCAAGAAGAATGGGAAACACCTATAAATGTCCTGGGAGTTCTTTGGTCATGCAGGTGATCAGGTTGCACAAGAAAAACCCCGCTAGGCACAGCTCCATAGACACCGACAATAATCCTAGGATGTGTTTAAACCTAGGCTGTGATACCTAGCTTGTCACGCCCCAAAACCCACCCTAGACGTGACCGGCATCTGACGTCATGAACAACGTCAAAAAAACCTAGATGATGCATTAATAACACTTGAACCTGCTAGGTTCAACATTCTCCTCCAACAGTTTATAAATGCAAACAGATCATGAATATGAATTAAATCAGTGGAAGTATTTACTAATCAAATACTTTGTCAAACGTAACAATGTGCCCGAGAGTTAATCAATAACTCAACAACTAACCACAAGAATGTATGCTATAGAGCTTCTAAGATAAACGATTAATAGTTCGACTCATCGGGACACAACCCGAAAAACTAATATAATGAATGAATAAATAAATAAATACGGTGTCCCTTGAATGAATGTGTGGCCTCACTAAATCCGCCGCAACAACAACTCCTTCCTAAATGCCCGGAGTATCAAGAACCTGCTTTTCCCCGATACCTAACATACAATCAAAAACAACAATGATATGCCTGAGTACTTCGTACTCAGTGAGTGCCTCGGGGACAATAAGTAATAAGTAAATAGAGTAAAATAATGCATAAAGAAATCAGTCCTGAAAATTATGTAAAACTAATGTAAAGACAGTTATTCAACTTGGGTGTCTCATAAGAATTATCAAAACCGATTACAAGGCCTCTTGTCAAGGTACAACTTCAAATATGCCTTTCAATTGATCATAATTAATAACAACAATTTCATGAGAAAATAAGAACAACACACATGCCAATATAGGCCCAAGAATCCAGCACATAAAAGGGGTGACTGTAGAGGTTCCCTTTTCACAGCGCACCACACCGGAATATGAAATTCAATGGTGGCTATCCTTCCTCCCGAATAGCTAGGAATAATCACACCCTAGGTACTGAACCCGGAAGTGGTCACTCTTCCTCCTAAGTGGCTAGGCATTATCACACTAGGATCCATAGTGGCTACCCTTCCTCCCAAGTAGCTAGATAGAACACAACAACCAAATTCATAGCATGGAAGCTGAATTATAGCATAGAAGCTAAATTACAATTATGTCAATGTAGTCACGCCATCCATTAGCATTAAGTTGGAAAATGTTTCCGTTTCTTTGAACAAAGTTCAATTGTCATAGTTTCTCATGAAAACCTCATTACCAACCATTAACCCATATTATTGATCATCTTTTATAAAGGAAAAACAGTTGGGATGACGTATACATGCATAGGGTATAGTACAATTAAGGTCTAATGTGGGCTTGCCCCCTCACACACACCATCAATGATAAAAAACATGAATAAACGTTTCAAAATATGAGAAGTTCACCTTTCTATTCAATAAAGAACTTTTGAAAAGAAGACATGCATTCTAAAATAAGATTTTCAAAAGAGACATACCTTAATTAAGCCTTACATAATTCAACAATTTACTTTTACGCCGAAAAACACCCAAAACCCTAGCTTGAGTCACCCTCAGAAGGATTACTTTTCAAACCCTATGTTTTTTTCATTCAAGAATCATGTAAAGAATCATAGATTTAATGTTTGGATTGATTAATAATGTTAAAGTTGTTCTTACCTTTATGTTAAGAGACTTGATGAAAGGGTTTTCGTCCTTAGGGTTTATGGGAATGAGAATAAGTCATAAAATTAACTGAATCCCCCTATTTATATGTACAGTTGGCGGCAGATAAAATATGGCCAGAGTTTACGGACCTTATTTCAAAATACGGACTGCATTCTGCGACCGTATTTAATGATTATAAAAATAATGAATAGTCTTAGGGAACAAGAGAAATACGTCCAAAATACAGAAATACAGGCCGTAAACTCTGGCCGTATTTTATGATAGCCAAAACAGTGAGCCACCTAAGAAGGTGGGTGAAATACGCCCAAGGTATACAGATCGTATTTTAGAATACAGGCCGTATTTGAGCCGTATTTTACATTTGACGAAAACAGTAAAGTCCAATCCTCCAATACCCTTTCACACATAACTCAGATTTACAGAGTGTTACAACTTATGTCTAGACTCTGGTTAGAGAAACATATGTTGATAGTAGATGTTGAGGGGGAAAGCATGTTATGACTTTAGGCATGGTTGTGGTAATAAATCCACTGGTTTGGTATGGATGTTGTTATGTGGGCTTGTTGCCATGTTTGTTATACTCGTGAATTTGATGTGTTTATCTCTATATCTGGATATCTGACTTATCTTATGGAAAGGAAGAACATTTTTGATAAATTGTATTTTGATATACATTTCATGGAAAATAACTGTTGAGATTACGATATGATTTGTTGCTGTGGTTGATACCATGCATGGCATGCATTCCTTATTTCATATGGTTATTTGATATGATTGTGATTGGTAATGACTATAAATAAGAGAGTGTAGCCTCCGAGGTCTTGGTCGGACAGTGTAAACGAGAGATTAGTGCTCGTGATCTAAGCACATTTACAAGAATGAGTGAGTGCTCGTGTCCGAGGTCATTTACTGGAATGAGGGTGCATGGACTTTGCGGGTCCCCCGTGCGTCATGGCATTGAGGCATTGGGCTTAGCATGGGTGCACAGTTATGGAAAGTTGGTCAGTACATTGCATTGCATCTACATTAATTAATCTACTTTTGACTGTTTACTTGGCATTTGATACACTCCTTCTGATCCTATACATACATGACATGTTTAGTACTGTACTTGAAGGCTTGTCTGCTTTACTAATTAATTTCTTCTATTTTATATGTGTGATGTAATCGTTGTCGGCCTATGATACGTATAAGTATTTATGTTGTAACATACTACTCATGTTGCACTTTTGATGAGTGCAGAGTTCGTTCCGGGTTCCAGTTCTCCACCTCGAGAGTGATCCCGAGGCGACATTCCAAAGATTCTAGGGGAGCTACCTGCTAGATCTGTAGCCCGTATTTCCCTCTCTTGATATTTGTCTTTTGATTTCACAAACAGACTTCTTTATACTTTCTAGACTTGTATTTTTAGTACTCCGGATGTTATATTTACTTGGTGCTCTTGTACGAGTTCATACCATGTTTTGGGATGGTTGTTATTATTATTTCTGCACTTTTGACACACACACACACACACACACACACACACACACACACACACACATATATATATATATATATATATATATATATATATATATATATATATATATATATATATATATATATATATATATATTGTTGACTTGGTATAATTTGTCTTTCATTCGGTAATTATCTCTTTAGTAATTTGCCTAAGGGAAGGGTTCGTCCACCGGGAGATAGTGTGGGTGCCCTCATGACTTGTTAATTCAGTCCTAACATATCTATTCTTCGTTCAAGACTCATTTACTAAGCAAATAAATGCTTTGGAATACTTCAATACCTAATGGTTTGAATCTGAATAACACCATTATTGGTGCATATTACTAGGTCAACTGCCTCAAACTTTTTAAAAAATTAATAAAACTGGAATTGTTTGATATAATGTTTCAATATTTTGAACTATAAACTTGTAAAATACCTATTGAGCTTTATATAAGAGTATAATTAAAACAACAATAATTTTGATTTCAACATTAACATCTTGTAATCAAAATAAAGTTTTATTTGCATGCATGTTAAAACATTATTCTAACTGCCATGTTTTATTTAAAGCAGCCATCAAGGATGTGATGGTTCGTCTCCTCGACAACGAGTGAGCGGACTACAACCACGGTTATAGGCTGTTGCTGGTTCTTCTCGATGGCATTCGGCATTATTCCCACTTTTGTGATCACATGGGATGTGATCTTGCCCTAAAGCGCCATTGCTAATATCCCTACCTCCTTCAGAAACTTCTACAAACAGTGTAAATGCAATAAATGAAATCAAAAGAAGCAGAACAACTGCTCTGGACATGGCCATCTTCCTGATTCTTAGCAATAAAATTTAAAAATGTTTATTATTTTTATTGATGTTTCTTTGTTTATATAGGAAATAACTATATATTTCATTATTTCTTGTAGTGGTTTTGCTAACTTCAAGGTCTAACATACAAATTTTGGTGGAGTACATGATATGATCATACAATAAAAAACTATCCTTATGATAATATTTCAAAGAGTTCGCCAGTCAAGTTAACTAAACTACCTCTTCCCCGCCTTCCACGACCACCTTTTTCGCGACCCAATTTACCCATACGTGATGGAACCCAACATCTTGGTAAGGTGAACCAGAACTTACTATGTAACAACATATTCTAAATATTAGATAATAATATCTAAAATAAGGAAGATAAGATAATCATACCCAGTTATCAGATACAACGCGGAATCATATCAAATTAATTCTCAAGAACTAGTAATACTAGTCATGACAATCTAAGATTAGAATAACATAATGTTTTCTGAAATGAAATACATAGACTGTCTAAATGACAATAAATTGAGTTGAGAACTCATCACTGAAATATCAAGCAAACTCCAAACTCCACTTTGTAGCAGTATTTACGCTTGAATCCAAATTTGCGAATAAAGTGCAAGAAAGAAAAGGGGGTGAGTACAGGAAGTAGTCAGTAAGTATAATAGGCTTCCCCCACGTAATGGCGAGAGTTTTAAAAAAAATCATCATAACCCAAATTGTCTAAGCAGCGATGACACCTAATCCCAACATGTTAGGAGAATCCAGAATCATGCAAAGTCCATTTTATGAGAACAAAGTAATATGTTTTGAAAGTAGAAATTAACAAAAAACAAAGTCATAATATAAAGTTTTTAGAAATGAGATAAACAAATTCCAATAATGGCGATATGAGTAATGAGGTACTAGAACAACATTTGTACATTAATCTCACTAGCATACATTATCTGAAAGATTGAACAGTAAGGATAAAATAAGGAGAGAGTCCACATTATTGTTAACGAGCCAAGTAGCTAACGCTAAAGCCTTAGACTCGCTCCTAAGGCTAACCACATCCTCCACTAGTATAGGGATCAACACCTATACAAAACGTGTAGCAAGTACAGCATGAGTACAGTAAACCACAAGTACCTGGTATATATTAGCCGCCCCCAATAAAGTTGTCACGCCCCAAAAGTTGGTGGGAGGAACAACACTCGATACCTTTAACCTTGACCAAGCGAACCAACCTTAGATGACTTATGAAATGTCATACATGCATGAGCCAAAAAATATAATCTTTCCATAACAATTATGTTCCATTTCAAGAAACATTTCTCACGTAATGTATTCTCTCTTTCATAATCTTGTAATATAATATTTGTTCAAAATAATAATACACTCACGAAAAATGTGACAACAATGAAAAGATCATGACGTACACCAACTATGTCTATGATACCGACCCCCTCTCAAGACATACTTCAGATGAAAATATCAAAGAAAGGATAAAGAGGTGAAGAGTTTTGGACAGACATAACTTCTACAGCAGTTGTCTAGCAACTATTCTATTGATTTTCTGCAGCAATTGGTCAAGCAGTTATTATTCCTAATCTGTAGTTATGGTGCAAGTCTTATCCTTTTATGTTCTCTACAAATATGTAACTAGGACTAGATATTTGGGTATGTAATTTTCAGAACAAAAACTGCTTAATTCTAGAGTCATGTCCTCTCCATATGGATAACTTTATTGGTGTAATTGTGTTCAAGATTCTTGCACAAGACATTTCCAATAAACCTACTTTCTCTGTTCTATTTTTTTGGTTCTCTACTTCAGGTTACTATCAGTTTTGGTATCTAAGCAGATCGATCCAACATGGTCAAAACCAGATCTTATAATTCTCAAGAAGACGCTTCCAATGTTGAATCTCTTGCCCATTAAATATCTTCCATTGCATCAAAGTTACATATGATTGATTCGCTAGAAGCAGAAGTTGCTAAAATAAAAGCCTAGACTAGCCGCACCAAAAAAGAGGAAACCAATCACCGAATCCATAATAGAGGAAAATATTCTTGGCAGGAAGTGGAAGAAGACATTGGCAGTCTAGCGTGTCCTAAAAAATCTTCCTGAAGGCCACACACATAGATAGAATTCCCCAAATTCGAAGCAAATGATCCTAGAGGATGGATTTTGAAAGCAAAAAGATATTTTTGCTACTATCAAACTTTAGAGGAACACAAAGTTGACATTACGGTGATGAATCTGGATTGCAATGCTCTTAACCTCTTCTCTTGGATAAATCGTGAGAGAAATTTGCTTTATTGGGAAGAGCTTGTGAAAGCATTGCAAGAAAATTATGGTCCTGCAGAGTTCCAAAAATAAGACGAGCATCTTTGTATCATTCAGCAAACAGATTTTATACAAGAGTATCATCAAGAATTGTCAAACATCTATCTAGGGTCACAAACTAGCCAGATCACTGTCGCTTGGGGGTATTTATGAATGGACTAAAGGAGGAACTTAAATCTGAAGTTAGGATTCACAAGCCTAGAATAGCTTATAGGGCTATAAGTTTGGCACTTGAATTTGAGAGTAAGTTAGGTCCAATCAGCACCTGAATAGTCCTCTCGGTTGACCATCAGTCGGGGGATGAAATGCTATACTAAGGTCCAACTGATTACCCAACTCTGTCTGAAAAGCCTTCCAGAAATTACAAGTAAACTGGGGACCTCGATCCAAAACAATGAAAATCAATACCACGTGCAATCACACAATATCACGAATGCAAAGCTTGGCTAACTTGTCCACGTGTGTAAGTAACTTGAGCTAGAGTAAAATGAACAAACTTAGTCAACTGGTCAACAATAACCCAAACTGAGTCAAACTTACCAGGGTCTTCAGAAGACCTACCATAAAATCCATGGCAATCCCCTCTTGTTTCCACTCGGGAATGGGCATCCTCTTAAGCACCCTACCAGGTCTCTGGTGTTTATAGTTGACTTGCTGACAATTATCACACATAGCCACAATATCTGCAATATCTCTCTTCATCCTTCCCCACCAGTAGCGGTGCCTCAGATCTCGATACATCTTTGTAGTACCTGTATGAATGGAATATCTGGAGATATGGTCCTCTTCCAAAATCAAACAAATCAAATCACTAACACGAGAAATGTACACGTGTCCCTTGATCCTCAGAATGCCCTCAGTATCAAGCATGGCCTCTTTGGCCTCACCTCTTAGAACCTTATCACGAATCTTACACAACTGCCTATCCTCAAATAGCTGGGCCCTAATCTGCTCCAAGAGGGATGACCTCGCCTTAAAAATAGCTTAGACTCTACCCGTAGCTGAGATATCAAGACACACAAAACTATTAGCTAGAGTCTGACCTTCTATGGCTAACGGACGCTTTGAAGCAACCAATCGGGCTAAGCTACCTATATTCGTGGCCTTGCGACTAAAGGCATCAGCAACAACATTAGCTTTCCCTGGATTATAAAAGAATATAGATGTTATAGTCCTTTAAGAGCTCAATCCATCGGCGCTGCCTGAAATTAAGATATCTCTAGGCAACCACATGTTAAAGGCGATGGTAGTTGGTGAAAACTCACAATGGATGTCGTACACGTAATGCCTCCAGATCTTCAAAGCGAAGACAACAGCTAACAACTTCAAATAATGGGTAAGGTAGTTCTTCTCGTGGATCTTCAACTGACGAAAACAATAGGCAATGACTCTACCCTCCTGCATCAACATGCCACCTAAACCGACACAAAACGCATCACAATATATCAAGAAATCCTTAGCCTCCATGTGTAATGCTAGAATTGGGGATGAACTCAAATGAGTCTTGAGCTGGTGAAAGCTCTCTTCACCAGCATCAGACCACTGAAAGAGAACCTCCTTTTGAGTCAATCTGGTCCAAAAAAAAGCAATGGAAGCGAAACCCTTCACAAATCGACGATAATAGGGGCCTAACCCCATGAAGCTACAAATCTCAGTCACAGTAGTGGGCCTCGCCCAATCTCTAACAGCCTCAATCTTCTTTGGATCAACTATGCTCCCCTTCTTAGACACCACATAGCCCAAGAATTCCACAGACTTAAGACATAACTTGCACTTCAAAACCTTAGCATAAAGATCCTTCTCCTTTAATAACCCAAGGAAAATCATCAAATGATGCTCATGCTCCTCCCTACTCTTTGAATGCACCAAGATATCATCGATGAATACAATAGCGAACGAATCAAGATATGGCTTGAAAGTGCCATTTATCAAAGTCATAAAAGCAGCTGGGGAATTCGTAAGCCTAAATGACATCATAAGGAACTCGCAATGACCATAACGAGTCCTAAAGGCCATCTTCGAAACATATTTGTCCTGAATTTTCAGCTAATGGTAGCCTGACCTCAAATCGATCTGCGAAAATGTCGAACCAACCTGAAGTTGGTCGAACAAGTAATCAATGCGAGGAATGGGGTACTTATGATGAATGGTGACCCTGTTCAACTGACGACAATCTATGCACATCCTCATCGTACCTTTCTTCTTCACAAATAAAAGAGAAGCACCCCAAGAGGAGACACTCTATCTAATAAACTGCTTAGTCAACATATCCTGTAGCTACTCCTTTAGCTTCCTCAACTCAGCGGGTTCCATCCTATAGGGAGGAATAGAACTGGGGCGTGTGCCCGGATCCAAATTAATATAGAAATCAATATCGCGGTCAGGTGGTATACCCAGCAAATCCGAAGGAAAGACCCCCGCGAACTTACAAACAATGGGTACGGACTCAAGGGGCGGAAAGTCGACGCTAGTATTATGAACATGGGCTAAGTATGACAAACACCCCTTGCTAAATAACTTGTTCACGCAGAGATAAGAAATGATCTTCTTCAAAACGGGGCTCGAAGTACCCCTCCACTCTAATCCAGGAATCCCAGCCATGGCCAATGTGACTATCCTAGCGTGACAGTCCAAGATCGCATGGTACAGTGAAAACCAAGTCATACCAAAGATAATATCAAAGTCTACCATATCCAATATCATCAAATCTACCCAAGTGTCATACTCCATAAAAGTAACCAAGCAAGATCGAAGGACTCGATCAACAACAACTGAGTCTCTAACTGGAGTAGATACATAAATAGGCATATCAAGATGGTCACTAGTCAAATCCCAACCAACGGAATGATAAGAAGATATATAGGAGAAAGTAGACCCCGGATTATATAAGACCGAAAGAGGTCGACGAAGGACAAAAATAGTACCTGAGATCACCACATCATATACCTCTGCCTCGGGTCTACCCGGAAAGGAATAACAAAAATGACCACCATGGCCACTCTGGCCCGACTGTGCCCCTTATCTACAGGCCTGATAACCACCTCTACCTAACTGGTATCCACCCTTAGACTGATGAGATCCACCACGGCCACTAGATGGTGCCGGAGGCCTTGGAGATTGGAACTGGAAAGCCTGCTGGAATCCACTCTGTACAGCTCTAGGATAGTCTCTCATAAAGTGGCCAGAATCACCACAAACATAGAAAGCTCTGGGGCCTAGAGGCCAATGCACGAAAGCCGACGAACTATAAGGACCACCAGGGCTAGCTAGATGAGAGTAAGAACCACCATGCGACTGTCCATCTTTATAACCACTAGGTCTAGAAGGATCACCTAACGAAAACTGTAATGCTGATTTAATAGGGCAGCTGGGGGCTGCATGATAAGGTCTGGATGACTATGCCCCGCCTCAACTAGAACCGCTATAACCACCAAGATAATGCGGCCTCTTCTTACTAGACTCTCCCAAAGATCAAGTCTTAGTAGACATGACACTTCCCAGCATGATTAAAAATAGCTGGGAATGAAAATCCCAAGGCCACTAACTGGAGACAAGCAATTTGGAGTGAATACGCAAGTCCAACCACAAACCTATGAATCCTCTCCTCCTCCATGGAAATCGACTGAGCAACATACGTAGCCAAAAATTGAAATCTAGCCTCGTACTCTGACACTGTCATACCTCATTGTCGCAAATGTAGAAACTCATCTCTACGCTCATCCCTCAAAGTACACGACATGTACTTCTCCAAGAAGGCCTGGTGGAACTGGGTCCAAGTAAGTGGTGGTGCACCCATGGGTCTTTTCTCAACAAACGTCCTCCACAAAGTCTTCGCGATGAAGTCTTCACGTCATCGCGAAACTAAAATGACACATAATCAACCCCATGAGACTCCACAATGCGCATCTTATAGAGCCACTCATGCATCTCCATACTGAACTCATAAGCATCCTCACTACGTAAGACAAAGAACTTGGGTGGCTCCATCTTCAGGAACCTTCTGACAAGCTCATGATCCTCACCAGTCAAAGGTTGGATTGTCATGTATCTGGGAGCACCCTCAGGGACTAGAAGACCACCTAAACGCGGTGCCATAGTAGCAGCAGGATGCATCTCCATAGTTTGGTCGAGAGTCCGTACCCCCACTCGAGTCTACAAACCACCTGGAGCAGTGGCACCCCCCACGGCATGCTAGCCGTTAAGATGAAGAAGTACACGGGTCATGATATCTTGGAATACCTGATCAGACATAGCATCGGGGTGAGTCAGGTCTGGCCCCTCACTTCCTCCGAATGCCTGTGTTCTCTTGGGCTGACGCTCTGGAGAAGCTGAACGTTCTTGCCCCTATACAGCCACAGAGGCCCCACCCTTTGCCGGTGGAGCTCTACGGCCTCCAGCTCAGCCGCGACCTCTCGCTTGAGCTCGTTCTCTAGTGCATTGCCCCAACCACGGGCTTAGGAACCTCGTCCCTCTCGATGGTAGCAAGTGTCCTTACTATCTGTGAGAGAATAAAAGTTGATTAGATGCCAATTAGAAAAAGCCAGATGCCAATTTGAATAAAGTACATGAAGGAATGAGAGAAGGTGAAATTTCCTAAATGTCCCGTAGCCTCTCGCAGATAAGTACGGAGCTCATTGTACCAATCCGTAAGACTCTACTAGACATGCTCTTATACTCATAGACCGGGTAACCTAGAGCTCTGATACCAACTTGTCACGCCCCAACTATGAAAATCGTGCAGGCACCTACCATTTTCCATATCGGTAGGCGAATCATTTCCCAAATCATTCATTCAACCACAAAAAATTAATCTAGGCGATCGAGTATAAGTCTCAAATATAGATAACAATAAGGATAGTTAATAAGTGCTCAACTAATACAACTACCCCCAACGAATCTGGTCTAAGGCCATACAAGATCCACTACTACAAATACTATAAGTCTGAATATTAATACTTGTTTGATAATGGAATAGTGTCTCAGAATATCAAAATAAGACAAATAACTAAGAAGAGACATTCGGGAGTGAATCCATCCAATGCTCACCCTGGAATACTCATCAGAAGGCCTCGGGACTCAGTCACATAGAAGTCAATTCGGTCACAAACTCTGCACTTAGAAAAAATGCAGCAAGTTAGAATCAGTACAAAAACACGTGTTGAGTAGGCACCATAGGTCGACAACTATTATAAAATCATATATCTAAGAAAGAGACTGAAAAAATAGGAATGCTCACAATCAGATAAAACTCAACACAAAGTCCATTCTTACTTGAATTCTATATTAAAATCCAGGAATAATGACACCCATATTGCTATACTTTTAGTTAGGTCAAATTCTTACCCAAGGAAATTAGGGAAATGAGCCGAGAAGGATAAAATGGGAAATTGAAAGATGGAACATACAATTCAAGCTCTAGGTTATCAAACCCACTAATCATTTGCTAAAATAGCTCATGATTAAGAGAATTTTGATTTAAAGCAAAACCCCCAAATTTGAGTATGAACCCTAATTCTTCAATCCTCAAATTAAACATTAATAATGGAAGAAATTAGCTTCACAACAAGGAATTCATCAAACTCTATGGTTATTCTAGTCAATTTCACGACCAATTTCTATTTTCAAAGTCTAAACCCATTTCAATAATTTTAACATAGGACTCATCATCTCTATCTAGATTCTAATAATTCTAAGCATAGAATAGGAATTTGGGAAGGAAAATGACCGAGACTAGGGTTATAGATCTTACCGCCAAGAAGAATAAGTCATCAAGTAGCTCTATTCCGCCAATAAGTGCTTAGAAAAGTAATGAGAAGAAGTGATAGGGTTCAGGGGTTTTAACTTGAGAAAAGGGAAATAATTCTACCCGACTACGGTTGCAGCGTTCAGGGAACCGCTGCAGCACATGTGCTACGGTGCCCAGAAGGATCGCCATGGCGGTATCTACCAAAAATAATCAGGCCGCTATAGCGGCAAGCATACTGCTACGGCGGCTAGTCGCTAAATCCTTCCGTCTACTATAGCTATCCCCCAAGTGCTATAGCATGACCGCTACGGCAGGTATAATACCACTGCAGCACCTACACCAGAACTAAAGAATTTTAGTTTTGAAAAATCTCATCCCGAAATACGACAATCACCCGACGCGCCAGAAATACCAAATAAACATGCAAACACATATAAAAACATGCTATGAACGGACCCATGGCCTTGAATTTCCCAATGGATATCTATTTGACCAAGTCAACCCCCAATGGCCTAAAGCCAAGCTCCCAACCCAAGTTTCAAAACGCTCTCAATTCCATTGGGAACTGAACCGAACACACTACCAAGTCATAAATGATTGTCCGAACCACTCGAAATTGATGGAATTCCGAAAAAGGTCCGTTTACTCAAAACTCAACTTTGGGCCTAATGAATTCCACTTTGAGGCTCAAACCTCCAAAAGTTACCCTAAAACCCGCTCGATGACCTAGGGAAAGGTCAACAGGGCTAAAAGGGTCATTAGTACTATAACTTCCAATTGGGTCGTTACACTATGATATAGGGGAAATGCTGTCCAATTACTGTTAGCTCACCCAATAGTTTAATTTGACCTTATTAGTGTTTAAACGACTTAGCCTTAGTGTGAGTCATATTGAATGTTCTTGATCTTCTTATGATGTTATTGATCTTGTTCTATGGTTATTGATATATCTTGTTATTGTTGGTCTAATCTTCTGGTCTTTGGTCCTTCAAGGTGAGATATGTCGATGATGCTAGCTCCACAATGGTAATTGGAGGTATACCACCCTTACGTCGCTCTGATAGATTTATAATATTTCTTTGTGCTCTCATGCATGTTTTATATATGTATATATGTATCTATTTTATGACACCGTGTCGCGCTATTGTCGGCTGGGTACGGCACCTATTGTGCACACCACTGAAGTTGGGTACGGTATGTTGATGATACCACAAAGAGTGGCTTAATAATGATGATTTAGCCCCATAGTGTGGCTTATATATATGTATGAAAATGTTTTTTCTTTTGAAGGAAAACATACATGTCATCCGCCTTCAGAGGCATAAAAATATGTAGGTTGTTTCTCTATTATCCCATGTTAGTTTCATGTCTTCATTATGGTGTTCTTCATGTCTTACATACTCGATACATTATTTGTACTGATGACCTTTTGTTTGTGGACGCTGCGTCATGCTCAAAAGTAAACGATTCACATCCTTAGGTTGCCTTCTTAGCGCTTATACTAGAGCGCTTCACTTGTTCCTGAGTTGACTTCTAGCTTGGTACGATTCTTTGTGTACATTTGGGTATCGCGGGGTCCTGTCCCATCCTTATTATGTTTTTCACTCTAGTTGAGGCTTGTAGATAGATATGTACGGTTAGATGATCTATGGCCTTCTCGGCCTATATATTGTTGTATTATTATTTTGTTAGCTTTGTTGGCTTGTATACTTAGGTTCAGCTTGATGACGTACGCGTGTTTGTGTGTGTGTGCATGTATATATATATATATATATATATATATATATATATATATATATATACATATTGGGCTTATGTCTCTCTCATCTTATGGTATCATTAGTCAACAGGTTGTTCGATAATAGCCCATACTTACGTATGATTATGTAATGCATGTATGTCCTGTGGTGCTCGGTATGTTAGATCCGAGTGCCCGTCATGGCGTTCCGATTGGCTTGTGACAAAGTGGTATCAGAGCAGTTTGTCCTAGGGCTATCTACGACCCGTGTCTGGTAGACTCTTTTTTATGGATGTGTAGTGCACCACACTTATAAACAAGAGGCTGCGGGGCAGTTAGGATGGTTGACTTTCCATCTTATCCTAGATCATGCCATAGAGCCATATTATGATAATTCCCTTTTCCTAACCATGTGTTGTAATTTCAGTAATGCCTATGATGAGGAAAGCTTCAGCGGCCCAGAAGGGCAAGTCGGTGGTAGGTAGGAGAACTGGTCGGGTACCACATGTAGATGTTGAGATTGGCGAGTCCCAGAATGAGCTTCCGTCTTAGACCTCTCATACTCCGCCCAGTCAAGAGGAGCATAAAGGAGCTCCAGTCCCAACTCCAGCTCTAGCACTCCCAGTTCCTTCATTTGATGCCTCCGGCTAGGAGATGCGAAAGGCTATTTCGTTGTTGAATAAGTTAGTAACTGCTCAGGCCCAACATCAGGGTATGGTTTATCGTGATAGGGCTGTTGCTGCCACGGTTTGAGATATTATTAATTTAGACCCTCCAGAATTCTTTGGATCGAAACCAGATGAGGACCTGCAGAATTTTATAAATGGGATGTTGAGGACGTTGCGGGTGATGCATGCTTCAGAAACTGAGACAATAGAATTGGATTCCTATAGACTACGGGATGTTGTTGTTCACTGGTGTAAGATATAGGTGCCATCTAGAGGGATTAATGCACCCTGAATCGGGTGGCAGGAGTTCACAGATACCTTTCTTCGACTTTATTTACCGCCCAGAGATTCGAAAGGCCCGAGATGATAGGTTCCTGAACCTTATACACAGAAGCATGAGTGTTCGGGAGTACAATCTCATCTTAATTCATTGTCTAGACATGCTCCAGTTGCTGTAGCTGAGATGGAGGATCGGGTTCACTAGTTTGTGAGAGGTTTGGGACCACATTTGATTGATGACTGCACGATAGCCTCACTCTAGACGAGCATGGATATATCCTGCATTCAAGCACATGCTTAGAATATTGAGGAGCATAAGTAGCAGCAGAGGGATGAGCGTGAGAATAACAGAGGATAGAGTAAGAAAGTTAGATCTTCAGGTTTTATCATTGAGTTTAGAGGTGGTCTGAGGCAACAGTATCCTAGGCATTCAGCCCATTTAGCGGCTACTGCGCCTCCATAGTCCGCAAGTCAGAGATTTGATCGATCTACTTATTCAGGACCAGGTCAGAGTTCCAGAGCCTCAAGTTCTCAGTATAAAGATGATACAGGCTAGAGAAGGCCACCGTTATCACGATATACTCAATGGTGTAAATTACATGCTCGATAGTTCCGTTTGGGTTCAGATGTTTGGTAGGCTTGCGGTCAACCAGGCCATATTATGCGTGAGTGTCCATCAAGAGGTGCTAGAGGGTTAGTTCAGTCCACAGGTTCAACAGCTGGTTCATCATTATTTGTACGCCCTCCGGAGAAAGGATCTCAAGCATCAGCTGGTCGTGGTAGAGGTAGAGGGGGAGCCTCTAGCTCCAGCGGTGCTCAGAACTGCATTTATTCATCTGTTGGTCAATAGGATCTCGAGTCTTCGCCTGATGTTATTACAAGGATATTATCAGTATCTTCTCATTATGTAGATGTGTTGATAGATCCAGGTTCTATGTTGTCGTACGTTACTTCTCTTATTGATGGTCAGTTAGGGGTAAAACCCAAGATGATTAAATCTTTTGAGCTACACTCGTTGGTGATCTAGTGATAGATAAACAGGTATTCAGAGATTTTGTAGTTATAATGCGATTGTCAGACTATGGCAGATTTGATTGAGTTAGATATGGTAGACTTCGATGTCATTATGGGTATGGATTGGTTGGCCTCTTGTTATGCAAATGTCGATTGTAGAATGAAAATGGTTCGATTTTAGTTTCCAGGAGAGCCAGTTTTAGAGTAAAAGGGCAATACAGCATCGCCGAGAGGTAGGTTTATTTTATAACTTAAGGCAAGGAAGATGATTGCCAAATTTTTTATTTATCATATAGCCCGGGTTCAGGATGCATAAGCAAAGCCACCGACTCTTCAGTCTGTTCCAGTGGTTAATGAGCTTCCAAATGCATTTTTGGACAAGCTTCTAGATCTTCCAACAAAGTGAGAGATTGACTTTGTCATCGACCTATTACCAGATACTCACCGATATCTATTCCTCCTTATAGAATTGCGCCTGCTGAGTTGAGGGAATTGTAGGAGCAGTTGAAGGATTTTCTTGAGAGAGGCTTTATCAGGCCTAGTACGTCACCGTGGGGAATACTAGTGTTATTTGTGAGGAAGAAAGATGGTTCCTTGCGAATGTGTATTCATTATAGGCAGTTGAGTAAGGTAAGAACAAAGAATAAGTATCCACTTTCGAGGATTGATGATTTATTTGATTAGTTGCAAGGTGCTAAATTGTTCTCGAAGATAGATTTGAGATCAGGTTATCATCAGGTGAGGGTTAGAGAGAAAGACATTGCCTAGACAGCTTTCAAAACAAGGTATAGTCACTTCGAGTTTCGTGTAATGTCGTTTAGGTTGACTAATTCCCTGCCTGTATTTATCGATTTGATGAACAACGTATTTAGACCCTTCCTAAATCTGTTCGTGATTGTGTTTTTTGATAATATTCTAGTATACTCTAGATCTGAGGCGGAGCATGCATATCATTTAAGTGTTGTCCTCAATGTTTTTTAGACTCAAACGTTGTATGCAAAGTTCTCTAAATGTGAGTTTTGGTTGGACTCTATGACTTTTCTGGGGCATATTATTTCAGATGAAGGTATCAGGATGGATACGCAGAAGATTGAAGCCGTGAAGACTTGGCCGAGACCCACAACACTCATGGAGGTTCGTAGTTTTCTAGGTTTGGCAGGCTATTACAGGAGATTCGTAGAGTGGTTTTTTCTTCCCTTTATGCACTACTGATGAAGCTAACTCAGAAATCAGCTATGTTCTAGTGGACTAATACTACTGAGCGCAATTTTCAGGAGTTCAAGAACAGATTGACTTCAACACCAGTTTTGACACTTCCGGAGGGGTAGGCAGGCGATGTCATTTATTGTGATGCTTCAGGTGTTGTGTTAGGTTGTGTGTTGATGCATCACGGAAAGGTTATAGGTTACGCTTCGAGGCAGTTGAGAAAGCACGAGAAGAACTGCCCGACCCATGATCTAGAGTTAGCCGCGGTGATTCATGCATTGAACATGTGGATTCACTACTTATATGGCGTCCATGTTGAAATCTATACAGACCATTAGATCCTTAAGTATATCTTCAAGCAGAAGGAGTTTAATCTGCGTTAGAGGCGTTGGTTAGAGCCATTGAAAGATTATGATATTAATAACTTGTATCATCCTTGAAAGGAAAATATAGTAGCCGATGCACTTAGCCTTAGATCCATGGGTGGGTTATCTTATGTAGTTCGTGAGCTTTAGTAGTTAGCTAGCCTAGGAGTTCAATTATTAGACTCAGGCGATGTAGGGGTTGCTATTCAGGATTCAACAGCCTCATCTTTAGGGGCCGAGGTTAAGGAGCGCCAGTATAAGGAACCTATGTTAGTCCATTATAGAGATACAACTCCTTAGAAGGAGTAGACACCATTTGAGATTACTATAGATGAAGTCCTCAGATGTCGAGGCAGACTGTGTGTTCCCGATGTTGCATGATTACGTTGTCAGATATGGGAGAGGCTCATTATTCCCGTTATTCTATTCATCTGAGACTACGAAGATGTATCATGATATTAGAGAAGTTTATTAGTTGGATGGAATGAAGAAAGACACAACAGAGTTTGTTACCCAGAGTTCTAATTGTCGACAGGTGAAGATTGAGCATCAGAAGCCTAGTGGATTATTGCAGGCTATCGAGATTCCGACTTGGAAGTGGGAATAAATTAATATGGATTTCATTACAAGCTTGCCTCGTTCTCAGCATAAGTTCGATTCCATATGGGTAATTGTTGACAAACTTACAAAATCAGCCTATTTTCTACTCATCAGGACTACTTATACAGTAGAAGATTATGCGAAGCTTTATATCAAGGAAATACTATAACTTCATGGTGTTCCGATATCTATTATCTCCTACAGGGATGCATAATTCACAGCTAACTTCTGGAGGTCCTTCTAGAAGGGTTTGGGCAGGTGTGTTTTAGCACAGCATTCCACCCCTAGACAGACAGGTAGGCTGAGCGTACGATTCAGACACTTGAGGATATGCTACAGGCATGTGTGATAGAATTCAGAGGTAGCTGGGATGATCAATTACCACTTATCAAATTTCCATATAATAATTGCCACGACCTAATCGGAGAGCCATGACTTGCATCTCATATCCACACCTAAGTGGGCCATTGTGCTAGCTAATATATCGCATAGTCTGCAGGGGACACAAGCCCGAAAGAGCTATACATATATATATGTACGTTATCAAATTGGGCCCATGTACTCGAGCCGACAAGGCTACCAAAATAATGATACACCACAAGAGGAACCGAAAAGGTCACAAAACATCTAGCTGTACATATTTGTCTACGAGCCTCTACTGGAATGCATAACATAATAAGGACGGGACAGGACCCCGCCATACCTATCTGTACATAAAAGAACCATACCAACTAGACAGCGACTCCGGAACAAATGGGGTGCTCTTACACCGACGCTGAGATGGCAGCCAACGAGTCTGAATCGTCTCTTTGTCTACCTGTGGGCATGAACGCAGCGTCCACAAGAAAAAGGACGTCAGTACGAATGATGTACCGAGTATGTATGGCATGAGTAACAATATAATGAAATTATGAAAAGAACATAAGATAAAAGGGATAAACTTGTACCTCTTAAGGCAGATATCATGCATGCTTAGCTTTAAAAAACATTTTCATACATATATAATACAAGTGTTAGTGCAGTGGAACGTGTAGCCCGATCCATAAATGTAAGTGCTGCAAAACGTGCAGCCCGATCCATATATGTTAGTGCTGCGTAACGTGCAGCCCGATCCATATATCATATCATCCCGCATCCGGGGCATCCTGCATCCAGGGTAACATCATAATCTCCCCACTGCAGTAGTGTGCACATCTATGTGCCTGCCCGGCCGACTATAGCGCGACGTGGTGTAAGAAAATACATACATATATATAAAGTATGCATGAGAGCCCTAATAAAAGCTATAACTCTATAGGAGTGACGTAAGGTCGGTAAACCTTTGATCATCATTATGGAACTATGATCATGAACATATCTCACCTTGAAAGAACCAAATCATAAGATGAGATCAACATCAGGGAATAACATCAATAATCATAAAACAAGCTCAATAATAACATAAGAACATTAAGAACTATAAACTTTGGTATCTTTAGAAATGGACTCATTATCATCATCACCATGAAGAGCACTTGTCAACAATATCATAAGAACCTTGAGAATCATGAGCTACTAGCATTTTTGGGAATAGGGATATTGAGGATATCATGTATAGGCTCACAACAAAGGAATCATGCCTTAAGAAATAAAGGGTTAGCCTTAACATACCTTATCGTCTCCTTAACTACTCAACGCCTATCATTCCATGCTTGTAAATCTACATTCAAGATGTTCACACTAAGGGCAAGTCATTTAAACGCTTACAAGGTCAAATAAGATTAATAAATGAGCTAACGAAAATTGGGCAGCATTTCCCCTTATATCTTCTATCACCTCAACATATACAACAGTCTTACAATAACAACAACAAGCTTACAGAATTCCTTAAATACTCCTTTCACTGTCCATATAAAGAATACACACCAAACAACCCAAAGTATACCAATAAACAATAACAATATACACATTATTTCTTCCTAACCAAGGAGTATAATCCCATCAACACACCAACAACATTAGATATTACTCATATTCATGGAAATTAACTTAACAATTCAGCCACAAGATGCTCAAAATAGTTCTTGAACTCAACATAGTTCCTAACTCATGTTTGGACTTCTCATCACCTTTTCTTTCTTTAATCAAGTTGCATAATAATCAAACAACATCAATAATATCATACCCAAGAAATTACATTCAAATCCATCCAAAACTTCTTTTCAAATTCAATTCATAGCCAACAACTACAACACAACATTTTATGACTTTTCCCCATAACTCTTTCCACTATGGAGACTTGCTAAACCTTCAAATCAACTTAACATAAGAGATAGGATGAATAAAATACCTTGTAGTTGAATAACTCCAACTCATACAACTTGTTCCAAGACCAAGTTCACCACTACTCCATGGAGAAGCAAGAACAAATACTTTTTATGAACTAGTTGAGGGTTTTGGAGTTTGATCTTCTATTAAAATGATTTGGGGAATCATGGATGTTAGAGGAAACTTAGAGAGACATTAGGGATTTATTTCGGTGAAAAATGAGGCGCAAGTCATGGGGAAATCAATATATGGGCAATGTCCAGCGACTCTGGAAAATTCGGGCAAAGTACGTGTTACTGTTCATCCCATACTTTCAAGAACGTGCTACTATTCATCCCATACTTGCGCGGGGGGGATGGGGGGGGGGGGGGGAATTTTCAACTTTCTTGAAAGTTTGGGTAAGGTATGTCTAAAATATACGGGACTTACATTTTTATACGGACTGTACTTTGTCCCATATTCCTCCGAATTGCGATATGTCAGTTGCATTGGAAAGAAGACTCACTGAACTTCAATTTACATGTTATGGATTCCGTAACTCCTCATATACTAGGAGATATACCTCTCTCATGTTGGACCAAAATTTCTTGTTGAAGTTCTGCCATGTTTTTTCAAGGTTTTGACAAACTTAATTCCTTCAATTCGCTTGATCCCGAAACCTTTAGACACTTTCGTAACACTTGTTAAAAGTGTTCTTTAAACATTTAAGGGTTCCATGACCTCTTCGGGCTTACGTTAGTTTACTTACACCACAAATGGCATGAAACTTTTCGAGGTGTAACAATAATAGCTATCATTTCAGTATCCAGATGGCCCCCGTATGAGGCTTTATATGGGCAAAAGTGTAGGTCACTTATCGGATGGTTCGAAGTTGGCGAATCTAAGTTAATAGGGCCAGATTTGATTTGGCAAGCAGTGGAGAAGATCAATCTCATGACCCAAACCGGAGGGCCGCGACAGACACCCAAGACCCTACTTGGCTGAGTGCCACACTACTATTCCAACCAGGATTCACAACTTTTGGTGAACCTTTAATCTACGCAATGGCGCTCCGTTATGTAAAAAAAAAATTTTCAATAAAACTCTTTCGTCAAATTAGGGACTTCTCCCTTATCGTTAATTCAAGAAAACCTTTAGTCATAATAAAATCTTTAAAAATAAAGCATAAAAACACATCGACCTATATGGTCGCTTTACACAACTGTTGACATCTCGACGCACTATCCACATGACACTATCTGCAAAAGTCTCTAACATACACGAGATACCATAACATAAGTACTCTGGCTCAGCAACACTCCGAACTGAGATGGAGCTCACCAATCCAGCTGATAGCCTGGGAACATCCTATAACCAATGCCCTCTACTCATCTGTATACACCTGTGTGGCATGAAACAAAGCGTCCACAACAAAGGACGTCAGTACGAACAATGTACTGAGTATGTAAGGCATGACTAACAACATAATAAGAAATATAGAACACAATAGGGAATAAAGATGACCTGTACATTTGATTGCCTCTTAAGTCGGATATCATACATGCAACTTTAACCTTTTTAAATCAATATGTACATAAAATCATTGAAGACATCTGAGACATTCCAATGAATGTGCAAAGATAAATAAATCATTACGGCTAAATAAAAAAAACCACATATATCTATAGAAATGCCACAACATAGGCCACATCGTCACCCCTAAAAACATCACATCATAGGCCACAGTGTCACCCCTGTAAACTGTGCCTTATATATATAAACATCACATCATAGGCCACATCGTCACCCCTTGTCAATTGTGCCTTATATATATAAACATCACATCATAGGCCACAACGTCACCCCCTGCCAACCGTGCCTCATATATATATAAATATCACATCATAGGCCACAGCGTTACCCCTGTCACTTGTGCCTTTTACATATAAACATCGCATCATAGGCCACGGCGTCACCCCTTATCAATTGTGCCTTATATATATAAGCATCATATCATATGCCACGGCGTCACCCTCTTTCAATTGTGCCTTATATATATAAACATCACACCATAGGCCACAACGTCACCCCCTGTAAATTGTGCCTTATATATATAAACATCACGTCATAGGACACTGGATCACCCCCTATCAATTGTGTCTTAGATTTATAAACATCACATCATAGCCCACAGCGTCGCCCCTATCAACTGTGCCTTACATATATAAACATCACATTATAGGCCACAACGCCATCCCCTATCAATTGTGCCTTATATATGTACATAAAGAATGAGGATGAGTGCAGTGGATAAGCAAAATGAAATAATAGAACTTGGTAATGTCGGTAATCTCCGATTTATATCGTAGAATAATCATCATCGCTCTATCTCACCTTCAGGAAACAATTATTATAAGGTGAGACCATCAACAATGAATAAATCGAGAAAATCATGAAATAAGCTTAATAATCTCATAAAAGCATTGATCTCATAACTTGAGACTTTTAACCATAAAATCATCATCATCATAATTATCTTAGAAAATATTCTCATCTTTGACATCATCATTATCATCATAAAAAAAAACATGTTCATCGCTATTATCCTAAGAGCTTATAGAATCATAAATCTCTAGTTTGGACAAATACGGGCATTTTTGAAAATATTTATGGATTATCGGGAAAGGCATCATGCCTTGGAGTCATAAACTTCTATCTTTTGAAAACAAAGAAGTTATGGAAGCATTCGTACCATAGGGATCATGCCTTTGAAAGAAAGGAACGAGCCTTAACATACCTGATTGATCTCTTACGAATTAATGCTTATTCTCCTGAACTTGCAAATCTACACTCAAGAGAAATTATACTACCATTAGACTTATTGTCATATGCCTATCTCAAGTCCTTAAACAAACTACTTTTGAATCTGCAAAAATTCAGGCAGTATCTCCCCTGTTTGTATGCCTAGCCTGAAATCACAATCCAGCAACCAACAACAACAACAACAATACTAACATCAACAACAATATTATCAATACCAATATATTCCATAAAACATCCCACGTGATGTTTTTCAACATACAACAACAATATACACTTCCTTTCTTCCCAATCAAGGAGCATAATCTCATCAACACACCAACAACATTAGGTTCCATATCTATACATGTAAATCATCCCAGCCACAGGGTCACAACATGTTAAAAACAGTCCATAAACACAACAACTACAACACGACACTTTATGACCTTTCCTCCAAAACTATTTTCACTTTTAAGATTTGCTGAACCTTCAAATCAACTCAACATAAGAGATACGATGAAGAACATCCATTATACTTGAATAAATTCAGCCACACCAACTTCCTTCAAGACCAAACTTTCCATAGCATCAAGTCAGAGCAAGGACAATCACCGTTTGTGGACTAGTTTGGTGTAATCTTGTTAAATTCTTGATTTAATGGACTATAAATGTTTGGCGGTTGTGTTGGGAAGTTTCTAGGACCATTGAGAATGTAAAATACTGAAAACATGGAGTTAATTGGGTATTTATACCCCTCATAAGTTGGTTCCACCGACATGCCCAAGTGGGACCCGCGAAAGCCATTTGGCAGCTTGGAGTCTTTATCTTAAAATGGTCATAATTCTTGATCCCGATATCGTATTAGGGTCCACACACTATGGTTGGAAAGATCTTTCAATTACATACAACTTTAATATTTTGTGTGTTTCTAAATTCCAAACTTATGATAGCATTTTTGCCCCTCCCAGTCAAATCATCCGAAAACGTATCCTTAAATCATCCTTTTGGAGGGCTTATGCCCATATTTGGCTTAAGGGTCCTTCTTAAGATTTTCTCAACTTCCCATGTACTACTCATATCAATTTTCATATGTCCTTTATAAAACCCCGACATGTGAGCCCCACCTTAGCTTACGGTTACGAGGGCTATTCATCAAGTAACGTGTTAACTGATTTACTCCATACGGTCTGCAAATGTCATATATATATATATATATATATTCTTATACTCAGATCATATAATCTTCATCCCTAATCCTTGTATATCTTTGCTCTCCCTTGAGCTCATACTATGCCGTCCACAGTCTTGGTAACACGAAATTTTTCGGGGTGTAACATGCTTCCCCCCTTAGAAACATTCGTCCTCGAATGTTTATACTAGTCTTGTACTCTGTCCCTAATCCAATGTTCTGGTACATCCCCTTATCGAATCATTCTTCCCGTTAACATATCGCATTTATTCGTACCATCGCCATAACAGGTCTCCGTTGGTTATTTACTCACTCTTTCCTACGCTTACTTCTATCCTTCTTGAAATCTTGTCATCCATTCCCTGACTTTTAACCTGTTTAAATCCGCCCATACCCTTCATAGACTTCTACTGAATTTACTAACATCATAGGTTTACAGACCTTTGTCTACTATTGTAGCTAATCTCTTTGCTCTTGAAACTCATAAGTCGGAAAACATGCTTCTGAAGAAATCATTAACATACCTGGATACCGAACCACAGTGCTTCTGGCCTCTTAACTGAGGTCTGAACCAACTATGTGTTACACCTCAAAAAAAATTTCCGTTGGTACGTAAGTGAACGAACTAGTGATAAGTATGAGTGCATGAGGTCCATGAGCAAGAAACGACGTATGATGACCTTAGGCGAGATTTCGAAGGTATCCGATGTGAGATGAGAAAGTTGGCTAAGTTAAGATGAGATATAAGGTGAACAATGCATGTGCACGGACGTGGGTGATTAAAATGAGAAGTCTAAGAGATATGAAAAGTTGCAGATTTGAAATCTGCCCAGTGGTGGTAAAGTGCAAAATACGGACCGTAAATTGGTATACGGTCCGTAAACTGGCAGTCGTAAATTACCATGCAAGACTTTGACTATCTGCCCAGTTGAGAAATGGTAAAATACGACCAGGAGGACGGACCGTAAAGTGATTTATGGCCCGTAAACCATGGTCGTAAATCACCATGCATGCAGCCAAAGTTTCTGGTTCTGGAAATGGTTAAAGACGTCCACGAGGGACGGTCCGTAAAGTGGAATACGGACCGTAAACCTCCATAGACGACCACTTTTCACCCAACACAGATTTTTGCAATTCATTAAATAAGGGAACCAACACTTATTTTATTTCATTACAACATTACACCACTTCTCTCTAAAACCTCTCTCTACATTTAGTATACAAGTTTTCAAGGATATTTAAGGATAAACCACATAAAACAAGGTGAATAAAGAGTAATAACATCATCAAAGATCATCTAGGTCAAGAAATCCAAATGGAGAAAAACTAGGGTTTTGCTCAAAGTGGAGTATTATTAATCAAAGCTTGTTACTACAACTTCTAAGGTAAGATTCATGATTTTTACATGATGTTTAAGGTATTGAAGAGTTGAAATACATGGATTGTAGAAAATATGGTCAAGTAGGTCATGAATGATGAATAGTGACATTTTGAGGAATAATTTGAATTGAATCATGAATGTTGTCGTGTTGTGATATGAATGCATTATAAATGGTACTAAGATCATGAACTAGACACTTTAGACGAATGGACAAAGTTGGATGTTATCACCATGAATATGGGTGAATTAGAGGCAAATTAAGGAATCTAGATAATGTGGATAATGTGAATGACTAATGGCCATTGTTATGATATTTATGAAGGTATAGACGCTAGCATTGGAAGGAAGCGTGCAAGTGTAGAATAGTCCGACGAAAAGGTATGTAAGGCTAACCCTTCTTTCATAAGGCATGGTTCCTTGGCCAAACTCTTAAATCCTCTATATGAGTATGTTGTATTCAAACGATTGACACTCCGAGCTCATAAGCTCACGATCCTCGATATGTGCTACGATTGTACTACGCACCCCATATGCCGAGTAAGCATAAGATGTAGATGTAGCGAAAATGATGATGATAGGGATGATGATGATAATAATAATGATGCTAAAGGTGCCTACGGGCTATTATACTTACATGTACCTATGAAGGGCTATAATGACACCCCGAGCTTATAACGCCGGGTAGGATATATGTATATGAATATGTATAAAGTATGTATATGATTACGAAATGCGCGCACACCTCTGTAGATGGTACGGATAACCCTGAAGCCTTGGTAGGGCCAGGTATGAGTAACCTTGAGCCTTAGTTGGCCAAGTATGTATGAAATACCGATCCTATGAGGTCGGGTATGCTATGTAAATGCTATGTATATGAAATGACTATGTATATAATATGAATATGAATGTGATAAGACTATGTATAAGAATACGAATAAGGACATGTATACGAATATGAGCACAAGTATGGTACGAGTACTATTATGGAATACGGATGATGACGTAGGTGTACAAATACGTATGAAAAATGGAAAGTCCTACTAAAGGCAGGTAAGCGCTATAACGATGATATTATTGTCTCGCCCCTCCTATGATATTTCATATGTTGTTCATGATGCTTATTTATTGATGTTGCTCATGCTTTACATACTCAGTACATTCTTCGTACTGACGTCCTTTTGTTTGTGGACGTTGCGTCATGCCCGCATGTGCACAGGGAGACAGACTTGATCCATAGCTGCCTATTCGGAGATTTCATAGAGAGCTCTATTTCCTTCGGAGCCATATCTTTTGGGTAGTCATTGTTTTGTGTTTAATATTATGGGCATAGCGGGGTCCTGTCCCGCTAATGTGATATGTTATACTCTTAGAGGCTCGTAGACATGTGTGTGTGTGGATAGATGTGTTTGGCCTTGTCGGCCTATGTTTTGTATATCATTTTGTCGGCCACGTTGGCCCATGTACATTGATGTGGCATAGATGCCTATGATGATATAAATGTGATGTTGTCCAAATGGGACTAGTTGACGAATGAATGGAAATGCATGTATAATTATGTGGCTCACCTAGATGTAAGCATAAGAGTAAGCTAAGAGGGTGCCCGGGTGGGCTAGCACCGGGTGCTCGTCGCGGCCCGAGTCGGGTCGTGACAAAATGGTATCAGAGCAGTTCAGTCGTAGGGTGTGTCTACGAGCCGTGTCTAGTAGAGTCTTGGTTATGGGTGTGTTTCACGCCACACTTATAAATAAGAAGCTGCGGACATTTTAAGAATAAATGGCCTTCTTTCTTCATAAGAATCGTGCGATAGAGCTATGATGTAGGATTTTCTTGCTCCTAAATCGTGTGTTGTGTATTTCAGAGATGCCTAAAAAGGGAAAGACTACAGGAGCCCAAAAGGGCAAGACGGTGGCAGAGAAGCGGGCTAAGAAAGCACCGCCACCGGTAGTAGAGGAAAGTGAGTCCCAGGGTGCGGCTCAATCTCAGTCCTCCCAGACAGTGCCCGTCTCTGAGGAGCGTGAGGGAGCCTCAGCCCCAGCTCCAGCACCTCCAGCTCCTCCACCAAATGCTTCGGGCCAAGATGTAAAAGAGACCATCACTTTATTGACTCAATTGGTTGCGCCCAGGCTCAGAGGCACAGTTCAGGGTATAGTGATAGGGCTGTTAGTGCAAGAGCCCGTGATTTCATTAGTTTGAACCCTCCGGAATTCTTTGGGTCAAATCCGGAGGAGAATCCTCAGGATTTCATCGATGGTATGCTCAGGACGCTCCGATTGATACATGCTTCAGACACCGAGTCGGTAGAGCTAGCGTCATATAGATTGAGAGATGTCTCGATCCAGTGGTATACAGTATGGATGGCTTCACGGGGAGCCAATGCACCTCCCCCGGTATGGCAAGAGTTTGTTGATGCTTTTCTCCGTCATTATATGCCTCCAGAAGTTCGGCGAGCAAGGGCCGATAAATTCTTGAACTTGAGGCAAGGAAGCATGAGTGCCCTAGAGTATAGCCTCCATTTTAACTCCTTGGCCAGGTATGCTTCGGCTATGGTAGCAGATATGGGCGACAGGGTACACAGATTTGTAAAGGGCCTAGGGCCCCATCTGATGAACAAATGCTTGACTGCGTCCCTTCAGGACGGTATGGATATTGCCCGCATTCAGGCACATGCTCAGAACTTAGAAGAAAGCCTATAGCAGCGGAGAAGTGAACGTGAACAGGATAGGGGACATAGAAAGAGGGCCAGATCTTCGGGCCCAATAAGTGAGTCCAGAGGCGGACACAGGCAACAGTTCCCTAGACATTCAGGCTATTCTATGACCAGTGCACCTCCACGGTTTTCAGGCCAGAGCCTTGATAGATCTACTCATCCCGGGAAGAGTCAGAGTTATTCGGGGTCCTAGTTTAGAGGTGATTCAGGCCAGTCAAGGCCACCTATACCACGATGTTCCCAGTGTGGGAAGTCGCATTGGAGTCAATTCCGATTGTGTTAAGATGTTTGCTATCCATGTGGGCGACCAGGCCATATTATGCATGATTGCCCCTTAGTACATGGTAGAGGTAGGACCCAACCATCAGGGTCGGTAGCCGGATCTTCGACATCTGTGCGCCCTACGGGGCCAGGTTCACATGCGCCAGTCGGCCATGGTAGAGGTAGAGGCAGAGCTCCCAGTACTAGCGGTCCTCAGCACCGTATTTATGCCTTGGCTGGACGCCAAGATCTAGAGTCTTCTCCTGACGTGGTCACAGGTATATTATCGGTATTCTCTCATGATGTATATGCTTTGATTAATCCGGGCTCTACGTTATCATATGTTACTCCTTATATTGCGGATCAATTTATAGTTGAGCCAGAGTCGATCAAACCTTTTGAGGCGTCCACACCCGTGGGTGAATCAGTAATAGCTAATCGAGTATATAGGGATTGTATAGTCACGATTTGTGACTGTCATACCATGATTGATTTGCATGAGCTAGAAATGGTAGATTTTGATGTTATTATGGGCATGGATTGGTTGGCTTCTTGTTATGCCAATGTTGATTGCCGAATGAAGATGGTTCGTTTCCAGTTTCCGGGAGAACCAGTCTTAGAATGGAAAGGGAATGCGGCATCACCAAAAGGTAGATTTATTTCTTATCAAAAGGCAAGGAAGATGATCACGAAAGGATGTATTTATCATCTAGTGCGAGTTCAAGATGTAGAAGCTGAATCGCCGACCCTTCAGTCAGTTCCCGTATTGAACGATTTTCCGGATGTGTTCCCGGAAGAGCTTCCAGGCCTTCCTCCCGAACGGGAGATTGATTTTACCATTGATGTGTTGCCAAGCACCACACCTATATCTATTCCTCCATATAGAATGGCACCCGCAGAATTGAAAGAGTTGAAGGAGCAATTGAAGGACTTGCTTAATAAAGGCTTCATTAGGCCTAGTTCATCCCCATGGGGAGCGCCCGTATTGTTCGTCCGAAAGAAAGATAGATCCCTGAGAATGTGCATTGATTATAGGCAATTGAATAAAGTAACGATTAAGAATAAATATCCTCCCCTAAGGATTGATGACTTGTTTGATCAATTGCAAGGCGCCAAATGGTTTTTAAAGATTGATTTGAGGTCCGGGTATCATCAAGTGAGGGTTAGGGAGAAAGATATCCCTAAGACAGCCTTCAGAACGAGATATGGTCATTTTGAATTCCGGGTGATGTCATTTGGGCTAACTAATGCGCCAACGGTATTTATGGATTTGATGAATAATGTGTTCTGGTCCTTTCTGGACTTATTTGTAATCGTATTCATTGATGATATTTTGGTGTATTCTACATCCGAAGCAGAACATGCGGATCATTTGCGTATTGTCCTTGGAGTTCTTCGAACTCGAGAATTGTTTGCAAAGTTTTCCAAATGTGAGTTCTGGTTGAACTCAGTGGCATTTTTAGGGCATATTGTGGCAGCCGATGGTATTCGAGTGGATAGTCAAAATATTGAGGCCGTGAAAACTTTGCCAAGACCCACAACTCCTACAGAGGTTCATAGCTTTCTGGGCTTAGCAGGTTATTACAGGAGATTCGTTGAAGGTTTTTCCTCTATTTCTGCACTACTCACAAAGTTGACACAAAAATTAGCCAAGTTTCAATGGACAGATGCTTGTGATCGTAGCTTCCAAAAGTTAAAGGGCCGATTGACTTCTGCCCCAGTTCTGACACTTCCAGAGGTATTGGAAGGATACGTTGTGTATTGGGCTAGGCTATGTGTTGATGCAACATGGCAAGGTGATTGGGCTAGGCTATGTGTTGATGCAACATGGCAAGGTGATTGCGTATACTTCAAGGCAATTGCGGAAACATGAGCAGAATTATCCTACCCATGACTTAGAATTGGCCGCGGTGGTCCATGCATTAAAGATATGGAGACATTACTTATATGGTGTCCACGTGGATATTTACACAGATCATAAGAGTCTTCAATACATCTTCAAGCAGAAAGAGTTGAATTTGCGGCAACGACGATGGCTAGAGTTGCTAAAAGACTATGATGTTGAGATCCTGTACCACCCCGGAAAGGAAAATGTGGTGGCTGATGCTCTTAGCCGTAGGTCGATGGGAAGTCTAAGTGATGTACGACCATAAAAGAAAGAGATGGAGCTTCAACAGTTAGCTAGCCTAGGAGTCCGAGTAGTGGACTCAGGTAGCAGCGGAGCTACTATCCAGAATACCGCAGTCTCGTCGCTAGTGGCAGAAGTGAAAGAGCGACAATATGAGGATCCCATGCTAATGCAGTACAGAAATACACTCCCTCAGGAAAAGGAGTCATCATTTAACATTTCAGGAGACGGAGCTCTCCGATGTAGAGGAAGATTATGTGTTCCCGATGTGGCAAGTTTACGCCACCAGATTTTGAGAGAAGCTCATAGTTCCCGTTATTCTGTTCACCCCGGAGCGATGAAGATGTATCATGATCTTAAGTCTATATATTGGTGGAATTGGATGAAGAAAGATATAGCGGAATTCGTAGCTCAGTGTCCTAATTGCCAACAAGTGAAGATTGAACACCAAAATCCGGGTGGATTGTTGCAAGCTATGGAAATCCCAACTTGGAAGTGGGAAGTGATTAACATGGAATTCATTTCAGGCTTACCCCGTTCTCGACGTAAGTATGATTCCTTATGGGTGATTGTGGATAGACTCACCAAGTCAGCTCATTTCTTACCGGTCAGGACGACCTATGACAGAGGGACTATTATCTCCATGGCGTCCCGGTATCTATTATCTCCGACAGAGGGACTCAGTTTACAGCTACGTTTTGGAGGTCTTTCCAAGAGGGTTTAGGGACCCGAGTTAGCCTTAGCAAGGCATTTCATCCCCAGACCGATGGACAAGCTGAACGTACTATTCAGACTCTTGAGGATATGTTACGAGCATGTACGATAGATTTTGGAGGGAATTGGGATGATCATTTGCCACTCATTGAATTTTCTTTCAATAATAGTTATCATTCCAGCATTCAAATGGCACCATATGAAGCTTTATATGGGCGAAAGTGTAGATCCCCAATTGGGTGGTTTGAAACCGGAGAAACTAAATTGATAGGGCCAGACTTGGTCCAGCAAGCTATTGTGAAGGTCAAGCTTATACAAGATCAGTTGTTAGCAGCCCAAAGTCGTCAGAAATCCTATGCGGATAATCGTCGAAGAGACTTGGAGTTCAAAGTGAAGGATTGGGTATTCTTGAAAATGTCACCAATGAAAGGCGTTATGAGATTTGGAAAAAAGGGGAAGCTTAGTCCCCGGTATATTGGACCATCTGAGATTGTGCGCAAAATAGGCAAAGTGGCCTATGAGTTAGATCTACCTCCGGAATTGGAGTCAGTCTATCCATTATTTCATGTCTCGATGCTTCGAAAATGTGTTGGAGATCCCACTAGGATCGTCCCAGTAAATGATGTGCAAGTGACAGAGAAATTGACTTATGAAGAGGTACCCATTGCCATATTAGATAGGCAAGTACGGAGGCTTAGAAACAAAGAGGTGGCCTCAGTTAAGGTTCTATGGAGAAGCAGTAAACGAGAGGAGATGACATGGGAAGCAGAAGAAAGTATGCGATCCAAATACCCACATTTATTTCAGCCCTTGGAAGAAGCCCAAGATGAGACGTCAAGATCATAAGGTATGTATATTTCATTTTATGCTTTTGGGTCATGTGTTGCCAAAAATGTTTATGTTGTTATGTTGTGGCCCTATGTGGCATCGATATTATGGGTTGTTGTGGCAGGATGCTAGTGTCACGGCCCGAACCTGGGCCTGGATGTAACACGGCACCCGGTGCCTGACTGCATGTGACCGAGCGAACCAACTGGCTGGCTGAATCAACATGTGATACCAAAACATAACTAATTTATAAAATAAAACTAACACATGCTGATTAACTAAAAGTCTCACTGAAATATCGTAATGCGGAAATACTTAGACAATCTGAAATATATCTGACAGTAGCCTACATGGCTAAACCAAAACGATTTAACAACTGCCAACAAGGCTATCATAATAAATATCTGACTGTCTGAACTGTGTCTATGAAGCCTCTAAGAGTACTGAATGATAGAGCTGTCTATAAAATGAAATAACTGGGTAGCTGACAACGCCCCGAAGGAATGTGGGGCTCACCAGTAGCTGATACTTGCACTCCTAATTAGCTGGGTCGTCAACCTGTGTATCGTTACCTGCATCGCGAGATGCAGGCCCCCAAGCAATAAAAAAGGACATCAGTACATTTGAATTGTACTGGTATATAAAGCAACTGAAGCAATAAAAATACTGGAACTGGAACTGAAACTGAAAATTGAAAACTGAAACTGAACTAAACAGGAAAGCAAGAAGCTGAAGTACTCCCTGTTCTGGATGAAGAATCACCTGTAAAACTGTAAATATAACTGTGGCCTAGGGCCCAAATAATGTGCACAAAAACTGTGGCCTCTGGCCCAAGCAATACGTATGCATAAACTGTGGCCTAGGGCCCAAAAGTACAGATACAGGTGTTCAACATTAACAATTTACAAAACTGATTCTGGCTATAGCTGATAGCATGATAACTGCTTCTGATTATGGGACTCTTGCAAATAACTGGTTATACACTGACTGAGACTCATGTGATAATAATGCATAAGTCTATAAAGATTAAGTGTTGAGTTCATGATGTTCAAAGTGACAACCATGAACGAATTCTGTAACTGCAACCCTAGAAGATAACAGTTCTATATCATATCATGAAACTAGGCTAAACTATGTTCTGAGTCAAATTTCTGACAAGCATGAAGAATGAGGCATAGGGAGAATCATGAATATTCCCTAACATAGATAGTTAGCCTCACATACCTTAATTCCAGCCTTTGAGCGTAATACAATGTTCGTCAACCCTCTCAACTTTGATCTATATCAATACAAGTTAAAGGGATTCTATATTAGCAATAATATTCATGCTTTGGTCATCTAAGCATTTTATCAAACACTTAGTGGGCATGAAACTCTACAACCTTCATTAATGGTGTTTTCTTCACCCAATCCCCATTCTATGACTTCTATGTGATTCTACAATCTTAATTAGATGTAATTAACATCGTTCTTCATCACCCATATGAATACAACAATCCCAAGTCAACAATCCAAAAACCCTAGCATAGTTCATATAATTCTCTTTATCAAACCCATTTACTATTCTCCCAAGAACTTATCAACACTTTAATCAACATGAAACATCATAAAACTTACCTTAGTTATTGTAGGAATAAGCCTTGAGTTGAAAAGCTTCACTTGAACAAAACCCTAGTTCCACCTTCTATGAAATTTCTTGACTTGAATGGATTTGATGTGTTTCTCACACTTAGTTTTGTGAATTAATGAAGTGGATCTTTAGTTTCATTTGGATTCTTGCATGTGAAGTGTTTGGATGTCTCTAGAGAACCCTTGAGTCGTGTAGGAGAAATGGGAATGAAAAAAATGAGTTTGGGTCTCTTATTAATATCTTAAAATCTGACCCATCGGGCAATTCTACGCCCATTTTTACGGACCGTCAAACTGTTTGACGGACCGTCAAAATGGTCCGTAAAACTACCCAGCAAAAATTGAGTTTCTGTGACCATTTTACGCTGGCCTGAGTCAATTTGACGGACCGTATAATTGTTTTACGGACCGTCAAAATGAACCGTAAAACTGCCCAGCAAAACATGGTCTTCTGTGACCATTTTACGGACCGTATAACTGTTTTACGGACCGTCAAAATTTATACGGACTGTAAAAATGAAGCGTAAAACTGCCCAGCAAAATGTGGCCCTCTGTGACCATTTGACGGACCGTATAAATGTTATACGGACCGTCAAATATTCTACGGACCGTCAAATGGTCCGTCAAAATTCTTTTGCTCGGACAGTCTGTCGTATAATGGGCATAACCTTTTGCACAGATGTCCGATTGAGGCCCATAATATACCGTTGGAAAGATATTTCAAGGGGCTACAACTTTCAACAAGGAAGGTTTCCCAAATTCCAAATTAATAGAGGGGTTATGGTCGTTGGAAGGAAGACCTTCCATAAACTCGCTTGAAAACACGCCCCGTAGAGTGGCTTCCAACTTTTCTTTGCCCAAAGACATTTCTTATGACTTAATTGGTTTTAAAAAAACACTTCCTATAACCCTCATCTTGGTTTCATTATATTATCATCTTATGAGTCAAACTCTCGTCCGAAGTTACGAGGTGTTACAATATCTCCTCCTTGGGATCATTCGTCCTCGAATGATAACCATTCGGGATTCTACAAAAATTTTGCCAGAGGTTCCCCTGTAATAAGGCACTACCAACCTTTCACAACAACCCATAATATCATTGCCTCACAAGGCTACATCACAACAGCATTATACATTGGCCACACACGACCAAAAATATGAAAAGAAAGCTTACATACCTCTGACCATTGGAATTTGACTGTCTTCTGAGTCAGCATAGTCAGCGGAGCTGAGATAGAGGAGAATCCCTCAACAAAACGCCTATAATAACCTGCCAAACCCAAGAAACTTCTGATATCTGTTGCTGAGGTGGGTTTGGGCCAGTTCTTGACAGCGTCAATTTTCTGAAGGTCCACCTTAATACCTTCACCTGAAATTACATGGCCTAGAAATGCTACTGACTTGAGCCAAAACTCGCACTTTGAGAATTTTGCATAAAGCTCACGATCCTTGAGAGTCTGCAACACTATTCTGAGATGCTCTGCATGATCTGTCTCACTACGGGAATACACCAATATATCATCAATAAACACAATGACGAATAAATCAAGATAGGGCTTGAATACTCTGTTCATAAGATCCATGAAAGTTGCTGGTGCATTCGTCAACCCAAACGACATGACAAGAAATTCAAAATGACCATAACGGGTTCTGAAAGCGGTCTTCGGAATGTCAACTTCCTTAACCTTTAACTGATGGTATCCTGATCTGAGGTCAATCTTGGAATAATACTGAGCACCCTGAAGTTGATCAAATAGGTCGTCTATTCTGGGAAGAGGATACTTATTTTTAATGGTGACCTTGTTCAACTGGCGGTAGTCTATACACATACGCAAAGATCCATCCTTCTTTCGGACAAACAAGACCGGTGCGCCCCAAGGTGAGACACTTGGCCTTATAAATCCCTTATCAAGAAGATCCTTCAACTGAACTTTTAACTCCTTTAACTCTGCTGGGGCCATCCTATACAGTGGAATAGATATCGGCTTAGTGCCGGGAAGTAGGTCAATTCCAAAATCAATTTCTCTATCGGGAGGGACTCCGGGTAGGTCATCTGGAAAGACTTCTGGAAATTCACTGACAACTGGCACTGACTGAAGAGCTGGAGTCTGGGCATCTACATCCCTGACTCGAACTAGGTGATAAATACACCCCTTGGAGATCATCTTTCTGGCTCTAAGGTAGGAAATAAATCTACCCCTAGGTGCTACTGAATTACCTTTCCATTCTATAAGTTCATCGGGAAAATCAAATGTCACAGTTTTGGTTCTACAACCCACAGAGGCATAACAGGACTCTAACCAATCCATACCCATAATCACGTCAAAATCTACCATCTCTAATTCTATTAAGTCTGCTATGGTGCTGCGATGGTAGATTAACACTGGACAACCTCTATAGATACGCCTAGCTATAACTGATTCCCCAATTGGTGTGGATACTTCGAAAGGTTCTTGCAACTTTTCGGGCTCTATCCCAAATTTCTTAGCAATATACGGGGTTACATAAGATAGAGTGGATCCTGGGTCCATAAGAGCGAATACATCGAAGGTGAAGACTGTTAGCATACCTGTGAGAATATCTCCACGAGCCTCTGTATCCTGGCGACCTGACAGTGCATACAGACGATTCTGACCACCACTCGTATTACCGGGCTTTGCTGCTCCGCGCCCCTGCTGGGCTTGGAAAGTTCGGGGAGTTGCTGAATTTGTGGACTGAGCTACATTATTGTTACCTCCGGTATTCCGTCTTGCGGACGGACAATCCCGCAGAAAATGACCCGGCTGACCACACCCAAAACAACCATCCATGCCCAAACGGCATACTCCTGAATGTTTCTTACCACAAGTGTTGCATGTAGGGTGTTGAAAACCACGGTTGGTCACGCTGGCCTGTGAATGTGAGCTTGCCGTTCTGGAGTTCCGGTCTTTCTGGTTAAACTTGGACCTTTGAAATGGAGCACTAGCTGTTGAGGGAGTAGGTCTTGATGACCTATTCTTAAAAAACTGACGGTTGCCATCACCTTGAGATCCCCCATAACTGAAATTACCAGCAGACTTAGCCCTCTTGCTGAACTCCCTATCTTTTTGCTTTTGTAGGGCTTCTTCTTCCTTCATTCTTGTCTCGTTACTTTGCACAAATGCTAGTATCTTGGAAATAGTCATCTTGTCGTTCTGAGCAACTGTGTTGGCATCCCTGTGCAACTCGGGTTTAAGCCCAAGTACAAATCTCCTAACCACGGCTCTCATATCAGGAACCATGTGAGGAGCATGTCTGGACAATGACACGAACTTGAGGTAATAGTCCTGAACAGTCATGTCTTTTTGCCTTAGATTCTCAAACTCTATAGCCTTGGCTTCTCTAACCTCAATTGGCATGAAGTGTTCAATAAAAGCGTCTGCAAATTCGTCCCAAGTAGCAGAAGGTGCATCCTCCCCTCGGGACTGTTCCCATGTCTCATACCAAATATGGGCCACATCTTGCAGCTGGAAAGCCCCGAATTCTACTGCCTCTGTATCAGTAGCATGCATCACACGAAATATTTTCTGGAGTCCATCAATGAAATTCTGGGGGTCTTCCTCCTTCTTTAACCCTGTGAACACTGGCGGCTTCATCCGCATAAACTCCTGAGTCCTAGAACTGTTTGACCCACTACTAGCGCCTGAGCTAGGGGCCGTTTCCTGTCGCTGGGCTTGATTTGCCAAAATTTGAGTGAGCAGCTGAATAGCTCCTCTAACATCTGCATCAGAAGTATTGGAAGGCGTAGCAGCGACATTAGCTGTGGCGGTTGCCTGGGCCTGAGTGCCCCCTTCTGTTGCTGCGTCAACGGTTGCCCTCTGGCTAGTGTCCGTATTTTTCTTGTTGTACTTCCTTTTTGGAGCCATGTCTGAAATACGTAATTCGCACGAGTTAGAAGAATTCCTAAAAGCATTACTCTATCTTGCACGATCTAGAGTATGAAAGAAGTGAAACAAATCCTGAATGTCTTGGTGGTTAACTGTTTATATGTGTGGGGCCCTCACACATATAAAAGAGACCCCACTAGACACGGCTTCATAGACTTCCTAAGGCACTCGAACCTAGGGCTCTGATACCAAGCTTTGTCACGCCCCGAACCTGGGCCTGGACGTAACACGGCACCCGGTGCCTGACTGCATGTGACCGAGCGAACCAACTGGCTGGCTGAATCAACATGTGATACCAAAACATAACTAATGTATAAAATAAAACTAACATATGCTGATTAACTAAAAGTCTCACTGAAATATCGTAATGCGGAAATACTTAGACAATCTGAAATATATCTGACAGTAGCCTACATGGCTAAACCAAAATGATTTAACAACTGCCAACAAGGCTATCATAATAAATATCTGACTGTCTGAACTGTGTCTATGAAGCCTCTAAGAGTACTGAATGATAGAGCTGTCTATAAAATGAAATAACTGGGTAGCTGACAACGCCCCGAAGGAATGTGGGGCTCACCAGTAGCTGATACTTGCACTCCTAATTAGCTGGGTCGTCAACCTGTGTATCGTTACCTGCATCGCGAGATGCAGGCCCCCAAGCAATAAAAAAGGACATCAGTACATTTGAATTGTACTGGTATATAAAGCAACTGAAGCAATAAAAATACTGGAACTGGAACTGAAACTGAAAATTGAAAACTGAAACTGAACTAAACAGGAAAGCAAGAAGCTGAAGTACTCCCTGTTCTGGATGAAGAATCACCTGTAAAACTGTAAATATAACTGTGGCCTAGGGCCAAAATAATGTGCACAAAAACTGTGGCCTCTGGCCCAAGCAATACGTATGCATAAACTGTGGCCTAGGGCCCAAAAGTACAGATACAGGTGTTCAACATTAACAATTTACAAAACTGATTCTGGCTATAGCTGATAGCATGATAACTGCTTCTGATTATGGGACTCTTGCAAATAACTGGTTATACACTGACTGAGACTCATGTGATAATAATGCATAAGTCTATAAAGATTAAGTGTTGAGTTCATGATGTTCAAAGTGACAACCATGAACGAATTCTGTAACTGCAACCCTAGAAGATAACAGTTCTATATCATATCATGAAACTAGGCTAAACTATGTTCTGAGTCAAATTTCTGACAAGCATGAAGAATGAGGCATAGGGAGAATCATGAATCTTCCCTAACATAGATAGTTAGCCTCACATACCTTAATTCCAGCCTTTGAGCGTAATACAATGTTCATCAACCCTCTCAACTTTGATCTATATCAATACAAGTTAAAGGGATTCTATATTAGCAATAATATTCATGCTTTGGTCATCTAAGCATTTTATCAAACACTTAGTGGGCATGAAACTCTACAACCTTCATTAATGGTGTTTTCTTCACCCAATCCCCATTCTATGACTTCTATGTGATTCTACAATCTTAATTAGATGTAATTAACATCGTTCTTCATCACCCATATGAATACAACAATCCCAAGTCAACAATCCAAAAACCCTAGCATAGTTCATATAATTCTCTTTATCAAACCCATTTACTATTCTCCCAAGAACTTATCAACACTTTAATCAACATGAAACATCATAAAACTTACCTTAGTTATTGTAGGAATAAGCCTTGAGTTGAAAAGCTTCACTTCAACAAAACCCTAGTTCCACCTTCTATGAAATTTCTTGACTTGAATGGATTTGATGTGTTTCTCACACTTAGTTTTGTGAATTAATGAAGTGGATCTTTAGTTTCATTTGGATTCTTGCATGTGAAGTGTTTGGATGGCTCTAGAGAACCCTTGAGTCGTGTAGGAGAAATGGGAATGAAAAAAATGAGTTTGGGTCTCTTATTAATATCTTAAAATCTGACCCATCGGGCAATTCTACGCCCATTTTTACGGACCGTCAAACTGTTTGACGGACCGTCAAAATGGTCCGTAAAACTACCCAGCAAAAATTGAGTTTCTGTGACCATTTTACGCTGGCCAGAGTCAATTTGACGGACCGTATAATTGTTTTACGGACCGTCAAAATGAACCGTAAAACTGCCCAGCAAAACATGCTCTTCTGTGACCATTTTAAGGACCGTATAACTGTTTTACAGACCGTCAAAATTTATACGGACCGTAAAAATGAAGCGTAAAACTGCCCAGCAAAATGTGGCCCTCTGTGACCATTTGACGGACCGTATAAATGTTATACGGACCGTCAAATATTCTACGGACCGTCAAATGGTCCGTCAAAATTCTTCTGCTCGGACAGTCTGTCGTATAATGGGCATAACCTTTTGTACAGATGTCCGATTGAGGCCCGTAATATACCGTTGGAAATATATTTCAAGGGGCTATAACTTTCAACAAGGAAGTTTTCCCAAATTCCAAATTAATAGAGGGGTTATGGTCGTTGGAAGTAAGACCTTCCATAAACTCGCTTGAAAACACGCCCCGTAGAGTGGCTTCCAACTTTTCTTTGCCCAAAGACATTTCTTATGACTTAATTGGTTTTAAAAAAACACTTCCTATAACCCTCATCTTGGTTTCATTATATTATCATCTTATGAGTCAAACTCTCGTCCGAAGTTACGAGGTGTTACAGGTAGCGCCATATTATAAGGGAAACTCTGGCGAAAGTTTTGTAGAACTCCCGAGCACTTTAACATTCGGGGACGAATGTTCTTAAGGGGGGGGGGGGGGGAGAGAATGTTACACCTCGGAAAAAAATTTCCGTTGGTACGTAAGTGAATGAACTAGTGATAAGTATGAGTGCATGAGGTCCATGAGCAAGAAACGACGTTTGATGACCTTAGGCGAGATTTCGAAGGTATCCAATGAGAGATGAGAAAGTTGGCTAAGTTAAGATGAGATATAAGGTGAGCAATGCATGTACATGGACGTGGGTGATTAAAATGAGAAGTCTAAGAGATATAAAAAGTGGCAGATTTGAAATCTGCCCAGTGGTCGTAAAGTGTAAAATACGGACCGTAAATTGGTATACGGTCCGTAAATTGGCAGTCGTAAATTACCATGCAAGACTTCGACTTTCTGCCCAGTTGAGAAATGGTAAAATACGACCAGGAGGAAGGACCGTAAAGTGATTTACGGCCCGTAAACCATGGTCGCTTTACGGCCCGTAACCCATGGTCGTAAATCACCATGCATGCAACCAAAGTTTCTGGTTCTGGAAATGGTTAAAGATGACCATGAGGGACGGTCCGTAAAGTGGAAAACGGACCGTAAACCTCCATGGACGACCATTGTTCACCCAACACAGATTTTTGCAATTCATTAAATAAGGGAACCAACACTTATTTTATTTCATTACAACAGTACACCACTTCTCTCTAAAACCTCTCTCTACATTTAGTATACAAGTTTTCATGGATATTTAAGGATCAACAACATAAAACAGGGTGAATCAAGAGTAAGAACATCATCAAAGATCATCTAGGTCAAGAAATCCAAATGGAGAAAAACTAGGGTTTTGCTCAAAGAGGAGTATTATTAATCAAAGCTTGTTCCTACAACTTCTAAGGTAAGATTCATGATTTTTACATGATGTTTAAGGTATTGAAGAGTTTAAATACATGGATTGTAGAAAATATGGTCAAGTAGGTCATGAATGATGAATAGTGACATTTTGAGAAATAATTTGAATTGAATCATGAATGTTGTCGTGTTGTGATATGAATGCATTATAAAGGGTACTAAGATCATGAACTAGACACTTTAGACGAATGGACGAAGTTGGATGTTATGACCATGCATATGGGTGAATTAGAGGCAAATTATGGAATCTAGATAATGTGGATAATGTGAATGACTAATGGCCATTGTTATGATATTAATGAAGGTATAGACGCTAGCATTGGAAGGAAGCGTGCAAGTGTAGAATAGTCCGACGAAAAGGTCTGTAAGGCTAACCCTTCTTTCATAAGGCATGGTTCCTTGGCCAAACTCTTAAATCCTCTATATGAGTATGCTGTATTCAAACGATTGACACTCCGACCTCATAAGCTCACGATCCTCGATATGTGCTACGATTGTACTACGCACCCCATATGACGAGTAAGCATAAGATGTAGATGTAGCGAAAATGATGATGATAGTGATGACGATGATAATAATAATGATGCTAAAGGTGCCTACGGGCTATTATACTTACATGTGCCTATGAAGGGCTATAATGACACCCCGAGCTTATAACGTCGGGTAGGATATATGTATATGAATATTTATAAAATATGTTTACGATTACGAAACGCGCGCACACCTCTGCAGATGGTACGGATAACCCTGAAGCCTTGGTAGGACCAGGTATGAGTAACCTTGAGCCTTGGTTGGCCAAGTATGTATGAAACACCGATCCTATGAGGTCGGGTATGCTATGTAAATGCTATGTATATGAAATGACTATGTATATAATATGAATATGAATGTGATAAGACTATGTATAAGAATACGAATAAGGACATGTATACGAATATGAGCACAAGTATGGTACGAGTACTATTATGGAATACAGATGATGACGTAGGTGTACAAATACGTATGAAAAATGGAAATTCCTACGAAAGGCAGGTAAGCGCTATGACGATGATATTATTGTCTCCCCCCTCCTATGCTATTTCATATGTTGTTCATGATGCTTATTTATTGATGTTGCTCGTGCTTTACATACTCAGTACATTCTTCGTACTGACGTCCTTTTGTTTGTGGACGCTGCGTCATGCCCGCAGGTGCACAGGGAGACAGACTTGATCCATAGCTGCCTATTCGGAGATTACATAGAGAGCTCCATTTCCTTCGGGGCCATATCTTTTAGGTACTCATTGTTTTGTGTATAATATTATGGGCATAGCGGGGTCCTGTCCCGCTAATGTGATATGTTATACTCTTAGAGGCTCGTAGACATGTGTGTGTGTGGGTAGATGTGTTTGGCCTTGTCGGCCTATGTTTTGTATATCATTTTGTCGGCCACGTTGGCCCATGTACATTGATGTGGCATAGATGGCTATGATGATATAAATGTGCTGTTGTCCAAATGGGACTAGTTGACGAATGAATGGAAATGCATGTATAATTATGTGGCTCACCTAGATGTAAGCATAAGAGTAAGCTAAGAGGGTGCCCGGGTGGGCTAGCACCGGGTGCTCGTCGCGGCCCCGAGTCGGGTCGTGACACTATGAGCTCATGTACTCCAATAGCTCATATCTTTCTCATTTTTACCTAACTGACCTTTAAATCTCGTAACTCGCCTCTTGATACTCTCGTAACCCTCGCTCTACAATTGTGTTAACTCTCGCACTAATCGTAGCTCTGCTATACATAATCATCTCTACATCAATGGAAAACATAAGTTCTGACTATACTTCGTTTTACAGAAAACATGCGATCAGTAGGAAATAAGTAACCCCAATTCACTAATCTAACTTATATAAAATCATTTTAATATCTCCAGTATGCTAAAGTATAATAGGAAAAACCCATATCTTTATTACATTCTTTAACTCAACCTTAACTTATAATCAATTCCATAATCCTTTCTATAAATCATTTATTTTGAGTTAGTCGTGAAAACCTTCTCTTTATGTTAAGCCACAACAGAACTCATTTGTCGACTTTCGCTGAATCCCCCAATAGACCTTGTACCTATAAAACCTCGAATGCAACCAATTTTAATCATTCGAACTACTAATCATCTTCTTCATAAACCATTCTTTATGCACACCAAGACCATCCTAAAGCTCCCTTTCATTCCCTTCTATTTTCTTGTCATATCTTTCCCATTTTGTGGACATTAAGTTCCCCTACTGGAATATCGTTCAATTTCTTTTCTTCCCCACGAATTATTTTCAGTACAGTCTCAAAAGATACTCTTTAGTTACTCTATTCATTTGCTGACTTGCCTTCAGATTTTGTTAATCTTATTTCCACAGCAATTCTCACTTCGAACTATCTCTATAATCCATTCCCAATACAATATCTACCACATATTATTTCAGTCCTTGTGCTCGTACTCAACCTTACTCGCTTCCCCCATAAAGGTTTTGCCTTATGGTGTTGTATTCCGTTGCCATTCTAGATTGAAATTTCATCCCATAATCATCCTTTCGTCATCGATTTTGTTCTTTCACTTATGAATCCTTCAAGTTCCCTAGTTATCATTACCCAGAAATACTAATTTAAATCCCAAATCTTGCCTATCATAATCCCTAGGGATACTCGAAATAATGATGTACTCAACTATCTGTCCAGCCGGAATAGTACTTTTTATTCTAATAATTAATGCCGAATGTCCATTTGTAGTGTCCTTTTCATCTTATCATTCCATATCATCTTGTCCCATTCTTTCCCATTAATCAATCTGTAACAATCATAGATGTATAATCTTCATAATCTCCTAAATCTTTGGTCCTTGCCCTTAGTTTTTTTTTTTGGAGCATTTTGGCAGACTGCCCATTATATTTCTTACTATCCCAGACCTACACGCAACCTAGAAAATACATACAATGCCTCACAGGGGCAACTATGTCCATACTTAGCATAGCCATACAAGGCTCTCAATATTGAACAAATATGTTAAACCCTGTAGTTCTGCACGTTGAGATTCGCTAGGTGTCAGCTATTCAATTACAGACATCGGAGTTATTGTCGAGAAGATGCAAGATCATAGGTGCTCATTTTATAATTATAAGAGTTCGAGTTCACGTAACAGGTTATAGAAGGATTGGAAAACAAGTGAACTAAGGAGATTAAGCTTCCGAGGCTTTGAAAGAAAGATGGGCAAGGTTTGGTACGAAAATTTTTGGTTTAAATGGGAGAAAGAATATCTATGAGTATATTAAGAGATTTGAAGTAAAATAAAAGCCTAAATTGAAGTTCGCGAAGTCTAGTTTTCAACGCGACAAGCTGCTTCCCAATAGGACATCAGGGTAAGGAGATATGGACGTTACAAATCATGCTGGTAGGCCAAGAAAACAGTCTGCGCGAACGCGCTAAGCAATTTTGAGGTCCAGGTTTAGGGATGAAGGTTATATTATAAGAGTGTAATAATAATATATGTATGACATTTGAAGACCATAGGGTGTAAATCAGGTGGTACGTTGCTTGACGAAAGCCCTTGTTACTGTAAGCTAAGTGGGGCCCACATGACGGGATTTTATAAAGGACATATGAAGAGATATATGAATAGTACATGGAAAGTTGAGCAAGTCCTAAGAAGGAACCTTAAGCCAAATATGGGCATAAGCCCTCCAAAGGGACGATTTAAGAAAACATTTTCGGATTATCTTACTTGGAGGGGCCAAAACGCCCTCGTAATTTTGGAATTTGGAACAACACCAAGAATGAAAGTTGTAGATAATTGAAAGAGCTTTCCAACCATATGTTGTGGGTCCTCACACGATATTGGGATCAAGGGTTATGACCTTCTTACTGAACGAACGTGCAGGCAGAAAAGTTAAGCCTGCGCGAACGGGCCCAAAGGTGGCGCGATTGCGCTGAACGATTTTAGAGGCGGTGCAGGAAGATTCTGAAACATTATTTAAAGGGGCTAAACCTTCATTTCCTCCACCAAACACCCCAAAAACTCTCCAAAATTCTGGAGAGTTCTCCCCAACTCCCCAAACAAAATTTTAGCGCAAACCAGGTATAATTCTCAAATTCCAATCCAGACGGCGTATAGTTGCAACTACAAAATTGTGTAATAACGCATTGTGGCTTAATACCAAGGTGGAGGAGTGAAGATATGGCCATAATATTGAGATTAAGGTATCAACCTTTTGTTATTAATGTTAATTTTGGTTTATTTACAGAGATAGAACTGTTAAACAGCCGTATAGTTGTTTGGTTGATGCAAGATCATAGGTGCTCGTTTTATAATTATAAGAGTTCGAGTTCACGTAACAGGTTATAGAAGGATTGGAAAACAAGTGAACTAAGGAGATTAAGCTTCCGAGGCTTTGAAAGAAAGATGGGCAAGGTTTGGTACGGAAATTTTTTGTTTAACTAGGAGAAAGAATATCTCTGAGTATATTAAGAGCTTTGAAGTAAAACAAAAGCCTAAAGTGAAGTTCGCGAAGTCTAGTTTTCAACGCGACAAGCTACTTCCCAATAGGACATCGGGGTAAGCAGATATGGACGTTACAAGTCATGCTAGCAGGCCAAGAAAATGTTCTGCGCGAACGCGCAGAAGGCCAAGGGCCAACACAACGCGAACGCGCCACCACGAGGCACGAACGCGCTGAGCAATTTTGAGGTCCAGGGTCAATGATGAAGGTTATATTATAAGAGTGTAATAATAATATATGTATGACATTTGAAGACCATAGGGTGTAAATCAGGTGGTACGTTGCTTGACGAAAGCCCTCATTACTGTAAGCTAAGTGGGGCGCACATGACAGGATTTTATAAAGGACATATGAAGAGATATATGAGTAGTACATGGAAAGTTAAGCAAGTTCTAAGAAGGACCCTTAAGACAAATATGGGCATAAGCCCGCCAAAAGGGAGATTTAAGAAAACATTTTCGGATGATCTGACTTGCAGGGGCCAAAACGCCCTCATACGTTTGGAATTTTGAAAAGCCCCAATAATTAAAGTACTAGACAATTGAAAGAGCTTTCCAACCATAGGTTGTGGGCCCTCATACGATATCGGGATCAAGAGTTAGGCAGAAAAGTTAAGCCTGCGCGAATGCGCCCAAAGGTGGCGCGATGGTGCTGAACGATTTTAGAGGCGGTGCAGGAAGATTCTGGAGCATTATTTAAAGGGGCTAACCCCTCATTTCCTCCACCAAACACCCTAAAAACGCTCCAAAATTCTGGAGAGTTCTCCTCAACTGCCCAAACCAAATTTTAGCCCAAACCAGGTATAATTCCTAAATTCCAGCCCAGACGGCGTATAGTTGCAACTACAAAATTGTGTAATAACGCATTGTGGCTTAAGATTAAGGTGTAGGAGTGATGATATGGCCATAATATTGGGATTAAGGTATGAAACTTTTGTTATTAATGTTAATTTTGGTTTATTTACAGAGATAGAACTGTTAAACAACCGTATAGTGGTTTGGTTGGTGGAAATATGGGATGAACCTCATATGATACGTTCATGGAGTATTTAAATATTAGGAATATTATTATTGATGTTGGAATTATTGTTGTTGTTCTTGGTTGTTGAATTACGAATTCGGGTTAGGCATATAAACAGGGGAGGTGCTGCCCGAATTTCGGCAGATTTTAAGGAGGTTTAATTTGAAGGTCTAGGATACGTATATAACAGCGACCCTAACCATAGTATGAATGGTCTTATAGGTTGATTGCGAAATCGGAAATAGGTGGAAAAGTCGCAACGTGAATTTCAGGTATGTTAAGGATCGTCCCTTTCTTTCAAAGGCATGATTCCTATGGTATGATTTCATAAGTGCTTCCATAACTTCCTTTATTTCAAAAGCTAGAAGTTTATGACTCTTAAAGCTTCTTATGATGCTAAAAATGAGAATATTTTTAAGAGGGTTACATGAGGATAATTTTATGCTTAAAGGTCTCAAATATGATTTCAACGATGACGTGAAGAGGTCAAGCTATGTCATGATTTACTCGAATTATTTCATTGTGTTGATCTCACCTTATAAACTGTTTCTTCAAGGTGGGATAGAGCCATAGTTTCTATTTGAACTCTTATGCATGCCATGAGTATAGTATATGTATATGGCTATTTTGTGACATTACAAAGAGCTCTATTATTTCATTTTGATTATGCACTGCACTCATTTTCATTCTTCTTGTATATATAAGTCATAGTGGACAGGGGTGACGCTGTGACCTTTGTTGTGTATTACAAGGCCCAGTTGACAGGGGGTGATGCTGTGGCCTTGGTTGTGATGTTTATATATATGGCACAGTTGACAGGGGGTGTGCAGTGGCCTTTGGTGTGATGTGTATATATATGGCACAGTTGACAGGAGGTGTGCTGTGGCCTTTGTTGTGATGTGTATATATATATGGCACAGTTGACAGGGGGTGTGCTGTGGCCTTTGTTATGATGTGTATATATATATATATGGCACAGTTGACAGGGGGAGACGCTGTGGCCTTTGCTGGGATGTACATATATATAAGGCACATTTGACAGGGGTGACGCTGTGACCTATGTGGTGATGTTTTAATTTATCTTTGCACATTCATTAAAATGTTTCAGATGTCTTCCATGATTTTATGTACATATTGATTTAAAAAGTTTAAATTTGCATGTATGTTATCCGCCTTAAGAGGCAACCAAATGTACGGGTCATCTTTATCCCCTGTTATGTCCTATACTTCTTATTGTGATGTTATTCCTGCCTTACATACTCAGTACACTATTCGTACTGACCCTCTTTATTCGGGGGCTGCGTTTCATGCCATGCAGATGTATATAGATGAGTAGAAGACGTTGGCTATAGGATGTTCCCAGGCTATCAGCGGGATTAGTGAGCTCCATCTCAATTCGGAGTGTTGTCGATTCAGAGTGCTTACATTATGATAACTCGTGTATGTTATAGACTTTTGCAGACAGTGTCCTGTGGATAGGGCATCGAGGAGTCGACAGTTATGTAAAGCGACCATATAGGTCGACTTGTTTTTTATGTTTTATTTTTTTACAGATTTTATTGTGACTAAAGGTTTTCTTTGAATTAATGATAAGGACGAAGTCCCTGATTTGACGAAAGAGTTTTCTTGAGAAGTTTTTTTTTACCTGACGGAAACGTCGTTTTGTAGATTAAAGGTTCACAAAATGTTGTGACTCCTGGATGGAATGGTAGTATGGCACTCAGCCGAGTAGGGTCTTGGGTGCCAGGCGCGGCCCTCCAGTTTGGGTCGTGACAAGAAATGCAAAGATGACGAAACTTACCTCTTGTGTCACAACTCGGAATATACCTGAACCTTGATCGTCCTTTTGTACTTTCCTAGTCACTTCCTCTTCCATTCATTAGCTATGCATTTCAATCATACTTGCAACATTCTTACCATATTTGACCCATAATCCTTTTTACCAATACTTACCTCTGTATTGATTCCTTCAACTTATATTGTCCCTGTAATCACAATATCATCATTCACTCCCTTTGTCAGTACCATTCTTCCGCTGAAATCAAGGGTTAGTGCAAGGAATTTCATTTCCTATGACTTGGCTCTCATCACATGATCTTAGATATAAAAGAAGGGTAACGATCCTAAATGCCCTGTAGCCTCCTGTTTATAAATGTGGCGCCCAACACACCATAATCAAGACTTTACTGGACACGACTTTGCAGACAACCCCTAGGACAAACTGCTCTGATACCACTTCTGTCACGACCCAAATCGCCCGCGACTGACACCCAAGTTCCTACTCGGCTGAGTGCCATACTACTATACCAGGTGTCACAACTTTTTGTGAACCTTTAATCTACGCAATGACGCTTCCGTAAGGTAAAAAAAAAACTTTTCAATAAAAGTCTTTCGTCAAATCAGGGACTTCTCCCTTATCGTTAATTCAAGAAAACCTTTAGTCACAATAAAATCTTTAAAAATAAAGCATAAAAACGCATCGACCTATATGGTCGCTTTACACAACTGTCGACATCTCGACGCACTATCCACAGGGCACTGTCTGCAAAAGTCTCTAACATACACGAGATACCATAATATAAGTACTCTGACTCGCAACACTCCGAACTGAGATGGAGCTCACCAATCCAGCTGATAGCCTGGGAACATCCTATAGCAAATGTCTTCTACTCATCTGTATACACCTGCGTGGTATGAAATGCAGCGTCCACAAGAAGGGACGTCAGTACGAACAGTGTACTGAGTATGTAAGGCATGACTAACAACATAATAAGAAATATAAAACATAACAACGGATAAAATGACCTGTGCATTTGATTGCCTCTTAAGGCGGATACCATATATGTAACTTTAACCTTTTTAAATCAATATGTACATAAAATCATGGAAGACATCTGAGACATTTCAATGAATGTGCAAAGATAAATAAATCATTATGGCTATATCAACAAAACACATATATCCATAGAAATGCCACAACATAGGCCACATTGTCATCCCTAAAAACATCACATCATAGGCCACAGCGTCACCCCGTGTCAACTGTGTCTTATATATATAAACATCACATCATAGGCCACAGCATCACCCCCTGTCAATTGTGCCTTATATATATAAACATCACATCATAGGCCACAACGTCATCCCCTGTCAATTGTGCCTTATATAAAAACATCACATCATAGGCTACAGCGTCACCCCTTGTCAATTGTGTCTTATATATATAAACATCAAATGATAGGCCATAGCGTCACCCCCTATCAACTGTGCCTAATATATATAAACATCACATCATAGGCCACAACATCACCCCCTGTCAAATATGCCTTATATATATAAACATCACATCATAGGCCACAGCGTCACCCCCTGTCGACTGTGCCTTATATATGTATATGAAGAATGAGGATGAGTGCAGTGCATAAGAAAAATGAAATAATAGAACTTGGTAATGTCACAAAATAAATTTACTCACATATTATACTCATAGCATGCATGAGGGTTCAAACCTAAGATACCACTTTAGCGGAGTGACGTAAGGTCAGTAATCTCTAATTTATATTATGGAATAATCATCATCGCTCTATCTCACCTTAAAGGAACAATTATTATAAGGTGAGACCAACAACAATGAATGAAATCGAGAAAATCATGAAATAAGCTCAATAATCTCATAAAAGCACTGATCTCATAACTTGAGACTTTTAACCATAAAATCATCATCATCGTAATCATCTTTGAAAGTATTCTTATCTTTGACATCATCATTATCATCGTAAAAAAAACATGTTCATCACTGTTATCGTAAGAGCTCACAGAATCATAAATCTATGGTTTGGAAAAATACGGGCATTTTGAAAAACAATTATGGATTATCGGGAAAGGAATTATGCCTTGGAGTCATAAACTTCTATATTTTGAAAACCAAGAAGTTATGGAAGCATTTATGAAATCATATCATAGGGATCATGCCTTTGAAAGAAAGGGACGAGCCTTAACATACATGATTGATCTCCTACGAATTAACACTTATTCTCCTGAACATGCAGATCTACACTCAAGAGAAATTATACTTCCATTAGACTTATCGTCATATGCCTATCTCAAGTCCTTAAACCAAACTCCATTAGAATCTGCCAAAATTCGGGCAGCATCTCTCCTGTTTAAATGCCTAGCCCAAAATCACAATCCAGCAACCAACAATAGCAACAACAATACCAACATCAACAACAATATTATCAATACCAATATATTCCATAAAACATCCCACACGATGTTTTTCAGCATACAACAACAATATACACTTCCTTTCTTCCCAATCAAGGAGCATAATCTCATCCACACACCAACCACATTAGATATCATATATATATACATGTAAATCCTCCCAGCCACATGGTTACAACATGCTCAAAACAGTCCATAAACACAACAACTACAACGCGACACTTTATGACCTTTCCTCCATAACTATTTTCACTTTTAAAACTTGCTATACCTTCAAATCAACTCAGCATAAGAGATAGGATAAATAAAATACCTTATACATGAATAAATTCAGCCACACCAACTTCATTCAAGACCAAACTTGCCACAACATCAAGTACAAGCAAGGACAATCACCTTTCCTGAACTAGTTTTGTATAATCTTGTTAAATTCTTGATTTAATGGACTATAAATGTTTTGGGGTTGTGTTGGGAAGTTTCTAGGACTATTGAGAATGTAAAATTCTAAAAGAATAGAGTTAATTGGGTATTTATACCCCTCATAAGTCGGTTCCACCGACCTTCCCAAGTGGGACCCGCGGAAGCCATTTGGCAGCTTGGAGTCTTTATCTTTAAATGACCATAATTCTTGATCCAGATACCTTATGAGGGCCCATGACCTATGGTTGGAAATTTATTTAAATTTTATACAACTTTCATTTTTGGCGTTTTTCCAAATTCCAAACTTATGATAGCGTTTTGGCCCCTCCAAGTCAAGTTATCCGAAAACGTATCCTATAATCATCCTTTTGGAGGGCTTATGCCCATATTTGTCTTGAGGGTCCTCCTTAACATTTGCTAAACTTCCCATGTACTATTCATATCAATTTTCATATGTCCTTTATAAAATCCTGACATTTAGGCCCCACCTTAACTTACGGTTGCGAGGATTATTCATCAAGTAACGTGTTAACTGATTTACTCCATACGATCACCAAATGTCATATATATATATTCTTATAGTCAGATCATATAATCTTCATCCTTGATCCTTGTATAACTTTTCTCTCACTTGAGCTCATACTAAGCCGTCTACAGTCTTGGTAACACGAAATTTTTTGGGGTGTAACATCAAGCTTATTCAGGATCAATTATTGGCAGCTCAGAGTCATCAGAGGTCTTATGCAGATAATCGCCGATGAGATTTAGAATTCTAGGTTGATGACTAGGTATTCCTGAAGGTATCGCCTATGAAAGGCATTATGAGGTTTGGTAAGAAAGGCAATTTTAGCCCTCGGTACATTGCACCTTACAAGATTGTATGTAGAGTGGGCCAGGAGGCATATGAGTTAGATCTACCTTAAGCCTTAGAATCATTTCATCCGGTGTTCCATGTATCGATGCTTTATAAGTGTATTGGAGATCCTTCAAGAGTCGTACCCATTGATGATGTTCAGGTTACCCAGCAGCTATCATATTAGAAGGTTCCCATTGCAATACTAGATAGATAGGTTCAAAGATTGAGGACCAAGGACGTGTTTTCAGTTAAAGTCCTTTGTAGGAATCGGAATATCGAATAGATGACTTGGGAGGCTGAGAACGATATGATTTCCAGGTATCCGTTCTTGTTTCCGCTTCCAGAAGAGGTCCAGACAGAGACACCATTACCTTCAGGTGCGTAGTGTTTCATTTCTTATGATTACTGGTCGTGTGAGGCCATTGTGGCTATTATTATATTGGCCCTATTTTGCATTGTATATCTTGGTTTGCTGTGTCACAGGTTGGTAGTGGGGCAGTTATAGGGGAGAGTCTGTCAAAATTTCTATAGGACCCTTGAGAGTTAAACATTCAAGGACGAATGTTCTTTAGGGGGAAAGAATATTACACCTCGTGTTTGGCATACGTTAAAGTTTCGTCTTAAGTCGACTGTCGTAGGCTTGTAATGGAAGTCATTTTGGAAGTTTTGTATGAGGCCTATGGGTGCATCTCGGGTTATAAGTACTATGGGTACATCTCAGAGTTATATAAGTTCGTAGACATGTTAGGAAAAGAGTGCAGAATTTAGATGTCAAACAAACCGAAAAGAATGCATTTCATCAAAAAATTAGATAATGACCATTCCACGGCAATTTCCACAGACTGTGAATAATTTCACGGGCCGTGAAATTGTTAGCTAGCCAACGTGGAATGGGTGGTAGAGGGATTTCCCACCAGAAGCCTTTCATGTTCACTTCCACAGACCGTGAAATATTTCAAGGCCGTGAAAGTGCACCGTGACATTGAGGCGGGTGAGGTTTACCCTTTTGCTATAAATTAATCAACATGAATTGGGGCTAATTTATTCCATAAAATCAGAACCCTATTGACCCTCTAAGCTCTCTCAATCATCCCAAACCATTACAAGAGAAGATCAAGCTCTAAATCCTCAACTAGTTCATGGAAGGTGATTGTTCTTGCTTGTACTTGATGTTGTGGTAAATTTGGTCTTCAAGCAAGTTATGTGGGTTGAAGTTATTAGAGTTATAAGGCATGTTCTTCATTTTATCTCTTATGTTGAGTTTATTTGGAGGTTTCACATGTCTTAAAAGTAAAGAGAAAGATGGTAGACAGGTCATAAGGTGTTGAGTTGAAGTTATGGGTTGTGGACTGAATTTGAAAGGACGTTTTTGACTGATTTGAGTCTAGTTTGAATGTAATCTCTTGACTATGGTATTTTTGATGTTTTTATTGATGTTTTGGACATGGGAAGAAGTATATGATATAGGGGAAATGCTGTCTAATTTCCATTAGCTCACCTATTGGTTTAATTAGACCTTATAAGTATTTCAACGACTTAACCTTGATGTGAATCATCTTAAATGTATACTTGCAAGATTGGGAAGATAAACATTGAGTTGTTAAGTGGGCAATAAGGTATGTTAAGGCTGCTCCTTTCTTTCTTTTTTCATTAACATATTGATACGAACATATACGAATGATATCCATAATGATTCCTCTCCTTGAAATATTAGAAGCTTATGTTCTTCATCTTCTTATGACGTTATTGATCTTGTTCCATGGTTATTGATCTTATCTTATGATTGTTGATCTCATCTTATTGTCTATGATCCTTCAAGGTGAGATATGTTGACGATGATAGTTCCATAATGGTAATTGGAGATATACCAACCTTACGTCACTCTGATAAAGTCGTAACACTTGTTTGTACCCTCATAAATGCTTTATATATATATATATATATATATATATATATATATATATATATATGTATGTATGTATGCATGTATGTATGTATCTATCTTATGATACCGCGTCACACTATAGTCGGTTGGGTACGTCACCTATTGTGCACACCACTGCAGTTCGGTACAGTATAATGATGATAGCCCCAAGAGTGGATTAATGATGATGTAGCCCCATAGTGTTATATATATGTCACACCCCACCTTGGTAAGGCGTGATTGGCACTCGACACCTTACAGGAACCGAGCGAACCAACTTATAACTTACATCCTTCGTGTCTCAAATGGAAACAATAAGATCAAGAGGCTAAATATGAATATAATATCATGCATAAATATATGTACAATGAACCCATGATGCCAACATTACTACTATCACACTATGACCAAGATGTACACAGGAACTGTCTGCAAAGCCTCTATGAACATGACTGAAGGATACAAGTCGGGACAGGGCCCGACATGCCCTGAACAAAAATTATACAAACATATATACATCTAGACTCGGCAGCGCTCCAGGAAGAAGTGGAGCTCACCAATCAGAACCGGTACCTGAAGGCAGCCTGCGATGAAAGATCCTCGTCTCGTCTATCTACACCCGCGGGCATGAATGCGGCATCCACAAGAGGGACGTTAGTACGAACAATGTACTGAGTATGTAAGGCAGGAATAGTAATATGATATCAGAATGAAGATAACATAAGATAAAGTAAGTAATTATCCCTCGTACTCTTCTTAAGATCTCTATCATGTAAACTAGTCGTCTACAGGAAAAAACACATTTCATACACATCCATACATACATATGCATTCACATACACTTACTATATATACATCTGTCATATCCATACCCAACCCTTTCGGGACTCCGTATCATCCGTACTCGGCCCCTTCGGGACTCGGTGTGATCCGTACCCGGCCCTTTTGGGACTGGGTGTTATCCGTACCCGGCCCTTTCGAGACTCGGTGTCATCCTTACCCGGCCCTCTCGGGACTCAGTGTCATCCGTACCTGGCCCTTTCGGGACTCGGTGTCATCCGTACCCAGCCCTTTCGGGACTCGGTGTTATCCCCAACTAATCAGTGGGATGCAATGCATACATACATACAGACATACATACATACATAAAAAATACATAAATGAAATCAACGTCATCATTAGCATTACCATCGTCACTATATCATTCCTTGAAGAATTAACCATCGTGTGATGAAATCGATAATGTCACGGGAGTCTCGAGAATCATGAACACAGATAGCATTGAAAATAAAACCGTCATCTCTATATCTCACCTAGAAAGAACAAGTATTATGAGGTGCGATCAATCTCAAAGAATAGTCTCAAGATCATGAATAAGCTCAATAACATCATAAGGATCATGAGATTCATAGGCTTCTAGCATTTGTGGAGGCAAGGATATGATGGATATGGTACAAAGGTTTATAATAAGGAATCATGTCTTTAGAAAGAAAGGGTTTAGCCATACATACCTTTTTGGTCGCTTTAACTTTAACTACTCAATGGTTGTCTTAGTCCTTCAAATAAATCTTTCTAGAATCTGCCGAAATTTCGGCAGCATCTCCTCTGTTTATATGCCTAGCCCAAAATAGTAATTCAACAACCAACAACAATAACATCAATACCAACATTAATCATAATATTCTCAACACCAAAATACTCCATAAACATCCCATATGAGGTTTATCCCACATTGCCACCAACAAAACTATTATACCGCTATTTGACAGTTTTATCTATGTAAATAAACCAAAATAAACATTAATAATAGGAGATTCATACCTTACTCCTGATAATATCACTATATCTTCAATTTTTTCACCTTAAACTTGAACCACACGCGTCGCTATACGATTCTATACTCGCAACTATACGTTGCCTTAATCGGAATTCGGGAATTATTGTTGATTTAGGCTTGAAATTTGGGTGTGGAAGTTGGGGAAATTTCTAGAGGATTTTGTAATAATTTGGAAGAGGTTTTGGATGAAAAAGAGGGGGCAAGCCCCTTTTATATTAGTTCAAATTCGGGGGGTCACTGTAGCAGTACTGTTGCACGCGTTTCTACTCAGTCAGCTGAAATTGTAACGTCCATAATTCTCTACTTCGATATCGTATCGACGAGCGGTTTGTTGCGTTGGAAACTAGACTCGACGAAATTCATTTTAGGATTTTGAAACACCTTAAAACTCTCACTATACTAGGAGATATATCCCTCCAAATTTGACCCAAAATTCTGTCAACTTTTTCAAATTTTCGACAAACTTATTTTCTTCGATTTGCTTGTTCCCGGAATCTTCCATAGCTTATTATATGAACATAAACCGTCACGACCATAGGATTAGTTCGTATAATATCATATATCCTTGGAGGGAGCTCCTGTATCTATACTTGGAACATCCAACACTTATAAATTTCCACGTACGAAACTACGGGGTGTAACAATATATGTATGAATATGTTTTTTTAAAAAAGCAAAGCTTGCATGTCATCCCCATTTAGAGGCATACCAATGTACAGGTTGTCTCTCTGTTATCCCATGTTACTTTCACGTCTTTATTATGTTATTTTTTATGCCTTACATAGTCATTACATTATTTGTACTGACGATATTTTGTTTGTAGATGTTGCGTTCATGCCCGCAGGTAGACAGGAAGACGATTCACGTCCTTAGGCTGCCTTCTCAGCGCTTGTACTGGAGCACTCCACTTGTTCTGGAGTTGCCATCTAGCATGGTATGATTATTTTGTGTACATTTGGGTATGGCAGGGTCCTTGTCACGACCTAGCTAAGGGCCGCGACGGGTACCCGAGGCTAACCACCGAGCACCGCTCGTTCTGTCGCTCATTTTACTCATTTTATACCCTTTTTATCATCTTTATACTCATAGCGTAGGGAAAATCATATCTCGTATGGAAACATAAAATACTTTCATGTACATGTGCCCTTGGGCTAGCAAAATAATATATATAGTTATAGATATACAGCAGCGATCTCGTGAGACCATCTAACCCGCACTGCGTATCTACGATCCTCTACTGGGGAACTGAACATAGGGACGGGACAAGACCCCATCGTGCCCAAATACATATACAAGGCTATATATATATACACAAATGAATAGCCATAAGCACCTCCGGGACAATGGAGGGCTTCCAATCAGCTGACAGCTACTACGGATCTGGATCGAGCTCTCCTCCCTGTCTACCTGTGGGCATGAACACAACGTCCAAAGAAAAGGGACGACAGTATGAATATTATACTGAGTATGAGAGGCATAAACAATGAAGTAAGACAATGATATAAATAATATACTCATATGGAACGTGGGAATCTAACTGCCAAGTATAAGAAAACAAATCATGTTGTCTTACTCATGCTCATCATCATATCATATCATATATGCATCATGTATAAACAGCCCGTCCATATCGGATCGGTGTGATAATCATGACATGAGCCCGCGTCCAGGCCTCTCGCGTCCGGGGTAACATCTCATGCCGCCCACTAGTGGTGTCTGCCCATGCCATCTGGCCATGGTGTATCGCATAGCTGCCCGCCTTGGCGGTGACTGCCCGGCCAAATAGGTGCGGTGTAATAGTAATATCATCATATGCTCATCACAATATGCTTAGCTTATCATAATACATACTCTATCGGGGTGACGTAAGGTCGTGATCCCCCGATTGCATTATGGAACAATCATGGACATTCTGCCTCACCTTGAAGGAATTAGCATATAAGGTGAGTGTAAGCGATAAATAACATCATTAGACTTTCTATACTTTAACTCATTACCTTGTGTAGCTAATTATAGACATAGGCTCATGGATAAAAAACAAGTTACGCTATAGGATTCATGCCATTAGAAAGAAGGGACTAGCCTCACATACCTTTGACGTTTAACTAAACTATCACTTGCTTGTTCTCCTTCGATATCGCGTTTTTACCTTCAAAAGAGGATTCGCATTTACGTTAGTTAATCGACTATAAGAACGCACTACTATTTCTACAGACAATTGGGCAGCACTTCCTTTGTTTACACTACTTTTCCCATATTTCATGTCAACTTCCAACACCCACAACAACAATTACAATATAGCAATCAACAATCATCATTCATATACAATGACCACGATCCACCATTTCTCTTCATTTTTCCCACATTTATGGTTTTGGGTTCACTATCGTATTTTCTCATGTATCACACTTATCTCATGGTTTACATGTCATTTATAACGTATTCATACTCACAACACACTAACATTCATGATTCAATACAACTACCATTCACTCATGGCACTATTCACTCATTTATGACCCATTTGCTATGCTTTTCTCCAATTCGGGTGTCTTAACCTTCCAATACCTTAAACAACATGAAATGGTCATGACAATTACCTTAGATGATGGTTGAACAAGCTTTGAATGGATTTACTCCTCTAGCACCAAAACCCTACTTCACTCTTTTTTGGAACATCTTGGTTTGGATGAACTTCACTTGAGTTTCACACACTTTGTTTCATGGATTTAATGTTGTTGATCATTGATTTCCTTGTTATTCTTATGGTTGAAGTGTTTGGAGAATTTTCTAGAGAGTTCTTGAGTGGTGTAGATGAGAAAATGAAATGAAATGAATGAAAACGGTCCCTTATAGTAATCACAAAATCTGATTTTTTATGAACAGTAGTCGGGATGCACAGTGGTCATAAACCCCACTTTACGGGCCGTATTCTGGTTTACGGTCAATCCTTTGCGACTGTATTTAAGCATATCAAAACCAGAAAGGCATGCTGGAGATCATGGCTGTTTACGACTAAGTTTACGGGCCGTATTTCAATTTACGGTTCGTATTCCAAGTCGTTTTTAACCATTTGAAGCATTTGACAGAAAGTTGAAATTTTTGAAAGCTTGGAGGACGATAGCAGTTTATGGTCCGTAAATCACTTTACGGGCCGTATTCCACTTTACGACCAACTGGATCAAAGTGCCAACCTGCAACTTTTCATTGTACGTTCGCGGGGAAATTTCCGAGGTGTAACACTCTTCCCCCCTTTTTGGAACATTCGTCCTCGAATGTTAAACACTCGGGATTCTACGAAAATTTCGCCAGAGTTTGCCCTGTAATTTGACACTACCAACTTGTCACAACAACCCATAATATCATCGCCTCATAGGGCTACATCACAATATCAACATATCCATGGCCACAGACGACCAAAAGCATAAAAATAAAGCGTACATACCTCATATCGTCGGCGTTTCGTCTTGGATCTCTCCCGGGGGTTAGAATAAGTGTGGGTACTTGGACTTCATGTTCTCTTCTGCTTCCCAAGTCATTTCTTCCCGGTTATGTTTCGCCATAAGACTTTGACTGAAACTACCTCTTTATTTCGGAGTCTCCGCACCTGCCTATCTAAAATAGCAATAGGAACCTCTTCATAGGTAAGCCGTTCTGTCACTTGCACATCATCTATCGGGACAATCTTGGTGGGGTCTCCAATACACTTGCGGAGCATCGAAACGTGGAAGACTGGATGGACTGATTCAAGCTCCGAAGGTAAATCCAATTCATAGGCTACCTGACCCACCTTGCGGATAATTTTGTAGGGTCCAATGTATCTGGGACGTAGCTTCCCTTTCTAACCAAATATCATCACCCCTTTCATTGGCGACACTTTCAAGAACACCCAATCACCGGCTTGAAATTCCAAGTCTCGTCGGCGGTTGTCCGCATAGGACTTTTGGCGACTTTGGGCTGTCAACAACCGATCTTGGATCACCTTGACTTTTTTTATTGCTTGTTGGATCAATTCGGGGCCTACTAGCTGTACTTCTCCTATTTCGAACCATCCAATTAGAGATCTACATTTCCTTCCGTATAAAGCTTCATATGGAGCCATTTGAATACTGGAATGATAGCTGTTGTTATATGCAAATTCAATTAGCGGCAAATGATCGTCCCAACTTCCACCAAAATCCAGCACACCTGCTCGTAAAATATCTTTCAAGGTTTGAATGGTACGCTCGGCTTGCCCATTCGTCTGCGGATGAAACGCCGTGCTAAGCTTCACTTGAGTGCCTAGACCTTCTGGAAAGGATTTCAAAAACTTGGCTGTAAATTGTGCTCCTCTGTCTGTGATGATGGATAATACAACACCATGAAGTCGCACAATCTCCTTGAGATACAGCCTTGCATAATCTTCCGCTGAGTATGTAGTCCTAACTGGGAGAAAATGGGCTGCCTTTGTCAATTTGTCCATGATCACCCATATGGAATCATACTTTCCACGGGAACGAGGTAATCCCACTATAAAATCCATGTTTATCACTTCCCATTTCCAAGTAGGGATTTCTATTACCTGTAACAAGCCCCCTGGCTTCTGATGTTCAGCTTTTACTTGTTGGCAATTTGGACACTGTGCCACAAACTCGGCTATGTCTCTCTTCATGCTATGCCACCAATACATCGTCTTGAGATCACGATACATTTTGGTTGCACCTGGGTGTATAGAATACCGAGAACAATTTGCTTCTTCTAGAATTTGTCGGCGCAATTCTGCTACATTCGGCACACATAACCTGTCTCGGTGTCTAAGAATTTCATCCATAGAGACTTCAAACAGAGACTTTTTCTTTCCATGACACGTGTCTCTGTAATGACACAATTGAGGATCTCCATATTGCCGTTCTTTTATTTCCATGTCCAAGGACGAAATTGTGGAATCATTTATACTAGTCCCGGCATCGCCCGAATCAATTATACGCACTCCCAAATTTGCTAATCGGTGAAGTTCTTGAACCATCTCTTTCCTTTCCGGAGGGATCTCGTGAGACCATCTAACCCGCACTTCGTATCTACGAGCCTCTACTGGGGAACTGAACATAGGGACGGGACAAGACCCCGTCGTGCCCAAAATACATATACAAGGCTATATATATACATAAAAGAATAGCCATAAGCACCTTCGGGACAATGGAGGACTCCAATCAGCTGACAGCTACTCCGGATCTGGATCGAGCTCTCCTCCCTATCTACCTGTGGGCATGAACACAGCGTCCAAAGAAAACAGACGTCAGTACGAATATTGTACTGAGTATGAGAGGCATAAACAATGAAGTAAGACAATGATATAAAGAAGATACTCATATGGAACATAGGAATCAAACTGCCAAGTATAAGAAAACAAATCATGCTGTCTTACTCATGCTCATCATCATATGATATCATATATGCATCATGTATAAACTGCCCGTCCATATCGGATTGGTGTGATAATCATAACATGAGACCACATCCAGGCCTCCCGCATCCGGGGTAACATCTCATGCCGCCCACTAGTGGTATCTGCCCATGTCATCTGGCCATGGTGTATCGCATAACTGCCCGTCTTGGCGGTGACTGCCCGGCCAAATAGGCGCGGTGTAATAGTAATATCATCATATGCTCGTCACAATATGCTTAGCTTATCATAATACATATTCTATCGGGGTGACGTAAGGTTGTGATCCCCCGATTGCATTATGGAACAATCATGGACATTCTGCCTCACCTTGAAGGAATTAGCATATAAGGTGAGTGTAAGCGATAAATAACATCATTAGACTTTCTATACTTTAACTTATTACCTTGTGTAGCTAATTAGAGACGTAGGCTCATGGATAAGAAACAAATTACGCTATAGGATTTATGTCATTAGAAAGAAGGGACTAGCCTCACATACCTTTGACGTTTACCTAAACTATTGCTCGTTTGTTCTCCTTCGATATCACGTTTCTACCTTCAAAAGAGGATTCGCATTTACGTTAGTTAATCGACTATAAGAACGCACTACTATTTCTAGAGACAATTGGGCAGGACTTCCTTTGTTTACACTACTTTTCCCATATTTCATGTCAACTTCCAACACCCACAACAACAATTACAATATAGCAATCAACAATCATCATTCATAGACAATGACCACGATCCACCATTTCTATTCATTTTTCCCACATTTATGGTTTTCGGTTCACTATCGTATTTTCTCATGTATCACACTTATCTCATGGTTTACATGTCATTTATAACGTATTCATACTCACAACATACTAACATTCATGATTCAATACAACTACCATTCACTCATGGCACTATTCAATCATTTATGACCCATTTGCTATGCTTTTCTACAATTCGGGTGTCTTAACCTTCCAATACCTTAAACAACATGAAATGGTCATGACAATTACCTTAGATGATGGTTGAACAAGCTTTGAATGGATTTACTCCTCTAGCACCAAAACCCTACTTCACTCTTTTTTGGAACATCTTGGTTTGGATGAACTTCACTTGAGTTTCACACACTTTGTTTCATGGATTTAATGTTGTTGATCATTGATTTCCTTGTTATTCTTATGGTTGAAGTGTTTGGAGAATTTTCTAGAGAGTTCTTGAGTGGTGTAGATGAGAAAATGAAATGAAATGAATGAAAACGGTCCCTTATAGTAATCACAAAATCTGATTTTTTATGAACAGTAGTCGGGATGCACAGTAGTCATAAACCCCACTTTACGGGCCGTATTCTGGTTTACGGTCCGTCCTTTGAGACCGTATTTAAGCATATCAAAACCAAAAAGGCATGCTGGAGATCATGGCAGTTTACGACTAAGTTTATGGGCCGTATTTCAATTTACGGTTCGTATTCCAAGTCGTTTTTAACCATTTGAAGCATTTGACAGAAAGTTGAAATTTTTGAAAGGTTGGAGGACGATAGCAGTTTACGGTCCGTAAATCACTTTACGGGCCGTATTCCACTTTACGACCAACTGGATCAAAGTGCCAACCTGCAACTTTTTATTGTACGTTCGTGGGGAAATTTCCGAGGTGTAACAGTCCTGTCCTGTCCTTATTATGTTTTGCACACTAGTAGAGGCTCGTAGACAGATATGTACAGTTAGATGATCTATGGCGTTCTCGGTCTATATATTGTTGTATCATTATTTTGATAGCCTTGTCGCCTTGTATACTTGGGTTCAACTTGATGATGTATGTATATATATATCTTGGGCTTGTGTCCCTCTCAGCTTGTGATATCTATTAGCAGCAGGTTTTTCGGTAATGGCCCACACTTAGGTATGACTATGTAATGCATGTATGCTCTGTGGTGCTCGGTAAGTTAGATTTGGGTGTTCGTCATGACCCTCATGTTGGGTCGTGACACTAATTAATCATGCAAAGAACATTGAAGTGTAGACTAACCTTTGGAAGAAACCCTTGTCAAAGCCTTCATTTGAGTTCTTGAGAAGATGGCTTAAACATCTATGGATTCAATGAGTGGGTGGTCTTAATTCTAATGTTTAAATGATGAAAGCATCAACATTACGTGGCCAAGACTTAACTTGGATGATGTAGGAACCTTGGAGAAAGTTGTGTTCTTAAGATCTTCTATCTCTAGAGCCAATTTTCGGACATGAGGGAAATTCCTAACCTTGGGGGATTTTTATAACTTTTTTCGCGTGCACTATCGTGAAAATTTGACGTGAAGCTAGGCTTTGAAAAAGAAAGTAATGCTCCCTTCAGTACGGGTCGTGCCCCTTGCGCATGGTGAGCAGTTGGGCGTGCTGACAGGGTAAGTCCAATAAAATGGAAATGACCATTTGCACATATCTCTGATTGATGAATGGTTTGTACCGTTAGAAATTAGGCTTGAAGACCTTTAGCTTGATAGGTAATTCACCATATAACTTTTTACATCTAATCGACTCCAACAAACACACAGGCGCACATGGTCAACAAATAATATAATGATGAGTAGAGCATCATTCCCAACAAGGACTTAGTTGTTAACCTTCTAACTAGATCGTACAGTAAAGAAATCATGAGTTTGTAGATTTGTAGGCAGAAAGTAAACAAAAGCAAATAATATAATTGAGAATTTAGACGAGAGAATATCCTAGAGTTACGGAGAGACCTATCCAATCATGTTGCACATCCACTTTAATTGGTCCTTTCGAAATTTGGTTTACTCTCCATATGGTTAATTTTATTTCAAAGTTCATCTCTGATAAACCGACGCCTACCGAAATTGTCACACCCCGACCTTACTAAGGTGTGACGGGCACCCGACTCTTATTTAGGGCCGAGCGAACCCTCAGAATTCTTTTGTACAGAAAATCACATCAAACTTCTTAAATCAAATAAGGTAAAATACATAGTAAATTTTTTTTTCAGACAGTCTTCTTTGAAGCCGAACGGATCCACAGTCATACAGAATTCAGTACAATATGTCACAGACTGACAAATCGGCTGACGGAGCCGCTTACAGACCGACAACCAACACCCACGACACTGTCTGCAAAGTCTCTAACATAAGACCAGAACCATGACATACCAACTCTGACTCGGCAGCACTCCAGGAGCAATTGGAGTTTGCCAACTCCGCTGGATCATCTCCTGTAACCACTTCAGCTCATCTAGGAGTACATGCGCGGCATGAAACGCAGCCCCCGAAGAACAGGGGGTCAGCACGTTAAATGTACCGAGTATGTAAAGCAAAAATGTCACAAGTATAATCATAATCCGAACCAGAATTACAGAAATATAACGAACAGAATCGAACTCGAATCCGAAATAGACATACAGAGTTTGGCCTGCAGAATCATCGTACCGATCTGGGGCACAAAATGTGACTGACATAATCATAATCAGAGCCAGAGGTACAGAATGTAAGGTCCGGATCGGATTACCAGAAGTGTAACATACAGAGACGTGATTCAACCGGACAGACAGAAGGGTAGCGGACAGAACCATAATTCAATCGGACAGACAGAATCATAATACAGACGGACAGACAGAATCATAATCCAGACGGACAGACAGAATCATAATACAGACGGACAGACAGAATCATAATCCGGACGGACGGACAGAATCATAATACAGACGGACAGACAGAATCATAATCCGGACAGACGGACAGAATCATAATACAGACGGACAGACAGAGTCATGCATGCAGAGTCATACAGAGTCATATGCTTATACAGATGCAGATAGCATATACATACACACATACAGATCCCGGCCCTCTCATGAGGGACGCGGTAACAGAACCCGGCCCTCTTAGTACGGGACGCGGTGGACAGACAGAATCAGATCATATGCCATCCTGGCCGCCATCCCCATACACACATCATAATATTAGATACAGATGTAAACAAATCCCGGCCCGCACACCGAGGGACGCGGTGAACAATGCAGTGGAATATGCACGATAACAGAACCTGGCCCGGGCGCAGTGAAGGACGCATTGAGGCGTCCACGAACAGATTAATGAGAAACCACATACATACAGATCATCATACAGACTCAATGGAACTGAAATAGGCCAAATGGCAGGTCGAATCAAAGTATCCGGACAGTATTTATAATATACGCATATATGTCGCTTGGGATGGCACGACAGATTATTACCAGTATCAGATTTCTAGATGTCAAAAGCATTTGGTCAGATTTATAAAAATAGGCATAACGCCTGTCATATAATGGACAAAATATTAGTCCAGATGTTGTCTGAGAAGATCGGACAGAAACAAGGTAATTAAAGTTATACAGAAAGTATCGGGCCTTGTGGGCCCACCTCGGACCCACTCAGGGTGGCGTACATAAATTACCGATAATAGACCTTATGAGGTCGTTCATAATCATTTGGAAACATACCGACTCCGTTTAGGAGAGTTACATACTCAAAGTTTACTTTAAGCACAAATTATAAGAGAAGTGATTCAATCTTACTGAATGAATAGTGCCCAAAATCAAACTCGATTTTCTACGAACAGAATAATCCCCGAGGCTCAAATTCAAGCCTAGTACTCCTAGGACATGCCATAAGAAGGAAAGGGACAGCTTTACATACCTTGGCTGCGCCTTACACTCGCTCGAATTCGATTCCCGTTTCGTCCAAGATCTGCAAATTGTCACTTTTACCAATTGTCAAATTCAAGCCTTAAGAATCCAACTTAAGCACATACTTGCCTACCGAAATTTCGGCAGCATTTCCCCTATACATATAACATCCCCGAGACTTAGCTCGGCTTAATATATCAACAACAGCAACCCAACAATCCAACAACAACATTAACAACAACAACAAGTACTACAAAATACACAATATGGCTTAACTAGCCATCTTTCCGACATAACACAATATCTTTCATTCCGACCTTACACTTCCAAACCAATCTTAATATTTTCATATTCATCATTAGTCATGATCATTACAACGCAAATAGGAAGCATTTCATATCCTTTCTACAATATATTGACAAGTTACACACGATATACAAACGTTTCACCAAAACCATAATTCATCTAAAAATTTCCAATCTTCAACATAATCGTTCATAATGCATTCTTACCTTCCAATTTCATTAATGAATATCATGATTTGCACCTTATCACTTTCATTTCCATATATACATAAACTACAATAAAGTTGCATATTTCCTACAACAACTTAACAACAAACTTTCCATAACAATAAGAACCATTATTTTTCCATTCACTTCACAACAACACAATTAACATAACGAAGAAATTTAATTCATCTTCCATCATCAACACTATACCACACGGCCACACTCCTTCATTTCCAATTTCAACCAAATTCATTCACTTTCATTTCCAATATAAATTTTACCATAACCATAACTAGGATACAACAAAAAATTCAACTCATATTACTTATACATCAAGGCACACACGGCCACACATGCTTGCATCTAAGTACCATGCAAACTTCCATATTTTCATAGTTTCTACTCATTCCTACACTCTACAACACAAACAAACCTCCATAACATAATAAAAGGGATGGATTTTTACCTTTTCCTCCAATCTTCCACCTGCTACAAAAGGTAGTTTCTTGCCAAAATAATTATACCATGTTGAAGAGCATCCTTGAGTTGGCAATATTGCTAGAAAATCATGATTTTTGGATCATGATTCATGGACTTGGAACCCTTTTCTTTTTCCTCTTGATGGGCCGAAACCCCTCCCTTTCTTTGTTCTTGCTCTTTTTTTTTTTTTTTGATTCATGAAACTTCTAATGGATAACAATGCATATATATCCCTTATATAAATTGGCACATGGAAAAATTATTAAAATGGTGGGCTTGGGCCATAAGATGGTCGGCCACCCTCCCCCAATTTGGGCCTCGTTTTCTTATTTTTTGTTTTTTTAGCCCAATTAGTGAAGTTCTTATTTTGTAATTCCCGAAACTAATTTCCAAAATTTCAATTTTGTCCTTGGCCTTCCTCCGTATTTCCACACCAATATTTTTCAAGAACAACACACACATATGTGAATTTCAAATCAACATGTGTCCTTATTCCTTACAAACCAAAATCATCTCATATTTTCCCAAACACTCGAAAGTACGTGATATAACATCCTCCCCCCCTTTAGAACATTCGTCCTCGAATGTTCAACTGGCCTTAGGGGGGTCTCGTGCCACTTCGGGGAGGTTCCTTTATTTTCTTCAAAATCCTTTTCAACGCTACAATTGCCACCCACGTCTTTCGCCTCTTGTCACACTTCTCGGTTACTTACAACGTTATCATAATACCACGTCATATCAAACAGATCCATAATTAGAGCCAGATGTACTGAACTATGGCGGACAGATTTGTGGTCAACGTCAAACGTAGGGAAGTATGTCAGACAAATCCGTGATCAGAATCTGATATACGGAGATGCATCAGACAGATTCGTAATCAGAGTCGAACGTGCAGAAGCATATCAGACAGAAACGTAATCAGATTCAGAAGTACAGAGGCATAATAGACAGAGCCTCATCAAAGTCAGAGGTGCAGAAGTATAACAGACAGAGTTTTGATTAGAATCAGACCACTCCTACTAAGGCTTCCGTGATTTACGAAAATTTCCTTGTCGACATTTCATTACTCACCCTGATCATTGTACCATGAATTGTTTCATCAAAACTTGTTTACTCATTCATAAACTCGTTCGTCAAATTGCTACACAAATAGTTTTATGTGTCGTTTGTTGGCTCTCTCGAAGATCCTGCTTATTCACATTTCTTGTCCTTCATCTTTTCTAATATCCATACTCATTTTCTTTTCCAGATATCATCACACTAGACTAACTTATAATGTAATCAGGGTTTGTCTATTCCTTGACAACATTCCTTGTCGAAGTCGCGATTCCTTTGGTTTTGCTTGTTTAAGTCAATTTTTAAACCTCACACACTTTTCCCTCATTTCCTATAACCATACTTCATCCTCTTCCGGAGGTTCGGCTCGGTCATATTTCCTACCTTTCGCTTCCTCCTAATGTTTGACCTTTTTGCTTTTGCTTCACTTACTCTCTTTCCTTTCCAATATCATTATACCGGAACTTTCCAAGCTTAACAGATAGAGGGAATGACAAAAACCTACCTTATAACATTTGTACCATTTACCTTTGTTATTGTTACTTGGAGCTCGGTACCCTTATTCAATTGGTGCCTTTCGCATTCTAGCACCGGTCGCGGGGACACACGTATTCACTAGTACAATCACAGATAAGGCATCATACACATTCATATGTGCATACATAATTATTTTCAACTAGGCCACACATTACCTCCAAACGTCGTTCAAGCCTATTCTAATTCCAGAGCCGTGGCATTCTTTCTGTTTCTTCTTTAATCTAACCAATTGCGTGTTGTGTGGCCTTTTATGGTCTCTAACCATCTCGTATATTCTAGTCTCACTCAGGTCATTTTAGCCTTTCATTCGTCTCTTATATCGGAATACATAAAATTCTGGCATACTTCCCAGGGGGGTCACCCATCCTGAAATTGCTCCCACCTGAGCACGCTTAACCTCGAAACCTTGGTGCGTTTCGGTGCCTTAACGCTGATATAATCACGTCCACTTTCTCGTATGTCCTTTACTACATAATCTAGAGCAATTCAAAGTTTTATAGATTCTGAGACACATTCATAACATGTCCTTTCTTGTGCAATTACTATTTTACCCTTTTCGGTCTTCCGTACCACCTTTATAAATTCTTATCATTCAAAATATGTACGCAGAACATACCAACAGTACCTTACAGAGCATACGGTTATATGCCACATCCTTGCCGCCCAGAACATTCGGTTTCAGATAACAGAACGAATATTACCAAACTTGCCCTTCTGGCTTTTCCATATCTTTATTTGCCTCTTACCGTCGCAGGCGAGGCTTACAGATGGAATTGCGTTCCCTATAACATGGCTCTATCGCACGATCTGAGACAGAAACAAGGTCAACAATCCCAAAATGCCCCGTAGCCTCCTGTCTATAAGTGTGGCGCGCTACACACCCATAAACAAGACTCTACCGGACACGACTTTGCAGACAACCCCTAGGACAGACCTGCTCTGATACCACTCTGTCACACCCCGACCTTACTAAGGTGTGACGTGCACCCGACTCTTATTTAGGGCCGAGCGAACCCTCAGAATTCTTTTGTACAGAAAATCACATCAAACTTCTTAAATCAAATAAGGTAAAATACATAGTAATTTGTTTTTCAGACAGTATTCTTTGAAGCCGAACGGATCCACAGTCATACAGAATTCAGTACAATATGTCACAGACAGACAAATCGGCTGACGGAGCCGCTTACAGACCGACAACCAACACCCACGACACTGTCTGCAAACTCTCTAACATAAGACCAGAACCATGACATACCAACTCTGACTCGGCAGCACTCCAGGAGCACTTGGAGTTTGCCAACTCCGCTGGATCATCTCCTGTAACCACTTCAGCTCATCTGGGAGTACCTGCGCGGCATGAAACGCAGCCCCCGAAGAACAGGGGGTCAGTACAGAAAATGTACTGAGTATGTAAAGCGAAAATGTCACAAGTATAATCATAATCCGAACCAGAATTACAGAAATATAACGAACAGAATCGAACTCGAATCCGAAATAGACATACAGAGTTTGGCCTGCAGAATCATCGTACCGATCTGGGGCACAAAATGTGACTGACATAATCATAATCAGAGCCAGAGGTACAGAATGTAAGGTCCGGATCGGATTACCAGAAGTGTAACATACAGAGACGTGATTCAACCGGACAGACAGAAGGGTAGCGGACAGAACCATAATTCAATCGGACAGACAGAATCATAATACAGACGGACAGACAGAATCATAATCCAGACGGACAGACAGAATCATAATACAGACGGACAGACAGAATCATAATCCGGACGGACGGACAGAATCATAATACAGACGGACAGACAGAATCATAATCCGGACAGACGGACAGAATCATAATACAGACGGACAGACAGAGTCATGCATGCAGAGTCATACAGAGTCATACAGAGTCATATGCTTATACAGATGCAGATAGCATATACATACACACATACAGATCCCGGCCCTCTCATGAGGGACGCAGGTAACAGAACCCGGCCCTCTTAGTACGGGACGCGGTGGACAGACAGAATCAGATCATATGCCATCCTGGCCGCCATCCCCATACACACATCATAATATTAGATACAGATGTAAACAAATCCCGGCCCGCACACCGAGGGACGCGGTGAACAATGCAGTGGAATATGCACGATAACAGAACCTGGCCCGGGCGCAGTGAAGGAAGCATTGAGGCGTCCACGAACAGATTAATGAGAAACCACATACATACAGATCATCATACAGACTCAATGGAACTGAAATAGGCCAAATGGCAGGTCGAATCAAAGTATCCGGACAGTATTTATAATATACGCATATATGTCGCTTGGGATGGCACGACAGATTATTACCAGTATCAGATTTCCAGATGTCAAAAGCATTTGGTCAGATTTATAAAAATAGGCATAACGCCTGTCATATAATGGACAAAATATTAGTCCAGATGTTGTCTGAGAAGATCGGACAGAAACAAGGTAATTAAAGTTATACAGAAAGTATCGGGCCTTGTGGGCCCACCTCGGACCCACTCAAGGTGGCGTACATAAATTACCGATAATAGACCTTATGAGGTCATTCATAATCATTTGGAGGCATACCGACTCCGTTTAGGAGAGTTACATACTCAAAGTTTACTTTAAGGACGAATTATAAGAGAAGTGATTCAATCTTACTGAATGAATAGTGCCCAAAATCAAACTCGATTTTCTACGAACAGAATAATCCCCGAGGCTCAAATTCAAGCCTAATACTCCTAGGACATGCCATAAGAAGGAAAGGGACAACTTTACATACCTTGGCTGCGCCTTACACTCGCTCGAATTCGATTCCCGTTTCGTCCAAGATCTGCAAATTGTCACTTTTACCAATTGTCAAATTCAAGCCTTAAGAATCCAACTTAAGCACATACTTGCCTACCGAAATTTCGGCAGCATTTCCCCTATACATATAACATCCCCGAGACTTAGCTCGGCTTAATATATCAACAACAGCAACCCAAAAATCCAACAACAACATTAACAACAACAACAAGTACTACAAAATACACAATATGGCTTAACTAGCCATCTTTCCGACATAACACAATATCTTTCATTCCGACCTTACACTTCCAAACCAATCTTAATATTTTCATATTCATCATTAGTCATGTTCATTACAACGCAAATAGGAAGCATTTCATATCCTTTCTACAATATATTGACAAGGTACACACGATATACAAACTTTTCACCAAAACCATAATTCATCTAAAAATTTCCAATCTTCAACATAATCGTTCATAATGCATTCTTACCTTCCAATTTCATTAATGAATATCATGATTTGCACCTTATCACTTTCATTTCCATATATACATAAACTACAATAAAGTTGCATATTTCCTACAACAACTTAACAACAAACTTTCCATAACAACAAGAACCATTATTCTTCCATTCACTTCACAACAACACAATTAACATAACGAAGAAATTTAATTCATCTTCCATCATCAGCACTATACCACACGGCCACACTCCTTCATTTCCAATTTCAACCAAATTCATTCACTTTCATTTCCAATATAAATTTTACCATAACCATAACTAGGATACAACAAAAAATTCAACTCATATTACTTATACATCAAGGCACACACGGCCACACATGCTTGCATCTAAGTACCATGCAAACTTCCATATTTTCATAGTTTCTACTCATTCCTACACTCTACAACACAAACAAACCTCCATAACATAATAAAAGGGATGGAGTTTTACCTTTTCCTCCAATCTTCCACCTGCTACAAAAGGTAGTTTCTTGCCAAAATAATTATACCATGTTGAAGAGCATCCTTGAGTTGGCAATATTGCTAGAAAATCATGATTTTTGGATCATGATTCATGGACTTGGAACCCTTTTCTTTTTCCTCTTGATGAGCCGAAACCCCTCCCTTTCTTTGTTCTTGCTCTTTTTTTTTTTTTTTTTATTCATGAAACTTCTAATGGATAACAATGCATATATATCCCTTATATAAATTGGCACATGGAAAAATTATTAAAATGGTGGGCTTGGGCCATAAGATGGCCGGCCACCCTCCCCCAATTTGGGCCTCTTTTTCTTATTTTTTTTTAGCCCAATTAGTGAAGTTCTTATTTTGTAATTCCCGAAACTAATTTCCAAAATTTCAATTTTGTCCTTGGCCTTCCTCCGTATTTCCACACCAATATTTTTCATGAACAACACACACATATGTGAATTTCAAATCAACATGTGTCCTTATTCCTTACAAACCAAAATCATCTCATATTTTCCCAAACACGCGAAAGTACGGGATATAACAGAAATTACTGAAACATTTATGTTTCCATGGTCATCTATTATTATAGGACACAATTGTATCTCTTGTATTTGACTAAACAAGGTGAACGAAGTAAAGATTTATAATTAGCCTATCACTTGCTAACTACAATTAGTCAAAGTTGATTATTCATGCCAGACGAATTTCCAGATCACCGAACAAGCCCCACCATATTCTATAATCCAAAATAGACCTCCCCTTTCGGACACACAGTTTAGATTCGTAGATAGTAATCAAGAAATCAAATAATTAAGCGCATGATAATGCAAGTAAAATTATTAATCAACATATATAAATGATCATCAAACATAAGCTAACATAATGTATAAACTAACAACATACATGGGTAATCCCACAACCCTAGAAAAATAAGAAAGTAGCCACTCAAAAATGTGGTGACTACATAATATATATTCATTCAACCATAAGGAATCTAAAAAGAAAGGTGTACTATGTTAATCTTCACTCCATGATGCTTTAGCCGTCCTTGCGTTGTTCTCTTAAAGGGCTAAATCCTTCTAAAAATGTGTAGAAGGTTTATTGATAGTGTTAGCATTTGACTGTTGCCTGGATCTTTTCGTATAGTCCAAAACCAACTTGGTTGGGTTAAAATTACATTGGTGATCCGCACAGGGTACTGATCATGGCAAACTCTAGTTCGAAAAATAATAAGCGATCGCTGCAAATATAATCTGGTCTACAAGCGTGGAATTGAATCTCACATAGAACTAAAGTTAGCTATAACTGTTCAAAAATACTAGAATTACAAGTTCAAACAATTTTCTGAATTAAATCGATTAATATTTATATTTTACAGTACTAACTAATAAATAATAAAGCAATAAAATTATCAACAAAAGAGGAATATATTGAAAACAATATTAAGGAGGCCTAGGGTTATGATTTCCCCAATTATCGGAATCCTTCTCGCTAGTTATCTATAATCTCGCCAAATTATTCTCCATGGATAGTGAGCACTCAACTTATCATAATTCTCTCTCGAGTAATCACAACCCTAGCTAGCAATTTCTCACTGCTCACTATGACCATGTCAAAGCTTCTTTATCTCTAATCTATCTTTTAAACCCACCGTATTGATCTCTGATATACCTAAGAAGTGACGTTGTGCAACAACTACCTAAATATGCATTCTATCTTGACCAACACTACATAATAAATAGGAACAAATAATCGATGACCATTCAATCAACTTATAAGCACGTAGTTGAATGAGTAGAAAATTCAACGGCTTAATTATATAAAAATGTAACATGAACACATCCTACAAAAGGTTCCATCAAAACCCTAGATGAGAAATCTAGCCACTCATAATATTATTATTACATCTCGTGCTTTTGTACGTCATTTCTCTCCGTGAATTAGTAGTAGTAGACTTGGAGAGCGGGATTATCTTCGAGACGAGATGAGATTAGACATGTCTATCCTATGTACACAAGAGTTCATGTTCAGTAAGTGTCGGAAGGTTTAGGGGTTAAACGAATCGTTGAGAATACGTTTCGATGAAACTTGGCTTTGGAGGGTGATTAAACAGACCATATAAATTTATACTGTCCGTATAATTTGTTGTAACCCAACGTATAATGGTTATAGTAGAGGTATTCTGTGACAATTGTACGGTCCCTTATACGGAGAAGTTGCCATATTGCTGATGTTGTGCCTTGTTGGGGGTTGTGTTAAAGGTTTTACTATGGATTTTTATCATTGATTATAGTTAAGGAATAATTAACAGAGCTGTTACATTGGTTATCTTGTGCCTTGGAAGAATATGGAAGTTGGAATTTGTTGTTTAGTAAGTCTAAATCGAGCTTCTCTGTCATTCGATTGTTATTAAGTTGTTGGTTGTGTTGTTGTATCACCTTGCCTATGGTAGGTTTGAAGGAGATATAAGAACAGGGGAAATGTTTTTCGTTTTGTTATCGGATAGGTTACCGTTCGTTATACGATTATGAGAGTCGTTTATATAGTTAACGATAGTGTCATTCTTGTTATCGTATAGGTCATGAAGCGGATACAAATTTAGTTATTGAGCCAGTGGGTGAATACAAGGTCTGTCATGGTTAATATTTTCTTCTCTCGGCATGTTTTAAGTTAAAACGAATTATAACGAACGTTATTTCAAAATTACTCCACTTTTAGCAAACAAGGGCATCCAAGTCATTCATTCCCATTGATGTTGTTACGTATAGGATTCTAAGTCATATTGAAGTTCATGGTAATGATGTTAGTATTCATAATGTAAATGGAGGTGTAACGACCTTACGTCTCTCCCAAAGAAGTTCTAAAGATCCTTAAGGGGTTCCTTAACCCTTATATACTTTCGTAAGAGTAAGACATGATGTTATATATATATAGTAAACAAATAGGATTTTCTATTTTACCTTTATCTACCACCGAGCTGTGACCGACTAGGCAGGCATGTATTTACCACCTAGCAACGGATGGTCAACAGTTACGTCACATACATTTACCACTGCACTACGGCCGGTTGAGCGGCTACCACTGATCAGTTGTGTAGTTACATCACGATAATGATGTAGTGAAGGATATAGCATCATAGATATACTTATTTGAAATTGTACTTATTATGCATATTATGGCCCATAACGGGAAGTCAGAGGTTACAGGTTGATTCTTATCCTTCTTATTGATAGTATCTTATTATTATGTTATGTTTCATTTCTGCCTTACATACTCGGTACATTCTTTATATTGACGTCCCTTTCCTTGGAAGCGCTATGTTTCACGCCACGTAGGTGTAGTTAGACGAGGTGAGGACCGTCCACTGTAGGCTGCTTGCAGATATCCTCATTTGGTTGGTGAGCTCTATTTCCTCCTGGAGTATTGCCGACTCAGGGATTATCTTTATGACTTTTTTTTCTATCGGTATGTCGGGGGACCTATCTCGATCTATGTATGATGACCATGTTTCTTTTAGAGGCTTTGTAGATAGTTTCCTATGTAAAATTTAGTAGTATCATGTCAGTCTAGCATGATGGCTTAGTCGGCCTACATATATATGTATGTATATCCTTTTAGATATCTTTCATGAGTTAAGCATTATGTTCCCAATTTATGGATGTACGCTAGTACGGCCATATCAGCCTAAGAAGAGTCTTACGATAAAAGGAATAATAATGTACGTAGGTGCTCGGTTGATTAGGTCATCAAGTTCCAGTCGTGGCCCTCTGATTTCTATCGTGACAAACTTAATATCAAAGCAGGTCTGTCCTAAAGAGTCTTCAAGTTGTGTCTTGTTGAGTCTTGCTTATATGTGTATTGTACACCACACATATAATCGGAAGCCTGCAAGTCATGTAGGATGGTTACCCTTCCTTCTTGAGACTAGATCGTGCAATAGAGCAGAGTCGTAGGAAATGAAATTCTTGACCCTTATTTTTATATACAGCGATGCCGATGACAAGGAAAGTTGTAGCTAGTTAGAATTGTAAGGTAGTGGCCGATGTGGATATGGGTAGAGTGTAAATTGCTAGTGAGGGCCAGAGAGAGGCCTCGAGGGGACGGCTGACATGCTCACATAGTGCTCCAACTCAGCCAGCTCTTAAGGAGTTGAGGGTACACAGTACCTCCAGTTCCTCCACCTGCTACTCATGGTGAGGATACATATATGAGGATTGTCGTACGAATTTTGACTAGATTGGTAGCCGCTCAGGCTCAGTGCCAGATAGGTACATGTGTTAGTTATGCTAACAGAGTTGTTAGTGCCAGGTTGAGAGACTTTATTAATTTGAGACCTCCAGTCTTTACTGGAACTAACCCCAAGGAGGATTCGAAGAACATTATAGATAAGATGCAGAGGACCTAGAGAGTGATGCATGCATCCGACATTGAGTCTATAGAGTTAGCATCTTATATATTGTGGCATATCGTTGTTCAGTGGTACGATACTTGGGAGCTGTCCAGAGGGGCGAATGCGCCTCCAACAGTATGGGAAGAATTTTCAGACGCTTTCTTGCATCATTACTTATCGACAAAGATTCATCAGGTGAGGGTAGACTGGTTCTTAGCTCCTAGATAAGGGAATATGAGTATGCGAGAGTATAGTTTTAACTTTGAATCCTTGGCTAGGTATGCCCTCTTGATTGTGGCCGAGATGAGTGACCAAGTGCATTGATTTGTGATTGGAATTGAGCCGCACCTCATTAATCAGTGCTCTATGGCCGATTTGCTTCATGTTATGGATATCTCCCATGTCTAGGCATGTGCTTATAATTTGGAAGATCAGAAGCGTCAACAACATGAGGACCATGATGAGGGTCAGCGTAAGAGGGCTAGTTCTGCTAGCCAACCTGAGGGTTCTCGTGGTGGTCCTAGTTCACTGTATCCTGCTTATAGTGCACCCCCACAGTTTTAGTGGCCACTTTATGAGGGATCTAATTATTATGAATCGGGTCAGAGTCCGAGAGCTTCGGGTTTCCAAAATTATAGGGATTTAGTGCAGATGAGGGCATCTCCTCCATGATTTGGTCTTTGTGGTAGGGCATATTTTTTGATGATGTCGTCAAGGCTCTAATGTATGCTATACATGTGGAGACTCCAGTCACTATATGAGAGATTACTTGATGAGGCACGGGGGTGGCACAGCTCATCCAAGTAGATCAGTAGCAGCCTCATCACCTTTAGTACGTCCACCAAAGTGAGGCCCACAAATATTAGCTGAAGAGGTTGGGGTAGAGGTGGAGCATCTAGCTCTGGCGGTAGCAAAAACTACATTTATACTTTGACTAGGCGTCAGGATCAGGACTAGCCACCCGATGTTGATACAGGTCTGTTGGTCGTGTGTGGCTATGAGATATTATCGCTGGTTGTTAGCCTATGAGGTATTTGTATTATATTTTCTAGCTGTATGGTAGGTATGTAGTGGTGTGACTTTAGAGGAGACTCGGTCGAATTCATATAGACCTTTGCAATGTTTAACATTCCAGGACGAATGATCCTAAGAGGGGAGGATGTTACACCTCATGATTTTGTACCTTATGTCTCGCTGTGAATTAGTAGTTGCAGGCATAGAGAGCGGGATTATCTTCGAGATTAGATGATATTAGACACCACAAAAGGTACACAAGATTTTAAGTTCATGTTTAATAAGTGTCAGAAGGTTATGGGTTAAACAAACAGACAAGAATATGTTTTGAGAAAAAATGAGTTTTGAGGGTGATTATACTGACCACATAAATTTATACAGGCCCGTAAAAGTTATTATACCCCACCATATAAAATTATACAATGTACCGTATAATGGAAGTGGTAGAAGTTTCTATATTTTGTTTAAATACGATCCACCCCAATTCTTTTTTATTTCTTCATCGCTCCAGATCCCATATACTCCCCAAAAATCCTCTCCATCATATTCAACTCTTCCCAAGGTAAATCAAAGGTTAAAAGTGTTCTTCAAGTGCCAAAGTTTCCGGATTACGTGCTGAACTCTAATTCCTCTTCTTGTGGGGATTGTGGAAAATACTTCCAGCTGAAGTAATCTTAAGTTTGGTTGTTCTAGGTGTATTGAGGTGAGTTTATGCTTCTACTTTCCTTGTTTAATCTTTTTGAGGTTGTAATCTTGTTATAGAAACTAGAAATTGTTGGTTTTTGAGAAGTTGTCATATTGAGGATGTTGTGCCTTATTGGGGTTGTGCAGAAGGTTTTACTATGGATTTCCATGGTTGATTATAGTTACGGAATAATTAATAGAGTTGTTATAATGGTTATCTTGTGTCTTGGAAGAATATGGAAGTTTGAATTTGTTGTTTAGTAATTCTAAATCGAGCTTCTCTGTCATTCGATTGTTATTGAGTTGTTGGTTGTGTTGTTGTATCACCTTACCTATGGTAGGTTTGAAGGAGATATAAGAACAGGGGAAATATTTTCCGTTTTGTTATCGGATAAGTTACCGTTCGTTATATGATTATGGGAGTCGTCTGTATAGTTAATGATAGTGTCATTCTTGTTATAGTATAGGTCATGAAGCAGAGACAAGTTAAGCTCTTGAGCCAGTGGGTGAATACAAGGTCTGTTAAGCTTACTCTTTTCTTCTCTTGGCATGTTTTAAGTTAAAACGAATTATAACGAATGTTATTTCAAAATTACTCCACTTTTAGTAAGCAAGGGCATCCAAGTCATTCATTCCTATTAATGTTGTCAAGGATGTTACGTATAGGATTCTAAGTCTTATTGAAGTTCATGGTAATGATGTTAGTATTCATAATGTAAACGGAGGTGTAACGACCTTACGTCCCTCCGAAAGAAGTTCTAAAGATCATTAAGGGGTTCTCTAACCCTTATGTACTTTCGTAAGATTAAGACATGATGTCATATACCTATATATGCGTATCCAGCTACGGCCGGCTAGGCAGGCACATATTTACCACCTTGCCACGGATGGTCCACAGTTATGTCACATATATTTACCACTGCTCTACGGATGGTTGAGTAGCTACCACTGATCAATTGTGCAGTTACGTCACGTTAATGATGTAGGGGAGAATATAAAATCATAGATGTACTTATTCAAGATTGTACTCATTATGCATATTATGGCCCATAACAGGAACTCAGAGGTTACAGGTTAATTCTTATCCTTCTTATTGATTGTATTTTATTGTTATTTTATGTTTCATTTCTGCCTTACATACACGGTACATTCTTCGTACGGATGTCCCTTTGCTTGGCGGCACTTTGTTTCATGCCATGCAGCTGTAGTTAGATGAGGTGAGGACTGTCCATTGTAGGCTGCCTCTATATATCAGCATTTGGTTGGTGAGCTTTATTTCCTATTGGAGTATTTCTGAGTCAGAAATTATGTTTATGACTTTTTTTGCTATGGGTATGTCAGGGGCCCTGTCCCGATCTATGTATGACGACCATGCGTCTTTTAGAGGCTTTGTAGAAAGTTTCCTTTGTACAATTTATTAGTATCATGTCAGTCTAGCATGATGGCTTAGTTGGCCGACATATATATGTATGTTTATTCTTTTTGATTACTTTAATGAGTTAAGCGTTATGTTCCCATTTTGTTGATGTACATTAATACGGCCTTATTGGCCTAAGAAGAGTCTTACGATAAAAGGAACAATAATGTACGTAGGTGCTCAGTTGAGTATGTCATCGAATTCTAGTCGTGGCCCTCCGATTTCGGTCGTGACAAACTTGGTATCAGAGCAGGTCTGTCCAAAAGAGTCTTAAAGCTGTGTCTTGTTAAGTCTTGCTTATAGGTGTGTTTTGCACCACACTTATAATCAGGAGGCTGTAGGGCATGTAGGATGGTTACCCTTCCTTATTGATACTAGATCGTGCAGAAGAGCAGAGTCGTAGGAAAAGAATTTCTTGACCCTTGATTTTATATACATCGATGCCAATGACAAGTAAAGCTACTTCTAGTCAAAAGGGTAAGGCAGTGTCCGATGTGGGTATAGTAGAGTACTAGTTGCTAGTGAGGGCCAAAGTGAGGCCCCAAGGGGAAGTCTGACACCCTCACATAGTTCTCCGACTCAGCCAACCCCTAAGGAGCAGAGGATAGACCAGTAAATCTAGCTCCTTCTCCAGCTACTCATGATGAGGATATGGATATGCGGAGTGCAGTACGGTATTTGACTAGATTGGTAGCCGCTCAGGCTCAGTGCCAGATAGGTACATGTACTGGTTATGCTGATAGAGCTGTTGGTGCTAGGTTAGAGACTTTGTTAATTTGAATCCTCCAGCTTTAGTGGAACTGACCTCACGGAGGATTCGAAGAACTTTATAGATAAGATGTAGGGGACCTAGAGAGTGATGCATGCATCCGACACTGAGTTCGTAGAGTTAGCTTCTTATCTGTTGTGGGATAACGTTGTTTGTTGGTATGATACTTGAGAGTTGTCCAGAGTGGTTAATGCATCCCCAGTAGTATGGGAAGAATTTTCATAGGCTTTCTGTTACACCCCGTATCATTGAAGAGCACTTATCAAATTTGAAACATAAGTACGTTGGGTTAGGGTTAAATAAAATCACTTTAGAATATAAAGAGCATGCTACAGTACTGCTACAGGTTCGGCCTGCTACAGTACTGCTGCAACTAATTGCTACAGTACTGCCATGTAAGATAACACCGAGCCTACATGGCCGGGTAAGATAATACCATGCAAGATGCTATGTGTATATATATGTATTACCGCGTCTTAACGGCCGGACGAGATATTATATATGGATATGTATGGAAAAGGTTTTCTTTAAAAGCTAAGCATGCACGACATTCGCCTTAAAAGGGCATTCAAAGGCGCAGGTTGATCTTTTTATATTACTTTATCTTCATACGTTCATTATATTATTTTCCACGTTCGGTATCGCTTACCATATTACTATTCATGCCTTACATACTCAATACATTATTCGTACTGACATCCCTTCTCGTGGACGCTGCGTTCATGCCCGCTGGTGTGGATAGACAAGATGAGGATCTTTCATTGTAGGTTGCCTTCAGGTGCCAGTTATGATTGGTGAGCTCCACCTTTTCTTGGAGCGCTGCCGAGTCTGGATGTATATATGTTTGTATGATTTTTGTTCAGGGCATGTCGGGGGCCCTGTCCCGACTTGAATACTTAAGTCATGTTCATAGAGGCTTTGCAGACAGTTCCTGTGTATAGCTTCGTTATGTTTTGTTGGTCGTTATATTGGCGTCGTGGGTCCATTGGACATATATTTGTACATGATATTATGTTCATATCTTGCCTTAGCCTTATTTTGTCATTCGAGATATAGAGAATACAAGTTATAATTTGGTTCGCTCGGTTTCCGTAAGGTGCCGGGTGCCAATCACACCTTACCAAGGGTAGGGTGTGACAAATTGGTATTAGAGCGGTTCTGTCCTAGGGTTGTCTGCAAGCCGTATCTAGCAGAGTCTTGTCTATGGGTGTGAAGCCGGCCACACTTATAAATAGGAGGCTGCAGGGCATTTAAGAGTCATTAACATTTCTTTCTATCTTAGATCGTGAGATGAGAGCCAAGTCATAGGAAATGAAATTCCTTGTACTAACCCTTAATTTCAGTGGAAGAATGGTGTTGACAAAGGAAGAGGATGGTGATATTGGGATTACAGAGGTAAGTCACTTTGTTGAAATTACGCCATCAAGATGTGCATCTTCTATGAGAATAAATTGGTCAAAATCAAGATAAGCTGATTGTATAGTAAAGCAGGGGGAATTAGTTACATGTATAAGTTAATGATAAGATCAGTTGGAAGATTGCAGACGACAGAAGTTGAAGGAGTTAGTACAGAGGTAAGAAATGGTAAAAAGGATTAAAAGTCAGATATGGTAGGAATGTTGCAAGTATTATTGAAATATATAGCCAATGAATGGAAGAGAAAGTGACCAGGAAAATATACAAGGACGATTGATAAAAGTTCAAGCATACTCCGAGTTGTGACGCATGAGGTAAGTTTCGTCATCTTTGCATTTCTGTTCGATATTGAGGGCCTGTGAGGCATTGCATGTATTTTCTGTGCTGCGTGCAGGTTTGGATAGTAAGAAATATAGGGGAAATTATGTCAAAATTTTCCTAAAATTTAAGGACTAGGACCAAGGATTTAAGAGATAAGAAAGATTATAAGTCTATGATTGCTACAGATTGATTAAAGGGAAAATATAGGACACGTTGATATGGGCTGATAAAATAAAGACGACGCTACAAGTGGACATCGGGCATCAGTTATTGGAATCAAAAGTACTATTCCGACTGGACAGATAGTTGGGCACATCACTATTTCGAGTATCCCCATAAATTTCGATCGCTAATGGCAATGAAGTACAACACCATAAGGTAAAACCTTTAAGGGGGGGGGGGGGGGGGAAGCAAGTAAGCTTGAGTACGAGTACAAAGACGGACCAAGGTATTAGAGGAATTATGACACCCGACAATGGGGCAATCGAAAAGTAATAGGGAGCTACAAAGCTGGATGAGCTAAGGAAATGCAAGGAGAAGCCATGAAAGTTGACGGGGATAAGATCGCAAGAAAAGGATTCAAGGATATTGCGTTGGTCGAAACAAGCTGGTGACAATGAACCCTCGTGAAATTTTAAGCTGCTAGTCATATCAATTGTTAGAGTATATGATATATAACTATACAAACAATCGCAATGATGAGATGGCTAGCACGATAAGGAGGATACTTCACTCTATAGCCCTCCAGACCGAGAGGAGGACAGGCCGGCTACAGGTATATGAGTCTTTTATTGGAACATCTTATGTGCGTACAACTATTGCAGGATACCATTGATAGTTGACAAATGGAAGTTTTGAAGGGACTGATAACCAAAGTATTTATTGATAACTGCGGCTAAGAAGTTTTACCGCTACAAGGAATCTTAACATTTGGGAATGGAAAGCAGTTGTATATGTTGATTGATGGCTTGTTATAGGAAGTTCCAAAGGCTAAAATAGCATTTGCTTCGTCAAAAGAGTAAGGAATCCTTTTAATCTGGGGGGAGATGCATCACGAGGATTTATCGGAATCCATTAGAATTTCAGCTTATTCTAGGTTATGTGATAAAAGTCATACGGTAGGGTGGATGCGATCATACTAGCACTAATGCACCAGATCCCATCAGCGCTCCAAGGTTAAGCGTGCTGGGGTGAGAATAATACTAGGATGGGTGACCCCCCTGGGAAGTATACTAAAAGTCTTACAAATTCAGGGATATGGGACAGATGAGAAGCTAGAGTAGCCTATGGTAAATTGGAGTATACAGAGTAGTTGGAAACCTTAAGAGGCTGCGAAGGACAAGGTGGACTAGATCGGTCGCGAGAGAGAAGGTGCATCACAGCTCTAGAATTAGGATGAGTTCGAATAGTATTTAGAGATACCTTGTAAGTGAGGGGATAGTAACCACATATATGTATAGGTATGATATCCCATAGGTGACCGCGCCAAATTGGTATGTGCATCCCAGCAACCGGCGTTGCTATATACTTAAGGCATTGATCGAACAAGGTAATGAAGTTCAAGTGACAAAATTGAAGTGACAAAAGTGGTACAAATGTTACAAGGTAAGTTGATGAAATTTTCACTACAGATTAGAGTTGGAAAGTCCTAACACAATAACGTCAGGAAAAGGAAGGGAGTGACTATATAGAAAGTAAAGGGATTAGAATGTCTTGAGAAAAGGAAAAAGTGTACGAAACGAGGGTGAGTGAAGCTTCCAAGAGAGACGACGGGCAAGGCAAAGGATTATTTGGATAAAAATTCGAAGGTAGGCAAGCAAAGGAGATAAAGGATGGTAGTATGGAATAAAAGACGAATGTGTGGGGTCAGAGAACAGACTTTGATAAGTGGGACTTAAGGAGGGAAGTATACTCGCATTAAAAGGAGGTCATGGCTAAGTGTGTATGAGATGAAGAACGTGAGAAACGGTAATCACTGAGAATAATAAGTCACTAGCAAGGAAATCCTATTGCAAATCCTCTAGATGCTACCATAAGTGGAATTATGATGGTATTGTAAGGGATTAAAGAGTCTGACCAAAGGATAAATAAAAAAACGGAAAAGGGTCAAATATACCCTTGTACTATTAGAAAAGAATTAAATATACCCCTCGTTATACTTTGGGTCCAAATATACCCTTTTCGTTATACTTTGGGTCCAAATATACCCCTCTGTTATACTTTGGGTTTAAATGTACCCCTCCTCCATTAAAATTATCCAAGATGGACATAAGATCTGATGTGGCGCTGACAACTCAGTGAGGTGGACATCACATGACATCCCACCTCACCACCTCAAACCATTTACCCCTCTCTTCCCCTTCTTCTTACATCACTACCATCTCTTCCCCCTTCACAACCTTTGCCACCATTAGCACCACCACACCACCATTTCCATAGTCAAGCTAAATAAAACATTTGTTTATACTTGTGACTAATTGGACCAATCAACGTAATTTTTAATGGTATTTTTGGAGAAGATTTCTGCAGCATCAAAATTTGTCAAATCTCCATTTGAGTTGTGAAATCGTTGGTCTGTACACAGTCAAAAGTTCATTTCACAAGCTCTACTCTCTCGACTACTGTTGGCAGTATTGTTGTGCTTCTCGTAAAGCATGAAACTATTAAGTATCTTCTTTTTAGCTAGATGTAGTGAATTTTTTAAAGACTGATAATTGGTTTAACTGAATTACTATGATTAATTCCCTTTTATGGTATATATCAGGATCATTCCTAACTGTAGTTCATTATTTGTTCAGGTTGTCCCTTTAATAGCTATTGCTTTTGTTACCTATGAGCAAGTGAAAGATCTATTGGGAGTTGAGATCTATTGTGGTGGTGCTAATGGTGGCAAAGGTTTTGAAGGGGAGGAGATGGTATTGATGGAAGAAGAAGGGGAAGAGAGGGGTAAATTGGTTGAGGTCGACTAGTACAAAAGGGGAGGGTTTAAAATAGCACCAGAGAAGTAAGAAAGGAAAAGTACCATGTCTGAATAGGAGAATTTGTCTACTAGTAGGGAGATAAGGAGCAAGGAAAAATAGTACAAAAATTAAGGGTGCTCACATATCGGTCGGGGGCCGTAGCAATCATGACTTAGGACCATCTTAATGACAACATGTCCGAGGACAGTAACTAGATATCAGTCAACCATTGAGTATATACATAAGAACATGAGGATAAGAAACTAATAAAGGAACCGTAAGCTCGCAAGCAACAACATTCGAGGACAAATGTTTTTAAGGGGAGAAGGATGTTACACCCCGTATCTTTGAAAAGCACTTATCAAATTTGAAACATAAGTACGTTGGGTTAGGGTTAAATAAAACCACTTTGGAATATAAAGAGCGAGCATTATTAAGTATATTTAATGAGTGAAGGATGTATATAAGGTATATCGGAATGTTTTATAAGGAAATGAGTGGAAGAAATGGAGTAGTACGACTTTGGAGAAAGGATGGGTAATGTTTTGTGTGAAAATTTTGGTCCAACTTGGGCGACTAATATCTCTTAGCATATGAAGTGTTTTGAAGTGAAACAAAATCCTAAAATGAAGTTCGTCGAGTCAGTTTTCCAACGCAACAAACCACTCGTCGATAGGCCGTCGGAGTAAAGAATTACGGATGTTACAAATTCGGCTGACAAAGTAGAAACGCGTGCTACAGTCCTGCTACAGTACCGACCTGCTACAGTCTGCTACAATACTGCTACACTAATTGCTACATTGAACCGACCCGAATTTGAGCCCTATATAAAGGGTAAAAACCTCTTTTTTTCACAGATTTGCCCAGAAAATTTGAAGAGGGAGTGAGGGAATCAAAAAGTAAGCAATTTTCAAGTGGCGGAGTATTAATCAAAGCTCGGATAAATGCATAGATGTGATTCTAGTATTGTTTTGCAGTGGATTCCAGATGGACCAATGAAGATATCGCTGTTAACAAAAATAAGGTATGAATCTCTCCTTATTAATATTACTTTTGGTTTATTTACGAAGGTAGAGTGATGAAATGGTTATATAATAAAGTTGTTGGTTGAGGAATTGGACAAACATATCGTGGGATTTTTTATAGAATATTTTGGTATTGATGATGATTTTGTTGACGTTGGTGCTATTGTTGTTGTTATTTTGTTGGTATTGTGATTTCGGGCTAGGCATATAAACAGGGAAGGTGCTACCCGAATTTCGGCAGATTGTAAATGGATTTATTTGAAGGACTAAGACAAGCGTATAAAGGTGAGTCTAACAACAGTATAAATGTTCTTGAATATAGATTTACGAGCCTGGGAGGACAATCGTTGAGTAGTTAATGTTAAGGCGACCAAAAAGGTATGTTGAGGCTCGTCCCTTTTCTTTCAAAGGCATGATTCCTATGATTATAATTCCATAAAAGTTTTCATAGCCTCCTTGTTTGCAAGGTTAGAAGTTACGATTCAAAGGCATAATTCCTTTCCTAATAATTCATAGATGTTTTCCAAAATGTTCGTATTTTCCAAACTAGCGATTTATCACTCCGTACGCTCTTATGATACCAACGATGAACACGTTTTCGCAATGATAATGGTGATGTCAGAGATGAGAATATTGCTCTATGATGGTTGTGACGATGATGATGATCCTCTTCTAGAAACTCCGAAGCTATGATTTGAGGGCATTATGAGATTATTGAGCCATTCCATGAATCGCTAGATCTTACTTGTTGTTAATGGTCTCACCTCATGTTATTCGTTCCTTTGAGGTGAGATATAGCGAAGATAATGATTCTATTTCCAATGTTATCTAAGTTCATGATTCTCAAGATTCCCGTGACATCGTCGATTTCATCTTACGATGGTTAATCCTTCATGAATGATGTGATGATAATGGTAAAGCCAATGATAATGTTGATTTCAGGTATGTATTTTTTTATGTGTGTGTATGTATGTATGCATTGCATCCCACTGATCAGCTGGGGATAATATCGAGCCTATATGGCCGAGTAACATAATATCGAGCCTATATGGCCGAGTAAGATAACATCGAGTCCCAAAAGGGTCGGGTAAGATAACACCGAGTCCCGAAAGGGCCATGTAAGATGACATCGAGCCTACATGGCCGGGTAAGATAATACCATGCAAGATTCTATGTGTATATATATGTATTACCGCGCCTTAACGGGCGGACGAGATATTATATATGGATATATATGGAAAAGGTTTTCTTTAAAAGCTAAGTATTCAGGACATTCGCCTTAAAAGGGCATTCAGAGGCTCAGGTTAATCTCTTTATATTACTTTATCTTCATACGTTCATTATATTATTTTCCATGTTCGATATCGCTTACTATGTTACTATTCATGGCTTACATACTCAATACATTATTCATACTGATGTCCCTTCTTGTGGACGCTACGTTCATACCTGCAGGTGTGGATAGACAAGACGAGGATCTTTCATCGTAGGCTGCCTTCAGGTGCCAGTTATTATTGGTGAGCTCCACTTCTTCCTAGAGCGCTGCCGAGTCTGGATGTATATATGTTTGTATGATTTTTGTTCAGGGCATGTCGGGGGCCCTGTCCCGACTTGAATACTTCAATCATGTTCATAAAGGCTTTGCAGACAGTTCCTGTGTATAGCTTCGTTATGTTCTGTCAGTCGTTATATTGGCATTGTGGGTCCATTGGACATATATTTGTACATGATATTACGTGCATATCTTGCCTTAGCCTTATTTTGTCATTCGAGATATAGAGAATACAAGTTATAATTTGGTTCGCTCGGTTTCCGTAAGGTGCCGGGTGCCAATCACGCCTTACCAAGGGTGGGGTGTGACACTTTCTTCCGTCATTCCTTACCAATAGAGATTTGTTAGGCGAGGGCAGACGTGTTCTTGGCTCTTAGAATAGGGAATGTGAGTGTGCGGGAGCATAGTCTTAATTTTGACTCCTTAGCTGGGTATGCTTCCTCAATTGTGGGCGAGATGAGTGACCGAGTGCATCGATTTATAATTGTACTTGAGCCGCACCTCATTAATAAGCGCTCTATGGCTGCTTTGCTTGATGATAGGGATATCTCCCGTGTCTAGGCATATGCTTAAGAGGGATAGGCTTGCTAGCCAACCTGAGGGTTCTTGTGGTGGTCCTAGGTCACTTTATCCTACTTATAGTGCACCCCATAGTTTTAGTGGCCACTTTATGAGGGATCTATTTATTCTAAATCGGGTTAGAGTCCGAGAGCTTCATGTTTCCAGAATCGGAGGGACTTAGCGCAGATGTGGGCACCTCCTCTGTGATGTGGTTAGTGTGGTAGGGCCCATTCTGGATTATGTCGTAAGGTCTATAACATAAGCTATACATGAGTAGACCCCCGTCACTATATGAGAGATTGCCTGATAAGGGACGGAGGGTGGCACAACTCATCCAAGTGGATCAGTAGAAGCCTCATCTTCTTCGGTACGTCCCCCAAAGCGAGGCCCACAGATATTAGCTAAGGAGGTAGGGCAGAGGTAGAGCATCTAGCTCTGGCAGTAGCCAAAACTACATTTATGCTTTGACTAGTCACTAGGGTCAAAACCGGCTACTATATGTTGATACAGGTCTATTGGTCGTGTGTGGCTATGAGATATTATCGCTTGTTGTCGCCCTGTGAGGCATTTGTATTATATTTTCTTGTTGTATGGTAGGTTGGTAGTAGTGTTACTTTAGGGGAGACTCTGTCAAATTCATATAGACCTTTGCAAACTTTAACATTCGAGGATGAATGATCCTAGGATGGGAGGATGTTACACCTCTTGCTTTTGTAGCTCATATCTTAGTAGTTGTAGACTTAAGGAGTAGGATTATATACGAGATTAGATGATATTAGACATGTCCATACTAGGTACACAAGAACTTAAGTCCATGTTTAGTAAGTGTCGGAAGGTTTATGGGTAAATGAATCGACGAGAATATGTTTTAAGAAAAATTGAGTTTGCAGGTGATTATACCGATCGTATAAATTTATACAGCCCGTAAAAGTTATTATATCGCACCATATAAAATTATAGAGGCTGTATAATGCACCGTATAATGGAGGCGGTGGAAGTTTCTATTTTTTGTTTAAAGACAATCCACCCCTATTCTTTTTCATTTCCTCATTGCTCCAGATCCTATATTCTCCCCAAAAATCCTCTCCATCGTATGCAACCATTCCCAAGGTAAATCAAAGGTTAAAAGTGTGCTTCAAGTGTAAAAGTTTTCGGATTGCTTGGTGACCTCTAATTCCTCTTCTTGTGGCGATTATGGAAAATACTTCCAGGTGAAGTAATCTCATGTTTGGGTTGTTCTCGGTGTGTTGAGGTGAGTTTATGGTTCTGCTTTCCTTATTTAATCTTTTAGAGGTTATAATTTTGTTATTAAAACTAGAACTTGTTGGTTTTGGAGAAGTTGTCATATTGCTGATGTTGTGCTTTATTGGGATTGTGCTGAGGGTTTTACTATGGATGTTTATGGCTGCTTATAGTTAAGGAATAACTAATAGAATTGTTATAATGGTTGTCTTGTGTCTTGGAAGAATATGGAAGTTGGAATTTGTCGTTTAGTAATTCTAAATCTAGCTTGTCTATCATTCGATTGTTATTGAATTGTTGTGCTACCTTATTCATTCGATTGGGCAGGCACGTATTTACGACCAAGCTACGAATAGTCAACAGTTATGTCACATACATTTACCACTGCGATACGGCTGGTTGAGCTGCCACCACTGATCGATTGTGCAGTTACGTCACAATAACTATGTAGTGAAGAATATAGCATTGTAGATATACTTATCCAAGATTGTACTCATTATGCATATTATGGCCCATAACGGGAAGTCGGAGGTTATAAGTTGATTCTTATCCTTCTTAGTGTTAGTATCTTATTGTTATGATATGTTTCATTTATACCTCACATACTCTGTACATTTTTTGTACTGACATCCCTTTAGTTGTGTCACGACCCAACCAGAGGGCCATGATGGGCACCCGAAGCTAACACACCGATCACCTCTAAACATACATCTCATAATCATCTCTGGTGGACCATAAAGATAGCTCATCGACGTCATAATGTGTAAGCACATAAATCACAACATAACGACACATCTCTATATAATCTTCAACAATTTTACCCAGCATCACTAGCCGACAAGGCTACTAAAATATTATACGCAATATGAACCGGTGGGGTTATGAAACGTTTAACTGTACACACATGTCTACGAGCCTCTACATAGAATACAAGTGACCATGAAGACCAATACCAATAGATTGCAGCTCCGAAGTAGGTGGAGTGCTCCTAAGAATCTGCTGATAAAGCACCTATGGGTCAGATCCGTCTACCTGTCTACCTGCAGGCATGAACGTAGCGTCACAAAAAAGGACATCAGTACGAATAATGTAATGGGTATGTAAGGCATGAATAACAACATAATAATAAATATGGAACACAACAAGAAATAAAGATAACCTGTACATCTGATTGCCTCACAAGGCGGATAATATGCATGCTTAGCTTTCTTTAAAAAAAAACATTTCTTATATATATATATATATATATAACATAATCATTAGCTCGCGTCCGGGGTAACCATCTCACGCCGCCCAATTGTGGTGTCTGCCTGGCCAACTAGGCACAGTGTAATCATAAGCCACCCACTACACCTATCGTAATGGTGTTTGCCAGGCCAACTAGGCCCTGTGTAATCATACATAAAAATAAGCATGCATGAGAGCCCAATTAAAAGCTACAACTCTATCGGAGTGGCGTAAGGTCGGTAACCTCCGATTATATTATGGAATAATCATTATCGTTGTATGTCACCTTGAAGGAACAATTATCATAAGGTGAGATCAACAATAATTAATAAAATGAAGGAAATCATGAAATAAGCTCAATAATCTCATAAAAGCATTAAAATCATAAGCTTTGGAATTTCTAGAAATGGAATCATGTTCGTCATAGAAAACATCTCATTTTTAGTATCATAAGAAGCTTTTAAGCATCATGAACTTCTAACTTTTGGAAGTAAGAAGGTTATGGAAACATATATGGAATCATAACATAGGAATAATGTCTTTTGAAAGAAAGGGACTATCCTTAACTTTAACTATTTAACGCTTATCCTCCCAAGCTCGTAAATATACGTTCAAGAGAATTCATATTATTGTTAGGCTTATCGTCGTAGGCTTGTCTTAAGCCCTCAAATTAATTCCTTTCAAAATCTGCCGAAATTTAGGTAGCATCTCCCTTGTTTATACCCCTAGCTTGAAATCACACTACCAACAAAACAACAGCAATAGCAATACTAATATCAACAACATCATCATCAATACAAAAATATTCCATAAAACATCCCACACGATGTTATTCAACATACAACAACAACATACACTTCCTTTCTTCCTAATCAAGGAGCATAATCTCATTAACACACCAACAACATTAGATACCGTCCATATAAATGTAAATCAGCCCAACCACATGGCCACAACATGCTCAAAACAGTCCATAAACACAACAACTACAACACAACACTTTATGACCTTTCTTCCATAACTATTTTCACTTTTAAGACTTGCTAAACCTTCAAATGAACTCAACATCAGAGATAGGATGAAGAACATACCTTATACTTGAATAAATTTAGCCACACTAAGTTTTTTCAAGACCAAACTTACCACAACATTAAGTAGAAGCTAGAACAATCACCTCTCATGGACTAGTTTCTTGTAATCTTGGTAAATTCTTGATTTAATGTGCTATAAATGTTTGGGGATGTGTTAGAACGTTTCTAGGACTCATGAGTGTGTAAAATGCTGAAAAAACGGGGTTGATGGGGGGTTTTTATACCCTTTGAAAGTCGGCGGAACCGACTTTCCCAAGTGGGACCCGCGGAAGCCATTTGGCAGTTTGGAAGGTTATCTTAAAATGACCATAACTCCTTACTCCGATGTCGTTTTGACGAGCGGTTTGCTGCGTTGGAAACTAGACTCGACGAACTTCATTTTACGCTTTGAAACACCTTACAACTCCAATTATACCTAGAGATATACCTATCCAAATTTGACCCAAAATTCTGTCCAATATTCTGCCAACTTTTTTCAAATTTTTTAACAAACTTATTTTCTTTGATTTGCTTTGTCCCGGAATCTTCTGAAACTCTCCATACATGATATTTATCATTAATCATACTTGATAATGGTCATGTGCTTTGGTTCCAAGGTTGTCCTTCCCAGTTACGACTTACGAGATCGTAATTCATTCTTTACTTCATTGTTACATACTTCCCATGGCTTGTACATTTCAAAACTTCATGGGACGTCTCCGATACTCCACTAATACGGTGAAGTATGTGGAATGCTCATGTTCTGAAAGGCTGAGGTGTAACATCCTTCCCCTCTTAGGAACATTCGTCCTCGAATGTTGTAGCTTGCGAGCTTACGATGCTATCATTAATTTCTTGAAATGGTTGTCCTCCTTTAGTTCTTGATCTCCATGCTCTTATACTATGTGCTCATTAGTCTTCTTTCATATTCCCTGAACTCTCTATCAAACTCACCCATTAATTTCATATCTTTATCTGCTTATGTAGGTAACTGGTGGTCAACTAATATCGAGCTATCATCCTGGGAATTGTTGCCATTAATATGGTCTTAACTCATGATTGCTACGGCCCCTTGCCGGTCTATGAGCACTCTTAATTGTTGTACTCTTTTGCCTTGCTCCTTATTTCTCTACTACTTGACAAATTCTCTTGTTCAGATATGAAACCTTTCTTTGCTTGTTTCTTTAGTGCTATTTAGATTATCCCTTTTTGTACTAGTCGATCTTATATACATACCATATCATCTCCTTTTACTTTCTTGGCCGGACTCTTTAATTCCTCGCAATATCATCATAGTTCCATCTATGATAGCGCCCAGATGATTTGCAATAACATTTCCTGCCTGATGACCTATTATTCTCAGTGATTATTTTACTTCAGATTGTCCATCCAGACATCCTTTAATAATTAATTCATAACAACAACCTCAACACAATCCCTCATATACGTGTATATAATACTCCTTCATCATCATTATTATCCCTCGTAGAAGAATTATACTCATGACATACTAATAATCCTAGCTCAAGCTAATTTACAACTCAGAATATCATGAAATTCATATTTGAAAATTTCCTCCAATTTCCTCCCCTCAAATCATTACATAATTACAATATAAACTCATAAACATAGGACTAAGATAAAATCTTACTTAATCATAACTTCCTTTCACTACGAGTATGCTTTCTTCTTAAGTCCTTGGCTCTCTTATACAGGTGACTAATTGAGACTTAAACTAACCTCCATTCTTCTTCGGCTCTTTATCGTTGTCCTTGCACCATTCTGTTAGCCATTTCATCATGGCGATTGTTTATATGGTTCTATGTCATACACTCTCACAATTGATATAACCAGTGGCTTGGAATTTCACGACTTACGAGGTACTCCCTAATCTCAGGCTGTACTACTATCTTGCGATCCATAGGCACACTATCTTCCTTTCCTTTGAAGATTATTGATCTTCCTATAAATATTGCTCGTTTAAAGCTTTCATCTCTTCTAGTGCTACAAGTTCTTTTTAGTAATCCTGATTGTCGCTTATACTTATCCCTGGTCACATGCGACCTTCCTCACTCCTTTTGCTACCTCTTGGGGTACTTTACTGCATATCTAAATGTATCGCATTGTCAGGAATACAACGTATCGCATTGGCAAAACTTATTCTACTTCCCGTATTTGTCTCATGATATACTTGCATTTAATCTATTCTTACTTTTCTTTAGCACATTCTTGACATATCGGTTCATCTCGAAATTTGACGCCTTCAATCCAATATATTTCAATCTTTTAAGCTTCGGAAAATTGTAGCTCATCTTAGAACTTAATTTTCTCTTCCCCCCTTTTAAAGGATGTTCTACATATACTAGTAGCCTTCGAATATTTACCGTTCTTGATAGTCATCTGGCCGACCTTGGCGATCCTTCAACTCCTATATTCCATACAATGCTGGAGTTCGTTTCATTGCATGATTTAACTTATTTTCCTTTTTGCTAGTTAAGTTCTTTTATTAAATCAAAATGCTTATACATATCGGATACAATTCAGATGCCTTCTTTATTATCTTTTCACTTATGCCTTTCATGACTAGATATCCTCTAGGCCAGTGAATTGATGGGGAAATTGGCATTCCTTAGGCCCCTTATGCAGTGTCCGGCTATACCACGCTCCTTTAGCCCTAGTCTTTCTCCACGACTATCTTCTTAATATCCTTGAAATTCGCGTTGCTCTAGGTTCCCAATTTCGATTTATATCTATACTATACCATTAAAAGTTGATATTTCACACCATCCATTCCCAAGACTCGTCCTTTCATTAGCTTCACTCATTTTGTTCCGTAATTCTTCTTAACTACTTGTTTGCATCACAGCTATGCATCATAGTCCTTCTAATGTTCTGTCGGTTCTTGTTCTTATCATGAAATCCTCACAAAGTATACTCTTTCCTTTCTTCATTCGTCGAGTCTTCATCTTCCTTTACGATAATACAACTTGTACACACACTCACACACACACACACACACACACACACACACACACACACACACACATATATATATATATATATATATATATATATATATATATATATGTATATCTCAAATTTTCTCGATTTTCTTCGTGATCGCATCTTTCACACAACCTACTGACTCAATTTATCTTCATTTGGGCAAGCCTACTGACTCATTAACCTTGTCCTTGTTGTCAGCAGCCACATAATTATCTTTAACCATTTCGTTAACACCTCCTCCTTCCTTTAGTCCTCATAGTTCCTTTTGTTTTCATTTACTCGTAAAACGACTGTTCCCATAAATCATATGAGGCATGGAAAGAAAGTTATTAAGGGAAAGCAAATCATATGTGGTGTATCAGATAAGAATAACGAGCAACGATTCTTTGATTGCATAATGATGTTTTAGAACATATGACAACGTCCCTTATATTGGTGTTGAGGTGTTGAAAAAGTGTTAAGAAGGTTCCATAAGGAGCGGAGATCAAATGAGTCGACGAAAACAAGTTCCGGAGAACTGGACAACATACGACCAGACATACTGGCCGTATAATATTCACGGACCGTATGTCCAGTCCGTAGATCCAGTCTAGAACAACATGGCTCACTGGACCAAATATACGGTCCCAACATACGGTCAGTAAAAATTATACGGACCGTATGTTGGTCCGTATAAAGTGGTTCGGCCAGCTTTTAAATTCATATAAGGGACCATTTTTTCATTCCATCTCACTTCATTTCCCATCTCTCCCACTCAAGAACTCTCTAGAAAATTCTCCAAACACTTCAACCATAAGAATACCAAGGAAATCAATGATCAACAACATTAAATCTATGAATCAAAGTGTATGAACCCTAGCTAAAGTTCATCTCTCTCAAGAATACCCAAAAGAAGTGAAGTAGGGTTTGGTGAAATAGGAAGGATTCCGCTCTAGGCTTGTTCCACTATCATCTAAGGTAAGTTTCATGAATTTATCATGTTGTTTAAGGTATAGGAAAGCTAAGATTATTGAATTGTAGAAAGACATGGAAAATGGGTCTTGAATGGGTGAATAGTGTCACAATTGAATGGTAGTTGGATGGAATCATAAATGTTGATATGCTATGATTATGAATATGTTGTAAATGACGTTTAGACTATGAAATAAGTATTATATATGAGGAAACGCGATGACGAGCTATAACAATAAATGTGGAGAAAATGGAGGAAAATGGTGGATTTTGCTCAATGTACATAAATGATGATTGTTGGTTTCTATATTGTGAGTGTTGTTGTATATGTTTGGGAGTTGAGATTGAACATGCGAAAGGTAGTAGAAACAAAGGAAATGCTGCCCAATTTTTCCTAGAAATAACTGTTATACCCCGTATTTTTATACGTCGAATTATTCGCAAGCAAATCGACTCAAGTTAAAGACGAGATTATTTCGGACACGAAATACGAACTTTTAATTTTCAATTTTAATTAGTACACAAATTGTTTATAAATTTTATTTAGTGTAGAAATATTATTGGAGAGATTAGGAACTAATTAATTATGATTAGATTATTAAGTAAGGATTAATGATTTATTAAAATTAATTAATTTAATTATTAGAAGTGGGCCCCACCCGATTTATTTAAAAAAAAAGGGAAAGGAATTTTGATGAGTCACTAGGAGTGGACACGTGTCCTATGGTGAGAAATCATATATATATGATGAATCACGTTAGCCATGATTCATTTTGGCAAAATGCAATTCAAAGTTAAAAAAAAAAAAAAAAAAAGAGAAAGGAGTTATTTCCTTGGCTGCTCTCGGCCAGCCATGGATGGAGAGAAAAAATATGATTTGTTGCATATTTGATCAAGATCCAGGTGAATTACAAGTTCAAGGAGGTGATAGCAACATTGGATATTGAATTGGGGAAGAAGAAATTGTGAAATTGGAACAATTAAGTGTAGAAATTCCTCCGAGAAAATTTAGGTAAGATTTTCTTATTTTGTGGTATAATTGTATTAGTAGTGTTGTAATGGAAGGATTAAAATTGGATTGGATGAAATTGGAAGTAAGAAATTTCACGAAATCGTTGTTATACAAAATTGTGGGTTGAAAAGGATTAAAAAGGGTTATTGGATTGTTAGCATTGTTTATGGGCTGAATGTAAGGATTCTATATGAATATTGCTATTGCTGTCATTGTTGGTATTTCTGTGATAAGAGGAGGATAATTGGAAGTTCGGGTTAGGCGAATATATAGGGGAAATGCTGCCCGATTTCCGTTAAGTCCTTAACTAATGAAAAACCCTAATCGAGAAAGTATAAGTTAAAGAATGAGTCCTATAGGCGATTGGCTGCAGATTTGTGAGCTAGGAAGTATAGTTTACTAACAATAGCGTTACTTTTATATTAAATAGGCTAAAGGGGCGACGAACCGAACGAGGTTACGGTTAACCTGTAACAGGTATGTAAAGTTATCCTTTCTTTCTTTTTGGCATGATCTTTGTGAAGCAAACAGACGACGTATATATGATTCCAAAGAAGTTTTTATTCTTAGAGCCTCTAGGATGGCTAATGTTCTTGACTTCCAGAAGCTATTTTATTATGTCTTGATACGTGTATATGATTCCAGAAGTTCTATTTTGATAAAATCCATAGTGATATTCGACCGGTACTTGATATGACTATTGTCTTGATTTTCAAATGATAGTTCGTTTTGATTATTCTATTGAGTCTCAAATATGATTTAATTTGCATATGGTTGCTCACTACTCTACTCATGCTTGCCCCAATATATTTTTGACTGAGTCCCGGGCCAGGATACGTTTTCGTGCACAGTTTCACTGCATTGTTCATCGAGTCCCTCACTAGAGGGACGGGTACGGTATATATATATATGATGGTGTTATGCTGTGATGGTGTGATGGTGTGATGATGTGATGGTGTTACGCTGTGTTATGGCGTTATGATGTGTTTATGGCGTTATGATGTGTTTATGGTGTTATGCTGTGTTATGGCGCCAAGGATGGTATGTGGCGACCATCTTCACCGAGTCCCATAATGGGCCGGGTATGATATATGATATTGACATGCATGATTAATGTTTCAAAAGGGCAAGTGTTTTGGTATTCTGGACATTATACTTGTCTCATGTACTCCCTATTTCAGTTATGATCCTTTTTACTGTATTTCATGCTTTATATACTCAGTACATATCCCGTACTGACCCCCTTTCTTCGGGGGGCTGCGTTTCATGCCCGCAAGGTACAGATAGTCGGTTTGGTGACCCTTCCGCATAGGACTTCTACTCAGCTGTCTAGGAGGGCTCCATTGTTTCGGAGTCTAGACTTTTGGTACAGATCTTATGATGTATATATATATATATATATATATATATATATATATATATATATATATATGTTTATCCAGGGGTACGAGGGGGCCCTGTCCCGTCATATTTCACTGTTGATACTCTTAGAGGTCTGTAGACATATGTGTGGGTTGTGTATAATTTTTGTTCAGCTGTGTCTATACGATGTGCTATGATATGATGTCCATCTGTAGTGGCAGCCTTGTAGACAAAGGATATGATGTGATTAGTGTGAAATGGAAAATCAAATATAGAACGAATAAGAAAGACTTACAAAGTCCTATAGGGAAAGTTCAGAATAGAGATCAAGTGGTAGCGAAGGTGAAAGCGAGCACAGGAAGCGAAGGAGTTAATAGAAGGAGGAAGATACGAAGAAAGCGAGTGGGATTACAGTGTAGCGATGAGTTATGACGTGTATAGCTAGGAAAACGAGTGAGATAAGCGACAGAATTGTGAAAGACCAAACTACAGAAAAATGAGCAACGAGGTAGAATGAGTGCTAGAAAATAACTAGTATGGCAAGAACAAATAGGGGTGAACAGAATATGTTTGAAAATGAGAGGGATTATGCAGAAGTAGTGTGCTCCGAAGGATACAGATATAGCATGAGACTCCTCGTGCACAAAATAAGAGATGGACATAGACTGGAGAAATGAAAGGAATACTAAAGAAAACACCAAAGATAGACGTAATCAATTGAGTACGAGTGTAAAATAGAAAGGGAAATATATGGCTATGAACTTAAAGGTGCAGTACGACGACAAGGTGGTAGGATAAGACCATTATTAAGACGAGTTTTGTCACGACCCAACCCCGTAGACCGTGACTGGTGCCCGAATTGGGCACCCGTATATCAACCTGTTACATATAACATCAAACTGAAACTACGACAATACGGAAACTTATAAAGGAACTCCAAAGTTCGTAACATCATCATATATATATACTTCCAGATCAACTATCTCCTGAGGAGTCACAACTAATCATATCATGAAATAATACGCAAGCCGACAAGGCTGCTATCATATATCAATATCGTATGCAAGCCGACAAGGCTGCTACTAGAGACGAACATCATACCACAGCACAACGTATAGACACGGCTGAACAGAACCCATACACAACCCACACATATATCTATAGACCTCTAAGAGTACGAATAGTGAAATATGACGGGACAGGGCCCCGTCGTACCCCTGGATAACATATACATATGTATACCATAAGATCTGTACTAAAAGTCTAAACCCCGGAACAACGGAGCTCTCCAAGACAGCAGAAAGGGAGTCCTAAGCTGGCGGATCACCAAAGCGAGTATCTGCACCTGCGGGCATGAAACGCAGCCCCCCGAAGAAAGGGGGTCAGTACGGAATATGTACTGAGCATGTAAAGCATGAAATACAGTAAACAGGATCATAACTGAAACAAGGAGTACAGAAAACAAGTACAATGTCCAGAATACCAAAACACTTGCCTTTGAAACATAAATCATGCATGTCAATATCATACATCATATACATATATACCGTACCCGAACCTCTAGTAAGGGACTCGGTGAATAAATTCATCACATGCCCTCCTGGACACCATAAAATATCATCATATCATCATCTATATATATACCGTATCCGGCCCTCTAGTGAGGGACTCGGTGAAAAATGCAGTGAAACTGTGCACGAGCAGAGTAGTGAGAAACTATATGCAATTTAAAAACATTTTCAAAGACTCAATAGAATAATCAACACGAATTACCATTTGAAATTCAGGACAATAGTCATATCAAATACCTTTCGAATGTCACTCGGAACATATCAAACATCTCTTGTGTCATCATAAGTATATCACAAAGCCTTAAGGATCGTAGTAATATGTCACTATAGTATGAAACACCTTATAGGAGTCCAGTCATTAGTTATCATTGAGTTCCCAAGAATAGGAACGGATATATATCGACTATTGTCCAACGTACAGAAAAACTGAAAAGGGAGGCTCAATCACTTGAGAATTGCAAAATCAAGAAGTAAATAAGAATCATAAATATCAATCGAATTCTATGAATGGAATTACCCCAAAGTTCATATCATTCATCACTTAAATCTAAGACATGCCAAAAGAAAGAAGGGATAGCTTTACATACTTGTTGACGACTAATCGCAAAACCGTTCGCTTGGTCGCTCTTTTAGCCTATTTAATATAAGAATAACGTTATCGTTAGTGACTATATTTTATAGTCCACAAATATATATCCCATTTCTTATAGAACCTATATTTTAGCTTATATATTCTCATTTAGGGTTTTCCATTAATTAAGGGCTTAACGAAAATCAGGCAGCATTTCCCCTATATATTCGCCTAACCCGAATTTCTAATTGTCCTCCTGTCAACACAGAAATACCAACAACAATGATATACACATACAAGTCTCACAATTTATCCCATAACAATTCTAACAACCCAACAACTTTCTCTTAACCCATTTCAACCCACAATTTCCTATAACATCGATTTTATGCATTTTCTTAATTCCAATTTCGTCCAATCCAATTTTAATAAATCCATCACAACATTATTAACATAATTACACCATAAAACAAGAAAAACTTACCGATTTTTTCTCGAAGGAATTTCTACGCTCAATTGCTCCAATTTTGCAATTTCTTCTTCCTCGATTCAATATCCAACGTTGCTATCAACTCCTCGAACCTATGTAACACTTGGAACTTGATTACGAATCAACAAAAGTAATTTTTCACCTCCATCCATGGCTGGCCGTGAGCAGCCATGGAAATTGTTCTTGCTTTCTCCTTTTTTTGTTTTGCTCTTGTTTTGTTTTTTTTCAAGAATGAAATGCTACATAAGAGTTATGAATCATCTCCTTGGTATATATATACTCTCTTCCTAAATTCTACACGTGCACTGTTATGTGTCACCATTTCCTGTTTTATTTTTTTATATTTTTTTAATTCGGGTGGGGCTCACTTGTATAATTAATTTTAATTAATTTAATTAATTACTAATTCCGAATTAATAATCTAATCACAATTGATTAATTCCTAATCTCCAATAATATTTTTACACTAAATAAAATTTATAAACAATTTATGTTTTAATTAAAATTAAAAATTAAAGATTTCTATTTCGTGTCCGAAAATAACTCCGCCTTTAACTTGAGTCGATTTGCTTGCGAATAATTCAACCTATAAATATACGGGGTATAACATCCTTCCCCCCTTTAGAATATTCGTCCTCGAATGTTAAACTGATCCTGAATTCCCAATACTTTCTCAAGTGTCCTCTTATTTAATTATGCCCTTCACATACTTCTTCCATCGGTCTATTTGCTATAATTCATTATAATGCATTGCAGGCCTCTACATAGTCATTCCTGTAATATCTCCTCCTTCTGTTGCTTCCCGAGGTAATTATTCCACGCCATTGCCTTTACTCTTCTCTTTGTTTCACAGTTGGTTATCAGCTGTATTTCGAGCCGTTCTGTTGAAGTGTTATTGTCTCTCTTATCTGCATACTATTCAGTTGTACTGTCATCGATTGATTCGGACTTTTATTCATGGTACACGTAGTCATGGCTCCACTCTTTAAATGTGATTTTTATAACGTGAAGACGTCCCTCGTTGGTTCATTAGACTTTAATATCCCTGGAGTATCGCATGCCTCTGGTAACCTGTAGACCCTTCCAAGGTTTTAGGAGTAAAACGAAATTTCCCAGAGGACAACATTTTGTATTCCAGTATCCTTATTTTACTCCGCTGTGACTGTACGTATTCTGAAATCCTCAGCATCATGTGTCACTTTCTGACTTACTTTTAAAGGTCTTTAGCTATCACTTGCTTTTACTTCTTGATCTCGATCTTTAGGGTTTCAGATTGCGCTAGGGTTCCCTCATGTTATAACTTTACTGTCATCCAGTAGCCAGTAACCCACTTATTCTGATTGTCTTGGGTAAATCATTTCGTAATTTCCTTTACCCTAACTGGCAATACTTTGGGCATTCTATCTCATGTCGTTTCTTTATCTTTACTTTAAACTCTTCTATTGCCCCTATTCTTAAATTTGCTCATAGTCCTCCTATCACACATCCTATTGCAACCTTTACACGAGTATGTGTAGGTGCTCAAATCAGCCCAGAAAATACCTTAGCGTCGTTTCACTAGTCTTTATGCTTTACCTTACATTCTTCCCTCGTACCTGTCACGACCCAACCCCGTAGGCCGTGACTAGTGCCCGAGCTGGACACCCATACACACTTACCTAACCGATCGACATATCCATAACTTATTCTTGTCCAACATATATTAGTTCATATAGAAGCTAAGATCGGACATAGTCTTAAGCGGTCACAGATAACAAACGTATCGTATAAACACAAATATATATATATATATATATATATATATATATATATATATACACGCACCCGCCGTTAAGGCTGTCACCGCAACTGGAGCCACTTAGACGCAAACTACACAGACATAACAGAATCATAACGACCCATGACACACATACATGTTTGCAGGCCTCTAGCAAAGATAACAGAATCATATGATGGGACAGGGCCCCGCCGTACCCCTGAATAGTCATATATACATAAATATGTACATTGGAAGGATCTGTACCAAAAGTGTGGGCTCCGGATCAAAGGAGCACTCTCAAGTAGCAGAATGAGCACCCTAGGCTGGCGGATCACCACAATAAGCGTCTGTACCTGTAGGTATGAAACGCAGCCCCCGAAGAAAGGGGGTCAGTACGGAGTATGTACTGAGTATGTAAGGCATGAAATACAGAAAACAGAATCATAACCGGAATACCAGTACAGAACTAGGTACACCTTCCAGAATACCAAGATACTTACCTTCCAGACACAAATCACGTATAACGATGTCATATGTTAGAAAAGTACAGAAAATAAGTGAATCTTCCAGAGTGCCAAAAGAGCTCAATTTCCAGACGCGGATCATGCATGACAGAATCATATATCATAGATGCATATAACGTGCCCCGGCCCTCCCGTGAGGGACGCGGTAAATGATGTATCATGTAAACATATATCGTGCCCCGACCCTCCCGTGAGGGACGCGGTAAATCATGTACCATGTATGCATATAACGTGCCTCGGCCCTCGGTGAGGGACGCGGTGAATCATATATCATGTATGTCAATATCATGTATCATATATGCATGTAACGTGCCCCGGCCCTCTTTTGCGGAACGCGGTGAATAGAATCATCATATGCCATCCTGGCCACCACTCCGTCATCATATCATCATATCAACATATCATATATAACGTGCCCCGTTCCGCAAGTGAGAGGGACGCGGTGAACAATGCAGAGGAGTACGCACGAGAACATATCCTGGCCCGGGCTCAGTGAAGGACATACTGAAGCTGCATGAACAGAGTAGTGGGAAACCATATACACATAAATCGAGACCCGATAGATAGGTGTACTTATCGACACCTGAAGGTTCAGAACAAGTTTCAAACCAATCGGAGCTAGTATAGGAAAGTTACGGATATTTTACCCCAGAACCTTACGGACATTTCAGAAGCCATTTTTGAAAAACCGAAGCAATAATCATATATACATATAACAGATTTTGGAACAATCATGTTAAGTACCTTTCGGATCTCGTGATGGATAAAATCAAATATAGCTTTTGGAACCGTACGTACATATCAATGTATATCAAAACTTAACGGAATAGTCGGACGTGCTATCATTCGAAAATCAAGACATTAATAATATCACTTATCTCTTAAATGCCAATTCAGGAACATATCAAATAGGTCTTTGGACATCATGCCGACATCATATATCATCTATATATACATATAACAGATTTATGCACGCATATTCGTAGAACATCGTACATTGTATTGCTGCGGGACGTGCAGCCCGATCCATAAACGTATTATAGTATTGCCGAGGAACGTTCGGCCCGATCCAAGATTGTATGCGAAAGTTAGAAACATTAATACTTGTAAAATCATTTTAAGGACATGAATTCTTATACTTGGCTTATTATCCAATTATGCGATAATCTCAACCATACTACGTATACTCGTATCAATAGGCCAATAGAAATCGTAGACGAACTCGGAAACTTATCAAATAGAGCTTCGGAATCATGAAGACGTATCGAAACCATATGAGACGGCTTATGGAGGTCAAAGATATTAGCCACCCTAATGGCTCTAAGAACGAGAATTTCTTTGAAATCATACATATACATCATTTGTTTATTTCATAGAGATCATGCCATAAGAAAGAAAGGTAAGCCTTACATACCTTGCCCGCTTTCTACGCAAATCCGAATTTAAGTCTTTGGCTTCACAAGATCTACAACAACATTACTGCGCACCAAACATTAGGTATAAACACTTAAGAATTCAATTCCAACCAACACTTTTTTTTCTACGGAAATTTCGGCAGCATTTCCCCTGTAAATACTACCATCCCCGAGAATCCAACTCGGCTATATCATCAACAACAAATCCGAGAATTTAACTCGGCCAAAATATCAACAACAATACCAACAATTATCCCAATAATACCAACAATCAATTTAAGACATATTCTAACATTAGTAACCTTCTTCTCTACATAGTTCATCAACATTCAATTCAACTACGTACATTTAAACCGATATCAACACTCACATATTCATTATTAATCCGAGATCATCCAAGCACAATTCAAGAACATTCAAACAATCTGCACAATATTCAAACAATTCCACCAACACACCATACTCCACCCGAAAGTTCCAATTCCAACAAGGACAATAACAACACATTTCCTATCTTTTAAATTCATGACTACACTTAACAATTCACACGTTAACAATGTTATTCCCGCAAATACAGGAAACGATATTAGAATCACATTAGCCTCCAAATCAGCCCGTAACCACCACAACTTCAACTTGAATCATCAAATTCTCATTTTCATCATAGAATACATATCAACAACAACCAAATTACTACATAAAAATTAGGTCATCTTTCATACACTACACACACATACACGGCCAACCCTCCAACATGCATAGTTCCATGATTTTTATCCATTTCTACATACTACAACATATATAAACCATTTATAACATATAAAAGAGGATTAAATCTTACCTCTTCTTCTCAACTCCTCAACTTAGCTAGGGTTGTGATTTTGCAACAAAGAGCGGTTTTCTTGTTTAAATAATTATACCGCGTTGGACAGGACCCTTGAATTAGTAATAATACTAAGAAAATATAATTTTGGATCAAAGATTTAAGGCTCCAAAATTTTTTTCCTTTTTTTTTTCTCCTTGGCCGAAACTCTCCTTCCTCTTGCTCTCAATTTTTTTTCTTGAAAGTTCTTGAATTTTATGGCAAATAATAGTAGCCCTTTCTCTATATATTTCATGGATTAAATTTCACATGGGCTTGCCCCATGCCACCCCTATGGCCGGCCACTTTGTTGGGCCTTTTGCCTTTTTCCTTTTTTTTTTCCAAGCCCAACTTACTATAATTAATATTTTGTAATTCATGAAACCAATTTCAAAATTCCAATTTTTCCCTTAGCCTTCCTCAATATTTTCGCACCAATATTTTGTGGACAACTTGTGTGCCAAACAAGACCAAACATATAGGCTTGCTCTTAGCTTCCCGCAATTATCTTAAATTATCCAAATGCACTAAATGCGGGATATAACATCCTCCCCCCCTTTAGAAGATTCGTCCTCGAATGTTGAACCGGCCTCATGGCGTATTATAATACTTCGGGGAGGTCTCTTTCTTTCCTTCAAAATTTCCCAAACGTTACGATTGCTATCCCCTTTTTACGTACTCGCTTTCTTTCCATTCCCGAACATCATTGTACTAGGACTTCCCAACCTTAACTAGTGGTGGAACCGGTATCAGTCTACTTTCTAACATTTGTACCATATGTTACTTGTTGTCTCTTAAATTCTGTTCAGCTAATGTCTTTCATATATCGCAACACTGGCTGCTGGGGCCCACCTGCCGATCGGTACAGTCATAAACGGGATATCATATGCATACTTATGCATTTACTACCATTTCGCTCACAAAACATTTCCAAACGCTATTCAAACTTACTCTGATTTCAGAACTGTGTTGCGCTTTCTCCCTTTTCACCAGTCTAGTCCATCTCAGCCTACGCGACCTCTATAGGGTTTCTAACCACCCCATATATCCTAATTTCCTTTAGGTTACCCTAATTTCTCATTTGTCCCTTATATCTATATTTGTGGAAATTTTAGTATACTTCCCAGGGGGTCACCCATCCCAAAATTACTCTGGCCCTAGCACGCTTAACCTCGAAACTTTAATGCATTTCGATACGTTAATACTAGTATAATTGCACCCACTTCCCTGCACGACCTTTTTCACATAATCTAGGGTAAGTCGGGGTCTTAACAATTTCCGGAAAGTTCTCGTAGCGGGTCCCACTCCGATCTAGAGAGGATCTTTTATTTTTCTAATTATGTGATTACCAAATTAGCCTTTTAAATTCTCAACATTCACTTTTATCTGCATGGATAGCTACCTCAAATGGTCCTATCAATTTTTTGGTTCTCATCCCAGTTCTTCTAGTAATCAGGGGAAAATATATAATAACATAGAGTCTGAATCTATCAATACATATACATTTCAGTAGAAGATCAACGGTATACCTGTAAACACGTCTGGTGACGCCTCCTGGTCCTGTCGGCTGATCAAAGCATATAAGCAGTTCGAAGGACCGCTAGAACCGGGAGCTCCGCTTCGACCTCTACCGCGGCCTGCCGTTGTCGGCCGCATAGTTACAGAAGGGGAAGATGAACCAGCACCTGATCAGGTGGGCTGGGATGAACCACCTGGACCGCCCTTAAATGGACACTCCCTCCCTGACGGCCATAAGAAAAACAGGCACCAATGGCGCGACGACATTCTCCCAGATGGTGCCTGCCGCACTGGGAGCACTGAGGCATAAGTGTCCTCGGCTGGCTGAACTCTCTATTCGCCTGCGAACCGGAAGCCCTAGAGCTTTGACTAGCTCCTAAATATCCGACGCTATCAAATCTTTCACCGGTACGCTGTGGGGGTGCACTTCGCGCTGGCTGAGAAGACTGTCTAGCATACTGTTGAGGCTGTCCGCCTCGAAACTCCCCAGAATACCCAGCTGATCTAGCCCTCTTAGGCTGTCTCCTATCACAATCCCTATCGGGCTGACGCCCTCTATGTCGGTCCTCCATACCTTGTGCGTATGCCTGCAACTGTGCAATATCCATCCCGGACTGAGATGCCATTGCCATACAGCTATCAATCAGGTAGTCATCCAACCCTATCACATATCGGTGCATCCTGTCTGTCATATCAGCCACGATGGTAGGTGCATATCTAGCCAGGGAATCAAACTCTAAGTTGTACTCTCGGACACTCCTGCCTCTCTGCCTCAGTTGTAAAAATCAGTCAACTCTCGCCCGCCGCAACTCTGGGGGTAAAAAGTGGTTGAGAAAAGTTGTTGTAAACTCATCCCACACAGCTGGAGGAGCATCCTCGCCTCTGGACAGCTCCCAAGACTCGTACCAATTAATCCATACGTCCCGCAATCTGTGTGAGGCCACCTCGACAGACTCAGTCTCAGAAGCCCTGACCAATCTCAATGTGCGCTGCATCTGTCGAATGAAATCCTGGGGGTCCTCATCGGGCTTAGACCCGTAGAACTCTAGGGGATTATAGGTCAAGAAATCACGGACCCTCAAACTGTCACGTCGGTCACCATCATCACCCCCTAGCCCGCGTCTGCGAGCCTGTCCTGCTACTAATGTCATCAATAACTGCACGGCGTCCCTCATCGCTCTATCCTCCACCCCTGGCTGAGGAGCTGGAGGCTCGGGCGCTGGAGCCTCTGGGGCTAATGGTGGAGCCGTCCCCTGACCATAGTGGCAGTGGCTGCTGCTCCAGGCTCCTCCAATGGTAGGGGTGTAGCAAAACCCTCTGACTAGGGTGCAATATCGGGCATAATCTGAGCCCGAGCCCGAGTGACACTCTGTATCTGGCTGGTCTCTCCTGCCACTGCTTTGCCCTTCTGGGCAGCAGTCGTCTTCTTTGGAGGCATCACTGTAAACATAATAATCGGTTAGAAAGAAATCATCCTAATAGCACAGCTCTATCGCACGATCTAAGATCCAAAGAAAGGTAACATCCTAAATGTCCTGTAGCCTCCTGTTTATAGATGTGGTGCACAACACACCGATAAACAAGACTCTACTAGACACGACCTGTAGACATTCCGAGGACAAACCGCTCTGATACCACTTTTGTCACGACCCAACCCCGTAGGCCGTGACTAGTGCCCGAGCTGGACACCCATACACACTTACCTAACCGATCGACATATCCATAACTTATACTTGTCCAACATATATTAGTTCATATAGATGCTAAGATAGGACATAGTCTTAAGCGGTCGCAGATAACAAACCTATTGTATAAACACACACACACACACACACATATATATATATATATATATATATATATACACGCACCAGCCGTTAAGGCTGTCACCGCAACAGGAGCCACTTAGACGCAAACTACACAGACATAACAGAATCATAACGACCCATGACCCACATACATGTCTACAGGCCTCTAGCAAAGATAACAAAATTATATGACAGGACAGGGCCCTGCCGTACCCCTGAATAGTCATATATACATAAATATGTACGATGGAAGGATCTGTACCAAAAGTGTGAGCTCCGGATCAAAGGAGCACTCTCAAGTAGCAGAATGAGCACCCTAGGCTGGCGGATCACCACAATAAGCGTCTGTACCTGCAGGCATGAAACGCAGCCCCCGAAGAAAGGGGGTCAGTACGGAGTATGTACTGAGTATGTAAGGCATGAAATACTGAAAACAGAATCATAACCGGAATAACAGTACAGAACTAGGTACACCTTCCAGAATACCAAGATACTTACCTTCCAGACACAAATCACGTATACCGATGTCATATGTCAGAAAAGTACAGAAAATAAGTGAATCTTCCAGAGTGCCAAAAGAGCTCAATTTCCAGACGCGGATCATGCATGACAGAATCACATATCATAGATGCATATAACGTGCCCCGGCCCTCCCGTGAGGGACGTGGTAAAACATGTACCATGTATGCATATAACGTGCCCCGACCCTCGGTGAGGAACACGGTGAATCATATATCATGTATGTCAATATCATATATGCATGTAACGTGCCCCGGCCCTCTTTTGCGGAACGCGGTGAATAGAATCATCATATGCCATCCTGGCCACCACCTCGTCATCATATCATCATATCAACATATCATATATAACGTGACCCAGTCCGCAAGTGAGAGGGACGCGGTGAACAATGCAGAGGAGTACGCACGAGAACATATCCTGGCCCGAGCTCTGTGAAGGACATACTGAAGCTGCATGAATAGAGTAGTGCGAAACCATATACACATAAATCGAGACCCGATAGATAGGTGTACTTATCGACACCTAAAGGTTCAGAACAAGTTTCAAACCAATCGGAGCTAGTATAGGAAAGTAACGGATATTTTATCCCAGAACCTTACGGATATTTCAGGAGCCATTTTTGGAAAACCGAAGCAATAATCATATATACATATAACAGATTTTGGAACAATCATGTTAAGTACCTTTCGGATCTCGTGATGGATAAAATCAAATATAGCTTTTGGAACCGTACGTACATATCAAGGTATATCAAAACTTAACGAAATAGTCGGTCGTGCTATCATTCGAAAATCAAGACATTAATCATATCACTTATCTCTTAAATGCCAATTCAGGAACATATCAAATAGGTCTTTGGACATCATGCCGACATCATATATAATCTATATATACATATAACAGATTTATGCACGCATACTCGTAGAACATCGTACATTGTATTGCTGCGGACGTGCAGCCCAATCCATAAACGTATTATAGTATTGCCGAGGAACTTTCGGCCCGATCCAAGATTGTATGCGAAAGTTAGAAACATTAATACTTGCAAAATCATTTTAAGGACATGAATTATTATACTTGGCTTATTATCCAATTATGCGATAATCTCAACCATACAACGTATACTCGTATCAATAGGCCAATAGAAATCGTAGACGAACTCGGAAACTTATCAAATAGAGCTTCGGAATCATGAAGACGTATCGAAACCATATGAGACGGCTTATGGAGGTCAAAGATATTAGCCACCCTAATGGCTCTAAGAACGAGAATTTCTTTGAAATCATACATATACATCATTTGTTTATTTCATAGAGATCATGCCATAAGAAAGAAAGGTAAGCCTTACATACCTTGCCCGCTTTCTACGCAAATCCGAATTTAAGTCTTTGGCTTCACAAGATCTACAACAACATTAATGTGCACCAAACATTAGGTATAAACACTTAAGAATTCAATTCCAACCAACACTTTTTTTTCTACGGAAATTTCGGCAGCATTTCCCCTGTAAATACTACCATCCCCGAGAATCCAACTCGGCTATATCATCAACAACAAATCCGAGAATTTAACTCGGCCAAAATATCAACAACAATACCAACAATTATTCCAATAATACCAACAATCAATTTAAGACATATTCTAACATTAGTAACCTTCTTCTCTACATAGTTCATCAACATTCAATTCAACTACGTACATTTAAACCGATATCAACACTCACATATTCATTATTAATCCGAGATCATCCAAGCACAATTCAAGAACATTCAAACAATCTGCACAATACTCAAACAATTCCACCAACACACCATACTCCACCCGAAACTTCCAATTCCAACAAGGACAATAACAACACATTTCCTATCTTTCAAATTCATGACTACACTTAACAATTCACACGTTAACAATGTTATTCCCGCAAATACAAGAAACGATATTAGAATCACATTAGCCTCCAAATCAGCCCGTAACCACCACAACTTCAACTTGAATCATCAAATTCTCATTTTCATCATAGAATACATATCAACAACAACCAAATTACTACATAAAAATTAGGCCATCTTTCCTACACTACACACACATACACGACCAACCCTCCAACATGCATAGTTCCATGATTTTTATCCATTTCTACATACTACAACATATATAAACCATTTATAACATATAAAAGAGGATTAAATCTTACCTCTTCTTCTCAACTCCTCAACTTAGCTAGGGTTGTGATTTTGCAACAAAGAGCGATTTTCTTGTTTAAATAATTATACCACGTTGGAGAGGACCCTTGAATTAGTAATATTACTAGGAAAATATAATTTTGGATCAAAGATTTAAGGCTCCAATTTTTTTTTCCTTTTGTTTTCTCCTTGGCCGGAACTCTCCTTGCTCTTGCTCTCAATTTTGTTTCTTGAAAGTTCTTGAATTTTATGGCAAATAATAGTAGCCCTTTCTCTATATATTTCATGGATTAAATTTCACATGGGCTTGCCCCATGCCACCCCTATGGCCGGCCACTTTGTTGGGCCTTTTGCCTTTTTCCTTTTTTTTTTCCAAGCCCAACTTACTATAATTAATATTTTGTAATTTATGAAACCAATTTCAAAATTCCAATTTTGCCCTTAGCCTTCCTCAATATTTTCGCACCAATATTTTGTGGACAACTTGTGTGCCAAACAAGACCAAACATATAGGCTTGCTCTTAGCTTCCCGCAATTATCTTAAATTATCCAAATGCACTAAATGCGGGATATAACAGTACCCTTCAATGGTATCGGGGCCCAATAATGGCTTTTTCCCTCAGTACTAATTATATCGGTGTAGTTTTGCCTCAAACCACCTTACACCTTTCTTTGACGTGTCTAAAATATCGCAACCGCATTGTTGTTACTGAATTCTTACCCCTCTTATCCAGTACTCACTTGGTCTCACTCTTAGCACACAAATATTAGTAGGTTGCATAACTATTCTTGTACAATTTGTACAAAGTGCATCCAATCTTAGTCACAGTCTTTCCTTCTCCTGGTTTATCCTACTCTACATATCTTATTGTACTATCACTCACTTGCTGTCTATTTCGCCATACTCCTTTCCCTTCCTCTATTCACCATTTGATTTCCTCATATTCTACTATAGGAGAGATTTCTTATCCTTTCTCTTTTGCTGCTTTTATGTCACAATATCATTAGCCAATAACTCCGTTGTCAACATCATAACCTCTAATCCAGTATAGCCTTGCTACCCCTTATAATATCTTTTAAGTTACTCGTTACCATTCTCTTGTAGTATTCTTCCTTTTTTATAAGCACCCACCTTCTGATGTTATATTATCCATGATCTTTACCAATAATTCTCAGCACTGTTCCCAATACTATCTTGGCTACTATCCGTTTATTGCTTGCTTTCAAATCTTACTAACTTGTTTCAGCAAGGGGTCTCACTTAAAGTTTAAGTATTCACATTAAACGTGTTGCATATCAGTTGATTTCATCTTACAATTGCATTCCTCTCATCCGCTTCCCCCCTTTAGGGTGTACCCACATCACTATCTATTTATATTCTACTCTATGTCCCTACTTCAAATTTTCAAATTCCTATGATTCTTTTTCCAATACATTTGGTATACTGCGCCATATCCATGTCTTCCTTTATATCATCTATAACTTAGATTACCCATGTACGAAACCTTAACACAATCACGAGGTGATGAGAACTCTCGATATATAGTACAAAATCTTATTTGATAATTTGTACTCGAGCAATGTAATCAATGTAGAAATTCACCCAAGGCCACATTCCATTCATTCCAATCAGTAATTAGCTAGTGCTTATAATCGTTTCAAATTCTCCATTCGGTAGCACTTATATTCTAATGATAATTGTCCCAAGCTTTCCTATAACACCGTGTTTATCCCAATGGATATCATCTGTTTCTTCTAATAAATTCACAGTACATCAGTTGTTTCGCAACTCCACATTCCTTGTCCTTTAAGGATTTCACCATTTCCGAGGTGAAGTCACATACGTAGTACTCTTTTATGCCTCATGCTCTTTCATTCTTGTTGTATACTCAACGCTAACTTCTAACTTGCTCAAAATCATGTCGAATTTGTCTTACTAGTGGTCTTGTCTTATCACCTTGTCGTCGTACTACACCTTAAGTTCATAGTTATATGTTTCCCCTTTGTCCTATACTCATACTTAATTGATTACGTCTATCTTGAGCGCTTCCTTTAGTATTCCTTTCATTTCTCCAGTCTATGTCCATATTTTATTTTATGCATGAGGAATCTCATGCTACTCCCGTATCCTTCAGAAAGCACTACTTCTGCATAACCCCTTTCTCATTTTTAGAACATATTCTGTTCTTATCATACCAGTCATTTCTGGCATTCATTTTGTCTTGTTGCTCACCTTCCTTTAGGTTGCTCCTTCATAGTTCTGTCACTTGTAGTACTCATTCTCCAAGCTATACATGTCATAACGTATCGCTATACTGTAATCCCAATTGCTTCATTCTTATCTTCCTCTGCTCGCTTTCACTTTTGTTACCACCTGACTTTTATTCTGAACTTTCCCTATTGAACTTTGTAAGTCTTTCTTGTTCATTATACATTTGCTTTTCCGTTTCACACCAATCACATCATATCCTTTAGTTACTTCCTTGCTAGGCTTTACTCATTTCTATAGCAATCCTTATGGTATTCACATTACATCTTGTTCGTAATCCATCCATAACGTAACACTGCTTAATCGTATTCACGATTATTACTATGTTTTAATTACACTCTTTGGGCTAGGCGTACTTAACCCTTCACCCTTTCTGATCAATCTTATCCTTAATATCTCACAAGCTGTCTTATCAATATTTCCATGACTTGTCATAATTCTCCCTTCTCCGTACTTTTGTCTCAGTCATACTATTACTCCTTTTAACTATAAACTCGCCGTAATTTATCCCTACTTATCAGTTCACCTGATACCTCAATAAAAAGTTTTGTTAAGAGTTGCCACCTTTTTCTATATCATCCCTTAGTATCACAAGCTCTTCCGAATCATCCTAGCATTTCATCAATAACACGTGGAACACATGATCCATGACAGCTCACAAGTTTGAGTTTTCCTCCACAAATTCCATCTCCAATTAGTTGGTTAAGAACTAATAAAATGTTACGATGAAGCATTCTCCAACCACCACCAGAAGAAAACTAGAATCTGACAAGCACCACAGGACTTCTTAGTGCTTGATTCACATGGTTTACCTCCAGGTTTATTCTTGAGTCGTGAACGAATTGTTTAGTTCATAAACTACTTGTTGTATGCTTTGCACTCTTCCAATAAAGTGAAACTTAATTGCTGGACGTATTTGCCCTACAACATGAGCTTTTTCTAAGGAAAAATGTGGTTAGAACGTATTCTGGTCCGTTCAAATGAATTGAGAATTCGCTGCTCACATACGCTTCTTCAAAACAAGGTCTCCTAAATAAGAATGATGCTTCTTATGGATGACGTGGGGGGGGGGGGGGGGGTAACACTTAAAGCTTTTAGTCCACCATAACAAATTTACCCAATCAGTATAGATTTTCAAGACATATTATGAACTTATATCTCATTCTCTTCTTTTTCCTATTTCTGGGACAATTTGGGCAGAGTTTCCTCTGCACTTCTTACTATCCCAGAACCTGCACGTAGGAAATACTAACAATGCCTCACAGGGCCAACATATGTACACATATATCATATCGTATCATAGCCACACAGGGCCCCCAATTTCAAGAAAAAGTATAAAGGTGTCGGGACTTACCTCACATATCGCACCTCGAGACGTACCTGATCCTTTAACAATCTGCTCTGTTATAATTTCCTATCCACCTTCTCTTTCATCCTCCAACTTTACATTTCAATCCTATTTCAATATTCTTACCTTATCTGACATGCCTCTTTCGCACTGTTACTTACCTGTGTACTTTGTAACTGCCAATATCATCGGTCGCTTTCTTCTGTCAATGTCGTTCTTCAGTAAAATCAAATGTTAGTATAAGGAATTTCATTTCCTATGGCTGGGCTCTATCGCACTATCTTAGATATGAAAGAAAGGTAACATCCTAAATGTCCTGTAGCTTCCTGTTTATAGATGTGGTGCACAACACACCGATAAACAAGACTCTACTAGACACGGTCTGTAGACACTCCGAGGACGAACTGCTCTGATACCACTTTTGTCACGACCCAACCCCGTAGGCCGTGACTGGTGCCCGAATTGGGCACCCGTATATCAACCTGTTACATATAACATCAAACTGAAACTACGACAATACAAAAACTTATAAAGGAACTCCAAAGTTCGTAACATCATCATATATATATACTTCCAGATGAGCTGTCTCCTGAGGAGTCACAACTAATCATATCATGAAATAATACGCAAGCCGACAAGGCTGCCATCACATATCAATATCGTATGCAAGGCGATAAGGCTGCTACTAGAGATGAACATTATACCACAGCACATCGTATAGACACAGCTGAATAGAACCCATACACAACCCACACATATATCTACAGACCTCTAAGAATATGAATAGTGAAATGTGACGGGACAGGGCCCCGTCGTACCCCTAGATAACATATACATATGTATACCATAAGATCTGTACTAAAAGTCTAAAACCCGAAACAACGGAGCTCTACAAGACAGCAGAAAGGGAGTCCTAAGCTGGCAGATCACCAAAGTGAGTATCTGCACCTGCGGGCATGAAACGCAGCCCCCCGAAGAAAGGGGGTCAGTAAGGAATATGTACTGAGCATGTAAAGCATGAAATACAGTAAACAGGATCATAACTGAAATAAGGAGTACATAAAACAAGTACAATGTCCAGAATACCAAAACAATTGCCTTTGAAACATAAATCATGCATGTCAATATCATATATCATATACATATATACCGTACCCGGCCCTCTAGTGAGGGACTTGGTGAATAAAGTCATCATATGCCCTCCTGGCCGCCATAACATATCTTCATATCATCATATCATCATATATATATATATATATATATATATATATATATATATATATATATATATATATATATATATATATATATATATATATATATATATACCGTACCCGGCCCTCTAGTGAGGGACTCGGTGAACAATGCAGTGAAACTGTGCATGATAACATTCCCGGCCCGGGACTCGGTGAAAGACATATTGAGGCATGCACGAGCAGAGTAGTGAGAAACTATATGCAATTTAAAACATTTTCAAAGACTCAATAGAATAATCAACATGAATTACCATTTGAAAATCAGGACAATAGTCGTATCAAATACCTTCCGAATGTCACTCGGAACATATCAAACATCCCTTGAATGTCATCATAAGTATATCACAAATCCTTAAGGATCGTAGTAATATGCCACTATAGTATGAAACACCTTATAGGAGTCCAGTCATTAGCTATCATGGAGTTCCCAAGAATAGGAACGGATATATATCGACTATTGTCCAACGTACAGAAAAACTGAAAAAGGGAGGCTCAATCACTTGAGAATTACAAAATCAATAAGTGAATAAGAATCATAAATATCACTCGAAGTCTATGAATGGAATTACCCCAAAGTTCATATCATTCATCACTTAAATCTAAGACATGCCAATAGAAAGAAGGGACAACTTTACATACTTGTTGACGACTAATCGCAAAACCGTTCGCTTGGTCGCTCTTTTAGCCTATTTAATATAAGAATAACGTTATCGTTAGTGACTATATTTTCTAGTCCACAAATCTATAGCCCATTTCTTATAGAACCTATATTTTGGCTTATATATTCTCATTTAGGGTTTTCCATTAATTAAGGGCTTAACGAAAATCGGGCAGCATTTCCCCTATATATTCGCCTAACCCGAATTTCTAATTGTCCTCCTGTCAACACAGAAATACCAACAACAATGATATACACATACAAGTCTCACAATTTATCCCATAACAATTCTAACAACCCAACAACTTTCTCTTAACCTATTTCAACCCACAATTTCCTATAACATCGATTTTATGCATTTTCTTAATTCCAATTTCATCCAATCCAATTTTAATGACTCCATCACAAAATTATTAACACAATTACACCATAAAACAAGAAAATCTTACCAAATTTTCTCGGAGGAATTTCTACGCTCAATTGCTCCAATTTTGCAATTTCTTCTTCCTCGATTCAATATCCAACGTTGCTATCAACTCCTTGAACCTATGTAACACTTGGAACTTGATTACTAATAAACAAAATTAATTTTTCACCTCCATCCATGGCTGGCTGTGAGCAGCCATGGAAATTGTTCTTGCTTTCTCCTTTTTTTTTTTTTTTTTTTATTGCTCTTGTTTTTTTTTTTCAAGAATGAAATGCTACATAAGAGGTATGAATCATCTCCTTGGTATATATATACTCTCTTCCTAAATGCTACACGTGCACTCTTATGTGTCACCATTTCCTATTTTTTTTTTTAATTCGGGTGGGGCCCACTTGTATAATGAATTTTAATTAATTTAATTAATTACTAATTCTGAATTAATAATCTAATCACAATTGATTAATTCCTAATCTCCAATAATATTTTTACAATAAATAAAATTTATAAACAATTTATGTTTTTAATTAAAATTAAAAATTAAAGATTTCTATTTCGTGTCCGAAAATAACTCCGCCTTTAACTTGAGTCGATTTGCTTGCGAATAATTCGACATATAAATATACGGGGTATAACAAGTTTGATATGATTTTGAGTAATATTATAAGTTAGTGTTGGATACACAACAAGGGTGAAAGAGCATAAGGCATAAAGGAGTACCGCGTGTATATGACTTCACCTCGGAAAAAGTGAAATCTTTAAAAGATAAGGACTATAAGCCTGAGGAACAAATGAGGTATTGTGAATTTCTTAAAGGAAGGGTAAAGATAATGTTACAAGAGAGCCTTGGATACTTATCATCGGGATATAAGTGCTACCTAATCGAGAATTTGGAACGATTATAAGTACTAAACAATTATTGATTGGAGTGAGTGGAATGTGACTTTGGATGAGTTGCTACATTGGTTAGATTATTCGATTACATATTATCAGATGAGATTTTGTACTATACATAGAAAGGTTCTCGTCACTTCGAGATTTTGTTAAGGTTTCGTACGTGGATAATCAAAGTTATAAATTATAAAGAAAAGACATGGGATGGTACAGTATACCAAGTGAGATCCCTTGCTGAAACAAGCTAGTAAGATCTGAAAGCCAGCAATAAACGAATAGAAGTCAAGAGGGCATTAGAGACAGTGCCGAGAATTATTTGTAAAGATCTTGAATGATATGACATTAAAAAGTGGGTGCTTATAAAAATAAGGAGTACGACAGGAGAATAGTAACAAGTAACTTGAGAGATATTATAAAGGATGGCAATGTCAAGCTGGATTAGAGGCTAAGATGTCGGCAATAGAGTTGTGCGCTAATGGTATTGCAACTTATAAGTAGTGAAGGGAAGGGATAGAAAATCTCCTATAGTAGGATATGAGAAAATCAAATGGTGAATAAAGGAAGGGAAAGGAATACGACAAGATAGACACCAAGTGAGTTTTAGTACAAATAAGATATGTAAAGCAGAATGAATCAAGAGAAGGAAAGACTATGACTAAAATCGGATGTACTTTGTACAAATTATACAAGAATAGTTATGCGATCTACGCACATTTGTATGTTAAGAATGAGACCAAGTGAGTACTTGATAAGAAGAGTAAGGATTCAGTAATAACAATGTGGTTACGATATTTTGGATACATTAGGGAACGGTGTAAGATGGTTTGAACCAAGTACCGACATAGGATTAGTACTAAGGGCAAAAGCCATAGTTGAGCCCCGATACCATTGAAAGGTATGAGAAAAGAATGCAAGGTAAAGCATACAGACTAGTGAAACGACGCTAAGGTATGCTTAAACATTGCAACATAATGTGTGACATGAAAACTAGAAACAAAATCTGAGTAAAGGGGCAATAGAATATGCCTAAAGTGTTACAAGTTAGGCTAAGGGAAATTACAAAATGATTTAACCGAGACAATCAGAACAAGCGGGTTACTGGTTACTGGATGACAGTAAAGTTATAATATGAGGGGACCCTAGCGCTATTTGATAGCCAACCCTAAAGATCGAGATCAAGAACTAGAAGCAAGTGATAGTTCAAAACCTTTAAAAGAAAGTCAGAAAGAGACACATGATGCTGAGGATTCCAGAATACGGACTGTAACAGCAGAGTAAAGCAAGGATATTGGCGTAGAAAAATGTTACCCTCTGGGAAATTTCGTTTTACTCGTAGAACCTGCGAAGGGTCTACAGGTTACCAGAGGCATGCAATACTCTAGGGATATTGAAGTCTAATGAACCAAACGAGGGACGTCTGCACGTTATAAAAATCTTATTTAAAGATTAAGAGGTAAGATGAAGGGAACGATATCTTAAGGGAGTAACTATAGGAGAAGAAGGAGTCGAGTTATGACTACGTGCACCATTAGTAAAATTCCAAATCAATCAGTGACAGTAACATTTCAGCAGAAGAGCCCGCAACACAACTGACAACCGACTCGAAATAAAAAAGAGAGTAAAGACAATGACGTGAAATTATTACCTCGAGAAGCAACAGAAAGAGGAAATATTATAGGGATGACTATGTAGAGATCTGGAATGCGTTATAGTGAATTATAGCGAATCGACAAATGGAAGAGGTATGTGAAGGGCATAATTAAAAAAGAGAACACTTGAGAAAGTATTGGGAGTTCAGGTCCAGTTTAACATTCGAGGATGAATGTTCTAAAGGGGGGAAGGATGTTATACCCCGTATTTTTATACGTCGAATTATTCGCAAGAAAATCGACTCAAGTTAAAGACAGGATTATTTTCGGACATGAAATAGGAACTTTTAATTTTCAATTTTAATTAGTACATAAATTGTTTATAAATTTTATTTAGTGTAGAAATATTATTGGAGATTAGGAACTAATTAATTATGATTAGATTATTAAGTAAGGATTAATGATTTATTAAAATTAATTAATTAAATTATTAGAAGTGGGGCCCACCCGATTTATTTAAACAAAAAAAGGGAAAGGAATTTTGATGAGTCACTAGGAGTGGACACGTTTCCTATGGTGAGAAATCATATATATATGATGAATCACGTTAGCCATGATTCATTTTGGCAAAATGCAATTCAAAGTTAAAAAAAAAAAAAAGAGAAAGGAGTTATTTCCATGGCTGCTCTCGGCCAGCCATGGATGGAGAGAAAAAATATGATTTGTTGCATATTTGATCAAGATCCAGGTGAATTACAAGTTCAAGGAGGTGATAGCAACATTGGATATTGAATTGGGGAAGAAGAAATTGTGAAATTGGAACATATGGTTGCTCACTACTCTACTCGTGCATGCCTCAACATATCTTTCACTGAGTCCTGGGCCAGGATACGTTTTCGTGCACAGTTTCACTGCATTGTTCACCGAGTCCTTCACTAGAGGGCCGGGTACGGTATATATATATATATATATATATATATATATATGATGGTGTTATGATGTGATGACGTGATGGTGTGATGATGTGATGGTGTTATGGCGTTATGATGTGTTTATGGCGTTATGATGTGTTTATGGTGTTATGCTGTGTTATGGCGCCAAGGATGGTATGTGGTGACCATCTTCACCGAGTCCCATAATGGGCCGCTTATGATATATGATATTGACATGCATGATTTATGTTTCAAAAGGGCAAGTGTTTTGGTATTCTGGACATTATACTTGTCTCCTGTACTCCCTATTTCAGTTATGATCCTTTTTACTGTATGTCATGCTTTATATACTCAGTACATATCCCGTACTGACCCCCTTTCTTCGGGGGGATGCATTTCATGCCCGCAGGTACAGATAGTCGGTTTTGGTGACCCTTCCGCATAGGTGTCACGACCCAACCCCGTGGGCCGCGACTGGTATCCTAACTGGATACCCATACGTACCTACCTGACAGAATCGGCATACCAGACAGAATATTTCAAATAGGTGTTTACAGATTCAAGCCAATACAGATACGGCGCGCGCGAAAATACATATACATATGCATACTGAAACTTTTGCATAAGTCGATGAGGCTAACATAGCAGACGGAGTCACAAAATCCTACGCACCTACCTGAACAGATGTAACCCGTAACCCACATACATATCTACAGGCCTCTAACAGACATACAGAATCAGATGACGGGATAGGGCCCCGCCGTACCCAGAATTGTCATACATACAGAATATACAGATGTCAGAAGATATATACCAAAAGTATTCGCTCCGGATCGAAGGAGCTCTTCAAAATAGCAGAATCGGAGTCCTAGACTGGCGGTGTAACTCCAGGTGCGTCTGTACCTGCGGGCATGTAACGCAGCCCCCGAAGAACCGGGGGTCAGTACGGAAAATGTACCGAGTATGTAAAGCGGAAATGTATCAAACATAATCATAATCTGGACCAGAAACACAGAAATATAATAGATAGAATCATAAGTCGAATAGACAGACGGAAGTATACCGGACAGAGTCACAATCCAGACGGACAGACAGAATCATGGTCCAGACTGACAGACAGAATCATAATACATACGGACAGACAGAATCACAATACATACGGACAGACAGACGTATGCCGGACAGAATTATGCATGCAGAGTCATACAGAATCATACAGAGTCATGTGCTTATATAAATGCTGATAGCACATACATACATACATACAGATCCCGGCCCTGTCACGGGGGCGCAGTAAACAGAACCCGGCCCTCTTAGTACGGGACGCGGTGGACAGACAGAATCAGATAATGTGCCATCCTGGCCGCCATCCCCATACACAGATCATAATATCATACTGATATAAACAGATCCCGGCCCGTACACCGAGGGACGCGGTGAACAATGCAGAGGAATATGCACGATAACAGAACCTGGCCCGGGACGCAGTGAAGGAAGCATTGAGACATCCACGAACAGATTAATGAGAAACCACACAGATACAGACTCAATCAAACTGAAGTATGCCAAGCGGCGAGTCAAATCAGAGTATTCGGATGGTATTCATAGTACGCGCCTATATCCTACTTGGGAAGGCACGACAGATTATCACCAGAATCATATTTCCAGATGTCAAAACCATTTTGTAAGATTTATATAAAAAGTAGTCATATCGTGATCAGAATAATAGTCCAGAAGTTACTTGTGAAAATCGGACAGAAATGAGACAATTTAGATCATACAATAGGTATCGGGGCCCCGTGGGCCCACCTCGGACCAACTCGAGGCGACATACGTAAATTACTGATAATAGACCTTATGAGGTCATCCATAATCATATGGAAGTATTCCGACTCCGTTTAGGAAAGTTTTATACAAAAGTTCACTTTAGGGACAAGTTATAAGAAAAATAATTCAATCTTACTGAAGGAATTGGAGCGGATTTCCATCTCGAATTCCGAGGTACGGAGTTGTACTTAAGGCTCGCGGCCGAGCCTATTACGTTCAGAACATGCCTAAGAATGAAGGGGTAGGCTTTACATACCTCGATTGCGTCTTACGCTCGCTTGGCTTCGATTCCAATTTCGTCCAGAATCTACAAATGGTCAAGTTTACCAATTGTCAATTCAAGCCTTTAGGATTCCATACTTAATCACATAATTGCCTACCGAAATTTCGGCAGCATTTCCCCTATATATATAACATCCCCGAGACTTAGCTCAGCTTAATATATCAACACAGCAACCCAACAATTCAACAACAACATCGATAACAACATCAAATATCACAAAACACATAATATGGCATAACTAGCCATCTTTCCGACATAACACAATATCTTTCATTCCGACATTACACTTCCAAACCAATCTTAATATTTCCATATTCATCATTAGTCATGATCATTACAACGTAAATAGGAAGCATTTCATATCCTTTCTACAATATATTCACAAGGTATACACGATATACAAACTTTTCACCAAAACCATAATTCATCTAAAATTCCCAATCTTCAACATAATCGTTCATAATGCATTCTTAACTTCCAATTTCATTGATGAATATCATGATTTGCACCTTACCACTTTCATTTCCATATATACATAAACTACAATAAAGTTGCATATTTCCTACAACAACTTAACAACAAACTTTCCATAACAACAAGAACCATTTTTCTTCCATTCACTTCACAACAACATAATCATCATACTAAGGAAATTTAATTTATCCTCCACCATCAACACAACACAACACCACACGGCTACACTCCATATTTCCAATTTCTGTCGAATTCATTCAACTTTCATTTCCAATATAATTTCTATCATAACCACAACTAGACTACAACATAAAATTCAATTCATGTTGGCTACACATCAAGGCACCCACACGGCCACACAAGCATATATATAAATACCATGCAAACTTCCATATTTTCATAGTTTATACTCATTCCTACATTCCACAACATAAACAAAGCTTCATAACATGAAAAGAACATAAGATTCTTACCCTTTTCCCAACAAATTCTCCTTGCTACCAAAGATAGTTTCTTGCCAAAATAATTGTACCACTTTGTAGAGAACCTTGCACTTGGTAATAATCCCACAAGAAATGAATTTTTGAACCAAGGATTAAGCTCCAAGAATTTTTTTCCTTTTCTTTCCTTTCTTTCTCTCTTGGCCGTGACCTCTTCTTCTTTTTCTCTTCTTGTTCTTTCTTTGTTTTTCTTGAATCTTCTTTGGATATAGATGAATATATAATGTCACATGGGAATTAATTAGTTCCATGGACTTGAGCCATGTATGGCCGGTTGGGCCTCCCATTTTGGGCCTCACTTTCTTATTTTTTTTTTTAATCCAATTGGCTACATTTTTGTAATTCATGAAGCAAGTTTCCAAAATTCCAATTTTGCCCTTGGCCACCTTTCGTAATTCCACACCAATGTATTCACGACCGACACATTCATACCAAGTAAGGTCCAAATATGGCCTTATTCATTACAAGTCAAGTCATCTCGAATTTTTCGAATATACAAAAATACCGGATGTAACAATAGGACTTCTACTCAGCTGTCTTGGAGGGCTCCGTTGTTCCGGAGTCTAGACTTTTGGTACAGATCTTATGATGTATATATATATATATATATATATATATATATATATATATATATATATGTTTATCCAGGGGTACGACGGGGCCCTGTCCCGTCATATTTCACTGTTGATACTCTTAGAGGTCTGTAGACATATGTGTGGGTTGTGTATAATTTCTGTTCAGCTGTGTCTATACGATGTGCTATGATATGATGTCCGTATGTAGTGGCAGCCTTGTCGGCTTGCATATGACATGATATTGATGTGTAGTGGCAGCCTTGTCGGCTTGCGTATCATTTTATGATTTGATCAGTTGTGACTACTCAGGAGACAGTTTATCTGAATATACATATATGATGACCTTATGAACCGTTGGAGTTCTTTTGCAAGTTTCCATATTGTTCATAGATTCAGTTTGATTATATTTAACAAGTTCGTATACGGGTGTCCAGTTCGGGCACTAGTCATGGCCCACGGGGTTGGGTCGTGACAATAACGATGTGTTCCTATAGTTGATTAACTAACATAATGCGCATTCTCCCGTGAAGGTAGCAACCTGATATTGAAGGAGAACGAGTGAACGATCGCTTAGCTAAACGACAAAGGTATGTGAGGCTAGTCCTTTCTTTCTATGGCATGACTCCGAGCGTATGAGTCTCCTTTCTTATCATGAATTCTCTACATATGCCTGTCGGAAAGTCAAGTGTCTACAATCATAAATAGCTACGAGATAAGAGACATGTTATAAGTTCAATGATGATGTTAAATGTTGTAAACACTCACCTCATACCTTATTCCCTTCGAGGTGAGGCAGAATGCTATTAAGTTAAGTAAGCTATGTATGGCGGGTATCAGAGGGCGGGGAAACACCAAGCAAGACAGCCAAACTACAAGCACAATAGTTTTCTTAGATAGTAGGATTGGGCTTCAACATCCCGAAAGATCGTAGATATGAAAGTTTTTCCTACAAAATGGGCTGGCTTCCTAACCAAGCTACTCAACTCGGAAAAACTTTCGCACTACTACAGACATACTGTCAAAGCTTCGGAAAACTATTGTACTCATAGCAAGCTCAACTTGCCCAATATTTCCTAACCTATACTAACTTAGGATCAGCCTTTCCATGCCTTTCAAAGAGAAGAACAAGAGAACTTTAGAAGGAAAACATTTTATTGATATCGGAAAATTTATAGGGAAATTGTTTGATGCCCTCTAACTACTATATAGCCTCCTATTTATAGGAGGTGGAGGCTTCCACAAGACTTATCTTACATGGCACACGGGCCCCGCTAGACATGTGAAGGGCCTAATAAAACAAACCTAATAAAACAAGCCTGATATTTGAAGCATGACAACCATGTGCACGCATGTGACCGTGGGGTCCGATTTTTTATTTCTTGTAAGCACGTCAGTAAGCTTTATCCGACGGAGCGGTGCTTGATGGAGTCGATGGCGGAGTTGCGTATCCTTCCTCTATCCACCATTCCGGTCCATGTTTTTGCTTGAATTTTTCTTTGTTTTCCAAACTTCTTTTTCGCGACCTTGTGTAGTAGCATTTTTTGTTGGATGGCCCTGTCATCTCTGGATCTATTTTTGCTGAATCTTGAGATGGAAAATCCAACCTTATCTTTGTGATAGCCTGAGTGACTTCATCTTTGATTATTTCATACGGCACTCGGTACTCCTTTGCTGCTTCTCGAACTCTTTCCCAATGGGGATGATTATCAGTGTAATTCCATCGAGCCTATTCTTTCGGCCATATCTCCTTTGGGATGCACTTATTTTGCTGGAAAATAATTCTCTGTGCTTCGCTGTATTCATCTTGTAAGGACAAGACAGAGACGGGGAATTCCCACCATAGTGAAATATCTGGTTGAGCATAGACCTTCCCATCAATAATTTTTATCGGTCGATGTAACGTGAACACTTTTGCTGCATAGGAGTCTTGGAAACATTGAACCCAATATCTTCGTGGTTTGAACAATTGCAGAAACTTTTTGAGAGCAGGTTCAATCTTGTCAAAACATCGGAACATGTCGCACTTGAATTCCATGAAAATATAATACTGGTGACACAAGTACCAGAAAAACCATAATAGCTCCTATGGAAATCATTGTGCATGGCTATGAATACGTGACAGAATGGGTATTCTGGATTTACTCCGAATGGCTTAAGGATGGATCCTCCATATTTTCTGAATACTAGGAGCTCATAGAAAGTCATTCTTTCTGTGAGGATGGATGGATCAAACGGGTCCACAAACTTGCTGAAGAATTATGGCGGATGATCTGCTATTCTAGATGGACTAGCTCCTGATGAGCTTGTAAGCATGAAAATGTTGCTAGTTAGCCTCTTTTGCAGCTTGGCTTGAAATCTCTTTGAAAACTCATCTGGCCTGGATAGGAAATCCGCTAGAATATTATCTTTCCCTTTGAGGTGCTTTACTTAGAATTTGTAAGGGGAGAACTGTTGTGCCCATCTGAGAATCTGCGGATTTGGGATAATCTTTGGATTTATGTGGATCATCTTCGGGAAAACTTTCATATCCATCTCGATAAGAAACTCTGTGTGAATTAAAAAAAATTAAACTTTTTAATCCCATTTTTTACGGAAAGAATTTCTTTGAATGTGGAATGGTAATGTTGTTCAGCATCTTTGAACTTTCCACTGGCATATCCGCATATTTTCCGTTGGCCATCTTCAACTTCAAAAAGTACCGCACTCCAATATTCGTTGCTGGCATCTGTCTGCAATATGTTTTTCCCATCTGATAGAATATGGAGGGCTTTAACCTCTTTTGAGATTTCTTTTATCTTCTGAACTGCTTCATCCTGTTCCTTCCCCCAACCTTGGGCATTCTTCTTGAGCATTTTTGTAAGTGGAGCAATGTATGTAGACACATTAGGGATAAAATCTCTAACATAATTAATCACGCCTAAAAACTGTTGGAGCTGCTTCGTTGTAAAATTGGTGTCTGGGAATTTGAGCAGTTCTTGACAAATATGTGGCCCTGTATGCTCCATGAACAAAATGCATCCCCAGAAAATCAATTTCCTTCCTGGCAAGAATCATTTTTTTCTATGAGAGCATGATTCCATTTTTCTCTACTAGGTCATGGAATTGTTGCAGCAACGTGAGGTGTTCTTCCATAGTGTCACTAAAGAGTAAAATGTCATCAATGTAGACTAGTGATGCATGGAGGATGGGTTGAAATAATTTTATCATGGCCTTTTGGAACAATGAGGGTGCTGTTTTCAACCCAAAGGGCATGACCTTCCATTGAAAGTGGTGATCGGGTATACAAAACCCTGTTTTTGGTCTATCTTCTGGGTGTATTCCCAATTGCCAAAACCCCGATTTAAGGTCAAACTTGAAAAAATATTTAGCTTTGGCTAAGTGTGAAAAAAGGGTGAGTTTATTTGGGATATGGAATTTATTATCTTGGAGGAAATAGTTAAGAGGTTGATAGTTTATGACTAATCTGAGTTTACCTCTTGTTTGTTCTGCCCGTTTATTGACATAGAACGCCTCGCATGCCCATTGTGAATTAGAGGGCTCGATAAGTCCAAACTCCAAGAACTCTTCGCATTCTCTTTTCGCAAGCTGAAGATGATCCGGATTCATGCCGGAGTGACTTGCCTTCGTTGGATTAATTCTTTCATTCTTCTTGAAGGGGAGTTTAATGAAAAACTCCTCATTTAGCCATAGAGGCTTTTTGCATTTTCCCATAAACTCCTTGTGAGAATCCGCACATGAATGCTCCACCAACTGCTTTTCTATCTCCTTGATCTGTTCAACATCAGTTATTTGGAACAATCGTAAAACATCTGTATATGGCTTGAATTGTTTCTTGAACGTTATTCCATGGGCTTTAATCTGGAGCTGATCTTTAAGTTGGCTGAAGATGTCAAATCCGACAATGAGATCTTTTCCTGGTATATCTGATCCAATCAGCTTTGTTCGAAACTTCAACCCTGGGAAGAATTCAATTGTGATTCGATGCTTTGTGATGACTGTGGTGGTTAGGACTCCAGTCCCAGAAGTGTTGAAATCTTTGAAATGTGGAATCCATTGATCCTCAGGAAGGACGGCTGGGTTCATCAATGAACATGCCGCTCCAGTGTCCATGAAGGCAATAAACTGGATTGGTTTATCCCATTTGGATGGATAAACTTTAAGCTGGACCTGCAGGATCACCATGATGTTGTTGATATCTTCCTGAGCCTTTCCCTCTTGTTCTGAAATCTGGTAATATTCATCGCCATATTCTTCGTACACATCTATGGAAAAGAGGGTCCTCTCTGTGGGTTCGTCCTCTAATGAGAGTACAGATTCAAGATCGCTATCTTCATCTAGATGGATACCAGTGTAGTCCTCTATTTCAGTAAGAAGCTTGATCGACCTTCTAGATTGGGGACAATTTTTTGCATAATGCCCAATCTTGTTGCAGATGAAGCATCTATGATTTTTTCGGGACTTGCCTGGGCTCTTCCTCCTGAAATATTTTGTGCGACTCCTGAACTGGGATCCTTCTCGTGAAGGCCTTGGCCATTTGAATCGCTTGAACCTTCCCTTTCGTCTGGGGACATGGCACGAACAGCTTGACCTAGTAATTAGGTCAGACTTTCCGCAAGCTTTATCAAGGGCTGGATTGTTTTGTATGATCTGCTTCAAAATAGATCTCTTTGTGCAGATATCATCCAATGCTAGAAATATGGCTTGCCTGATGTAGCCGATTGGTTGGATTGTTATTGATTGAAACCTCTCCTCAACGATTGTCATGGTCCAGCTTGCTAACATCTTTTGAAGTGATGAAACAAAGGCTTGCTTGAGACTAGCTTCTCTGTCTAACTCAAAGAACATTTTAGCCATCTTATGAAAATGGATATCGATGGCATCTCTGTCAAATGCTACGCATTTCATTTCAAAGAACTGTCTCCTTATTTTTTCTTGCCTTTGGCCGGTATCTCCACAAAATACCTCTTGGAGTATTTTGATGTTGTAAGCAAAGTCTTGGGATGTGAGAAACATATTTTTGTCTTGTGTCCCAAGTGAATTCCACCAGTCTCGGAGAATTCTGGAGAACCTTGAAGTGAATTCTGACAGGATCATATACTTTTCCCATTTGACAAAATTCTTTGTCACCATCCAAGTGAAGAAATCTTTGATCCTTTGGGGCCATCTTGATACTTTGATATCATCCTGACTGAAAGTATGGAATCCAGTCCCAACGAATTTTGCTGTTCTTGGTTCTGGCCTTCTTTCTAGAATTGGCTCATCTGTCATCCCGTCCCGATCATCATCTACTTCAGAGATTTCTGGTTCTCTGGGTTGATTCATGAATATTGGCGGGTTATTTTCTTTTGAAGAGTCAACTGAGGAATCTTCCCTTGTCTCAACGCTTGCTTCCGTAGGATCAGTATCAAATGAATCTTGGTCACTGGATCCTAGGGTATCATCCTCCTCTACATCCTTTGTGGGTCGGGTCACGTAGAGGTTTGGAATATTATGGGCCGAGATCATCAAGTTTTCCAGCTCGGGTTCTTTTGAACCTTCTCCGAGTTCTTTCTTTAGTTTGGACTGCTTTTGGGGCGCCATAGAGTCTTTCCTTTCCCAAACCATTTTCGCAATGTCAAACTCACGTTCATTTTTTTGTTTTTGGGCAAAAGGCATAGGGTCTCGCTTTGTGGATTGGAGCACAGTGAAAGAATGGTCAAGCTTTGGTGGTGAGTATGTTTGTGAGGACATAGGGAAAAAGGTAGGTTTTGATGGGCAACTTTGTGTTTTTTGCGGTTCACGGTGACCATATCTCAGTAGCTGTATTTGTTCTTTAAGGTCAGCCATTTCCTTTTGTTGTTGGTTAAAGAAATGGAAAAGGGAAGTGTCTGGTGGACAAATCTCATACTGCATGTTTGTCATTCACAATTCTAGGGCTTTGATCAGTCCAGCATGCTGAGAAGATGCTTGTTCCACCTTCTTCTCAATTGTCTCCACCCTGCTCATCATCTTATTCTGTGTGTGAGCAACATTTCTGATGGAAGTGCTAATATTAGTTAACACTTTGTTTTGGCAAATGGCATTTTCGGATTGCCAATTGATTGTCGCTTCCACTTCACTTGTTGGTGGCTTTTCTCCCGTGGGCAGCACAACATGTTGCCTTGGAATTTTTTGGGCATGGCTTGCACCATCCTTTTCAAAAGGTTGTTGTGGAGGAAATTCAGTGGTGTGACTGGAGCTGGAGGGGTTCATCATGAATATTTCTGGCTTTGGGATACTTGGGTTTGAAGGTTTGTGATGTAAATTTTGGTTAGGGAGAGATGGCCAATTTTGGGGTTTGTACGAAACAAGGAATTCATATTTTCCTAGACGGCTCAGTGAACCGATAGATGAGTCTCCTTCTTAATACCTTGTTCGGAACTTTCTTTCAGAGTTTCCCCTCTTTTTCTTTAATCTGGCTCTTCTTGTATGGTGTTCATCCCATTCAATTTTATCGTCAAGACATTCTTGACAGTCACATTGGATATCCCATGGGCAGTGTCCGTGAAAGGACATTTGAACCACCATACTTCATGACCTTCATTATCGAACTGCTTTATCCAGTCATGTTCGCTCATGATACCGGGGAGATGGTAAGCGAATGTTTCAGGGTCATCTTAGTGTGCTTGGTTATGAGTGGGTTGGTACATCTGGAAAGAGAAGGTTGTTTTGTTGGGTTTTTTAAGGTGAGAGTGGTCAAAGCTTATGGCGACTATTTTATCGGGTTTTTGGGAAAAAGTGGGTTCAGAAGATTGGAGAGGTTCAATAGGTTCTATCAGCTTTTCATAATTCGTGACCCATGTATCTGGAAGGACTTTGATAAGTTCTTCTCTAGAAAGCTGTTTTGGGATTTGGGTGCACATGGTTATGTATTGTCCATTCAAGGTGAGGTACAGTACTTATAGATGTTCATAATGGAATCGGGGGATCATGACCTTACGTCACTCCGATAAGGTATAGTTGTCCTTGAGTCTACATGCATGTATTATGATGAGCATATGATGATGGCATTACACCGTACCTATATGGTCGGGCAGATATACACACCACTATAGTGGGTAGCTTATACCCCGGACGCGGGAGACCTGGACGCAGGTTATCTACTATTACACCGCTCTTACATGGACGGGCAGCTTATATTTATACATGTATGCATCTATGATGTGACGATGAGTACGAGTAAGACAGTATGCATTCTTTATTTTATATTTGGCAGTCAGATACAAATGTTTCATATTGATATCTCCTTATATCATTGTCTTATTTCATTGCTTATGCCTCTCATACTCAGTACAATATTCGTACTGACGTCCGTTTTCTTTGGACGTTGTGTTCATGCCCATAGGTAGACAGGAAGGTGAGCTCGATCCATATTCTTAGTAGCTGTCAGCTGATTGAGAGCACTCCATTGTTCGGAGGTGCTTATGATTATTCTTTTAGTACATATGTATATTTTGGGCACGACGGAGTCTTGTTCCGTCTACATGTATAGTATGGCAGTAGAGGCTCGTAGATGCGCAGTGTGGGTTGGATGGTCTCACAAGTCTACTGTGGCATATTTGTATATATATATTATCTATTTTGATAGCCTAAAGAGGCTTATGTATATAAAACCAATTGTACTTTCAAATGGAAAATGATTGTTTTACGATTATGAATGATAAAGAAGTGTAAAATGACCATGACGAGTGAGGAAATAGGTGGTGCTCGGTGGTTAGCCCGGGTACCCGTCGCGGCCCCTAGTGGGGTCGTGACAGAAGTGGTATCAGAGCAGTTCGTCCGAGGAAGTGTCTACGAGCCGTGTCTAGTAGAGTCTTGTTTATGGTGTGTTGCGCGCCACGCTAATAAACAAGAGGCTACGGGGCATTTAGGAAAATGACCATCTTTCTCTTATAAGATCGTGCGATAGAGCCGTGCATAAGATTTTATTCTTCTTAAAAGTGTGTTGTGATTTCAGAAAAATGCCGCCAAAGGGAAAATCCACAGCCGCCCAGAAGGGCAAAGCTACGACGAAAAGGCGAACGGAAAGAGAGCCTCCGATGAATGTAGAAGAGGGCGAATCAAAAAATGAGGCCTCGCCCAATGTAGAAGAGCAAGGAGGAGCCTCAGCTCCAATTCCTCCACCAGTCGCTTCGGGTCAACAAGTGACCGAAGCTATTCATCTATTGACACAGTTGGTTGCCGCCCAAGCACAGCAGCAGAATGCGGGCCCGAGTGATCGTTCAGCTAGTACGAGAGCCCGTGATTTTATGACTTTAAATCCTACAGAATTTTTTGGGTCAAAGCCTGTTGAAGACCCACAAGGCTTTATTGATGAGATGCTGAGGACGTTGAAAATTATGCATGCTTCTGAGACTGAGTCCGTGGAATTGGCCTCTTATAGACTCCGCGATGTGGCGGTATTGTGGTACAACAATTGGATAGCATCGAGGACAAAAAATGCACCTCCTCCCGTTTGGCAAGAGTGTTTTGACGCTTTCATTCATCATTATTTGCCACCCGAGGTCCGCCGAGCTAGAACGGACAGGTTCTTGAATCTGAAGCAAGGAAACATGAGTGCTCGAGAGTATAGCCTGCAATTTAATTCTTTGGCCAAGTATGCCCCGACTATGGTGGCCGACATGGGGGATAGTGTGCATGGATTTGTGAGTGGTTTGGGGCCACACTTATTCAAAGACTGTCTGACAGCTTCATTGCAAGATGGGATGGATATTTCCCGAATACAGTTTGTTTAGAGTTCAAGAATTAGCCATAGTTACAGCGAGGACAAACATTCGAGGATGAATTATCCAAAGGGAGAGATAATGTAACATTCCGTAAATCTAAATTAGGTGTGAATGTGTTAAATGAGTGTTACCATGAAATTTTAGCCATGTGAAGTCCCATCGTGATGAGTTTGGGAGGAAATATGTCACGACCCAACCCCGTAGGCCCTGACTGGTGCCCGATCTGGACACCCGTATACATACCTATCATCCTTATTGTATACCCAACGCTAACTTCTAACTTACTTAAAATCATATCAAATTCGTCTTGATAATGGTCTTGTCTTATCACCTCCTCGTCGTACTACATCTTAAGTTTGTAGCTATACATTTCCCTTTTATCCTATATTCATACTCAATTAATTACATCTGTCTTGAGTGCTTCCTTCAATATTCTTTTCGTTTCTCCAATCTGTGTCCATCTTATATTCTGTGCACGAGGATTCCCATGCTACCTGTATATCCTTCCAAGACACTACTTGTACATAATCTCTTTCTCATTTTCAAAACACATTCTGTTCATCCCTATTTGTTCGCATCATACCGGTCATTTCTGGCATTCATTCTGTCCCGTTGCTCATCCTTCTTTAGTTTGGGCTTTCCCAATTCTGTCGCTCATATTACTTGTTTTCCAACCTATACATGTCATAACGCATCTCTACACTGTAATCCCACTCGTTTTCTTCTTATCTTCCTCTTTCTATTAACTCCTTCTCTTCCCGTGCTCGCTTTCACTTTCATTACCATTTGACTTTTATTTTGAACTTTCGCTATAGAACTTTGTAAGTCTTTCTTATTCATTCTACATTTGCTTTTCCGTTTCACACTAATCACATCGTATTTGTTTTTGTTACTTTCTTGCTAGGCTTTACCCATTTCTGTAGCAATCCTTATGGTATTCATATTACATCCTGTTCGTAATCCGTCCTATAACGTAACACTTCTTAACCTTATTCACGATTCTTACTATGTTTTAATTACACTCTATGGACTAGGCATACTTAAACCTTCACCCTTTCTGATCAATCATATCCTTAATATTTCACAAGCTGTCTTATCAATACCTTCATGATTTGTCGCAACTCTTCCTCCTCTGTACTTTTCTCTCAATCGTACTGCTATTCTCTTTTAACTGTAAACTCGTCGTACTTTATCCCTACTTATCGGTTCACTCGGTACCTCAGTAAAATGTTCTGTTACGAGTTACCACCTTTTTCTAAGTCATCCCTTAGTATCACAAGCCCTTTCGAATAATCCTAGCATTTCACCAACAACATATGAAATACATGATCCTAGACAGCCCACAAGTTTAAGTTTTCCTTCCACAGATTCCATCTCCAATTAGTTGATTAGTGAACTAATAAAATGTCACCATGAAGCATTCTCCAACCACCAGCAGAAGAAAACTAGAATCCGACAAGCACCACAGGACTCCTTAGTGCTTGGTTCACATAGTTTACCTCCATATTTGTCCTTAGGTCGTGAGCGAACCATTTAGTTCACAAACTACTTGTTGTACGCCTTGTACTCTCCCAATAGAAGTGAAACTTAAATACCGGGCGTTTTTTCCCATCAACATAAGCTTCTTCTAAGGCAAAAATGCGGCTGGAAGGTATTCTCGTCCATTCAAATGAATTCCAAATTCTGTTGCTCATATACGCTTCTTCAAAACAAGGTCTCCCAAACAAGAATGATGCCTCTTATGGATGACGTGGGGGTATTTCTTAACTCTTTAGTCCAACATAATAGATTTACCTTGTCGGTATCACCCTTCAAAATATATTATGAACTTATGTCTCATTATCGTCCTTTTTCCTACTTCTGGGATAATTTGGGCGGAGTTTCTGCTGTACTTCTTACTATCCCGGAACCTGCACGCAGGAAATACCAACAATGCCTCACAGGGCCAACATATATACACATATATCATATCGTATCATAGCCACACAGGGCTCCCAATTTCCAGAAAAAGTATAAAGGTGTCGGGACGTACCTCACATATCGTACCTCGAGACGTACCTGATCCTTTAACGATCTGTTCTATTATACTTTCCTATCCGCCTTCTCTTTCATCCTCTAACTTTACATTTCAATCATATTTCAATATTCTTACCTTATCCGACATGCCTCTTTCGTACCGTTACTTACCCGTGTGCTTCGTAGCTTCCAATATCGTCAGTCGCTTCCTTCTGTCGTTGTCGTTCTTCAGCTGAAATCAAAGGTTAGTACAAGGAATTTCATTTCCTATGGCTGGGCTCTATCGCACGATCTGAGATATGAAAGAAAGATAACATCCTAAATGTCCTGTAGCTTCTTGTTTATAGATGTGGCGCACAACTAGACACGGTCTGTAGACACTCCGAGGACAAACTGCTCTGATACTACTTTTGTCACGACCCAACCCCGTAGGCCGTGACTGGTGCCAGACCTGGACACCCCCATACATACCTATCAGATATAGTCAAACTGAAACTACGAAAAATATGGAACTTTACAAAAGAACTCTGTAGGTTCATAGCGTCGTCATATACGTATATTCAGATACACTGTCTCCTGAGGAGTCACAACTGATCATATCATGAAATGATACGCAAGCCGACAAGGCTGCCATCACATATCAATATCATATGCAAGCCGACAAGGCTGCCACTGTAGACGAGTATCATACCACAGTACATCGTATAGACACAGCTGAACAGAACCCATACACAACCCACACATATGTCTACAGACCTCTAAGAGTACGAATAGCGAAATATGACGGGACAGGGCCCCGTCGTACCCCTGGATAAACATATATATATATATGTATATATATCATATGATCTGTACCAAAAGTCTAAACTCCGGAACAACGGAGCTCTCCAAGACAGCTGAGTAGAAGTCTTATGTTGAAGGGTCACCAAACCGACTATCCGTACCTGCGGGCATGAAACGCAGCCCCCGAAGACAGGGGGTTAGTAAAAAATATGTACTGAGTATATAAAGCATGAAATACGGTAAAAAGGGTCATAACTGAAATAAGGAATGCAGGAAACAAGTACAATGTCCAAAATACCAAAACACTTGCATTTGAAACATAAATCATGCATGTCAATATCATATATCATATACATATATACCGTACCCGGCCCTCTAGTGAGGGACTCGGTGAATAAAGTCATCATATGCCCTTCTGGCCGCCATAACATGATGTGTACATCACCATAGCAATGGAGTGTCGGAGACGTCTCATGCCGTTTGGGGAGGTACAAGTCATGGGAAATATGTAACAACGAAGAAAAAGGGTGAATTACGATCTCGTAAGTCGTAATCGGGAAAGAGTATTTTGAAACACGAGAACATGGTCATTATTAGTATAATAAGTGATAAATATCATGTATGGAGGGTTTCGGAATATTTCAAGATCGAGCAAATTGAAGAAAATAAGTTCGACGAAAAATTGAGAAATGCTGGGCGGATTTTTAGTCAAATTTGGAGGCGCATATCTCCTAGTATATATGGAGTTTTAAGGTGTTTCAAAATTCTAAAATGAAGTTCGTCGAGTCTAGTTTGTAATGCAACAAACCGCTCGTCGATAGGACGTCGGAGTAGAGAATTATAGATGTTACAAACTGAACTGTCGACGCAGAAACAGTACCGCTACAGTACTGCTACAGTACTGTAGCTACAGTGACGCCGACTTTTGGCCACTTATAAAAGGGATTAAAATCCCATTTTTCATCCAAAAACCTTCCAAAATTTTCCAGAAAATTCATCCCACAAAGGGGCCTCTTACATCACTTAAAAGAGAGGATTTTGAGCAAATTTCAAATCACGAAATACTAATCGAGTTCCGGACAACGCGTAGACGCGATTATATTTGTGTTTTGCATTGCAGTGAGTTTGAAAATAAGTGGATGATGAAGATTTGGCTACCTTTATAAAAATAAGGTATGAATCATTAAATCTCTCTCTTTATCAACCTTGATTAAGGAATATTTGCAAGAATAAAGTTATAGTTGTTATGTTGATGTTGTAAAATTATGGATTGGAATTTTGAAGGGAATTTTGAATGAAAATATATATATTAATCTTGTTGGATGTTGAGGAGGTTGTTATTGATGTTGTGGTATTAATTTCGGCTTCTTTATGAAAAATAAATTTATTAAATGGTCGTATCATAAGTTGGTTGGTTGAGAAACTATTGGAGGGATGAATGTGATCCTAATATGGTTTCTTGTGATTATAAGAATAAATTTGTTAACGTAGATTACTAGTGTAGTTTATGAATTTGAGAGAAATGAAATGTGATGTAATTATTCTTGTTGGATTTGAAAGAATTCGGGTAGTGTATGTGTTGGTTGGGCCGTTTGAAATGTTGTGTGGGATGTTGAAGTATTCTTGAATATTGTTGAATGGTTTTGGAGTAGTATTTGAATATGTAAACAATTATGAATTAAATACAAATGAAATGTTGTTGAATTATGTAAAAGGAGTTACTAAGGTTGGGATGTATTTTGAAATAATTATTGAAGTTAGAGATATGATTGTTGGTATCGTTGTTGATAATTTGGCCGAGTTGCATTCTCGGGTTTGTTGTTGTTAAAATTGGCCGAGTTGAATTCTCGGGGATGGCGCATTTACAGGGGAAATGCTGCCGAAATTTTCGTAGACAAGTGTTACTTTAAGATTTAACTTCTAAAGGCTTCTAATTAATGTATGGTAAATGTGACCATTTGTAGATTTTGGAGAGTTTGGGACTTGAATTTGGAGAAGCTTAAGAAGCGGAAAAGGTATGTAAGGCTTCACCTTTCCTTCTTTTGGCATGTCTTAGACATATTAGGTTTGGATACGAGCCTCGGGGGCGATTCTATTCCTAGAAATCTGAGTTTGAATTTGACCCTTTTTCATTCAATAGAATTGAATCAAATTCTTCATGCCTTGTTGGAATAAGTGTTGAAATATCTATAACTTGTCCAAATGGAACCGAATGACACTAAGACCTTCATAAGTGACTCCATGAAGCTTAATGTATGAAATCTGTGTATGCCATCTCGACCTGACCCGAGGTGGGCCCGTAATCCCCGAGACCTATTTGTGTTGTCCTATTTGATTCATTTCCGTACCATAATTAAGGAAAACTTTTGGCTATTGCTCCGAGCTTGTTGTGATTCGTATGCATCCTCTAAAATAAGCATCTAGAAACGTCGATATAAGTATTCTGATTTGACTATTCCGATATAAATAGTCCGATACAAGTAATTGGATATGAGTGTTCCCAATTCTAAGATGAGTATCCTGATATGAACATTTTGATACAAGTAATTCGATATGAATATTTGGATATAAGCATTCGGATATGAATATTTTGATATACGCATTTTGATATCAGTCTTCTGGCATAAGTATTATGATAAGGGCATTCAGAAAAATGTATTCTGATATAAGTATTCTGACATAAGTACTCTGATATAAGTATTTGATATAAATATTCAGTTATGAGTAATCTGTAACAAATATTCTGATGGTACGTTCCATTATTCCATCGAGTCTTGATTTATGTGCATTTGGTTTCTCACTACTCTGCTCGTGCATATGTTATGTTTTCCTTCGCCGAGTCCCGGGCCGGTATGTATCGTGCGAATGGTTCGCCGAGTCCTTGTTCGAGGGCCGGGTTCCATATATGAATTCCGAAGTATGATGTGTCCGGTTCCAGGGTACTGTGGTATCCGTCCGTCCCCGGTTACCGTGTATATGAAGTATGATGTTTCTGGTTCCGGGGTACTGTGGTATCTGTCCGTCCCCGGTTACCGTGTATATGAAGTATGATGTTTCTGGTTCCGGGGTACTGTGGTATCTGTCCGTCCCCGGTTACCATGTATACCGAGTATGATGTATCCGGTTCCGGAGTACTGTGGTATATGTCCGTCTCTGGTTACCGTGTGACCAGTCCTCGGGTTCTCGTGGTATCTGTCCGGTTCCCGGGGTACCGTGTATATGTATATGGAATATGATGTGACCGGTCCCCGGGTTCTCGTGGTATCTGTCCGGTTCTCGGGGTACCGTGTATCCGGTTCCCGGGTTCTCGTGGTATCTGTCCGGTTCCCGGGATACCGTGTATATGTTTTGATGTGTGACGGAGATGTTCGGAGATATGAAATCTTCTGGAGTATGACGTATTATGGTGCCAGAGACGGGAGTGGCGACCATGTTCCTGTGCCCTATGCATGACTTTGATATGCATCATTTGTGATTAAAAAGTAAGTATTCTGATATTCTGGATAAGCTACTTACCTTCTGTATTTCTTCTGATATATGACATTGACATACATGATTCTATTCACCGAGACCCTCACTCGAGGGCCGGGACACGTTATTTGCACATATGATATGTATATATGGATCGGGCCGTACGTTCCACGGCAGTATATGATATGTGTATATATATGGATTGGCTATGTGAATATGTATATGGAGACATATGATGCCAGCACGTAAGGTCTGTATTTGGAAAGTAAGTGTTTTGGTACTCTGAACGATTTTTCTTATTTTCTGCACTTCTTCTGGCGTACAACATCAGTGTACATGATTTGCACTCTGAGAGATAAACACCCCGGTATTTTGACTAGTGTACACTCTCTTCGTACTGTGATTCTGATTGTGATTCTGTCTGTTATACTTCTGTACTTCTGATTCTGACTATGACTCTATTTACTGTATTCTGCCTTGCATACTCAATACATATTCCGTACTGACCCCCTTTCTTCGGGGGCTGCGTTTCATGCCGCGCAGGTACTCCCAGATGAGTTGAAGACATTATAGAAGATGTTCCAGCGAAGATGGCAAACTCCATTTGCTCCTGGAGGACTGCCGAGTCAGAGGTATATGTGATATGGTTTCTGGTTAATGTTAGAGACTTTGCAGACAGAGTCGTGGGTATAGTATGTCAGTTCTGTAAGCGGCTCCATCAGCCGATGTGTCAGCTTGTATTATAATGTGAATTCTATATAATTACAGATTTTGTTGAATTTGATAAGCAAAGAAAAAGAAAAAAAAAATTCTGAGAGCCTTAATATGTATTTCATGCTTATTTGATTTAACAAGTTCGGAAAGATCATGTATGAAATAAGAGTCTGTGGGTTCGCTCGGCTTCGGATGTGGGGTCGGGTGCCCATCACACCCTAGCGGAATTAGGGTGTGACAGTTATTACCGTGTTCCTGAGAATAGGAGCTTATGTATCGACAGTTATCCAACGTACAGAAACTGAAGAGGCAGGCTCAATCACTTAAGAATTGTAATATCAAAAAGTGAATAAGAATCATAAATATCACTCAAAGCTTATGAATGGAATTACCCCAAAGTGTGCTACATCCAGAACTGTTAGAAAATGAGGTAACACATAATGGGGAAGGGTCGCAGAATAAAGGAAAGGATGCAGTTGTAGCAGATAATGAGCTTGGAACAAGTGAACAAGGCCAATTCCAATAAGGAAGATATATAAGAAACAAGGGGTGGAAACAACTAGTGCAGCGATATCTACCAAGGGTGTTATTAAGTTGTACTGTGGTAACTTATCCTGGTAACAAAGGGCAGTACCAGAACAAAGGGAAACCAACTGGAAGGGATGATGGTCATAAACAAGTGAAGGTATCAAATAAATTTTAGGTATTGAACCAAGGAGAGGATGATGTTGATGTTAGGAGGCTGGAAAATAGTCATGAGGAGCATGGCACTAATGAAGAGGTGGTTGCAGTACAAGGGGTAATAGCTGGAAGTATAGATGACAAGGAGGAGCATAATAAGGTGCATGCTGGTGTGGATGTTGCATACTTGTGTTTGGATAAATGCCAGGCTACAAATGAAAATAAGTCATTGGAGGAAGGTGAAATGCATGAGTATGAAACTGACAAGAGTGGCACTGATCACAATGTAGTAGGTATTGCCAAAGTACAACAATCTAAAGATGATTCTGTTCAAATAGAAAGTGATACTCCACAGCTGAATGGCAAACTAAAATGTCTGGAGGTCAAAAAAGATTGTGACTTAAAGGTTTCTCATGAATGTAATGAATATGAGAATATAAAAGTTACTGCAGATTATCAAATGTCTGAACTGGTACAGAGAAGAGTTGGAGAACCTGATCAGCAATTGGGAGTTGAAAAAGGGGGTGGCAAGGATGCAGATGAATATGTTTTTCAAAGGCTGGATAGTAATAGAAGTCATGGTGGAAATGAGGCTTCTGAAAATTCTATGCAAAATCAGGTGTCTGAATGTACTCAACCAGGTGATGTGTATTTGAATGATGGCCTTGTTGACAAAATGCAAGATAGGACTGGTTTCATGGACCAGGAGGAGTCTAGTCAGGCATTAATTCTGAAGGATAATGCTGTTGAGGAGGTACTTAGTTCTAGCTGTAACTTGCAGTTGATTAGCTATTATCCAGAAAAAGTTACTGATGCTGAATATGGGAAGTTAGCTTTGGCTATTATTCCTGACATGACAGAGATGCAGCCTTTGGATCTTGCTGAAAGGGTATCACCAAATAAAGTTTTACATCAATTAGTTTCTCACAAGTTACAAGAGGAACATGATCAGTTAAAACTGATCAACAACAAGAAGGAAGATGCTGAGAGTGCTGCTATTGATATGAAACTACAACAGATGTGTGTAGAAGCAGGACTATCTCCAAAATCACAAAGCAAAGTGCTAAGGAAAGGAAGAAAGCAAAATCCTGAAGTTCAACAAGCTGGGAGGTATGGAACAAGGAGTCACATTAAGAAGTCTGTTAAATGATTGTTAAAACTTTATTCTGGAATATAAGATCAGTCAAGTCCCAACAAGCATTTCATAGAGTTCAAATGTTACATAAGCATCACAAGTTCTTTTTGATAGCTCTGATGGAACCTTTTCAACATCAGAGGCAAATCCAGAAATACAGAAGGAAACTTGGAATTCCTTATGCTGGTTCCAACTGTAATGGAAAATCTGGTTCTTTGTTCAACATAATGTTGATGTTGAGATTCTATTGGATACTGAGCAATCTATTACTGTAAAGTTGCAGTTCCAAGATTATAGTAAGGATATGGTGGTCACAATGGTGTATGCTAAATGTTCTGAAGTGGAGAGACTACAGTTGTGGGACAATCTATACCTCTTATCTAGTAATATGACATCTCCATGGCTGGTTGGTGGAGACTTCATTGTTTTATTGAATGAAGAAGAAAAAATAGGAGGACAACCAGTTTTTCCATAAGAATATGAGGATTTTGCCTTTTGTTTGAACTCTTGTGAACTACATGAGATGCCTTTCAAAGGGAGTCCTTTCACTTGGTGGAATGGTAGGGCTGCTAATGACTGTATTTTTAAGAGATTGGATAGGATGCTTTATAATGATATCTTTCGGAATTGGTTTGGACAATTAGAAGCGGAACATTTGTCAAGGACTGGTTCTGATCATGCACCATTACTTGTATCATGTGGAGATCAAGTGAAAAAGTTTATCAAACCTTTCAGATTTCTAAAATTCTAGGTGGAACATGATAATTTTCTTGATTTTGTTAAGCAGCAATGGGATACAGTCTTAACTGATGATGCATTTCTATCATTTAAGCTCAAGATGAAGAAACTGAAAACTTCCTTAAGTACTTGGCGTAAGACTACTTTTGGGGACATATTTAAACAGCTTGTTATGAGAGAGGAAATAGTTAAGATTAAAGAGCAACTGTTTGAAGAAAATCCATCAGAAGAAAATAGAATGGTCATGCAAAGGGCACAGGCAGAACATAAACTATATCTTCATTATGAGGAGGAATTCTGGAGGCAAAAAGCCAGGATGGACTGCTATTCTGAAGGTGATAAGAATACAAGATATTTCCATAGCCTGGTAAAAGGAAGAAGAAAGAGAATTCAGATTAAGAGGATAAAAGATGATGATGGTAATTGGCTTGAGGATGTTGATAGTGTTGCTGCACAAGCTGTCAATTTTTTCCACAAGCAATTTACTCATGAGGAGGTTAGTGAAGACTCACCAATACTTAATAACATTCAAGAGCTGATCAGAGAGGAGGATAATATTTTACTTGCTGAGCAACCTACCATGGAGGAAGTACAGAAGGCTGTATTTGAATTAAATGGAGATAGTGCCTGTGGTCCTGATGGTTTCTCTGGTATATTTTATCAAAAGTGTTGGGAGGTGATAAAGGCAGATGTATATAGTGTGGTTAAAGCTTTCTTTGAAGGACAAACTCTTCCAAAATCAATAACTCACACACATTTGGTTTTACTGCCAAAGAAGAATGTTGTTGACACATTCTCTAATATGAGGCCTATAAGTCTTAGTAATTTTATCAATAAGGTCATATCTAGAGTAGTGCATGACAGACTAGATAAGCTACTTACAAGGGTGATATCTTCAAATCAGTCTGGTTTTGTAAAGGGCAGAAATACAATTGAGAATGTGTTGTTGACACAGAAAATTGTTACTGATATAAGGAAGAGGGGAAAACCATCAAATGTTGTAATTAAGCTGGATATGGAAAAAACATATGATAGAGTCTCATGGTTATATCTCTGTAAAGTCATGGGAAAAATGGGATTTTCTCCGTTCTTCATTGATCTGATATGGAGGCTGTTGGCAAATAATTGGTATTCAGTTCTTTTAAATGGCCAGGCACATGGTTTCTTTCATTCTACAAGGGGTGTCAAGCAAGGAGATCCACTTTCTCCTGCTCTCTTCATCATTGCTTCAGAAGTTCTTTCAAGGGCCTTAAATTCTTTGTTTGATCAGTCTGGTTTTGTGGGATATGGGATGCCAAAGTGGAGTGCTGATCTGAATCATCTGGCATATGCAGATGATACAATCATTTTCTCATCAGCTGATAGCCAATCTTTACAGATGATCATGGACATTCTTCAAGAATATGAGAAAGTATCTGGACAGATGATAAACAAGAGAAAAAGTTCTTTCTATTTGTTCAACAAGGTATCACAGGAGTTAAGTGAGCAGGTAGAAACAATAACAGGATTTATGAGAGGACACTTTTCTTTTACATATCTTGGAGTTCCCATTACTCATGCCAGAAAATGGAAGGTGGACTATACTGAATTATTGAAGAAAATCAAAGACAGGTTACAAACTTGGAAGGGCAAGTTACTATCCTATGGAGGAAAAGCAGTGCTGATCACTAGTGTGCTTCAAAGTATTCCAATTCATGTTTTATCTACTATAAGACCTCCTAAATGTGTTATAAAGGAACTACATAGCATCTTTGCTAGGTTCTTTTGGAATAATAAGGAGGATGGAAGATGCAGACACTTGGCAGCTTGGTTAAACATGTGCATTCCCAAACATGAAGGTGGTTTGGGTTTCAGGTTTATCTATGACAAATCCAAAGCTGTATGTGCTAAACTCTGGTGGAAGTTTAGAACCACTAGCTCTCTTTGGGCTAATTTCATGTGGAATAAATACTGTAAAAAACAAATTCCTCAGGTGGTTCAATGGAAGGGAGGGTCACAAGTCCGGAAGATGATGTTGGAGGCAAGGAAAAGTATAGAACAGGAAATCTGGTGGGAGCCAAAGATTGGAAGTTCAAACATTTGGTTTGACAATTGGACTAAGCTAGGTGCTCTTAATTATGTGGTTCTCCAGTCCTGGCAAATCAATGAGCAGGTTGAAGATGTTTCAGAACTTATGACAGATGGAAAGTGGAATATCAGCAAACTAATGTAGCTGTTTCCTGAGGATATTGTGCAGCATATAATACAGGAAATTTACATTAAGTATGCATCAAATGAATGGGATAGACCTTGGTGGATGATGAAAAGCACAGGCAAGTTTACAGTAACCAGTGCATGGCAATTACTGAGATAAAAAGCTAATGTGATAGTGCTATTTCAGAATATGTGGATTAAAGGGGTGCCTTTTAAAATTTCATTCTTTATGTGGAGATTGTGGAAGTTTAAAGTCCCAATTGATGAAGTGGTGGCAAGTATTGGTATTCCATTAGTCTCAAAGTGTTGCTGCTGTCAAAATGCTCAGATAGAGACTATAAATCATATGTGTCTATGTGGGGAATTGGCTACAAAGGTCTGGAGATACTTCAATATGGGGGCAGGACTGAGCATGAACTGTGTTCAGGTCAAGCAGGCTATAAGAAGTTGGTGGGAAGCAAAATGCCATTTCAAAATGAAGACCATATATAAAGCAGTGCCTGCTTTTATAGTGTGGGAAATATGGAAGTGGAGAAACAATAGGCTTCGTGGTGGAAATATGAATCTGAATCGAGTGTTGTATGACATAAATATGAACATTCATATGTTATGTAAAGTTCAGTTCCCTGGGATGAACATTCCAACTATAAGTCACCAGATGGTTCAATTCTTTGAAGGATATAAGCCTACTGTCATTTGTAGAATTATTGAATGGAGGAGACCTGCACCTGGAATTTACAAGTGCAATACAGATGGAGCTGCTAAAGGAAATCCAGGTCTAAGTTCTGCTGCCTTTTGTATAAGAAATGAAAAGGGAGATCTGGTGTATGCAGCTGCAGAAACTTTGGCAGATGGAACAAATATTATGGCTGAGGCTGAGGCTATTAGATTGGGACTGAGGCACTGTGTGGTAAAACAGCTTTTTCCAGTGATCATAGAGACAGATTGCATGACCATGAAGATGATTATAAATGATGAATGGAAGGTTCCTTGGATTATCTCAATGTTGGTGGATGATATCAAGAGGATGATGGCTGATCACACAGTTTCTGTGGAGCATATACATAGAGAAGGAAATGGGCTTGCAAATTTTTTAACTAACTTTGTTTTTGGTTTTGCAGGATCAGTTCAGTTTCATAACTTTCAGGAATTGCCAAGTCAAGCTAAGAGGATTTTGAATTTGGAGAAGAGAGGAATTCCAAACTTGAGAATAAGAACCATTCAAGATAAAGCACCAGATTGATATCATCACTGAGCACAGTTTGTCACCTGATTATGAGTATTTGCAGCATCTGTATTAGGGTGGTATTAGTGTTCTTGGCATGCTCATTCCTTAGTTCAAATGTTGTGATACACATGATCAAAGTAGCAGGCTGTGATAATTATGGATCAAATACTATACAAACCTGGTCTCATGATAAAGAGTAAGCTAAACATTGACAGATTTCAATGACCAGCAGACTGATAAGCAACAGATGCAGATTCAAATGCTGTATGCACTAGTATGGACATTACATATCTAGTCTAGGATGTATGCTCCTCTGACACTAATGCAGATTTGAAAGTGGTTTTGGCTCCCATATAGATGATGGTTTGGAAAGAAGATCACAACAGTTTTAAGATGCCTGAAGAATGATTCAAACGATTTGAAACATGCCACCTGTGAGACTTGAGGTGTGATAGATGTTATCAAGTCAAGGCTTTTTTGAATAGCTGTTAATATTCTGTTCAAATTCATAGTCTGTAATTCCATGTCCACTTTTCCTTTCCTTTTTCATTTCTGTTTTTTTGGTTCTTTTATTTATTTGATCAATCACTTTTGGATTGATATGTACATATTTTCTTTATCAATAAATTTCCATCTTTATGGTGGCTTTGAAAAAAAAAATAAAGGAATTACCCCAAAGTTCATATCAGTCATCACTTAAGTCTAAGACATGCCAAAAGAAAGAAGGGACAACTTTACATACCTGTTGACGACTAATCGCAAAACTGTTCGCTTTGTCGCTCTTTTAGCCTATTTAATACAAGGGAAATGTTATCGTTAGTAACTATGTTTTCTAGTTCGTAAATCCGTATTCCATTGCTTATAGAACTTATTCTTTTAACTTATACATTTTCCTTTAGGGTTTTCCATTAGTTAAGGGCTTAGCGAAAATCGGGCAGCATTTCCCATATATATTCGCCTAACCCGAATTTCTAATTGTCCTCCTGTCAACAGAGAAATACCAACAACAACAATATACACATAAAATTCTCACAATTTAGCCCATAACAATTCCAACAACCCAACAACTTCTCTAAATTCATTTCAGCCCACAATTTCCTATAACATCGATTTCATGCATTTTCTTAAATCCAATTTCGTCCAATCCAATTCTAATAATTCCATTACAATACCATTAACACAATTACATCATAAAACAATAAAATCTTACCTCAATTTTCTCGGAGGAATTTCTACTCTTAATTGCTCCAATTTCGCAATTTCTTCTCTTCCGACTTAAAATCCAATGTTTCTACAACCTCCTTGAACTTGTACTTCAGTTAAAACTTGATCAAAAATGTGAAACAAAGTATTTTTCTCAACAACCATGGCTGGCCGAGTGCTTGGCAGCCATGGAAGTTCTCCTTTTTTTTTTTTTTTTTTTTTTTAAGCTTAAATTTCAAGAAATGGAATGAAAAAGTGTTCTTGATTCATTATACAACTACATATGTATATGGCTCCCCTTACAATGACACGTGCCCACTATGATGATGATGATTCATCCATTTCACTTTCCTTTTTTCTTTTTTTTTAATAAATCGGGTGGGGCCCACAAATATAATTAACTTAATTAATTAACTAATTAATTACTAATCCCTACTTAATAATCTAATCATAGTTAATTAGTCCCAAATTTCCAATAATATTTCTACACTAAATAAAATTTATAAACAATTTATGTTCTAATTAAAATTCAAAATTAAAGATTTCTATTTCGTGTCCGAAAATAATTCCGCCTTTAACTTGAGTCGATTTGCTTGCAGATAATTCGACGTATAAACATACGGGGTATAACAAAATAGTTGTTTTGGAATCAAGACGGATAGTGAGGTGCACAAAGTTCGATGGAAGCGACTAAGTTTTTGATAGGTGTGTCTTCCAGCCCGATTTAATGATAATCTGATGGTAACTTGAAGACAATTAATACATGAAAGTTGTATCCCTTTCAAATAGTTTTCTAACGATATATGGTGGTGCACAAATGGAGCTCTATACAAAGTGTTATGCCCATTTTACTGAAGGCAGTGCAGCGGCACCCTTACGTCGCAAGGGTGGCGTGAGCAGAAGCAGTTTCTGACCAAATATTTTCCTTGTGCGGGACCTTTTCAATGAAAGAGTAGCATGGGACTAATATTTTTCTAGGTTACGTATTTTACTATATATTTATGGTCGTGGTTTATTTCCCAAACTTCCCCAAACACAAAAAACAACCTAAAAGGAGATAGAACTCATCCCAAGTGCAAGAACACTTCAAGGTAAGTATTATTGATGATTCTAAGTTGATTTCAATTCCCCAATACCTTATTAACATGATTAAAACCTTTAAATCTATTGATAATAGATTGAGACTTTGTTTTGGACGAAATAATGAAAGAATCTCTCAATTTAAGGGAATTGAACATCACAAAAGTAATCCTTTCCCCTTCTAATCATTTTTAGTTGTGAATTGATGAATTTTTGGGAAAGAAGTTTATGGGTTTGATAAAGAGAATCATATGAACTATGGTAGGGTTTTGGATTGTTGACTTAGGATTGTTATAATCATATGGGTGAGGAAGAATTAAATTCTATCTAATTGGGATCGTAGAATCACCTAGAAGTAATAGAATGGGAATTGGGTGAAGAAATCGCCATTAATGGAGGTTGTGGAGTTTTATGCCCACCAAGTGTTTGATGAAATTCCTAGATGGCCAAAACTTGAGTATTGTTGCTATTGTTGATTCCATTAACATATATTGATATAGATCACCGTTGAGAAGGGTGACGAACATTGTATTACGCTCAAAGGTCGGAGTTAAGGTATGTGAGGATAACTTTCTATTGTTGGGATTAATAATGATTCTCCCTACGCCACGTTCTTTTAAAACGTTATGAATTGCCTCATAAATAAAGTTAAGCTTAGTTCCTTGAATAGTTGCTGAACTTCCATTCTCTAGTTTCGTAATTCATTCATGACTTTCATTATGAATGTTGTGAGCTGAGTACGTAATCAATATAGATATGTGTTTGTTACCTATGAGTCTCATTCTAGATTACCAAGAATGTTTATAAATAGTTAAGGCTTCAAGTCTCATAATCAGTTCATGAGTACATGTCTTAGTGAATTAATGCTTAATATGTTAGTGTTGGACCTTTTAGCATGATTCTCAGTTATTTTATGTAAATTGATTTAATGTTGGACACCTGTGTTTTTGGGCCTAAGGCCACAGTTGTGTATACGTATACTTGGCCCCAGGCTATAGATTTGTCCACATATGTAATGACCCGTTAGGTCGTTTTGGTTATTTTCTTATTTTTGCCCATTAGACCTTGTGAACCCGCCTCTGTTCTTATCTTGGATTCCTGTGTGGTGGGTGTGGTTGGCATAATTCCCGAGGTAGTTGAAGAATCCTCAAGTGTTTGGATGACTCTAGGCATCCTCAGGGGTAATGGTCTTATTTTGGGAATTTTGTTGGTTCCAATAGCTTTGAAACGTCGAATATAGGTTGGTTAAGTATTTGGTTTAGTTCCTATATGTCTTGGGGGCATTTTTTTCATTAGGTTGGAAAGTTGGTTTTTAGCCATTCGGGGTTGACTCGGTCAATGAGACATCTTTGGGGAATTTTGAGTGTGCGAGTAAGTTCATAGCGCGTTTTTAGATATGTCTGCATATTTGGTTTGTATCGGCGACGTTCCAGCAGAGTCTCGGGATTTCGAGGTGTGAGAGTAAAAAATCAGATTTCTGCTGGTTCTTTTGTACTCGCGGCAAGCCTTTGTCCGCCCCTACGGTGTCGCTCCTACCGAAGGAGGCCCACAGGCGCGAGATTTGGGGAAGCTGTTGGGTTTCATTGTTTCGTCGATTTGTTCGCAGGGGAAGAGTTGCCCCTGCATGGATTAGCCCGCAGGAGCGCATCTCTGAAATTTTTTAGGGTCTTCGCCCCTAAAATCATTTGTCGTAGGAGCAGACTCACGGGCGCGAGGAATGGTCCAATGAAGCGGAAATCGCTGGGCAGAACCCTGTTAAAAATCCTATTTTGAACCTTAAACATTTCATTCACATATTTGGAGTTTCGAAGCTCGGCTAATGGTGATTTTTGAGAGATTCTTCAAGTTTCTTCAAGTGGGTAAGTTCCTAATCCCTCCATTATGATTATATCATCCTATATTATGTAAATTCATGCTAGAAATCTTGATTTAGGAAGGGGAATTGTGGGTTTTGGAACCCTAACTTAAGAGACTAAGATTCTTTCAATTGAGCATGAATTAGGGGATATTTGTAACACCTCGTCCTCTCGGAGCATGAGCACGCCACGTATTTCACCATATTAAAGGAATATCGGAGACGTCCCGTGAAGTATTGAAAGGTACAAGCCATTGAAAGTACGTAACCATGAAGTAAAGGATGAGTTATGATCTCGTAAGTCGTAACCGGGAAGGACAACCTTGGAACCAGGAGACTTGACTCTTATCAAGTATAATTAATTATAAATATCATGTATGGGAAGTTTCGGAAGTTCCGAGATCAAGCGGATAGAAGAAAAGAAAGTTAATGGGACTGTGGAAGAAGTTGGTGAAATTTCAGAAGCAAATTTTGGTCCAACTAGATGGGAGTGTAAATTTTAGCACACAAGGAGTTTTATTCAAGAGCCTAAAATGAATTTCGTCGAGTCTAGTTTCGAATGCAACAAACCATTCGTCAATACGACATTGGAGTAGGAAGTTATGAGCATTTTAAAACAAACTGCCAAAAGCCCGAGAACCTACGCGGAAATTCCAGAAACCACTTAAAAGCCCACTAATTTCGGCCCATTAAGCCAAACCCAATCCACACACATAGAAATACCCCACTAACTCACCATTTAAACTATTTCACCCCAAAACATCATATTTACATCCATAAGCAAACCTTAGAGAGATTAGGGATATTTTGGCACAAACTTTGGTAATATCTAGTGGACATTAAGGCTCGGGAGGTGCATAACTCTTCGTAAACCTCGGCTTTTGTCACGGCCCAACCGGAGGGCCATGACGGGCACCCAGAGCTAACCCACCGAGCACCTCTCATCGTATATTCTCATTCATCTATAGGTGAGCCACATGGCCTATTGACAATTCTACGCCTCAAAATGCCATTTTCAATGGCTAAAACACCTTTATATATCAACGTCAACAACTAAGCCCTTACACATAAACACAAGCCGATAAGGCTAACAAAATAGTATATCAAAACGTGAGCCGACAAGGCAAAAGACATCTGATATACATGACTGTCTACGAGCCTGTAAGAAGAGTATGAATATCATCATAAGGACATGACAGGGTCCCGCCATGCCCATACATATACACAAAAGAATAGTACCAACAGCTGCAGCTCCGAATCAAATGGAGCTCCTCTATGCGGTCTCTGAATGTTACCCCTCAAAATATTTCATGTCGTTGCACCGTAAATAGACTAACATAGGGTGAGGCGTATGTGATGTCCCTACAAGTAAGAAAGGTTACTTAACGATTCAAATTAAGATTCCAAAGGCGTTTGAGGCAAGAGAAGAAAGTTCGTTGAAGAATGCCAAGTATAAGTCGTGTTTTGGAAGGTTTTTGATAAGTACCGAACTAAGGTTGACTTAATGACGTCTTGAAGAAGAGTTATAATGCTCCTTAGGTTGATAATGAAGTGTTAAACAAGTGCTAAAAAGGTTCGATAAGGATTGGAGATCAAACGAAACGACGAGATGAACTTCAGAAAATTAGAGTTATACGACTACTTATACAGTCCGTATAACTTTATACGGTCCGTATAAGGGTCCGTATAACCCCCAACAGGAAAGCTAAATCCCTGATGCTGAAATTCGGTAAGTTATATGGACCGTATAATATTATACGCACCGTATAAGGGTCCGTATAACACCCGACGGGCTGAATAATTTTCAAGTATATAAATGTGTTCCCACTTCAAAAATTTCATTCTTCCAACTTCTCCACTTCTCTCTAAACATCTAGAACATTCCAAGCATTTCATCTACTAGAATTTAAGGGAAATAAAAGGTTAACATCATTAATCCAAGTAAATCAAGTGCAAGGGAGCCCTTTGAGGTGGCTAGAACTCAAGAATTCCTTTGGAAGTGGAGCTAGGGTTTTCTTCAAATGAAGCATTTCTATCCAAAACCCGTTCCTTCACAATCAAAGGTAAGTTTTATAATCATTCCATGTTATTTAGAATATTGAATGGTTGAAAGACTTAGGTTGTGGAAAGAGGTAGAATATGGAGCTCAATTATGAAAGAATGGTGTTCTTGAATAATAGTTTGGCATGAATCATGACTCTTGAAATATTATGAGTATGATCTTGTTATAAATGGTATTAAGAATATTGGTGAAGCATTATGTGAGGATAAATGTGGTGTTGTATTATTGCCATGGTTATGGATGACCTTGAGAAAAATTGCGAGAATTAGATAATGTCGAACTTGACAAAATTAATGATTATGATGTTATGAATGTTGTTATCGATGTTGGTAGTTGTTGTTATATTATATGGACAATGTTGTAGAAACAAAGGAAATTTTTCCCAATTTTCGTTCGCTTTAGCTTAAGCTTAAGTATTCTTCTGATTATCTAATTCTAGCACGAATTCTCTTGAATGTAGAATCGTGAACATGGAAGGAAGCGTTTAGTCGGCAAGTTAGGAAGGCGAAAAGGTATGTGAGAATAGTCCCTTCTTTTTCTAAGGAATGATTCCTATGACATGACTTCCTTTGTCCTTCCATGACCTTTTTACATTCTGGAAACTATGAGTCTATGTTTATACAGAGCTTTTTATGAGATAAAGATAAGAGTTACGTTATGAATATGATAATGATGATGATAAGTCTACGTTGAAAGATTCTAAATCTAATGATTCCTTGATGTTATTCATTGCTATTACACTCAACCTATAATGATATTTCCTTCAAGGTGAGGCATGATAAGTATGATTACTCCATAATGGGATCGGGAGTTCTCGACCATACGTCACCCCGATAGAGTTATAGCTTATCCTTGAGTTTGTATGCATGCTTTATGATAAGTATATGATGATGAGATTACACCATGCCTATATGGCCGGGCAGACACCGCTAAGGCGGGCGGCATATAGACCATGTCTAGAGGGCATGGGCAGACACCACTAGTGGACGACATGAGATGGTTACCTCGGACGCGGGAGGCCTAGATGCGGGCTAATGAAGATTACAACATACCTATATGGTCGGGCAGCTTTTATATGTACATACTTGATATGATGTTATTTATGATGTAAGTCAGCATGTATTATTCTGTCTTAAGTGACATTCAGTTATAGGTTGTTTCCTTACTTGATGTTCCCTTATTTCATCGATATGTTATTATTGTTCACGCCTTACATAATCGGTACAATGTTCGTACTGACGTCCTTTATTTTTTGATGTTGTGTTCATGCCCACAAGTAGATAGGGTGGCAGCCCAGATTCCTAAGAGCTACTCAGCAGATTTACAGGAGCACTCCATCGTTCCGGAGGTGTCAATTTTGAGATATTATTTTGTGTGTATATATATGGGCACGACGGGGTCCTGTCCTGTCCTTATGTCTTAATACTCTAGTAGAAGCTCGTAGATACATATGTATGGGTAGTAGATGTCCCCTAATAACTACATTGTACAATTGTATATCCTTTTTACAGTGGTGAGGGCTTATATCTATGCATGTGTTGCCTACGAGAATATATGTGTCCAGGATGAGAACGATGATTAGTATAATGAGTGGTGCTCAGTAGTTCGCTCTGAGTACCCGTCATGCCCCCCTAGTCGGGTCTTGAAAAAAGTGGTATCAGAGCACTTCTGTCCTAGGCTGTGTCTACAAGCCGTGTCCAGCAGAGTCTCATTTATGTGTGTGAAGCGTGCAACACTTATAAACCAGAGGCTGCGGGGCATTTAGGAAAAATAATAATTTTTCTTCTTATTAGATCGTGCAATAGAGCTATGTTATAAGGTTTCCTTTTCCCTAATTGTGCGTTATGATTTCAGCGACGTCGGTAAAAAAAAAAAACCACCGCCGCCCGGAAGGGTAAGGCTACGATAGAAATGCGGATGGAAAGGGAGCCACCAACAAATATAGAAGAAGGTGAATCTCATAATGAGGCTCCATCCAATACCTCTCACACTCCGCCTATTCTAGAAGAACATGAAGGTGTTCCTGCTCCGGCTGCTATGCCTCAAGTTTCTCCATCGGGTGCTTCGGGTCAACAAATGACCGAAGCTATTCAACTATTGACTCATCTAGTTGTCGCTCAGGCTCAGCAACAGAATACAGGTCCTAAAATGCCTGCAGCCTCCTGTTTATAAGTGTGACAAGTAGCACTCCCATAAACAAGACTCTACTGGACACGAATCGTCGACACACCCTAGGACGAAACTGCTCTGATACCACTTTTGTCACGACGCAACCGGAGGGTCATGACGAGCAGCCGGAGCTAACCCACCGGGCACCTCTCATCGAATATTCACATTCATCTATAGGTGAGCCACATGTCCTATTAACAATTCTATGCCTCAAAAATGCCATTTCCAATGGCTAAAACACCTTTATATATCAACGTCAACAACTAAGCCCTTACACATAAACACAAGCTGACAAGGCCAATAGAGTAGTATATCATAATGTGAGATGACAAGGAAAAGGACATCTGCTATGCATGACTGTCTACGAACCTCTAAGAAGAGTATGAATATAATCACAAGGACGGGACAGGGCCCCACCATGTCAATACATATACACAAAAGAATAGTACCAACAGCTGCAGCTCCGAATCAAACGGAGGTCCTCTAAGTGGTCTCTGAACAACCAGTCTATGGGTCAAGTACGAATAATGTATTGACTATGTAAAGAATAATCAATAACATAATGGAAGCATAAGAAATAACATAATATAGAAAAGTCATCGAATGAAAGAACCATTATACCTCTAGCGACGTTCATCATATTTAGTTACCCTCTTTCTAATGAGAAACTTCCATTTCATACATTTATACATATAGTAGTATCATACCCGACCATAGAGGTTCGGTATCGCACATACCCGACAATGAGAAGGTTCGGTGTTATACATACATGGCCCTACCCAGGCTCAGTGTCATCCATACCCAACTGTAGTGGTGTGCGCGCGATAGATATAATACCCGACCATATAAGCTCGATGTTCTTAATAGTAATACTTTAATATATATATATATATATTTATATTCACAGGAGTACATACATGTCCTTAACATCATCATCATCAACATTATTTTCATTATATCCTTCCTTAAAAGATCAACTATCATAGGATGGGACCAATGGTATCATGAGAATATCAAGATGATGAGCTTTAGTCATTCTAGGAATGAAATCATCATGGGACATGCTATGAATTTCACATGAAGGTATACATCAATGGGATCATGCCTTAAGAAAGAAGGGTTAGCCTAACATACCTTTATGCCTTCTTAACTACTTAACGTTCACCTCTAAAGCCCGAGAAATCTACATTTAAGGGGGGTACTTACCAAGGTTAGGCTTCAAAGGCACCCTTAAGTTCAAGAGAGTATAAGTCATAAGCTAATGAAAATTGTGCAGCATTTCCCCTATTTCATTTACTTCTACCAAATTCCAAAACAACTCCAATCAACAATGACATTATCAACAATAACTAAATCAAGAAATTTCATTCAAGTTAAGCATCATCCAATCCCAAAACTCCTTTTCATGATCATTCATAACAATGGCTACAACACAACACTATATATGCTTACATACAATATTTCCTCAACATCATCTATAACATCCACAACAAGATTTTACTCCTAACATGCCAATAATTTCAATTCAAGTTAATCTATGGCTCATAATATCTCCAATTTCATACTTGAACTCTATTTCCACTTTTCTTTCTTTACCCACATGGCATAACAATCAAACAACCTTAACCATATGTAAAAGATATGAAATCTTATGTTAATCACACAAGAACAAGTCTTGGATCAACTTACTTCACCAAAGTGAAAAACCCTAACATCAATACCCAAGGAAAACTAGCAAGCTTCTTAGCACTTAAATCTCTTAATTCTCTTGGATTTGGCTTAGATTAGTTTATGGTGTTGAAAAGAGGGTTTTTGGAGAGCTCTTGGATCTTATTTGAGAAAATAAAATGGGCAAATGAAGTGAAATGAAATATATAAAGCGCAACTTAAAATCTTGTCAGGCAATCCAGCGGCCACTTTGATGGGCCGTCAAAATGCTCCGTCAAACTACTTAGCTAATCATGGCTCACAGTAACTATTTTAAACTGGGAAGGTGCTATTTGATGGGCCACAGAAATTTCTGCGGTCCGTCAAACTGGTCCGTCAAAAATTTCTGCTCGAACAGTCTGTCTTAAAACAACCATAACTTTTTATTCTGATGTCACATTGACGAACGGTTTGTTGCGTTGGAAACTAAACTCGATTAACTTGAATTTAGAAAAAGGAAACACACCAAAACTCCTCATATTCTAGGAGATATACCTTTCCCAAGTTGGATCAAATCCGATCCAAAAATTTTGCCAAGTTTTCCCAAAGTTTCGACATACTCAATTCCTTAATTTTCTTGTTCTCAAATCCTTCCATTGCTTATTTCATGAGATTAAACCCCCATAACCATGATATAGGAACATATAATCTCATATATCCTAGAAGATAACTTCAGTTTCCACGATTAGGACAACTAACACCTAACAAATCTCAACGAACGAAACTACGAGGTGTAACACTTTTCCATCGTGGCGTCGTAGGAGGAGGAGGAACCCCTCCATGCAATCTGGTCCTTGATTATTTTAAGACAAATTTAGGTAAATCCCGATCCTTCTTTGGTAATTTAGTTAATCCGTAGTAATACTCGCTAGATTATTGCATATTAAGTCGAATTGATCGGAAAAGTGAGATTATCCTCGTTGTGGGTGTTACGGGTGCATTGATATGAATATTGGTCTGAATGGAAGTTGTGGATGTTGATTCTTGAGTATAGTGGTTGTTGTTGATGGTTGTTGTTGTTACTGATATTACAGATATTTGACACATGCCGGGATATAACAAAAATAGAGGAAGTACTGCCAAATTTTTCGTAAATCGAGCTCTTCAAGAATATAGGATTTAGATAAGTGGAATCTACGAAATTGACTGAAGGAAGTATTTGTCGATATAGGTTCGGGAACGAGCGGTGTAAAAAGGCAACAAGTCGGGATTGGTAAGGCAGCAGAGACAGGCCTGATCTCCAGTGACCAAACACCCTTATGCTTGTACCTGAATAACACTGTCCAACAATAACCCATAGATGACTTAATTTGGAATATACTGTCTCAACAAAGGAGGACATAATGATCTCTGTACAATCTGTATTTATATATATAGATATATGAACCGGAAAGAACAATACAACCCGACTAGGCCCCTACATATACTATACACAAAAGAATAGAAGCCTACAAGGCTACATCATCTGTCAAATACATACAAGTGTCCACAGACCTTTACTGGAATAAAAGCTGTAGAAATGAGGGGACAGAGCCCCGTCATACCCATATACATATACATCTCAAAAGGATAGCATACCAAAACAGACTGCAGCTTCAGATCAAATGGAGCGCACTGACCATGCCTCTGAGGGCGTATAACGTGTTCTCAATGATAATCATGCTCATGTATGTATAGGTCATAGTGCTGAGAAACGTTCAGCCAGATCGATATATCACACAATAGTGCCGAGGAACGTACATCCCGATTTATATATAAAATAGTAGTGTAGAGGAACGTATGGCCCGATCCATATATCATCATCACGGTGCACCAGCTGATCATGTGGTAATGCATATATAACGCCTATCCCTTTCGCCATACCCCATATACATATAATATTCGCGTATATAACACCTTCTGGTCACGGGTTAATATGCATATAAATATATGAACGCAATGCATGTATAAACTGAATACATAGAACTCTCAGAGTGACACAAGGTCGTACTATCTTCGATGAACATCTTTTAAGCTAGCTTCATCAACATAAGAAATCTCAAGACCCATGAACAAAAGAAACAATCATAAATGGGGTATAGGAACATCAAAGACTGAAGTAATCCTAGTGCTTCTAAGAGTAGAGTAATATGGAAGCTTGTTGCTTGCTTTTTTGTTCATATCATAAGATCATGCAACAAATGAAGGAAAGGGTAGCCTTAACATACCTTGAAGTGTATCTAATCGTCCAACTTCTACTTCTCAAACTCGTAAGTCTACAATCAAGATAACATAGGCCTTAATCAGACTATTCACCTCACTTACTAACCATTTTAAATACAAAAAGAGCTTAACGAATTGTGGATAACATTTCCCTTGTAAAATTAACAATCTTCCAACTCCAGATTCAGTCTAACATCAACCAAAATATCAACAACAACAATTTCGACACTTACATATCGAGATATAATCAAATCGATTCCAAATGATCTCTTAAAATAGCCCCTAATCACCATCTTACCCTTCATCAACTTACCACTTCATAACTTTCTTCTCTTTACCTAAAACCACTAAAACTCTTAGTAATTAACTTAAATACAAAGGTAGGAATAATTTACATACCTTGAGAGGTCCAAGAATCCAAGGATCAACTTCAACTCCAACTTCCCAAGCTTCATAACTTTAATAAAACCCTAGGAACAACCTTCTTCTTCAAAAGCTCGGGTTTACGGGGCTCGGATCTTACTAGAATTCCTCTAATACGACGGGAATTGTAATGGGGAGATATTTTAGGGTTTGATCTGGTTCGGGAGTGAAAAATAATGAAATAAAATATGAGGGCTCCATATTTATAGGTGGAACAAGACAGCCCCAGAGGTTGCGGGTCAACGAGCAGGTCGACGGCTCGTTAACATCTCGACGGTCCGTCAACATCTCGATGGTCCGTCAACTTGCGCCGTCCCTGCTCCACCTGAGTTTCAGAGGTTGCTGGAAGTTGACAGTGTGAAGGACGCTTGCGTCCACATATTAGTGGGCCGTCCCTTTGCACCGTCAATATGCTCTGATGCTTGAATTCCCTAAGTCACCTAGTTCACGTTGATTCGATTCGTTTCACTTCTAATCCTATCGTATTGCAAAGAATGCATACTTATAATTTTTTTCACCCAAGGTAAAGCACTTGATATCTCAAAAACTCGAGTGCGGGTTTCTATATTAAGGATATGACCCACCAATAAGTCAAAGACTTTCTCGTGACGAAAACGGGAGGTGTAACATTCTCCCCACCTTAGAAACATCCGTCCTCGAATGTTCATAAAAGCCATGGGCTATAAAAATTTCGGCAGACTCTCCCCTGTAAATATGACAATCCAACCTGTACCCAGCAACCCAAAATAATGCCACACAAGGCCATATGCTAAAATTTACAACACCATGGCCTCACACGACCAATCACAATGACTATAAATGAAACCATCACCTGGAGGAGATGATGCCTCAGACTGAGCCTCCTGAGATGACGGGAATAAATAGCGATATTTAGCCTTCATTTCCTCTTTCGCTTCCCAAGTCATTTCCTTTACATTATTATTTCTTCAGATTACTTTAACAGAAGCCACATCTTTAGTTTGCAATTGACGAACCTGTCTATCCAATATAGTCATTGGAGTTTTCTCATATGATAACTGCTTAGTCACCTAGATATCATCTATCGATACAACCCTCGAAGGATCTCCTATAAACTTGCGGAGCATAGACATATGGAATACTGGATGCACAGACTCTAAATCAGAAGGTAACTCTAACTCATATGCCGCCTTACTCACTGTACGAATAATTGTATATGGCCCAATGTATCGAGGGCTCAGCTTAACCTTTTTGCCAAATCTCATCATTCCTTTCATAGGCGAAACCTTCAGGAAAACCCAGTCGCCTAGCTCAAACTCTAACTTGTGTCACTGATTATTGGCACAGAATTTTTGTCGACTCTGTGTTGTCAGTAATCTTTCTTGAATCAATTTCACTTTATTAACCGCTTGTTGTATCAAGTCTGGACCTAAGAACTGATTTTATCCACCATTAAACCATCCTATAGGCGATCTACATCTCCGCCCATATAAAGCTTCATAAAAACCATCTGAATGCTGGAATGGTAGCTGTTATTATATGCAAACTAAATAAAAGGTAAATGATCATCCCAGTTACCTCGGAAGTCAATCACACAAGCTCTCAGCATGCCCCCAAGTGTCTATATAGTACGCTCAGCTTGTCCATCTGTCTGCGGGTGAAACATAGTACTATGACTCACCTGAGTCCCCAATCCATTTTTAAAAGATTTCCAGAAGTTGGCTGTAAATTGCGCTCCGCTAACTGAAATAATGGCTATAGGAACACCATGAAGTCGTACAATCTCTTTAAGGTAAAGTTTCGCATAATCTTCAGCTGCATAAGTAGTTCCGACAGGCAGAAAGTGGGTTGACTTTGTAAGCCTATCAACTATGACCAATATTGAATCATACTTTCGCGAAGTACAGGGAAAACCTGTAATGAAGTCCATATTGATTACCTCCCACTTCCATGTCGGAATCTGCATGGCCTGCAATAAACCTCTGGGCTTCTAATGCTCTATCTTAATTTGTTGACAATTCGGACATTGAGAGAAAAAACCTGCTATATCTTTTTTCATACCATCCCACCAATAAACTTTCTTGAGATAGTGATACATCCTTGTTGGGCCCGGATGAATAGAATAGCGGGAATAATGAGCTTCCCCCATGACCTTCTGACGAAGCCCTGCAACATTAGGAACGTACAATCTACCTCTATACCTGAGTACTCCATCTCCTGTAATCACAAAGGGCGTCTTTTCTTTCTAAGGAGTTGTATCTCGGTAATGAACTAACACTGGATCCTCGTACTGGCGTTCCTTTATCTCGGCCCCCAAATCTGACATCGCAGTATCTTTAACAATAACCCCTGTATCACCTGAATCTAACAGCTGAACTCCGAGGCTAGCTAATTGATAAACTTTGCGGACTATCTCCTTCTTCTCTGGCTACACATATGACAGGCTACCCATGGATTTATGACTGCGAGCATCGGCTACTACATTAGCCTTTCCGGGATGGTACAGAATATCAACATCATAATCTTTCAACAACTCTAGCCATCATCTCTAGCATAAATTCAGGTCCTTCTACTTAAAAATATACTGGAGGATCTTATGATCAGTACAGATATCAACATGAAACTCGTATAAATAGTGCCTCAACATTTTCAAGGAATGAATCACTGCAACTAACTCAAGATCATGGGTTGGATAATTCTTCTCGTGCTGCTTCAGCTGTCTAGAAGCATAGGCGACAACCTTGTCGTGTTGCATTAATACACGGCCCAACCCAATACCTGAAGCATCATAATATATCAAATAACCATCATCTCCCTCTGGAAGAGTCAGGACGGGTGTTGAAGTCAACTTGTCGTTCAATATCTAAAACTCCGCTCACACACATCCGTCCATTGAAACTTAGCTGATTTCTGAGTCAGCTTGGTCAACAGGGCTAAAAGAGAAGAAAATCCCTCTACAAACTTTCTATAATAACCAGCCAAACCCAAGGGACTATGTATCTCTGTTAGTGTCGTAGACCTTGGCCAATTCTTTACAGCTTTAATCTTTTGAGTATCCACTCTAATGTCTTCATTTGAAATAATGTGACCCAGAAAAGCCACAGAGTTCAACAAGAACTCACATTTGGAGAACTTGGCATACAACTCTCTATCTCGAAGAACTCTAAGCAGTACATGTAGATGCTCTGCATGATCAGCCTCTAACGGTGAATAAACCAGAATATCATCTATAAATATAATAATGAACAATCTAGAAAGGGTATGAATACATGATTCATCAAGTCCATGAATATAGCTGGACCATTAGTTAACCCGAATGACATGACATGGAACTTGTAGTGCCCATATCTTGTCTTGAATGCCGTCTTCGAAATATCTTCCTCCTTCACCCTAACCTGATGATATCCTGACCTCAAGTCTATCTTCGAGAAATATTTGGTGCCTTTCGACTTGTCAAATAAATCATCAATCCTCAGAAGCGGATATTTATTTTTTACCGTCACTTTATTCAATTGCCCATAATCAACACACATTCGCAAAGATCCATCCTTCTTTCTTACAAAAAATACCAACGCTACTCACGGTGATGTCCTAGGCCTAATTAATCCCTTTTCGAGTAAATCCTGGAATTGCTCCTTCAATTCTTTCAACTCCGTAGGTGCCATTCTATAAGGAGGAATAGATATTGGATGGGTATCTGGCAATCAATAGTAAAATTAATCTCCCGCTCCGGTGGAATGCCTGGATGTTCATCCAGAAACACCTTTGGAAACTTATTGACAAGAGGGACAGACTAAAGGGTCGGTGATTTTACTTGCACATCCTGGACTCGAACTAGGTGATAAATATACCCCTTTCTGATCATCTTTCTTGCCTTAAGTAGGAAATAAACCTACCCCTTGGTGAAGCAGCATTACCCTTCCACTCTAGGACTGGCTCGCCAGGAAACTGAAATTGGACTACCTTTGTTCTGCAATCAACATTAGCATAATAGGAAGCCAACCAGTCCCAGCCCATAATAACATCGAAATCAATCATGTCTAACTTAGTTAAATCTGCTAGTGTGTGGCGGTTACAAACTATCACAACAAAACCTCGATGAACCCACCTAGCTATAACTGGATCACCAACCGGCGTCGACACCTAAAACAGCTCAATCAAGTCAGGCTCTATCCTAAACTTGCCAGCAATAAATGGAGTAACATATGACAAGGTGGAACCTAGATCAATCAGTGCGTACACATCATAGGAGGAAACTGATAATATACCTGTGACCACGACAGGAGACGACTCACGATCCTGTCTACCGACTAATACATAAACACGATGCTGGGGCCCACACAAGCTAGACCCTCCACTCCTCCCTCTACTACGTCCTGCTGGTGCCTAAGAACCTTGCCCTGAAGGGCGTACCGCAGAAGAAGAACCAGCTACAGACCCTGTGGGCTAAACCATACCCTACTCTCTTTAATCGGATACTGCCGCATCCTATGACCTAGCTGGCCAAAAGCATAACAAGCATCTGAGCCCAGCCGACACTGACCTGCATGTAACTTTCCACACTGGGCACACCGTGGCAAAGGGGGTCTTATCTAGACTAACTCCGGTCTATGTTGAGAACCCGAAGCCCTAGAACTCTGACCCATTCTAGAATAAGAAGACCGATCAAATCTCAGACCTGAAAACTTCGGAGGTACACTCCGTATGAAATGAAATGGATATCGAGAATATTGTTCTCTGTCCTCCTTTGAACACACCCCCGATATCTAAAGATCTAGCACTCTTACCATGACCCTGACCCCGCTCACGCTCTATCCTCCGCTGACGCTTACGGTCCTCTAAATTCCGTATATATACCTGTATACGTGTCACGACCCGACTAGGTGGCCGCGACGAGCACCCGGTGCTGACCCACCCGAGGACCCTCTTAGCTTACTCTTATACTTACATCTAGGCGATCCACATAATTATACATGCATTTCCATTCATTCGTCAACTAGTCCCATATGGACAGCCGCACATTTATATCATCATAGGCATTTATGCCACGTCAATATACATGGGCCAACGTGGCTGACAAAATGATATACAAAACATAGGCCGACAAGGCCAAACACATCTACCCACACACACACATGTCTACGAGCCTCTAAGAGTATAACATATCACATTAGCGGGACAAGACCCCGCTATGCCCATAATTATATACACAAAAGAATGAGTACCCAAGAGATATGGCTCCGAAGGAAATGGAGCTCTCTATGAAATCTCCAAATAGGCAGCTAAGGATCAAATTTGTCTCCCTGTGCACCTGCGGGCATGACGCAGCGTCCACAAACAAAAGGACGTCAGTACGAAGAATGTACTGAGTATGTAAAGCATGATCAACATCAATATAGAAGCATAATAGATATCATATGAAAATAGCATAGGAGGGGAGACAGTAATATCATCATCATGTCGCTTACTTGCATACATCGTCGTTCGTATCCCATAGTAATACTCGTACCATACTTGTGCTCATATTCGTATACATGTCCTTATTCGTATTCCTATACATAGTCTTTTCACATTCATGTTCATATTATATACATACTCATTTCATATACATAGCACTTACATAGCATACCCGACCTCATGGAATCGGTGTCTTATACATACTTGGCTAACCAAGGTTCAAGGTCATACATACCTGGCCCAACCAAGGCATCAGGGTTATCCGTACCCTCTTCAGAGGTGTGCGCGCGTTTCGTAATCGTATACATACTTTATACATAGTCATATACATATAGTCTTACCCGGCATCATAAGCTCGGGGTCTTATTATAGCCCTTTATAGGCACACATACACATATGTCGTAGCTCGTAAGCATCTCTAGTCTCATTTCACTCTCATCATCATTACTATGCTCATCATTATTGTTATATTTACATTATAGACTTACTCGTCATACGAGCAACGTAGTATAAGCCTAGTACATATCAAGGGTCGTGAGCTTATGAGCTCAGAATGTCAACAATGTGAAGACAACATACTCATATAGAGAAATTTAGGAATTTGGCCAAGAATCATGCCTTATGAAAGAAGGGTTAGCCTTACATACCTTTCCGTCGAACTATTCTATGCTTGCACGTTCCCTTCCAATGCTAGCGTTTATACCTTCATTAATATCATAACAATGGCCATTAGTCATTCACATTATCCACATTATCTAGAATTCCACAATTTGCCACCAATTCACCCACATTCATGATTATAACACCTATTTTCGTCCATTCGTCTAAAGTGTGTGGTTCATGAAATTAATACCATTTATAACACATTCATATCACAACACAACAACATTCATAACTCAATTCAAACTATTTCTCAAAATGTCACTATTCATCACTCATGACCTAGTTGACCACATTTCCACAATCCATGTATTTTGATTCTCCAATACCTCAAACATCTTGTAAAAATCGTGAATCTTACCTTAGAAGTTGTAGGAACAAGCTTTGGTTGATAATACTCTTCTTTGAGCAAAACCCTAGTTTTTCTCCATTTGGATTTCATGAATTGGATGATCCTTGATGATTCCCTTATCCTTGATTTACTTGTCTTAATGTTATGGATGACTTATGATCCTTGAAAACTCATAAAATAAATGTAGGGAGAAGTTCTAGAGAGAAGTGGTGTAATGTTGTAAATGAAATAAGACAAGTCTTGATCCTCATATTTAATGAATTGAAAAATATGTGCTGGGTGAACAGTGGTCGTCCATGGAGGTTTACGGTCCGTATTTCAGTTTACGGACCGTCCCTCGTGGTCGTTTTTAAGCTTAAGCAGAACCAGAAACTTTGGCCTGCATGCATGGTGATTTACGACCATGGTTTACGGGCCGTAAATCACTTTACGGTCCGTCCACCAGGTCGTATTTTAGCCATTTCCTCAGCTGGCAGAAAGCTGAAGTTGGACAGGCCAGTTTACGACGTCAAGTTTACGGACCGTATTGCACTTTACGGTCCGTATTTTGCACTATACGACCACTGGGTAGTTTTGCCAACTTTCAATTTTTCTCATTTCTCGACTTTTCATTCTAATCATCCATATCCTTTTACATGCATTTCCCATGAAACATTATACACTCGCACTCCTCGCACACATCATTAGTTCATTTACTTGCATACCAACGGGAAATTTTTCCAAGGTGTAACATTCTACCCCCCTTTGGAACATTCGTCCTCGAATGTTAAAGGCTTGGGGAATTCTATAAAAAATTCGCCAGAGTTTCCTCTGTAATGTGGCACTACCACCCTGTCACAACAACCCACAATAACAATGCCTCACAGGGCAATAATACAACAACACTAGAAATTTGGCCACACACGACCTGAATGTATAAAAGGGAAACATGCATACCTTATGATTTTGACGTCTCATCTTGGACTTCTTCCAAGGGCTGAAATAAATGTGGGTATTTGGATCGCATATTCTCTTCTGCTTCCCATGTCATTTCCTCTCGATTGTTATTTGTCCATAGAACTTTAATTGAGGCCACTTCTGTGTTTCTAAGCCTCCGTACTTTCCTATCTAATATGGCAATGGGTATTTCATCATAAGTTAACTTTTCTGTCACTTGAATATCATTCACTGGGACGATCCTCGTAGGATCTCCAACACACTTCCGAAGCATCGAGACATGAAATACTGGATGGACTGACTCCAAATCTGGAGGTAGATCTAGCTCATAGGCCACCTTGCCTATTTTGCGCACAATTTCGTATGGCCCAATATACCGGGGACTGAGCTTCCCCTTTTTGCCGAATCTCATCACTCCCTTCATTGGCGACACTTTCAAGAATACCCAATCTTTCACTTCGAACTCTATGTCTCTTCGACGATTATCCGCATAGGACTTCTAACGACTTTGAGCCGCTAGCAACCGATCTTGTATGAGCTTAACTTTCTCTATTGCTTGCTGGACCAAGTCTGGCCCTATCAACTTAGCTTCTCCGGTTTCAAACCACCCAATTGGGGATCTACACTTTCGCCCATATAGAGCCTCATACGGTGCCATTTGAATGCTAGAATGGTAACTGTTATTGTAAGCAAACTCAATGAGTGGCAAATGGTCATCCCAATTTTCTCCAAAATCTATCATACATGCCCGTAACATATCTTCAAGAGTCTAAATAGTACGTTCAGCTTGCCCATCGGTCTGTGGGTGAAACGCCATCCTTAGGCGCACTTGGGTTTCTAAACCTTCTTGGAAAGACCCCCAAAACTTGGCTGTAAACTGAGTTCCTCTATCGGAGATAATAGATACCGGAACGCCATGGAGTCTCACTATCTCTTTAAGATAAAGCTTGGCATAATCTTCTGCCACATAGGTCGTCCTGACCGGTAAGAAATAAGCTGACTTTGTGAGTCTATCCACAATCACCCATATGGAACCATACTTACGTCGAGAACGGGGTCACCCTGTAATGAAATCCATATTAATCACTTCCCACTTCCAAGTTGGGATTTCTATAGCTTGCAATAAGCCACCCGGCTTTTGGTGTTCTATCTTCACTTGTTGGCAATTAGGACACTGAGCTACGAAGTCTGCTATGTCTTTCTTCATCCCATTCCACCAATATATAGTCTTAAGATCATGATACATTTTCATCGCTCCGGGGTGAACGGAGTAATGGGAACAATGAGCTTCTCTCAAAATCTGATGACGTAGACCTGCAACATCGGGAACACATAACCTGCCTTGACATCGGAGAACTCTGTCTTCCGAAATGTCAAATGATGACTCCTCCTTCTGAGGGAGTGTATCTCTGTACTGCATTAGCATAGGATCCTCATATTGTCGCTCTTTTACTTCCGCTACTAACGATGAAACTGCTGAATTCTGAATAGTAGCTCCGCTGCTACCTGAGTCCACCAGTCGGACTCATAGGCTAGCTAACTGCTGAAGATCATGGGCCATCTCTTTCTTTTCTGGTCGTACCTCAATGAGACTTCCCATCGACCTACGGCTAAGAGCATCAGCCACAACATTTGCCTTTCCGGGGTGGTATAGGATTTCAACATCATAGTCTTTTAGCAACTCTAGCCATCGTCGTTGCCGCAAATTCAACTCTTTCTGCTTGAAGATGTACTGGAGACTCTTATGATCTGTATAAATATCCACGTGGACACCATATAAGTAATGTCTCCATATCTTTAAAGCATAGACCACCGCGGCCAATTCTAAGTCATGGGTAGGATAATTCTGCTCATGTTTCCGTAATTGTCTAGAAGCATACGCAATCACCTTACCATTTTGCATCAATACACAGCCTAGCCCAACGCCTGAAGCATCACAATAAATAACATATCCTTCCAATCCCTCTGGAAGTGTCAAGACAGGGGCTGAAGTCAGTCGGTCTTTCAACTCTTGGAAACTACGCTCGCAAGCATCTGTCCATTGAAACTTAGCTGACTTCTGAGTCAACTTGGTAAGCGGTGCAGAAATAGAAGAGACACCCTCAACAAATCTTCTGTAATAACCGGCTAAGCCCAAAAAGCTACGAACCTCCGTAGGGGTCGTAGGCCTTGGCCAGGTCTTCACGGCCTCAATCTTTTGGCTATCCACTCGAATACCGTCAGCTGCAACAATGTGGCCCAGAAATGCCACTGAGTTCAACCAAAACTCGCATTTGGAAAACTTCGCGAATAACTCTCGAGTTCGAAGAACTCCAAGGACAACACGCAAGTGATCCGCATGTTCTGCCTCGGATCTAGAATATACTAGGATATCATCGATGAATACAATCACGAATAAATCCAGAAAAGGCCTGAATACATTGTTCATTAAGTCCATAAACACTGCCGGTGCATTAGTTTGCCCAAACGACATTACTCGGAACTCGAAATGGCCATATATTGTTCTGAAAGCTGTCTTAGGGATATCTTTCTCCCTAACTCTTACTTGGTGATACCCGGACCTCAAATCAATCTTTGAAAACCATTTGGCACCTTGCAATTGATCAAATAAATCATCAATCCTCGGGAGGGAATACTTGTTCTTAATTGTCACTTTATTCAATTGTCGATAATCAATGCACATTCTCAAAGAGCCATCCTTCTTCCGGACGAACAATACGGGTGCTCCCCACGGGGATGAACTAGGCCTAATGAAGCCTTTTTCAAGTAAGTCTTTTAATTGCTCCTTCAACTCTTTCAACTCTGCGGGTGCCATCCTATAGGGAGGAATAGATATGGGTTTAGTGTCTGGCAACACATCAATCGCAAAATCTATCTCTCGCTCGGGAGGAAGGCCTGGAAGCTCTTCCGGGAACACATCCGGAAATTCGTTCACTACCGGAACTGACTGAAGAGTCGGCGACTCAGCTTCTACATCTTGAACTCGCACTAGGTGATAAATACACCCTTTCGTGATCATCTTCCTTGCCTTTAGATAGGAAATAAACCTACCTTTTGGTGATGTCGCATTCCCTTTCCATTCTAAGACTGGTTCTCCCGGAAACTGGAAATGAACCATCTTCATTCGGCAATCAACATTGGCGTAACAAGAAGCCAACCAATCCATGCCCATAATAACGTCAAAATCTACCATTTCTAACTCATGCAAATCAATCATGGTACGACGATCACAAATCACAATCACACAATTCCTATATACTCGGCTAGCTATTACCGATTCACCCACGGGTGTAGACACCTCAAAAGGTTTGATAGACTCCGGCTCAATTATAAATCGACCCGCAATATATGGAGTAACATATGATAATGTGGAGCCCGGATCAATCAAAGCATATACATCATGAGAAAATACCGATAATATACCTGTGACCACATCAGGAGAAGACTCAAGATCTTGGCGTCCAGCCAAAGCATAAATACGGTGCTGAGGACCGCTAGTACTGGGAGCTCTGCCTCTACCTCTACCATGGCCGACTGGCGCATGTGAACCTGGCCCCGTAGGGCGTACAGATGCCGAAGATCCGGCTGCCGACCCTGATGGATGGGTCCTACCTCTACCATGTACTGAGGGGCAATCACGCATAATATGGCCTGGCCGACCACATGAATAGCAAGCGTCTGAACCTGATCGGCACTGACCCCAATGCAACTTTCCACACTGAGAACATCGTGGTACGGGTGGCCTTGGCTGGCCTGATCACCTCTAAACTGAGACCCCGAATAACCCTGACTTGGCTCGGAACGAGTAGATCTGTCAAATCTCTGCCCCGTGAACTGTGGAGGTGTACTGGTCATAGAATAGCCTGAATGGCTGGGAAACTGCTGTGGCGGACTGAGATTGAGCCAGAATCTAGGACTCATCTTCCTCTACTACCGGTGGCGGTGCTCTTTCAGCCCGCTTTTCTGCCACAGTCTTGCCCTTTTGGGCTGCTGTAGCCTTTTTCTTTTTAGGCATCTCTGAAATACACAACACACGATTTAGGAACAAGAATTTCTTACATCATAGCTCTATCGCACGATTCTTATGAAGAAAGAATGTCATATATTCCTAAGATGTCCGCAGCTTCTCGTTTATAAGTGTGGCGCGCAACACACCCATATCCAAGACACTACTAGACACGGCTCGTAGACACATCCTAGGCCTGAACTGCTCTGATACCACTTTTGTCACGACCCGGCTAGGGGGCCGCGACGAGCACCCGGTGCTGACCCACCCGAGCACCCTCTTAGCTTACTCTTATACTTACATCTAGGTGATCCACATAATTATACATGCATTTCCATTCATTCGTCAACTAGTCCCATATGGACAACCGCATATTTATATCATCATAGGCATTTATGCCATGTCAATATACATGGGCCAACGTGGCCGACAAAATGATATATAAAACATAGGCCGACAAGGCCAAACACATCTACCCACACACACACATGTCTACGAGCCTCTAAGAGTATAACATATCACATTACCGGGACAGGACCCCGTTATGCCCATAATTATATACACAAAAGAATGAGTACCCAAGAGATATGGCTCCGAAGGAAATGGAGCTCTCTATGAAATCTCCAAATAGGAAGCTAAGGATCAAATCTGTCTCCCTATGCACCTGCGGGCATGACGCAGCGTCCACAAACAAAAGGACGTCAGTACGAAGAATGTACTGAGTATGTAAAGCATGATCAACATCAATATAGAATCATAATAGATATCATATGAAAATAGCATAGGAGGGGAGACCGTAATATCATCATCATGTCGCTTACTTGCATATATCGTCGTTCGTATCCCATAGTAATACTCGTACCATACTTGTGCTCATATTCGTATACATGTCCTTATTCGTATTCTTATACATAGTCTTTTCACATTCATGTTCATATTATATACATAGTCATTTCATATACATAGCATTTACATAGCATACCCGACCTCATGGAATCGGTGTCTTATACATACTTGGCCAACCAAGGCTCAAGGTCATACATACCTGGCCCTACCAAGGCATCAGGGTTATCCGTACCCTCTTCAGAGGTGTGCGCGCGTTTCGTAATCGTATACATACTTTATACATAGTCATATACATATAGTCTTACCCGGCATCATAAGCTCGGGGTCTTATTATAGCCCTTCATAGGCACACATACACATATATCGTAGCTCGTAAGCATCTCTAGTCTCATTTCACTCTCATCATCATTACTATCCTCATCATTATTGTTACATTTACATTATAGACTTACTCGTCATACGAGCAACGTAGTATAAGCCTAGTACATATCAAGGGTCGTGAGCTTATGAGCTCGGAATGTCAACCATGTGAAGACAACATACTCATATAGAGAAATTTAGGAATTTGGCCAAGAACCATGCCTTATGAAAGAAGGGTTAGCCTTACATACCTTTCCGTCGAACTATTCTGTGCTTGCACGTTCCCTTCCAATGCTAGCGTTTATACCTTCATTAATATCATAACAATGGCCATTAGTCATTCACATTATCCACATTATCTAGAATTCCTCAATTTGCCTCCAATTCACCCACATTCATGATTATAACACCCATCTTCATCCATTCGTCTAAAGTGTTTGGTTCATGATCTTAATACCATTTATAACACATTCATATCACAACACAACAACTTTCATAACTCAATTCAAACTATTCCTCAAAATGTCACTATTCATCATTCATGACCTAGTTGACCACATTTTCTACAATCCATGTATTTTAATTCTCCAATACCTCAAACATCTTGTCAAAATCATGAATCTTACCTTAGAAGTTGTAGGAACAAGCTTTGGTTGATAATACTCTTCTTTGAGCAAAACCCTAGTTTTTCTCCATTTGGATTTCATGAATTGGATGATCCTTGATGATTCCCTTATCCTTGATTTACTTGTCTTAATGTTATGGATGACTTATGATCCTTGAAAACTCATAAAATAAATGTAGAGAGAAGTTCTAGAGAGAAGTGGTGTAATGTTGTAAATGAAGTAAGACAAGTCTTGATCCTCATATTTAATGAATTGAAAAATCGGTGTTGGGTGAACAGTGGTCGTCTATGGAGGATTACGGTCCGTATTTCAGTTTACGGACCGTCCCTCGTGGTCGTTTTTAAGCTTAAGCAGAACCAGAAACTTTGACCTGCATACATGGTGATTTACGACCATGGTTTACGGGCCGTAAATCACTTTACGGTCCGTCCACCAGGTCGTAGTTTAGCTATTTTCTCAGCTGGCAGAAAGTTGAAGTTGGACAGGCCAGTTTACGACGTCAAGTTTACGGACCGTATTGCACTTTACGGTCCGTATTTTGCACTATACGACCACTGGGCAGTTTTGCCAACTTTTAATTTTTCTCATTTCTCTACTTTTCATTCTAATCATCCATATCCCTTTACATGCATTTCCCATGAAACATTATACACTCGCACTCCTCGCACACATCATTAGTTCATTTACTTGCGTACCAACGGGAAATTTTTCCGAGGTGTAACAATACGGGAGATATCCATGCCCGGCTGTAATACAGCAGTCACACAATCATCTATCAAATGTGGTGCTAGACCAGCTGTCACGACCCAACCCCGTAGGCCGTGACTGGTGCTCGCACTGGGCACCCGTATACCAACCTGTTACATATAACATCAAACTGAAACTATGACAATACGGAAACTTATAAAGGAACTCCGAAGTTCGTAACATCATCATATATATATACTTCCTGATCAACGGTCTCCTAAGGAGTCACAACTAATCATATCATGAAATAATACGCAAGTCGACAAGGCTGCCGTCATATATCAATATCGTATGCAAGCCGACAAGGCTGCTACTAGAGACGAACATCATACCACAGCACATCGTATAGACACAGCTGAACAGAACCCATACACAACCCACACATATCTCTACAGACCTCTAAGAATCCGAATAGCGAAATATGACAGGACAGGGCCCCGTCGTACCCCTGGATAGCATATACATATATATATCATAAGATTCAAACCAAAAGTCTAGACTCCAGAACAACGGAGCTCTCCAAGACAGCAGAAAGAGAGTCCTAAGCTGGCGGATCACCAAAGCGAGTGTCTGCACCTGCGGGCATGAAACGCAACCCCCCGAAGAAAGGGGGTCAGTACGGAATATGTACTGAGCATGTAAAGCATGAAATACAGTAAACAGGATCATAACTGAAATAAGGAGTACAGAAAACGAGTACAATAGCCAGAATACCAAAATGCTTGCCTTTAAAACATAAATCATGCATGTCAATATCATATATCATACACGGCCCATTATGGGACTCGGTGACATAATCATATTATCATTATATACATATATACCGTACCCGGCCCTCTAGTGAGGGACTCGGTGAATAAAGTCATCATATGCCCTCCAGGCCGCCATAACATATCATCATATCATCATATATATATATATACCGTACCCAGCCCTCTAGTGAGGGACTCGGTGAAAAATGTAGTGCAACTGTGCACGATAACATACCCGGCCAGGGACTCGGTGAAAGACATATTGAGGCATGCATGAGCAGAGTAGTGAGCAACCATGTGCAATTTAAAACATTATCAAGACTCAAACAGAATAAGAAGAAGGGATTTACACCTGAGTATCAATAGCGACAATCATATCAAATATCCCTCAAACGTCATCATAAACAATATCAAAAGAGCCTTAGGAACCATAGACATATGTCAATATAGAATGAAACAGCTTATAGAAGTCAAGGACATCATTTATCGTAGAGTTTCTAGGAATAGGAACTTATATATATATTGACTATTATCCAACGTATAGGAAACTGAAGAGGGATGCCCAATCGCTTAAGAGTTCTAACATCAAGAAGTGAATAAGAATCATGAATCACACTCAAGAATAATGAATAGGATTACACCAAAGCTCATATCATTCATCACTTAAATCTAAGACATGCCAAAAGAAAGAAGGGACAGCTTTACATACCTGTTTAACGACTATTCGCAAATCTGTTCGCTTTGTCGCCGCCTTTAGCCTATTTAACGTCAAAGTAACGTTATCGTTAGTAACTATACTTTCTAGTTCATAAATCCGTAGCCCATCGCTTATAGAACTTATTCTTTAACTTAGACATTCTCGTTTAGGGTTTTTGTTAGTTAGGGACTTAACGAAAATCGAGCAGCATTTCCCCTATATATTCGCCTATCCTGAATTTCCAATTGCTCCTCTGTTGACTCAGAAATACCAACAACAACAACATATGGACATAATCATATCTTCAATTCCTTCAATTCCATAAGGATAACAGCATGTTCATATCAACACAACTTCAACCATAACTTTTTAATTCTTTTCACCCCTTCACCATATAATCCATGACAACAACAACAACAACTATAATGCAACTTAAAATTAATTTACCATGTATAATTAAAGCAGCCCCCTACACGGCTAAATTTACATTTTAACATCAACATGTACAACTTCTCACATTCATCACAATTTACCAATTCATACAAGTTTAGTCACCACCAAAACGTGCTTAAAAAAGATTAAATCATACCTTAACAAACTTGGCTCCTCAGTATTGTTAATCTATTGAATGTGCACAACATCACGACATTTAATTTCCTCCAAGTTCACCCCATTCTAGGCCAAGCAACCATGGCCGAGAGCCCTTCCTTTTTCTTTGTTCTAAGTATTTCTTTTGCTTTGTTCTTGTTCAACTTTGATGATTAAATGGCTTCTTGATGACACATATATTTGAGGCTTCCAAGCCCCACACGTTCCCCCTTATGTGACATGTGTTTTCCACTTTTTTTTGTTTTATTTAAATATCGGGTGGGGCCCACTTTATTCATTAATCTTAATTAATTTAATTAATCACTAATTCTTGCTTAATAATCTAATCCCGATTAATTAATTCCTAATCTCCAATAATAATATTTTTACACCAAATAAAATTTATAAACATTTTATGTTTTAATTAAAATTGAAAATTAAAGATTTCTATTTCGTGTCCGAAAATAATTCCGCCTTTAACTTGAGTCGATTTTCTTGCGAATAATTCGACGTATGAATATACGGGGTATAACATCCTTCCCCCCTTTAGAACATTCGTCCTTGAATGTTAAACTGATTCTGAATTCCCAATACTTTCTCAAGTGTCCTCTTATTTAATTATGCCCTTCACATATCTCTTCCATTGGTCGATTCGCTATAATTCATTATAACGTATTCCATGCCTCTACATAGCTATTCCTATAATATCTCCTCTTTCTGTTGCTTCTCGAGGTAATAATTCCACGTCATTGCCTTTACCCTCCTCTTACTTCGCAGTCCGTTGTCAGTTGTATTGCGAGCTCTTCCGTTGAAATCTTACTTTCTTCCTTGTATGCTTAGTCTTAACTTGACTCCTTCTTCTCCTATAGTTATTACCTTAAGGTATCGTTTCCTTTATCTTACCTCTCAATCTTTAAATGTGATTTTAATAACGTCCCTCGTCAGTTCATTAGACTTTAATATCCCTAGAGTATCGTATGACTCTGGTAGCCTGTGGACCCTTCGCAGGTTCTACGGGTAAAACAAAATTTCCCAGAGGGTAACATTTTTGTATTCCAATATCTTTGCTTTACTCCGCTGTGACAGTCCGTATTCTGAAATCCTCAGCATCATGTGTTACTTTCTGACTTTCTTTTAAAGGTCTTCAAATTCACTTGCTTTTACTTCTTGATCTCAATCTTTAGGGTTGGGTATCAAATAGCGCTAGGGTCCCCTCATATTATAGCTTTACTGTCATCTAGTAACCCATAACCCGCTTGTTCCGATCGTCTCGGTTAAATCATTTCGTAATTTCTTTTACTCTAACTGCCATACTTTAGGCATATTACCTCGTGTCGTTTCTCTATTTTTGACTCAAACTCTCCTATTGCCTCTTTACTCAAATTTGCTCTTAGTTCCCCTATCACATATCCTATTGCAATATTTACACGAGTATGTGTAGGTGCTCAAATCAGCCCAGAAAATGCCTTGGCGTCGCCTCACCAGTCTTCATGTAGACCCTATATTCTTCCCTTATATTTTTCAATTGATACCAAGGCTCAACTATGGATTTTGCCCTCAGTACTAATTATATCTCTGTAGTTTTGCCTTAAACCATCTTGCACCTTCCTTTGATGTACCCAGAATATCGCAACCGCATTGTTGTTACTGAATTCTTACTCTTCTTATCAAGTACTCACTTGGTCTCATTCTTAGCATATAAATATTCGTAGGTTGCATAACTATTCTTGTATAACTTGTATAAAGTGTATCTAATCTTAGTCATAGTCTTTCCTTCTCCTGGTTTATTCCTCTCTACATATCCGTACTAAAACTCATTTGTAGCATTTCTTGTCATACCCATTTCCTTTCTCTTTTGCTACTTATGTGTTACAATGTCATTAGCCAATAACTCTGTTGCCAACATCTTAACCTCTAATCCAGTATAGCCTTGCTATCCCTTATAATATCCTTTAAGTTACTTGTTACCATTCTCTTGTCGTATTCTTCCTTTTTATACGCATCCACCTTCTGATGTTATATTATCCAAGATCTTTACCAATAATTCTCACCATTGTCATAAATATCATCGTGGCTTCTATCCATTCATTGCTGGCTTTCAAATCTCACTAACTTGTCTCAGCAAGGGATCTCACTTAAAGTTTAAGTATTCATATTAAACGTGTTGCAGCGTCAGTTGATTCCATCTTACACTTGCATTTCTTTCATCCGCTTCCCCCCTTTAGGGTGTACCCACATCATTATCTATTTATACTCTACTCTATGTCTCCATTTCCAATCTTCAAATTCATATGATTCTTTTCCAATATGTTTAGTATACTACACCATATCCATGTCTTTCTTTATATCCCTCATAACTTAGATTACCCATGTATGAAACCCCAACATAATCACGAGGCGACGAGAACTCTCGATATATAGTACAAAATCTCATCTAATGGTTGGTACTTGAGTAATATAATTAATGTAGCAACTCATCCAAAGCCACATTCCATTTATTCCGATCAGTGATTAGCTAGTGCTTATAGTCGTTTCAAATTCTTCATTCGGTAGCACGTATATTCTAATGATAAGTGTCTCAAGCTTTCCCATAACACCATTTTTATCCCAACGGATATCGTCTGTTTCTTCTAGTAAATTCACAATACACCAGTTGTTTCGCAAATCCGCAATCCTTGTCTTTTAAGGATTTCACCATTTCCGAGGTGAAGTCACATACACGTAGTACTCCTTTATGCCTCATGCTCCTTCATCTATGTTGTATACCCAACGCTAACTTCTAACTTACTCAAAATCATATCAAATTAGTTTTAATAGTGGTCTTGTCTCATCACTTTTTCATCGTACTACACCTTAAGTTTGTAGCTATATATTCCCCTTTTTTTTTCCTACACTCATACTCAATTAATTACGTCTGTCTTGAGTGCTTCCTTTAGTATTCCTGTCATTTCTCCAATCTGTGTCCATCTTTTATTTTGTGCACGAGGAATCTCATGCTACTCCTGTATCCTTTAGAAAACACTACTTCTACACAACCCCTTTCTCGTGTTCAAAACATATTATGTTCATCTCTATTTGTTCTTATCATACCAGTCATTTCTGGCATTCACTTTGTCTTGTTTCTCATCTTCCTTTAGGTTGGTCTTTCACAATTCTGTCACTGGCATTACTCGTTTCCTAAGCTATACGTGTCATAACGCATCCCTACACTGTAATCCCACTCGCTTTCTTCTTATCCTCCTCTTTCTATTAACTCCTTCTCTTCCTGTGCTCACTTTCACTTTCGTTACCATTTGACTTTTATTCTGAACTTTCCTTATAGAACTTTGTATGTCTTTCTTATTCATTCTACATTTGCTTTTCCGTTTCACACTAATCACATCGTATTCTTTAGTTACTTCCTTGCTAGGCTTTACTCGCTTCTATAGCAATCCTTATGGTATTCACATCACATCCTGTTTGTAACCCATCCTATAACGTAACACTTCTTAATCTTATTCATGATTCTTACTATGTTTCAATTACACTCTGTGGACTAGGCGTACTTAACCCTTCACCCTTTCTGATCGATCCTACCCTTAGTATCTCGCACGCTGTCTCATCAATACCTTCATGACTTGTCATAACTCTTCCTTCTCCGTACTTTTATCTCAATCATACTATTACTCCTTTTAATTGTAAACTCTTCGTAATTTGTCCCTGCTTATCGGTTCACTCGATACCTCAATAAAATGTTCTGTTACGAGTTGCCACCTCTTTCTAAATCATCCCTTAGCATCCCAAGCCCTTCTGAATCATCCTAGCAATTCATCAACATTATATGAAATACATGATCCTAAACAGCCCACAAGTTTGAGCTTTCTTTCCACAAATTCCATCTCCAATTAGTTGATTAAGAACTAATAAAATGTCACCATGAAGCATTCTCCAACCACCACCCGAAGAAAAACTAGAATCTGACAAGCACCACATAACTTCTAATGCTTGATTTACGTAGTTTACCTCCATATTTGTTCTTGGGTCGTGAGCGAATCATTAAGTTCACAAACTACTTGTTGTATGCTTTGTACTCTTCCAATAAATTGAAACTTAATTGCTGGACGTTTGTTTTTCCTACAACATGAGCTTTTTCTAAGGCAAAATGTGGTTGGAACGTATTATGGTCCGTTCAAATGAATTGCGAATTCGCTGCTCATATATGCTTCTTCAAAACAAGGTCTCCCAAATAAGAATGATGCCTCTTATGGATGACGTGGGGGTATTTCTTAAAGCTTTAGTACAACATAATAAATTTACCTTGTCGGAATCAACCATCAAAACACATTATAAACTTATATCTCATTCTCTTCCTTTTTCTTACTTCTGGGAAAATTTGGGCAGAGTTTCCCCTGTACTGCTTACTATCCCAGAACCTGCACGCAGGAAATACCAACAATGCCTCACAGGGCCAACATATATACACATATATCCTATCGTATCATATCCACATAGGGCTCCCAATTTCCAGTAAAAGTATAAAGGTGTCAGGACTTACCTCACATATCGCACCTCGAGACGTACCTGATCCTTTAACGACCTGTCCTGTTATACCTTTCTATCTATCCTCTCTTTCATCCTTCAACTTTACATTTCAATCATATTTCAATATTCTTATCTTATCCAACATGCCTCTTTCGCACCATTGCTTACCGGCGTACTGTGTAGCTTTCAATATCATCGGTCGCTTTCTTCTGTCGATGGCGTTCTTCAGCTAAAATAAAAGGTTAGTATAAGGAATTTCATTTCCTATGGCTGGGCTCTATCGCACGATCTTAGATATGAAAGAAAGGTAACATCCTAAATGTCCTATAGCTTTCTGTTCATAGATGTGGTGCACAACACACCGATAAACAAGACTCTACTAGACACGGTCTGTAGACATTCCGTAGGCCGTGACTGCTGCACCAAACTGGGCACCCCCCCCCCCCCCCCCCCCCGTAGGCCGTGACTGCTGCCCGAACTGGGCACCCGTATACCAACCTGTTACATATAACATCAAACTGAAACTACGACAATACGAAAACTTATAAAGGAACTCCGAAGTTCGTAACATCATCATATATATATACTTCCTGATCAACGGTCTCCTGAGGAGTCACAACTAATCATATCATGAAATAATACGCAAGTCGACAAGGCTGCCGTCACATATCAATATCGTATGCAAGCCGACAAGGCTGCTACTAAAGACGAACATCATACCATAGCACATCGTATAGACACAGATGAACAGAACGCATACACAGCCCACACATATGTCTACAGACCTCTAAGAATACGAATAGCGAAATATGACAGGACAGGGCCCCGTCGTACCCCTGGATAGCATATACATATATATATATATATATATATATATGTATCATAAGATTCAAACCAAAATTCTAGACTCCGGTACAACGGAGCTCTCCAAGACAGCAGAAAGGGAGTCCTAAGCTGGCGGATCACCAAAGCGAGTGTCTGCACCTGCGGGCATGAAACGCAGCCCCCCGAAGAAAGGGGGTCAGTACTGAATATGTACTGAGCATGTAAAGCATGAAATACGGTAAACAGGATCATAACTGAAATAAGGAGTACAGAAAACGAGTACAATAGCCAGAATACCAAAATGCTTGCCTTCAAAACATAAATCATGTATGTCAATATCATATATCATACCCGGCCCATTATGGGACTCGGTGACATAATCATATCATCATCATATACATATATACCGTACTCGGCCCTCTAGTGAGGGACTCGGTGAATAAAGTCATCATATGCCCTCCTGGACGCCATAACATATCATCATATCATCATATATATATATACCGTACCCGTCCCTCTAGTGAGGGACTCGGTGAACAATGTAGTGAAACTGGGCACGCTAACATACCCGGCCAGGGACTCGGTGAAAGACATATTGAGGCATGCACGAGCAGAGTAGTGAGCAACCATATGCAATTTAAAACATTATCAAGACTCAAACAGAATAAGAAGAAGGGCTTTACACCTGAGTATCAATAGCGACAATCATATCAAATATCCCTCAAACGTCATCATAAACAATATCAAAAGAGCCTTAGGAACCATAGACATATGTCAATATAGAATGAAATAGCTTATAGAAGTCAAGGACATCAGTTATCGTAGAGTTTCTAGGAATAGGAACTTATATATATCGACTATTATCCAACGTATAGGAAACTAAAGAGGGATGCCCAATCGCTTAAGAGTTCTAACATCAAGAAGTGAATAAGAATCATGAATCACACTCATTACTAATGAATATGATTACCCCAAAGCTCATATCATTCATCACTTAAATATAAGACATGCCAAAAGAAAGAAGGGATAGCTTTACATACCTGTTTAACGACTATTCGCAAATCCGTTCGCTTTGTCGCCGCCTTTAGCCTATTTAACGTCAGAGTAACATTATCGTTAGTAACTATACTTTCTAGTTCATAAATCCGTAGCCCATCGCTTATAGAACTTATTCTTTAACTTATACATTCTCGTTTAGGGTTTTTGTTAGTTAGGGACTTCACGAAAATCGGGCAGCATTTCCCCTATATATTCGCCTATCCTGAATTTCCAATTGCTCCTCTGTTGACTCAGAAATACCAACAACAACAACATATGGACATAATCATATCTTCAATTCCATAAGGATAACAGCATGTTCATATCAACACAACTTCAACCTTAACTTTCTAATTCTTTTCACCCCTTCACCATATAATCCATGACAGCAACAACTATAATGCAACTTAAAATTAATTTACCATGTCTAATTAAAGCATCCCCCTACACGGCTAAATTTACATTTTAACATCAACATCTACAACTTCTCACATTCATCACAATTTACCAATTCATACAAGTTTAGTCACCTCCAAAACGTGCTTAAAAAAGATTAAATCATACCTTAACAAACTTGGCTCCTCAGTATTGTTAATCTATTGAATGTGCACAACATCACGACATTTAATTTCCTCCAAGTTCACCCCATTCTAGGCCAAGCAACCATGGCCGAGAGCCCTTCCTTTTTCTTTGTTCTAAGTATTTCTTTTGCTTTGTTCTTGTTCAACTTTGATGATTAAATGGCTTCTTGATGACACATATATGTGAGGCTTCCAAGCCCCACACGTGCACCCTTATGTGGCATGTGTTTTCCTTTTTTTTTTTAATTTAAAAATCGGGTGGGGCCCACTTTATTAATTAATCTTAATTAATCACTAATTCTTGCTTAATAATCTAATCCCAATTAACTAAATCCTAATCTCCAATAATAATATTTTTACACTAAATAAAATTTATAAAAAATTTATGTTTTAATTAAAATTGAAAATTAAAGATTTCTTTTTCGTGTCCGAAAATAATTCCGCCTTTAACTTGAGTCGATTTGCTTGCGAATAATTCGACGTATAAATATACGGGGTATAACACCAGCCACGAAATGATGAACTCTGTCCTCCATCTCAGCCACCATGGCTGGGACATATCTGGCTAAAGAATTTAAGTACACACAATACACCTGAATGCTCATACTGCCCTCCTTAATACGCAAAAACCTATTTGCTCGGGCCCGTCGGACTTCTGTTGGTAAATAATGCTGAATAAAAGCATCTGAAAACTCTCGCCAAATAGCTGGAGGGGCATTCTCTCCCCTAGATAGCTCCCATGTCTGATACCACTGTACTGCAATATCACGAAGCCTATACAAAGCTAACTCTACTGACTCGACCTTCTCCGTGTGCATAACCCTCAAGGTCCTCTGCATACTATCAATGAAATCTTGGGGGTACATATTTTACTTCAGGACAAAAAACTCTGGAGGATCCAACCCGAAGAAAGTCTTAACCCTTTAACTACCAGCCCGGTCTACCTAATCAGCACTAGCTCCCTGTCGTTGGGCCTGAGCGGCTACCAATCTAGTCAATAACTGTATAGCATCCCGCACATCTTGGCCCGGTGCATCTGGCAGAGGAACTGGGGCACTGGAGCAGGTGCTAGAAGCGGGGTATGTGAAGTTTGAGATGGGCTCTCACTCTGAGTCTCAACCCGAGCCTTAGTAACCTACCAAGTACGGCTAATGGCCTCACCAACTACTTTCTTGCCCTTCTGGGCAGCTGTAACTTTCTTGCGAGGCATAGCTGAAATCAGAACAAATCATTAGCAAGCAAACGCTTAACACATGGCTTTATCACACGATCTAAGAGAAAAAGAATGACACATTCCTAAATGTCCAGTAGCCTCCTGTTTATAAGTGTGGTGCACAATAGACCCATAAACAAGAATCTACTAGACATAGTCTATAGATAACCCTAGGACGGAACTGCTCAGATACCACTCCTGTCATGACCCAAACCGATGAGTCGCGACGAGTGCCTGATCTCTAGTGACCAAACACCCCTACGGTCATATTTGAACAACACTAATCTAATAATGACCCATAAATAACTCAATTTGGAATATACTTATTACCCCCCGTATCTTCAAAGAAACACTTATCAAATTTGAAACCTAAGTACGTTGAGTTATGGTTAAGTAAAACCACTTTGGAATATAAGGTGCAAACATTATTAAGTAAGTATATTTAATGAGTGAGGGATGTAGACAAGGTATACCGGAAGGTTTTATAAGGAAATAAGTGGAAGAAATGCAGTAGTACGACTTTGGAGAAAGGATGGGTAAAGTTTTGTGTGAAAATTTTGGTCCAACTTGAGGGACGAATATCTCTTAGCATATGAAGGGTTTTGAAGTGAAACGAAAGCTTAAATGAATTTCATTGAGTCTAGTTTCCAACGCAACAAACCGCTCATCGATAAAATATCAAAGTAGAGAATTATGGACGTTACAAGTTAGGCTGACAGAGCAAAAACGCTGCTACAGTACTGCTACAGTGACCAGACCCGAATTTGACCCCCTATATAAAGGGTAAAACCCCTTTATTCACCAGATATTTCCCCAAAACCTCAGAAAAATAGTTGAGGGTGTGAAAAATAGTTGAGGGTGTGAGAATATCAAGAATTGAGCGATTTTCAAATGGCGGAGTAGTTTAGGTGAGGATAGCGCACAGTGGTGATTGCGGCATCATTTGGCAGTGGATTTTGGTTTTGATTCTAGGCTAACACCGAAGATATTTCTGTTTTAGTAAGAAAAGGTATCAATCTCTCCCTATTGATATTGCTCTAGGTTTGCTTACGGAAATAGAGCGATTAAATGGTAGTATAATGAATTAGTTGGTTAAAAATCGGATAAGCATCGTATGGGTTGTCTTATGGAGTATTTGGACATTTATGGTAACGTTGTTGATGATAGTGATCCTAACAATTGTATGAATTCCCTTTATTGTAGATTGCGAGTTCCAGAAGTAGAAGTTCGGCGAATAGATAAGCTTCAAGGCATGTAAAGTTGTCCTTTCTTTCTTGTTTGGCATGAATTACATAAAATGAGCAAACTACAATCATACATGATTCCAATATGATTCCAATGAACTTGATTCCAATGAACTCTAGTTCTCAATAGTACTTGACATGACAGTTGCGTTTGATTCTCAAGTGTTGGTTCATTCTAATTATTCTCTTGTATCCCAAATGACGATTCATTTTGTACATGATTGCTCCCATGATTCATTTTGTACATGATCACTCCTATTACTCGTGCACAGTTTTATTGCATATTTCACCGAGTCCCTCACTAGAGGGCTGGGTACGTATTATATTTCACCGAGTCCCATAATGGGCCGGGTACGGTATATTATATATGCATGACTCTCAACATAAGGTACAGATGCTTTGGTATTCCTTAATTATCATACTTATTTCCTGTCATCTTTCCATTCAGTCATGATCTTCATTATTGTACTTCATGCTTTACATATTCAGTATATCTTCCGTACTGACACCCTTTCTTCGGTGGCTACGTTTCATGCTCGCAGGTACAGATACTTAATTTGGTGATCCTCCATCTTAGGACTTCTGTTCAGCTGCTTGGAGAGCTCTATTGTTCCGGAGCTTGACTCAATTTGGTACAGATACTTTTGACATAAACTTATGCATATTCAGGGGTAGGGCAGGGACCTGACCCGTCATATGTCACTGTTATACTCTTAGAGGTCTGTGAACATGTGTGGGTTATGTATATGTTTGTAAAGCTATATCGATGTAGTTCATTTTTAATATCCCCCTGTCTAGTGGCAGCCTTGTCGGCTTGCATATTTTATTATGTTTTGGTTAGCTGTGACTCCTCAGGAGATAGGTTCACTCTGATATATGACATTATTAGCCTACAACATGCTTTTACAATTTACATATTTTCCTTAGTTCAGTTTGATTATATCTAATAGGTTCGTATACGAGTGTCCAACTTGGGCACTAGTTATGGCCCATCGGTTTGGGTCATGACAATACTGTCTCAAGAAAGGAAGACATCATGATCTCTGTACAATATGCATATAATATATATATATATATATATATATATATATATATATATATATATATATATATATATATATATATATATACACACACATGTGAACTGGAAAGAACAATGCAAGCCGACTAAGCCGCTACATATACTGTACACAAAAGAATAAAAGCCGACAAGGCTATATTATCTATCAAATAAATACAACTGTCTACAGACCTCTACTGGAATAAAAGCTATAGAAAGGATGGGACAGGGCCCCGTCATGCCCATATACATACATATCTCAAAAGGATAGCATACCAAAACAGACTACAGCTCCGGATTAAATGGAGCGCACTGCCCGCCGCTGGGTAGAGGTCCTACTAAGCAATAGGGGAGTCAGTAAGGATAATGTAATAAGTATGTAAAGCATAAGAGTAACATGAAAATAAGAATCACAAACGAAGTCCAAAACTCAAAAGCCAAACCGACTGTCTGAAAGCATCTGTATAACTGGGAATCTGAAAATAGCTGCATAAATCTGTATGACTGACAATGCCTCTGTGGCCATATAACATGCTCTCAATGATAATCACGCTCTTGTATGTATAGGTCGTCGAGTTGAGGAACGTTCCGCCCGATCCATATATCATATAATAGTGTCGACGAACATACGGCCCGATCTATATATAATATAGTCTGCTGAGGAACGTACGGCCTAATCAATATATCGTCATCACGGTGCACCAGCTGATCTAGTGGTAATATGTATATAACACCTATCTCTTTCCCCATACCCTATATACATATAATAATCGCGTATATAACGCCTTCTGGTCATGAGTCAATATGCATATGAATATATGAATGCAATGCATGTATAAACTGAATACATAGAACTCTCGGAGTGACACAAGGTCGTACTATCTCCGGTGAACATCTTTTAAGCTAACATCATCAACATAAGAAACCTCAAGACCCATGAATAGAAGGAACAATCATAAACGGGGTATAGGAACATCAAAGGCTGAATTACTCCTAGTGCTTCTAAGAGTAGAGTAATATGGAAGCTCGTTGCTCGCTTGGTTGTTCATATCATAAGATCATGCCAAAAATGAAGGAAAGGATAGCCTTAACATACCTTGAAATGTATCTAATCGTCCAACTTCTACTTCATGAACTCGTAAGTCAAAAATCAGGATAACATAGGCCTTAATCAGACTATTTACCTCACTTATTAACTATTTTAAATACAAAAAGAGCTTAACGAATTGCGAACAACATTTTCCTTGTAAACTTAACAATCCTCCAACTTCTGATTCAATCCAACATCAACCACAATATCAACAACCACAATGTCAACACTTACATATCGAGATATGATAAAATCCATTCGAAATCATCTCTTAAAATAGCCCCTATTCACCATCTTACCCTTCATCAACTTACCACTTCATAACTATCTTCTCTTTACCTAAAGCCACTAAAACTCTTAGTAATTAGCTTAAATACAAAGGTAGGAATCATTTACATACCTTGAGGGGTCCAAGATTCCAAGGCTCAACTTTAACTCCAACTTCCCAAGCTTTACAACTTTAATAAAACCCAAGGAACAACGTTCTTCTTCACAAGCTCGGTTTTACGGGGCTCGGATCTTACTAGAATTCCTCTAATACGATGGGAATTGTAATGGGGAAATATTTTAGGGTTTGCTCTAGTTGGGGAGTGGAAAATAATTATCACGACCCAACCCCGTGGGCCATGACTAGTGCTCGCCCTGGACACCCGTATACGTACCTGTTAGATATAGCCAAACTGAAACTACGAACAATATGGTAACTTACGAAAGAACTCTAACGGTTCATAACGTCATCATATAGATATATATGTATCCAGATAGACTGTTTCCTGAGGAGTCACAACTAATCATATCATAAAATGATACGCAAGCCGACAAGGCTGCCACTACATATCAATATCATGTCATATGCAAGCCGACAAGGCTGCCATTACAGATGGACATATACATGGCACAACCTTTAGACACAGCTGAACAGAACTTATACACAACCCACACATATGTCTACAGACCTCTAAGAGTACGAATAGCGAAATATGACGGGACAGGGCCCCGTCGTACCCTTGGATAACATATACATACATATCATAAGATCTGTACTAAAAGTCTAGACTCCGGAACAACGGAGCTCTCCCAAAACAGCTGAGTAGAAGTCCTATGCTGAAAGGTCACCAACCGACTATCTGTACCTGCGGGCATGAAACGCAGCCCCCGAAGAAAGGGGGTCAGTACGGAATATGGACTGAGTATATAAAGCATGAAATACAGTAAGAAGGATCATAACTGAAATAAGGAGTACAGAAAACAAGTACAATGTCCAGAATACCAAAATACTTGCCTTTGAAACATAAATCATGCATGTCAATATCATATATCATATCCAGCCCATTATAGGACTCGGTGAACATGGTCGCCACCCCGTCTTTGGCGCCATAAAACCATAAACACATCATAACGCCATAACACAGCATACTCCATAACACAGCATAAATCCATAACACAGCATAACTCCATAACACAGAATAACTCCATAACACAGCATGACACCATCATACATACATACATATATATATATATATATATATATATATATATATATATATATATATATATATATATCTTATTTCGGCCCTCTAGCGAGGGATTCGGTGAACAATGCAGCGAGACTGTGCACGATAACCTATCCTGGCCCGGGACTCAGTGAAAGACATATTGAGACATGCACGAGTGGAGTAGTGAACAACCATATGAAAATTAAAATGTTTTCAAGGACTCAATCGAATAATCAAAATGAACTGTTTGAAAATCAGGACAATAGTCATATCAAATACCTTTCGGATGTCACTGTAGATTATATTAGAATGGAACTTCTAGAATCATATATACGTATCAAGGTATATCAAAGACTCAATGGAATAATCAACACGAACTATCATTTGAAAATCAAGACAATAGTTATATCGAATACCTTTCGAATGCCACTCGAAAACATATCAAATATCCCTCGAATGTCATTATGAAGTATATCAAAGAGCCTTAAGAATCATAGTCATATGTCGATATAGTATGAAACATCATATAGAAGGCTGGACATTAGTTATCATAGAGTTCCTAAGAATAGGAACTGATATATATCGACTATTATCCAACGTACAGAAAACTGAAGAGGGAAGCTCAATCACTTAAGAGTTCTAACATCAAGAAGTGAATAAGAATCATAAATCACACTCAAAACTTATGAATAGAATTACCCCAAAGTTCATATCATTCATTGCTTAGATCTAAGACATGCCAAAAGAAAGAAGGGACAGCTTTACATACCTGTTAACGACTATTCGCAAACCCATTCGCTTTGTCGCTCTTTTAGCCTATATAATATAAAAATAACGTTATCGTTAGTAACTATACTTTCTAGTTTCTTAATCCGTAGCCCATCGCTTATAGAACTTATTATTTAACTTATACTTTCTCGTTAAGGGTTTTTCATTATTTAAAGACTTAACGAAAATCGGGCAGCATTTCCCCTATATATTCGTCTAACCCGAATTTCCAATTATTCTCCTGTTAACACAGAAATACCAACAACAGAGATATACATATAAATTTCTCACAATTCAGCCCATAACAATTCTAACAACCCAACAACCTTTCTAAATCCATTTCAACCCACGATTTCATATAATAACAATTTCATGTATTTTCTTTCTTCCAATTTCGTCCAATCCAATTTTAATAATGTCAATACAATACTATTAACACAATTACACCCCAAAATAAGAAAATATTACCACAATTTTCTCGAAGAAATTTGTACGCTCAATTGTTCCGATTTTACAATTTCTTCTTCTCCAACTTAAAATCAAATGTTGTTATCACCTCCTTGGATTTGTATTGCACTTGAAATTGATCAAAATATTCAAAGATCCAATTTTTTTTTCACCACCATGGCTGGCCGAGAGCAGCCATGGTTGATAACCTTTTTTTTTTTTTTTTTTTGGAAAATGGATGAAAAAAATGAAACTATGTTCATCTTATTTCTTATATATAGGGTCACCCCTAGGAGGACACGTGTCACCCCTCCTTTGTGAGCCACAAATCCACTTCTTGGATTTTTATTTTATTTTTCTTTATCCACTTCTTGGATATTTATTTTATTTTTCTTTTTTTTTAATTTCGGGTGGGGCCCACTTAGTAATTAATCTTAATTAATTTAATTAATCACTAATTCTTACTTAGTAATCTAATCACAATTAATTAATCCCTAATCTCCAATAATATTTTTACACTAAATAAAATTTATAAACAATTTATGTTTTAGTTAAAATTGAAAATTAAAAATCTCTATTTCGTGTCCGAAAATGATCTCGTCTTTAACTTGAGTCGATTCTCTTGTGAATAACTCGACGTATAAAAATACGAGATATAACAATAATGAAATAAAATGTGAGGGATCCATATTTATTGGTCGAACAAGAAAGCCCCAGAGGTTGGGGGTCAACGAGCAGGTCGACGGACAAATGGGAAAAAGGACTTAGCTATTGACACAAAGGACATGTAGTATTCATCTTCAAGCTGAGAAATCAGCAAAATGAATCTCTAGTTGAGACAAGAAAGGCGGACGGTGGGAAGATGCGACACGAAACTACCTTAGGACAGCGTGTAAACCAAATGGAAAGTCAGGACGAACTGAGTCGGCAAAGATGAATGAAAACAACTGGGAGCTAGGACACGGAGGGTATATTGAGCAAGAATAGGATAGACCCTGAGACGAAAAAGCTATGAGATAAGCCGAATAAGCATAAAGGATAAATGAGCATAAAATAAAGTACATAGAGGTAAAAGCGAAAAGGACCAAAATGCATCAAGGACAAGGAATCTCGAATAATGAAGCATTGAACAAGTTTGAAAGTGTAACTGCAATAAGGAAGCATAGTGCAGGATTAAGTATAGTACGAGGGAAACACTGAAGTCACGAGGCGACCACGACATTCGACTCAAAGGAAATGTACTGGCTACGGGAGTGAAGTGAGTAACGACTAACGCCGTAAGAAGACAAATGCTAGAAGATTCACCCTATCAGGAAAGTGACCTCAGGATTCTGGGATTTGCAACTTTGCCACGTAGTAGGGAAATATTAGTAAGCATTGGGGGAAGACCCGAGAAACCAGACGACAAATTCAGATCAATAAGGTGTATTGAGTGCGGATAGCATTAAGTAATGCGAAGATCATATGCAGGCATGCATTCATCTTAGTAAACGCCCAAGTAATGTATATGAATGAAGTGGAAGGACACGAGGATCTTAACAACCTTAGACTTGCCCTAGAGAATTCTGGGAATTGACCAACATGAAGAGGGACGGAGTTCCACAATCTGGAGAAAAGAGCGAAGTGTATGGAAGACTAGACAGAAGCAAGATAGTGGAAACGGATAACTGAAAAACGGAACACTCTAAAACCCAGAGCAGAAGAGTAAGACAGCGGAGACAGGATTGAGTTGAGAGAGTTGACGTCAGAAGGCAAAGTAGAAGGACTTCTAGGTCAACCGCGCTCTGAGAAAGCGCCATCTTTGAAACAAGCATCTTGGAAATAGCGGGACAAGACCAGCATTATCGCGAAGGGAATCAAGCATGGATTACCAACAAGGTAAGACGCTTTAACTCGAGGAGCATTCAACCATAGATATGACTATAACAATTGTATTAGAGATCGCTAACCCAAGAATTAAGGTCATAATGAGAAAAAAGGTAAAAAGGCCACACCATAAAAACACGATGCGAATTCTAAGGACAAGACCCTAATCATGTTAGGGGGAAAACTATGGACAAAGGTGTTAAAGGTCGAAGTTGATCAAGAGAACCGCTCAAGCTATTCCAAACATAAGGTGCTATAGGCATTGGTAGCAGAGGCGAAGTGTAAGGAAGCATTCCATGAAATTCTTCGAAAATATTGGTTAAGGACTATATTGCGGGTGGCAATACGAATTGGAGCGTGACTCAAGACTTATTGATTTTTCCACAAAATCTTTTGAAGCGACTCAACAAATTTTAGTCGCGGTAAGGGATACGAATATTGCCAAGGGCAAGTAAGTAACATGCAAATGGAATCTAACTTCTTCTCCGAAACAAGGTTGAGAGCCCCAACCAGTCAGTCAAGAATGAAGAAAGGACTTAAATATGTGACAAAGGCTTCGACATTCCTTGAGTTCTATTCTTTGCTAAGGCTTCGACATTCCTCGAGTTCGTTTCTTTGCTAAAGAAGATTCGAGAAGGAGATGGAAGTAAAGGATGCATTATCAGAAGACGAATAAGGTATAGGTTGAAAAAAAGGGTCAACATAGTTGGATGAGATTGGAAGGGCCTTAATTGATGTGTCGGCTCAGGTAATACCCCTATTTGATGCAAGGTATCCCACCCGTCACCAGGACTTGATTAGTGGTATGTCGGTCAGTCGCCACGGGAGCAAAGGACAAGCTAAGTGCAGCAGGTAATGAGTGCCCTAAGCGAGGGTAAGCCACATAGGTACTAAGTCGAAGCGGGCAACGACAAAATAACCAAAGATTGAGATATTAGAATAAGACAGGCACTAAGTCGAAGGCCATAACCGTAAGGAATGGGGTAAGCATAAAACCTATGGCCATTAAGAAGGTGTCAGACGAAGGATGATTAATGCAAAAAGGGCCTAAGAAGAGAATGACAGTAAGTAGATGCCATCAGCAGCCAAAGGATTGGAAGAACTAGAAACAGAATTTTCCAAGTATTAACCAGATCCAAGGAGCATATCATAACTTTGTCACTCAGAGCAGGCCAAGCGTTGTTGGCACCCTTAAGGGCAGATAGATAAAGGTCGAGGGAAGAAACTTTTCGAGCAAAGACGCAATGTTGGTGTAAAGGTATAGAAGTTGGGAACGTTATTGCAAGAATTAAGAATAGTCATGAGGACTCCAAAGGAAGCCAGAAGGAAAATGCACCAAGGAAAGAGTACCCCGTACCACATTAACTTAATAACAACAGGCAGTAATGAAGGATTAAATGGTAAAAATCAGGACAAAGGAAAGCTGGGGAAGACTCGGAGGATAACCGAGTATGTCCATTGATCATCAGCCTTTTCCATCTATGCACAAGGGTGCAGACAAGGAAGAAAGTGATTCTTGGAGGCAGATTATCAACAAGATAGACAGAAGAATTAACGGAAACTAAATACAAGTTCAGAAGATGAAGATTGGATGGACGTCAGGTTTAAGTATACAACGGTACCCCATAGTTACTCAACAAAAAAGAAAACAAAAGTTAGTATATGGAAGACAAAGCGTAGAGCTGTAAAGGTCTTCCTCGTAAAGATAACTTGGGTGGCAATAAATACAAGAACGTATGTTTGGGGACAGGCGAAGCAAATATGGACACTATCAACAGTACGCCATAGTGCGATGGACCATAATAAGAGGGGACCCCATACTTTCAAGGGCTTATGGAAGTGCATGTATACACCGCATAACATGCCACGTGCGTGACAGATCCAAGCAAATCAAGAAGCACAAAAGTGAAAAAGGAGGTGTTTATGCGGACAGAGAAAGAAAGGCTGGTTCAGGACAACCAAAGGTACTTAAGGCCATCCACACTAGAAAAAAAATTAGACTCAGTGGTTATAGCTGGTCGGAAGGTAATACCTAGAGGAGAAGACATAGGATGTAAGGAGTAATGAACGAAGGATCCATATTCAAGAGATAATCCACTGAGGAAGCCTTTAGGAGGATTTTTGGTGTATACAAGCACACTTAAGTCCAATATAACTTCTACCCTATGGAATGATATTAAAATTCTGGGAGAACGGACCCGACAAGTGAGAAAACCCTTCGACCATTAACATTCGAGGACGAATGTTCTTAAGGGGGGAGTATGTTACACCCCACCCTCTTGAAGCATGAACATGCCATGTATTTCACCATATTAATGGAATATTTGAGACGTCCCACGAAGTCTTGAAAGGTACAAGCCATAGGAAGTACGTAACAATGAAGTAAAGGATGAATTATGATCTCGTAAGTTGTAACCAGGAAGGACAACCTTGGAACCAGGGGGCATGACCCTTATCAAGTATAATTAATGATAAATATCATGTATGGGAAGTTTCAGAAGGTTTCGAGATCAAGCAGATAGAAGAAAAGAAAGCTAATGGGACTTTGGAAGAAGTTGGTGAAATTTCAGAAGCAAATTTTGGTCCAACTAGATGGGTGTGAATTTCATACCGAGCCGCGCTATGGTCGGCTAGGCACGACACATAGATATACAACCACTGATCAGTTGGGTTTGTTTAACAAGTACTGAAAAGGGGTCGGGTACGTTAAGATAATGATATTGTTACACCTCGAAAAATTTCATATCGTTGTGCGGTAAATAGGCCAACATAAGTTAAGGTGTACATGATGTCCCTAATAGTAAGAAGGGATACTTAATGATTCTAATTATAATTCCAAAGACAGTTGAGGGAAAAGAGAAGAAATCTTGTTGGAGAAAGTTAAGGTATAGAATTTCGAACACAGTGAATCAGCAGGTATTCTTGGTGATTTACGGGGTTAGAAGTTGAACAAATCGAATCGACGCAAACTGAATGGATTTAGGAAAATCTGCAGACACCAGTCAGTGCCGACAGGCTGTCGACATATCGACGGACCGTCACTGTGCACCGTCACTATGTTTCTGCAAATTGAAACCTGCAGGCGTAGGTCGACAGACAAGCTGATGAACCATCGACCCGATCGTCAATATGTTTCTGTGATTAGAGATTCTTAGGTGTAAGTTGGCGATGCAAGTCAATAGTCGTCGACACGTCAACGGGTTTTCGACCCGGTTGTCGAACTGCTTCTCTGGAACTTTCCAGTTTCAGCTATAAATAGACGAGTTGAGCTCCAAATTTTCAGATTTCAGTCTCTCTCTAATTCTTGAAGGTTCTAGAAAAATTCTCCCATCATATTATCATATATCCAAGGGAAGTCAAGGAATAAACACCAAGATTAGTAGAATCAAGTGCGAGGATACTGTCTAGGGTTTGTGGAAACTAAGAATCTCTTTGGTATAGGGTTTTCTCCAATTGAAGTATTTACATCCAAAGCCCATTCTTACATCATCAAAGGTGAGTTTTATGATCATTTCAAGTTATTAAGAATATTGACTGGTTGAAAGACTTTGATTGAGGAGAAAAGTAGAATATGGAGCTCAAATGTGAAAATAATGGTATTCTTGAATAGTGACTTGAATTATAGTTCTTGACATGTTATGAGTATAATCTTGTTATAAATGATATAAATGATGTTAAAGAAGCATTATGTGAGGATGAATGTGGTGTGTATGATAGCTATGGTTATGGATGATTTTGAGAAGGAATTTTGAGGATTGAATAATGTTTAGCATAACAAAGTTTATTTATTATGATATTGTAGGTGTTGTTGTTGATGTTTGAGAATTGTTATATTGTATGGAGAATATTGTAGAAACAAAGGAAGTGCTGCCCAATTTTTGTTAGCCCTTAGTCGCCTTAGTTTAGCTTCAAATGTAGAATTGTGAGTATTGGAGGGAAGCAATTAGTTGATAAAGCTAGAGCGACGTAAAGGTATGTAAGGCTGGTCCCCTTTGTTTTCTAAGGCATTATTCCTATAATATGACTTCCTTTATCTTTCCATGACTTTCTCATATTCCGAAAATTAAAAACCTATGACTATTAAGAGCTACTCATGAGATAATGATAAGAGGCGTGTTATTTATGCGATAATGATGACGATGGATCTAAATCTAGAGACCCTAAAGCTCATGATATGATATTCTTATGAAGCTAATGATTCTTATATGATTCATTGATGTTATTAATTGTGTTAGACTCACCTTGTTATATCCCGTAATTTTGCATATTTGGGAAATTTGAAACAATTGTGACTTGTGAGAAATAAGGCCATATTTTGACTTTAATTAATATATATGTTTCTCATGAAAAATGTTGATGTGGAAATATCGAGGAAGGCTAAGGGCAGAATTGGGAATTTCGGAAATTAGTTTCGCGGATTACAAAATATGGACCATAACTAATTGGGCTCAAAAAAAAAAAAACAAGAGGCCCAAATTAAAAGGGGTGGCCGGCCATGGATATGGGAAAAGGCCCAAGCCCATGAGCCAATTAATTCAAGACTAACCATTAAATAAAGGGCCATTCATCTTTTTCATTTAGAAGTTTCAAGAACACAAAACTTGAGCACAAAAGAGAGAGGATTTCGGCTAGAGAGAGGAAGAGAAAGAAAAAAAATTTAGCTCATCAATTCTTGGTCCAAAAATCATAATCTTCTAGTATTCCTATTAATTTGGAAACCCTCTTCAATGTGATACAAATTTGGAAGCAAAAGAGTACTTTTTTTACAAAGTGAAAATTCTTGAAAAAGGTAAGAATTCTACTCTTTTTATCTTGGAAGAAGTTTATATATATGTTGTAGTATATGGAAGTGAATGTAAAGTATGAGAATTTTGTGTTACGGGTATGTGGGTGTGTGGCCGAAAATGGGTAAATGGAGAGGGATGATCAAAATTTTATTTATTATGTTAATTATGTTGTAATGGCCTTTTAATGCAAATGGAAGAATTCTAATTTAAGTTGGCATGAAAAATTGTTGTTAAGTTGTTATATGAAATTTTGTGATTTTATTGTAAATTTATGTAATTATGGAAATGAGATTGTTAAGGTGTAAATTGTGGTTGTTGTTGATGAAATGGGAAGATGAAAAATGTGTTGTGAATGTTGTGTTAAAGGTTGGAGATTTCGGATGAATTCTAGTCTTGGTGGATTTTTGTATACTTTGTAAAATGGTATGAAATGCGCTTAAATTGCACTTGAATGGTCTTGAATTGGTAATGAATGTGTAAGTGTCGATATTGGCTTGAAAAATCCGTAGTTGAATGGAATGTCGGTGAATTACGTTGGAAAGGAAGGTTACTAATGTGGAATGAGTTTTAAATTGGTTTTGATGTTATTGGTTTGGTTGTTGGTATTGTTGGTATGGTTGTTGATGAATTTGGCCGAGTTTAATTCTCGGGGATGTTCAATTTACAGGGGAGGTGCTGCCGAAATTTCGGTAGACAAATACTACTTAGAATTAAAATTCTAAGTACTTGTAGCTAATTTTTGGAAATTAATAATATTATTGTAGATATTGGAGAGCCCGAGACTTGAGTCGGGATTTGTTTGGCGAGTGATCGAGATTTGGTAGTGAGCGATCGAGGTATGTAAAGCCTATCTTTCTTTCTTTTGGCATGACCTTTATGAAATGAACAAATGACATATATGTATGCTTCTAAAGGAAAATTCTATTCTTAGAGCCATTAGGATGGTCGATGTCTTTGATCTCCCCAAATTATTTCATATGATTTGCTACGAAATTATGATGTCCAGAAGATTCTAGTTGGTATGTTCTGAATGATGTCCGAAAAATATTTGAAATGGCCAATGTTTGGATATATGTATTTTGATATGATTCTTAGGCTCCGTTTGATTTGCTCCATAACGTTCCTTGGAAGCTCCTTATTATAAACGATACTTGAATTTATAAGTATGACTTATGAAATATTTTTAGAAGGTTCAGTACTTCGAAAATTTGTAATTCGCTCATACTAATCCCAATCAATCCGAATCTTGTTTTGAGCATTCAAATGTCTGTAAAAATATTTGGCTATCGAGTTTGAATATGTATAATCTGGATATGTGCAGATGATTTTTAAGGCTTCGTTGGAAGTACTCTATAATGTTATTTGAAAGCTCCTTAAAAATGAATGATACCTAATTTTCAAGAAAATGACCTATGAAGTGTTTTCGAAAGTTTTGTAATTTGAAAGTTCGTAACTTTTGTATACTAATTCCGATGGACTTGATGCTTACCTTGAGCCTTCTAATATCAGTATGTATATGTATTTATTCGTCGAGTCTTGGAATTCATTTAAATATGTATATGCATATGGTTTCCGCACTACTCCGCTCGTGCCTACTACTATGATATCATTCGCCGGATCCCGGGTCGGTTTTGTGATTGTGCGCACTATGTGATATTCAGCAGTATGATGTGTTGTGGTTCCCGAGACCTCGCCATAGGGCCGGGTACCGCTTATATATGGCGTTATGATGTGATATGGCTTATGATATGTTCTGATGTTGTGACATGATGGGATGATATGATATGTTCGGGGATTGTACGGAGATTTGAAAACATCTGGAGTATGATGTGTTGTGGCGCCAGTGTCGGAGTGGCGACCACGTTCCTGAGCCTTATGCATGATTTTTATTTGCATTACTTATGTTTGTAAAGCAAGTTTGATATACTGATTCTGTAACCGCTTTCCATACTCCTCATTTCAGTTCTGATTTGGATTACTGTACTTCCTGCTTTACATACTCAGTACATATTTCGTACTGACCCCCCTTTCTTCGGGGGCTGCGTTTCATGCCCGCAGGTACAGACGTTTGTTCTGGTGACCCGCCAGTGTAGGATACATTCTGCTACTTTGGAGTGCTCCTTTGACTCGGAGCCCATACTTTTGGTAAAGACCTCTCATTGTATATGTCTCTGTATATATGTAAGACTATCTGGGGTACGGCGGGGCCCTCTCCCGTCATATGTTTCTGTTATGTTTTGTAGAGGCCTGTAGTCATATATGTGGGTCATGGGTCATGTTTGTTCGTTTGTGATTATGATCGGCGTCTTAATGCGTCCCCGTTTACTATTATGGCCAAAACGGCTCATTTGTCTGTATATGCATATATATCTGGCGATGTGTATTCCGCCAATCTATTGGATTTGGATATGATGTTTCTGTACGGGCGACCGTTTAAGATGATATTTGTTTTCAATATTTTGCTTAAAATGACGTATGTTAAGTTTGAATGAATTGTGCTATGTCGATCTGGTACGTAAGTCAGTTTGTGTGTCCAAATAGGGCACCAGTCGCAGCCCACGGGGCTGGGTCGTGACACACCTTATGATATTAGGTCCCTCAAGGTGAGCCATAATGATCATGACTACTCCATAATGGCATCGTGGGTTCTCGACCTTACATCACCCCGATATATTTGAAGCTTTTAAATGAGTTCTAATGCATGCTTTATGATAAGTACATAATTATGAGATTACACCATGCCTAGATTGCCGGACAGGACACCACTAAGGCAAGCGGCTCATGATAACACCGTGCCCAGATGGCCGGACATGACCCCGCTAAGGCAGGCTGCTTATGGTAACACCGTGCCTATTTGGCCGAACATGATACCACTAGTGGGCGGCGTGACATGATTACCCCGGACGCGGGCTAATGATGTTATTATTTCAGACAGATTATGTATGTATATGTGACATGTCTGAAAGGTAAAAGTGAGCATGCATGACTCCGCCTCAAGAGGCAAGCAATTACAGTTATCTTTCCTTCTTATGCTTTCTATGTTTCCTTATTATGTTATCATATATGCCTTATATACTCAGTACATTGTTCGTACTGACGTCCTTTTCTTTTATAGAAGTTATGTTCATGTCCACAGGCTGACAGGGAGACAGTGCGGACACCTAGGAGCACTTCCGCAGATTTACAGGAGCACTCCACTACTCCGGAGTAGAGCCACTTCTTGGTATATTATTTTGTGTTCATATTGGGGCATGGCGGGGTCTTGTCCCGTCCTTACGATTCCAGTACTCCAATCAGAGGCTCGTAGATACCTATATGTGGGTTGTAGATGTCATGTGATCTCTTCATTGTATTTTGTACATCATTTTTGTAGCCTTACGGGCCTATGCTTATATATATGTTTTGGGAGGTATTTGGAGGTTGGTTCATGATAAGTTGTGTTGAGAGGGATATATTTCCAGGTAGTCAGCATGATAAGTGGTGCTCGGTAGTCAACTCCGGGTATCCGTCATGGCCCGCGAGTCGGGTCATGACAGATATGAAGTTTACCCGAACGCGGGAGGGTATGGAGATGGGCATATTTACCGAGTCCCACTAAGGCCGGGTACATTATATATACATATACTATATAGCATATAACATATAGTTTTTATCATGCACTGCATATTGATTGTCTTCGGGTTATGACTTTTATTATACATCTTCTGGACTTTCTTGTTTCATTACCAGATTTCATCCTGCCTTACATACTCAGTACATATTTTTTGTACTGATTTTTTCCATTTTAGGACCTGCATGTTGTGTTGTAGGTCAGGTCAGGTTTACTGAAGACACATCTTGATAGGAGCATCGTTCGCGGGTCAGCAAGTGCCATTCATCCGGACTTGCCTGTTTTGGTATATGCTTATGACTGCATGGTTACTATATATGTTTTGGTTATGTCCGTGGACGTGTATTCCCAACCTTTGATGAGGATGATGTTTCTTACTCTTAAAGGCTCGTAAACCATGTGTAGTGTGTTGGTTTGGTCGTGAGAATTATGTTCTGTTAAATGGGCCTACTGATTTATGATATTGTTTAGTGGCGGCCTCATCGGCACGCGTACTGTGATTATGTGTATATGTAGGTGATGTTGTCTACTGTTCGGTTTGGGTTTTGTGGAATGCAGGTGCCGCTAAGGCTTTATGCGAAGTTATTCCAAGTCCATTATGACTATATTATCCAGTTCAGGATAGCTCAGCCGGCATTCCAACCGTGAGGTCGGTTGTCCTGTCGCGCCTCCCGGTGAGGGGTGACAATATTAATGGATGAGTTTTAGTTTATGAGTTATATTAAGTATGAGGAACATGATTCTAGGTTTAATTTACTATTTTGCCCTTTGTGGCTCAGAATCCTATTTGGGGTGACTTTTCGGTTTATATGTAGAGTATGCCATTATGGGTATCAATGGATTCGTATTACTCCCTAGAGTGCTAATTAGCCCATGTTGAAACCGTTCACTAATAAAATTACAAAATCGACCTTGGGGGTTTGGAACGGGGTCTAGGGGTTCACTTTTTGGACCAAAATCTTCTATAAGGTGATATGGGCATCGTTTGTCTCGTATTCTTACGCTTAATAGGTATTTGAGTAGATTGGATCGTTCGGAAGCTCTACGGAAGGGCAAGGCTCTGTCGTGATTTGGATTGACTTCTTACCAGACATGTATCGAGTACCGGTGACATGTTATGGAAACTTGTCCAATGAAATTGTATAGTTAGTCTGAATCCCATGTTTTGGGCATAACCGGTAAATAGTATGATCCTATGGAACTGTGGGTAGGGTATGAACCCGTATTTTCTATCTCTTTGATTGTATGACTATTTTATTTGCTACGTGTGGTACTCATCACTCCTAAATGCTTATCGAAAAGAGGAAAATAAGCTAAGAAAATGACTTTATAGTGTAATTGGCTAAAGATAGGCACTTTACAGCTTATAATGAGTAAAGATGAGATGTTTTACTATATCTATTGGCTTTTTATCAATGCTCTTTCTATAATCATGCCTTATTTTTTATCTCATGCATTATATATATTTGAGGATAAATTTGTGGGTCTGAGGGGAAATGTTTCCGGAAGGTGTGATGAAGTTATCTTGAGACAAAACCTTATTGTGTATAACAGGCTAAAGGTGGGACCTTTATGATTATGTGAACTTGAAAAAGGGAATCTTGTGTGTATTCTGACTTATAATTGTGATGCCTGACATATCCATGGTTATTATATATCTCATGTATACTTATCATGACTAAAATTAAGGTCCTTTACTGTATGCATTGGTTTCTTGTTTTTGAGCATATCATATTCATATTTATCATGGCATCTCAAATGCATTGATGGAACTAATGAAAGGTCCGAAGGGAAATGATTTCGGACGAAGTGATGATGATTATGAGCTAATGAGCTAGTTGACAGGTATATGAGCCTAAGGGCTGAGATGTGATATGTGGAAAACCGTGATTCGATTGTGCTACTGGAGCGGTCCATGATCCGATGATTTTCCGGAGCGGTGGTATATGGACCTCGCGATTCCCTCATGGGTCACGATTCATTCGTATTCGAATGTGTGTATACCGGTTAATGGAAAGGCCTTGCAGTGCATTGTACGGCATTACATGTATTTGCATTTATATTATAGCATTCATTCTATCTCATTGTTGTTATTATGGTTTGAGTAAGTTTATGGTTTATTGTGCCTTGGCTGTGGTTTTGGTTGCCTTTTTGTCTTGGGATGACTAACAGATTAAGGACTTTGGTGCTTATTTGATCTCTTGATAGCCCAGGGACTTAGATGCTTATTTGGTTGCCTGATGTGCTTGTAGATTAGGAGATTCACATAGGCTTAAACTGAGATTATTACGGCTTCATATATTATTATTATTATTATTATTATTATTATTAATATTAATAATATTATTATTATTGTGTACTAATTTCGGTTGGTGTTTAAGTGTTGAAGTAGTACTTGTAGGCCAACCCTCGTCTTCGTTTTTGTTAGGGTTGATCGACGATGCTGCTGAGTAAAAATTTTACCCCGTACTCGCGCTACACTTGCTACACACTTTTCATGTGCAGGTTTTATTTCCAGTACAAGTGGAGTCTGAGATACTGCTGACCATTGTGAGGGTCATCTGGACAATTCGGGGTGAGCCAACAGTTGATCCATGGCACCGGATATTCTTCAATTATCATTATTGTTGTCTTTTATTTCTGACAACATATGTACTTTCCAGATGCATGCCTAGACTTATACTTCATTTAGTCGTTGTTGTACTAGTGACACTAGATTCGGGGATAGATGTACCTTTATTCCATATTCTATGATATTAACGATTATTAATACTTGAATGATTTCTTTTCCGCTTTAATTCCTTCATTAAATTGTTCTCACGGGTTGTGGATGGCTTACTAACTTGGTGGGAGTTCGCGCCTTCACGGCTTATGAAATTGGGTCGTGACAAATTAGTATCAGAGCTTTAGGTTAATCGGTCTCACAAGTACAAGAACCATGTCTAGTAGAGTCTTGAGAATCGGTATGGAGACGTTTGTACTTATATTTGAAAGGCTATGGGACACTAAGGAAAATTCCATTTCTACAATCCTTATGATGCGTATTTGATTTTGGTAAGGTCTAAGCTTCATTTTTCAAATCTCTCACTTATGGTGAGGACACATTTTCGGGTTCGGGCATGAGCGACGGAATGTGACATCGCGTAGTATGCTACGAGGTGTGTCACAGTGATAAGTACTTTGTTTTGGGGTGCGTGTGGTAGGTCTTCAGTTATTCGACGGAACAGTGGTGTATGGAAGGAATTTGAATGGATCACTCTCAGTTATGGGACGAGCCTAAGCGGTAGATTTGCTAACCTAGAAATTAAAGGTTATAGATGATTGACTCTTATGGAAATGATCGGGCATAATCCTTTAGTAAAGGTCGGGTTTGTGGGTTTGCATGATATCTTTTTGGCTTGACGGTAAGGAGTCATTATGAGCTACGAGTTTGCCGAGACTACTCTACCTGCGAAGTGATTGCTAAAGGGACGTAAATTCATCTTTAAGTTTGACTACATCGTAGATTTCTGTAAGAGACAGTGATCAGTTAATAGGAATGGATCTAGCGAGGGATAAGTGTAAGGATTTGACTACTTGGGATATACTTGTGGATAGTGTAAATGTGGCTTTGGCTAAAAAGGTTCTACGATTAACGATGGATGTTAACTAATTCAAGTTGCGAAGTATATTTTAGAGGGTTATTTGAGGGTCAGCGAAACTAGTTTGAACAAAGAGTAGTGGATTTGCTAAAGGACTTTGGATACTTATTTGGGGTCGGTAGACTTATAGTGTCACGACCCGCCTAGTGGCCATGACAGGTACCCGAGACTAACCACTGAGCACCATTTATTCTTTTGCTCATCATACTCATTCTACCTTTCTTTATTACTCCTATGCTCATAATCATAGGAAAACCATTTTTCATTGGAAACATAGTTGCCTTTATATACATAAGCCCTTTGGCTATCAAAATAATACATATATATACATACATACATATATATATATGTGTGTGTGTGTGTGTGTGTGTGTGGTAAAATCGTGAGACCATACTACCCACACATGCGTATCTACAGGCCTCTACTAGAGTACTAGACATATGGACGGGACAGGATCCCGTCGTGCCCAAAACATATATGTACACAAAAGAATAAATCAATGGCACCTCCGGAACAACAGAGTGCTCTCAAAGTGTTCTTGTAGCTCCTACAACTCTGGATTACCTCCCTGTCTACATGTGGGCATAAATACAGCGTCCAAAGAAAATGACGTCAATACGATCATTGTACTGAGTATGTAAGGCATGAAAGAAATGAACATAATAGAGAAATAATAAGACATAAGATGAAGATATTGTCACGACCCAGCCCCGTGGGCCATGACTAGTGCCCGAGCTGGATACCCATATGTACCTGTCAAACATAATCGGAATGGTACCATAATTCCTCAATCAATCACATCGTAATAACATACGCAAGCCGACGAGGCTGCCACAGTATATATCATTATACCACGCAAGCCGACAAGGCTGCCACTACGAAACGATAGTATATGCAAGCCGGCAAGGCTGCTACAACGACAGAACATCCACAATAAAACTATATAGACACAGCTGATAAAATCTGTATACAACCCACATACATGTCTACAGACCTTTAAGAGTATCAACAGTGAAATATGACGGGACAGTGCCCCGTCGTACCCCTGGACAAACATATATATAAACATCAGATGGTCTGTACCAAAATCTAGGCTCTGAAACAACGGAGCTCTCCAAGACAGCTGAATGGAAATCCTAAGCTGGGGGATCACCGAATCGAGCGTCTGTACCTGCGGGCATGAAACGCAGCCCCCCGAAGAAAGGGGGTCAGTACGAGATATGTACTGAGTATGTAAAGCATGAAATACAGTAAAGAGGATCATAACTGAAATAGGGAGTGCAGGAGACAAATATAACATCCAGAATACCAAAACACTTGCCTTTTGAACATAAATCATGCATGTCAATATCATATATCATACCCGGCACATTATGGGACTCGGTGAATAAAGTCATCACAGGCCCTCCTGGCCGCCATAACATATCATCATATCATCATATATATATATATATACACCATACCCGGCCCTCTAGTGAGGGACTCGGTGAACAATGCAGTGAAACTATGCACGATAACATACCCGGCCCGGGACTCGGTGAAAGACATATTGAGCCATGCACGAGCAGAGTAGTGAGTAACCATATGCAACTTAAAACATTATCAAGGCTCAAACAGAATAAGAAGACGGGATTTACACCTGAGTATCAATAGCGACAATCATATCAAATATCCCTCGAACGTCATCATAAACAATATCAAAAGAGCCTTTGGAACCATAGACATATGTCAATATAGAATGAAATAGCTTATAGAAGTCAAGGACGTCAGTTATCTTAGAGTTTCTAGGAATAGGAACTTATATATATATATATATATATATATATATATATATATATATATATATATATATATATATATATAGATTATTATCCAACGTATAGGAAACTGAAGAGGGATCCTCAATCACTTAAGAGTTCTAACATCAAGAAGTGAATAAGAATCATGAATCACATTCAAGACTTATGAATAGAATTACCCCAAATCTCATATCATTCATCACTTAAATCTAAGACATGCCAAAAGAAAGAAGGGACAGCTTTACATACCTGTTAGCGACTATTCGCAAACCCGTTCGCCTTGTCGCTCTTTTAGCCTATTTAATATAAGAGTGACACTATCGTTAGTAACTATACTTTCTAGTCCATAAATCAGTAGCCCATCGCTTGTAGAATTTATTATTTGGCTTATACTTTCTCGTTAAGGGTTTCTCATTATTTAAGTACTTAACGAAAATCGGGCAGCATTTCCCCTATATATCCGCCTAACCCGAATTTTCCAATTATTCTCCTGTTAACACATAAATACCAACAACAGAGATAGACATATAAAATTCTCACCATTCAGCCCATAACAATTCTAACAACCCAACAACATTTCTAAATCCATTTCAACCCACGATTTCCTATAACATCAATTTTATGCATTTTCTTACTTCCAATTTCATCCAATCCAATTTTAATAATTCCATTACCACATTATTAACACAATTACACCATAAAATAAGGAAATCTTACCAAATTTTTCTCGGTGGAATTTCTACGCTCAATTGTTCCAATTTTTCAATTTCTTCTTCTCCAACTAAAAATCCAATGTTGCTATCACCTCCTTGAACTTGTATTGCACTTGAAACTTGATTAAAACATCCAAGGACCAAATTTTTTTCCTCAATACCATGGCTGGCCAAGAGCAGCCATGGATGATCTCTTTTTTTTTTTTTTTTTTTTTGAAAAAGACTGAAAAGTAAAGAAATTTGTTCATCAACTTTCTATATATATGGTTGCCTCTAGGGGGACACGTGCCCCCTCCCTTGTGAGTCACTAATCCACTCCTTGGATTTTATTTATTATATATATATATATATATATATATATATATATATATATATATATATATATATTCTAATATTATTTCAGGTGGGGCCCACTTTAGTAATAAAGCTTTAATTAATTTAATTAATCACTAATTCTTACTTAATAATCTAATCACAATTAATTAATTCCTAATCTCCAATACTATTTTTACACTAAATAAAATTTGTAAAAAATTTAGGTTCTTATTAAAATTGAAAATTAAGGGTTCCTATTTCGTATCCGAAAATAATCCCGTCTTTAATTTGAGTCGATTCTCTTGCGAATAACTCGACGTATAAAAATACGGGATATAACATCATTCCCCCCCTTTAGAACATTCGTCCTCGAATGTTGAATTGGTCCCGTAAGGTTTTATAAGAATTTTAGGGAAGTCCCCCTTATCGTTGTAACATATAGTTTCATCGACAATCAATATAATCAAATGAGGAGTTCAAGTTACCTGTAGGCGTAGGGAACAAATAAGGGTACTTATTCTTCATCTCCTTCTCGGCTTCCTAGGTCATCTCTTCTCTATTGTTGTTTCGCCATAATACTTTGACGGAAGCCACGTCCTTAGTTCGCAACCTCCTAATCTGCCGATCAAGTATGGCTATAGGCTGCTCCTCATAGGATAACCCCTCTGTCACCTGTACACCATCTACGGGAAATACTCTGGAAGGATCACCTATAAATTTTCAAAGCATTGACACGTGAAAGACTGGATGCACTGCTTCCAAATCAGACGGTAGGTCCAACTCGTAGGCAACCCGGCCTACCCTACGAATGATCTGATAAGTCCCAATGTACCTCGGGCTTAGCTTCCCTTTCTTGCCGAATCTCATGACACCCTTCATGGGTGAAACCTTCAAGAACACCCAATCACCAACCTGAAATTCTAAGTGTCAACGTCGATTATCTGCATATGATGTCTGTCGGCTCTGGGCTGCCGGCAACCTTTCCTGAATAAGCTTCACCTTATCAATGGCCTGCTGACCCATGTCTGGGCCTATAAATTTAGTCTCACCAACATCAAACCAGCCAATAGGTGACCTGCACTTCCTCCCATACAAGGCCTCATACGGTGCCACCTGAATACTCGAATGGTAGTTGTTATTATAGGCAAACTCAATAAGTGGCAAATGATCATCCCAGCTACCCCTGAAATCAATAATACAGGCCCGTAACATATCTTGTAGTGTCTGAATGGTACACTCGGCCTGTCCGTCAGTCTGAGGATGGAATGATATGCTAAGACTCACTTGTGTCCCCAATCCCTCCTGGAAGGATCTCCAGAAGTTAGCTGTAAACGGGGCTCCTCTATCGGAGATGATAGCTGTGGGAACCCCGTGAAGTCTCACTATCTCCTTGAGGTATAACTTAGCATAGTCTTCAGCTGAATAAATAGTCCTAACTTGAAGAAAATGGGCTGATTTTGTCAACCTATCAACGATAACCCAAATAGAGTCATATCTTTGCGGAGTGCAAGGTAAACTTGTGAGAAAGTCCATATTAATTACCTCCCATTTCCAGGTTGGAATCTCCATCTCCTGTAATAATCCACCGGGCTTCTGATGCTCGACCTTAACCTGTTGACAATTCGGGCACTGAGCAACAAACTCCGCTATATCCTTTTTCATGCCATCCCACCAATACAAATATCTGAGGTCATGATACATCTTCGTTGACCCTGGATGAATAGAATAACGGTCATAGTGTGCCTCCCCCAAAACCTGTCACCGTAACCCTGCAACCTCAGGTACACATAATCTGCCTCTGTATTGTAGCACTCCGTCAGGTGCAACTCTGAATGGAGTCTCCTCCTTTTGAAGAGTTGCATCTCTATAATGTATAAGAACAGGGTCCTCGTACTGGCGTCTCTTTACCTCTTCAATGATAGAGGATTTGGCAACCCCTCGAATAGAAACTCCGCCATCATCAGAATCAGCCAAACAGACTCCAAGATTAGCTAACTGGCAAATCTCATGAATTATCTCCTTCCGTTCTGGTTGTACACCTGCCAAACTACCCATAGATTTACAACTGAGTGCATCTGCTATAACATTTGCTTTCCCTGGGTGGTATAGAATGTCAACATCATAGTCCTTCAGCAACTCTAGCCAATGCCTCTTCCGCAAATTCAGCTCCTTCTGCTTAAAGATGTATTGGAGGCTCTTATGATCTGTATAAATATCAATATGCACGCCATATAAATAATGTTTCCATATCTTCAAGGCATGAATCACCGCTGCTAACTCCAGATCATGAGTGGGATAATTTCTTTCGTGCTTTTTGAGCTGTCGGGAGGCATAGACTATAACTCTGCCATGCTGCATCAACACACAACCTAGCCCAACGCCTGAGGCATCACAATAAATAACATAGCCATCTGGCCCCTCAGGAAGTGTTAGAATTGGAGCAGTAGTCAACTTATCCTTCAATAATTAGAAGCTTCGCTCACAAGCATCGGTCCACTGAAACTTGGCTGCCTTCTGTGTTATCCTTGTTAAAGGCACTGAAATCGAGGCAAATTTCTCTACGAACCTCCTGTAATACCCTGCTAGCCCCAGAAAACTGTGTACTTCAGTAGGCATCGTAGGTCTAGGCCAAGTCTTCACCGCCTCAATCTTCTGTGTATCTACCCGAATGCCATCAGCTCCAATAATATGCCCCAAGAATGCTACTGAAGTCAACCAGAATTCACATTTAGAGAACTTAGCATACAACTTCTGGTGCTGGTGCACCCTAAGTACCATCCTCAAATGATCTGCATGCTCCCCTTCCGATCGTGAGTAGACCAGAATATCATCGATAAACACAATCACAAACATATCTAAGAACGGCTTGAATATTCGGTTCATCAAATCCATAAATACTACTGGAGCATTGGTCAGCCCAAAAGACATCACTCTAAACTCATAATGCCCGTATCGGTCCGGAATGCAGTCTTTGGAATATCTGCCTCCTTTGCCCGCACCTGGTGATAGCCTGACCGCAAGTCTATCTTCGAGAAACACTTAGCACCCTGCAACTGGTCAAATAGATCATCAATTCTGGGGAGGGGATATCTATTCTTTATCCTCACTTTATTCAGCTGCTTATAGTCGATACACATCTGCAGTGACCCATCTTTATTTCTCATAAATAGTACCGATTCTCCCGAAGGCGATGTACTGGGCCTGATGAAGCCTCTTTCTAACAAATCCCTCAGCTGCTCCTTTAATTGTTTCAATTCTGCAAGTGTCATTCTGCAAGGAGGAATAGATATGGGCTGAGTATCTGGCAACACATCTATAGTGAACTCTATCTCCCGCTCAGGAGGAAGACCTGGAAGTTCATCTGGGAATACATCTGGAAACTCGCTAACTATCAGCACTGACTGAAGAGTCGGCGCCTCTGCCTTCAGGTCATGCAGCCGAACCAGATGATAAATATAACTCTTTCTGACCATCTTCTTTTCCTTCAGGTATGAAATAAACTTACCCCTCGGCAATGCTGTATTTCCCATCCACTCTATCATTGGCTCTCCTGGGAACTGAAATCGGACTATCTTGCCTCTACAATCAACGTTAGCATAACAAGAAGCTAACCAATCCATACCCATAAAACATCAAACTCATTCATATCTAGCTCTATCAGATCTGCCCTGGTGCAATGACTATATATAATAACCGAACAATCTCTATATACTTGCCTTGCTATAACAGAATCTCCTATCGGTGTAGCTACCTCAAATGGTTATATCAATTCAGGTTTTATCCCAATTCTACTAGCAACAAGGGGAGAAATATACCATAATGTGGAGCCTAGGTCTATCAATGCATACACATCTCCAGAGAAAATCGATAGTATACCTGTAACCACATTTGGTGACGCCTCCTGATCCTGTCTACTAGCCAAAGCATATATGCGGTTCCAAGGACCGCTAGAGCTAGAAGCTCCGCCACGACCTCTACCACGTCCTGCTGGTACCTGAACACCCTGCCCCATAGGGCGCACAGCTACAGAAGAAGATGAACCAGCAATCGAGCCAGTGGGCTGAACCCTACCACCTGAACCGCCCCCATACAGACACTCTCTTATAATATGGCCTTGACGGCCGCAAGAAAAGCAAGCACCTGTAACGAGATGGCATTCCCCAGAATGGGGCCTACCACACCGAGAGCACCGAGGCAAAGGTGGCCTCGACTGGCTGAAACCTCTGTTCATCTGCGAACTCGAAGCCTTGGAGCTCTGACCGGCTCCTGAATACCCTGTGCTGTCAAACCTTCTACCTACAAACTGTGGAGGTGCACTCTGTGCTGGCTGGGACAGATATCTAATATGCTGCTGAGGCTGCCCGCCTCGAAACTCGCCAGGATAGCCAGCCGATCTGGCCCTCTTATGCTGGCCTCTATCATAATCTCTATCTGGCTGGCGTCCTCTGTGTCGATCCTCTACCCCCTGTGCGTATGCCTGTACCCGAGCAATATCCATACCTGGCTGAAGAGCCACTGCCATACAACCATCAGCCAAATAACGATCTAACCCCATCACATACCGATGCACTCTATCCTCCATATCAGCTACAATAGTGGGTGCATATCTAGCCAACGAGTCAAACTCCAGGCTATACTCTCGAACACTCCTGCCCCTTTGCCTTAACTGTAGGAATCTATCAACTCTAGCTTGCCGCATCTCTGGAGGCAGAATGTGGCCAAGGAAGGCCTCCACAAACTCATCCCATATTGCTGGAGGAGCATCCTCGCCCCTAGACAACTCCCACCACTCATACTAATTGACAGCCACATCCCGCAATCGATACGAAGCTAACTCAACAGACTCAGTCTCAGAAGCCATAATTATCCGCAACGTACGCTGCATCTGCCGAACGAACTCCTGCGGGTCATCCTCGGGCTTCGACCCGAAAAACTCTCGAGGATTACAGCTTAGGAAGTCACGGGCTCTCAAACTGTCATATCTATCCGTCTGGTCAACCCCTAGTCCATGCCTGTGAGCCTGCCCTGCCACTAATCTGGTGAGCAACTGAACTGCATCTCGCATGACTATCCTCCGCCCCTGGCTGAGGAGCTGGAGGCTCAGGTGCTGGAACCTCGGGAGCTGGCGGTGGAGCCGCCCCCTGACCTGGAGCTGTTGCTGTACTAGGTTCCTCTGGAAGTGGCGGTGTAGCAGAACTCACGGACTGGAACACAATCTAAGGCATAAACTGGGCACGAGCCCTAGTAACTCTCCGAGTCTAGCTAGTATCCCCTGCTACCGATTTGCCCTTCTGGGCAGCTGTCGCTTTCTTTGGAGGCATAGCTGTAAACATAATAGTCTGTTAGGAAGGGATTATCCTGATAATATTGCTCTATCGCACGATCTAGGATAAGAAGAAAATATGTCATCATAAATGTCCTGTAGCTTCCTGTCTATAGATGTGGTGCACAACACACCAATAAACAAGACTTTACTAGACACGGTCTGTAGACACTCCGAGGATGAACTGCTCTGATACCACTTTTGTCACGACCCAGCCCCGTGGGCCATGACTAGTGCCCGAGCTGGACACCCATATGTACCTGCCAAACATAATCGGACTGGTACCATAATTCCTCAATCAATCACATCGTAATAACATACGCAAGCCGACGAGGCTGCCACTGTATATATCATTATACCACGCAAGCCGACAAGGCTGCCACTACGAAACGATAGTATATGCAAGCCGGCAAGGCTGCTACAACGACAGAACATCCACAATAAAACTATATAGACACAGCTGATAAAATCTGTATACAACCCACATACATGTCTACAGACCTCTAAGAGTATCAACGGTGAAATATGACCGGACAGGGCCCCGTCGTACCCCTAGACAAACATATATATAAACATCAGAAGGTCTGTTCCAAAATCTGGGCTCCGGAACAACGGAGCTCTCCAAGACAGCTGAATGGAAATCCTAAGCTGGGGGATCACCGAATCGAGCGTCTATACCTGCGGGCATGAAACGCAGCCCCCCCCCCCCCCCCCCCCCGAAGAAAGGGGGACAGTACGAGATATGTACTGAGTATGTAAAGCATGAAATATAGTAAAGTGGATCATAACTGAAATAGGGAGTGCAGGAGACAAATATAACATCCAGAATACCAAAACACGTGCCTTCTAAAACATAAATCATGCATGTCAATATCATATATCATACCCGGCCCATTATGGGACTCGGTGAATAAAGTCATCACATGCCCTCCTGGCCACCATAACATATCATCATATCATCATATATATATACACAATACCCGGCCCTCTAGTGAGGGACTCGGTGAACAATGCAGTGAAACTATGCACGATAACATACCCGGCCCGGGACTCGGTGAAAGACATATTGAGCCATGCACGAGCAGAGTAGTGAGCAACCATATGCAACTTAAAACATTATTAAGGCTCAAACAGAATAAGAAGAAGGGATTTACACCTGAGTATCAATAGCGACAATCATATCAAATATCCCTCGAACGTCATCATAAACAATATCAAAAGAGCCTTAGGAACCATAGACATATGTCAATATAGAATGAAATAGCTTATAGAAGTCAAGGACGTCAGTTATCGTAGAGTTTCTAGGAATAGGAACTTATATATATATATATATATATATATATATATACTATTATCCAACGTATAGGAAACTGAAGAGGGACGCTCAATCACTTAAGAGTTCTAACATCAAGAAGTGAATACGAATCATGAATCACACTCAAGACTTATGAATAGGATTACCCCAAAGCTCATATCATTCATCACTTAAATCTAAGACATGCCAAAAGTAAGAAGGGACATCTTTACATACCTGCTAGCGACTATTCGCAAACCCGTTCGCCTTGTCGCTCTTTTAGCCTATTTAATATAAGAGTGACGCTATCGTTATTAACTATTCTTTCTAGTCCATAAATCCGTAGCGCATCGCTTGTAGAATTTATTCTTTGGCTTATACTTTCTCGTTAAGGGTTTCTCATTATTTAAGTACTTAACGAAAATCGGGCAGCATTTCCCCTATATATCCGCCTAACCCGAATTTTCCAATTATTCTCCTGTTAACACAGAAATACCAACAACAGAGATATACATATAAAATTCTCACCATTCAACCCATAACAATTCTAACAACCCAACAACTTTTCTAAATCCTTTTCAACCCACGATTTCCTATAACATCAATTTTATGCATTTTCTTACTTCCAATTTGGTCCAATCCAATTTTAATAATTCCATTACCACATTATTAACACAATTACACCATAAAATAAGGAAATCTTACCAAATTTTTCTCGGTGGAATTTCTACGCTCAATTGCTCCAATTTTTCAATTTCTTCTTCTCCAACTAAAAATCCAATGTTGCTATCACCTCCTTGAACTTGTATTGCTCTTGAAACTTGATTAAAACATCCAAGGACCAAATTGTTTTCCTCATTACCATGGCTGGCCAAGAGCAGCGATGGATGATTTCTTTTTTTTTCTTTGATTTTTTTTTTTTTGAAAAAGAATGAAAAGTAAAGAAATTTGTTCATCAACTTTCTATATATATGGTTGCCTCTAGGGGGACACGTGCCCCCTCCCTTGTGAGTCACTAATCCACTCCTTGGATTTTATTATATATATATATATATATATAGATATATTTTAATATTATTTCGGATGGGGCCCACTTTAGTAATAAAGCTTTAATTAATTTAATTAATAACTAATTCTTACTTAATAATCTAATCACAATTAATTAATCCCTAATCTCCAATAATATTTTTACACAAAATAGAATTTGTAAACAATTTAGGTTCTAATTAAAATTGAAAATTAAGGGTTCCTATTTCGTATCCGAAAATGATCCCGTCTTTAATTTGAGTCGATTCTCTTGCGAATAACTCGACGTATAAAAATACGGGATATTACAGATATAACCTGCTTAACCTTTCAGACTAGATGCATTTCATAGATATATCATATATAATCGTATTACGTATATCATCATAGCACATACATTCTCATATCATATATACCATCATCGTTAACCCGCGCCCGGGTAACCATCATTTGCGGCGCCCACTAGTGGTGTCATGATCGGCCCTCTAGGCTCGGTGTAAATAAAGAAACCCGCCTTAGGGGTGACATGCCCAGCCATCTAGGCACGGTGAAATCGTATGCAGCTCGCCTTCGCGGTGACATGCCCGGCCAATTAAGCACGGTGGGATCGTATCATGTAGTCAACATAAACTTATCATTATCACACACCTCATAGGCATATCATAACCTTATCATAAACTTAGCATCATCTCACATTCATCATTTAACATACATTAAAACTTGAAGGTAACCATGGCTATGTCGGGGTGACATGAGGTCTTGAACCCCCGACTACGTTATGGAGTGATCATAATCGTCATATCTCACCTTGAAGGGACTAACATTTTAAGGTGAGTGCACACAAGGAAAAGCATCAATGGAACTATACATAGGATCATTAACCTCATGGAAATCATACCTCACTTTAAGATTCTTTGTACTTAAACTCATCATCATCATTATCATGCTCGTATCATATCTCTTTTCTTTAGCTTATACATATATAGATCGTTACAGTCATAGACTCATAGTTTCCTTTATTTAGGAAGATCATGGGAAAATAGGAGGATTCATGCCATAGGAGTCATGCCATAGAAGGAAAGGATTAGCCTTACATACCACTTTCTCTTAGCTATTCTATCGTTTGATCGTTCTCCTTCGATGCTCGCATTTCTACCTTCAAAAGAGTTCGTATTAACATTACCTAATCGATTACATGAACATGCCTAACTAAAGCTACACAAAATTGGACAGAATTTCCTTTGTTTATACAACTTTCCTCATATTACATATCAACTTCCAAACATCCATAACAACATTGACAATATTATAAGTGATAATCATCATTCCTCTACATTATCCACATTTCACAATTTCACTTCAATTACTCCATAATCACGGTCATAGTTCACTATTGTGTTTTCTCACATATAATGCTTATCCCATGTTCTAAATTTCATTTATAACATACTTAAAATCACAACATATCAATATTTATGACTCTTTCCAAACTACTGCTCAAAATCTCATTATACTCTTCTTTGTGACCCATTTTCTATCTCCTTTCATAATCTAAGTCTTTCAACCTTTCATTACCTTAAACAACATAAAAAGATCATAAAACTTACTTTAGGTAGTGTAGGAATAAGACTTGATCGGAAATACTCCTCTTACACCAAAACCCTAGTTCACTTCCATTGGAATTTCTTGGCTTGGATGAACTTTAATGAGTTTCATAAACTTGATTTTGTTGGTTTGATGAAGTTTATCACAAACCTCCCTTGAGTTCTTGTGGATGAAGAGTATAGAGCTCTCTAGAATGTTCTTGAATTGTGGAGAGGAGAAATGAAATGAATTAAATGGGATGGGGTCCTTATATCAATTTTAGAAGTTGTCCCGACCAGCTTCTGGCCGTATGTATGGCCGTAGATCTTGTCCAGTGAAGGACCTATTCTAGTCACAACATACGGCCTATCATACGGCCAGTATGTTGGGCCGTATAATGCCCAGTGTTTCCGAACTCTTTCTCGTCGACTCGTTTGATCCCCAATCCTTATGGAACCTTCTTAACACTTGTTTAACACTTCATTAACAATCTAATGGACATTATAACCATTCTTCAAGGCATCACTAAGCCATCATTAACTCATTACTCGTAAATTGTCTTCCGATACATAGCATATAGCTTGTCTTTCTTGGCAACTTCCGTCTCCTACCTCGAATGCCTTTGAAATATCATTTAAAATCATCAAATGTTATTTCTTACTTACCAAGACATCGTATACTTCATGCTCTATTCACTGTATGTTAACGGGAATTTTTTCGACGTGTAACATTCTTCCCCTCTTTTGGAACATTCGTCCTCTAATGTTAAGCACTCGGGAATTATACGAAAATTTTGCCAGAGTTTCCCCTGTAATATGGCACTACCATCCTGTCATAACAGCCCATAATAATAATGCCTCACAGGGCCACAATATAATAACAACATAGCTTGGCCACACACGACCCATATGCATAAAAAAAACATACGTACCTCATAATCTTGACGTTTCATCTTGGGTCTCTTCTGGCGGCTGAAATAGGTGCGGGTACTTGGATTTCATATTCTCTTCTGCTTCCCACGACATTTCTTCTCGGTTATTATTTCTCCATAAGACTTTGACTGAAGCCACTTCTTTATTTCTAAGTCTCCGTACTTGCCTATCTAGTATGGCAACAGGTACTTCTTCGTAAGCCAACCTTTCTGTCACTTGAACATCATCTATCGGGACAATCCTCATAGGATCTCCAATACACTTACGGAGCATTAAGACATGAAAAACTGGATGGACTGATTCACGTTCTGAGGGTAAGCCCATTTCATAAGCTACTTGACCTACCTTGTGGACAATTTTGTAAGGTCCAATATATCGAGGACTCAGCTTCCCTTTCTTACTAAATCTCATCACCCCTTTCATTGGCGAAACCTTCAAGAATACCCAATCATCAACTTGAAATTCTATGTCTCGCCGACAGTTGTCCGCATAAGATTTTTGGTGACTTTGGGCTGTCAACAATCGATCTCGGATCACCTTAACTTTCTCTACTGCTTGTTGAATCAACTCAGGACCTAATAGTTGTACTTCCCCTACTTCATACCATCCAATTGGGGATCTACACTTCCTTCCATATAAAGCTTCATACGGAGCCATTTGAATGCTGGAATGATAGCTATTGTTATATGCAAACTCAATAAGGGGTAAGTGGTCATCCCAACTACCCGAAATCTAGAACACATGCTCGTAGCATATCTTCCAAGGTCTGAATAGTACGTTCGGCTTGCCCACTAGTTTGCAGATGAAACGCCGTTCTAAGCTGTACTTGAGTACCTAAACCTTCTTGGAAAGATCTTCAAAACATAGCTGTAAATTGTGCCCCTCTGTCTGTAATAATGGATATTGGAACACCATAAAGCCTCACAATCTCCTTAAAGTACAACCATGCATAATCTTCTGCTAAGTATGTAGTTCTGACTGGAAGAAAATGAGCTTCTTTCGTCAATCTATCCACAATCACCTATATAGAATCATACTTGCTTCGGGAATGGGTAACCCCACAATAAAATCCATGTTGATCATTTCCCATTTCTAAGTAGGGATTTTCATTGCTTGCAATAATCCTCCTGGCTTTTGATGTTCGATTTTCACTTACTAGCAATTTGGACATTGAGCTACAAATTCTGCTATGTCTTTCTTCATTCCATCCCACTAATAAATTAACTTGAGGTCATGATACATCTTTGTCGCTCCTGGATGAATAGAATACCGAGAATAATGAGCTTCTTCTAGAATTCGGCGATGTAATTTTGCAACATTCGAAACACATGGCCTGCTTCGGTATCTAAGAATTCCATCCATAGAAGTTTCAAATGGAGACTTCTCTTTTTCATGAAATGCGTCTCTATAATGGCCCAATTGAGGATCTTCATATTGACGCTCTTTCACTTCAATATTCAGGGACGAAATTGTGGGATTATTAGTACCAATTCCTGCAATACCTGAATCAATTAGACGTACTCCAAGATTAGCTAGTTGGTGGAGCTCATGAATTAGTTCTTTCTTCTTCAGAGGAACTTCACATAGGCTGCCCATCAATCGGCGGCTAAGCGCATCAGCTACTACATTTGCCTTCCCGGGGTGGTATAAAATACTGACATCATAATCCATCAATAATTCTAACAACCGCCTCTGCCGCAGATTCAACTCCTTCTGTTTGAAAATGTATTGAAGACTTTTATGATCTGTATAGATATCAACATGCACACTATACAAGTAATGTCTCCACATCTTTAATGCATGAATAACCACAGCCAATTCGAGATCATGAGTCGGGTAGTTCTTTTTATGTTTTCGCAGCTGCCTCGAAGCATAAGCAATGACTTTACTGTGCTGCATCAATACGCATCCTAACCCAACGCCAGAAGCATCACAATACACAACATAACCACCTGGCCCTTCTAGGAGTGTTAAGACTGGAGTTGCGGTTTCTTTCAATTCCTGAAAGCTATGTTCACAAGCATCATTCCATTGAAATTTAGCTGACTTCTGGGTTAGCTTCGTCAATGGGCCTGAAATAAATAAAAATCCCTCTACGAACCTTCTATAGTAACCTGCCAATCCCAAAAAACTTCAGACTTCTGTAGGCGTCGTAGGCCTTGGCCAAGTCTTCACAGCTTCTATTTTCTGAGTATCAACTCTAATGTTATCATCTGAAATAACATGACCCAAAAATGTCACAGAATTTAGCCAAAACTCGCACTTTAATAATTTTGCATACAATTCTCGAGTTCGAAGAATTCCAAGGACAATACGTAAATGGTCTACATGTTCTGATTCTGTGCGAGAGAATACCAGAATATCGTCAATGAATACGATTATGAATAGATACAAGAGAGACCTGAATACATTATTCATCAAATTCATGAACACTGCCGGAGCATTAGTTAACCCAAATGACATCACCCGGAATTCATAATGGTCGTATCTCGTTCTGAAAGCTATTTTGGGAATATCTTCTTCTTTGACTCTCACTTGGTGATAACGTGACCTTAGGTGTTTTTTGGAAAACCACTTGGCACCTTTAGTTGATCAAACAAATCATCAATCATTGGGAGAGGATATTTGTTCTTTATCGTCACCTTATTAAACTGCCTATAATCGATACACATCCGTAAGGAACCATCTTTCTTTCTCACGAATAGGACTGGTGCTCCCCACGGTGATGAACTAGGTATAATAAACCCCTTATCAAGCAAATCTTTCAGTTGTACCTTTAGTTCTTTCAATTCTGCAGGAGCCATTCGGTAAGAAGGAATAGAAATAGGCTTAGTATCCGGCAACACATCAATGGCAAAATCAATCTCTCTTTCCGGTGGAAGACCTGGAAGTTCATCTGGAAATACATTTGGAAATTCATTCACTACCGGAACGGATTGGAAAGTTGGCTATCTTGCTTCAGTATCATGAACTCGGACTAAGTGATAAATATAGCCCTTAGCTATCATCTTTCTTGTCTTAAGGTAGGAAATAAACCTACCTATTGGAGATGTTGTATTTCCTTTCCATTCAAGCATGGGCTCACCCGGAAATCGAAATCTAGCTACTTTGATTCATCAATCGACATTAGCATAGCATGAGGCCAACCAATCCATGCCCATAATTACATCGGAATCTAGCATTTCCAGCTCAACTAAATCAGCTTTAGTCTGGCTGTCACATATTACAATTACATAATTTTTGTACACTTGTCTAGCTATCACGGGATCACCAATCGGAGTAGATACCTCGAAAGGATTAATTGGCTCGGGTTTCACCCCAATACGACTAATAACATACGGAGTAACATAAGATAGTGTGGAGCCCGGATCTATCAATGCATATACATCATGAGAAAACACGGATAGTACACCTGTAACTACATCCGGGGAGGACTCAAGATCCTGTCGTTCGGTTAAAGCATAGATACGGGGCTGAGTGGCACCTGAAGTAGATGCTCCCCTTCTGCCTCTACCTCAAACTATTGGGATCTAGGGAGTCTGCCTTACCGGGTGCACTGAAGAAGAACCAGCCGCTGATCCTGTGGGCTGAGCCCCAACACTACCACTCATCGACGGTCAATCTCGCATCATGTGCCCAACCTAGCCATATGCATAGCAAGCATCTGAACCTCGGCGACACTGTCCGGAATGTAACTTACTGCACTGACTATATCGCAGTACTGGTGGTCTCCTCTGACTATAATTACCCCCAAACTGAGAACCTCAAGCTCTCGAACTCTGACCCTGTCCTAAAGGAATGGAGCGATCAAATCTCCTACCTACAAATCGTGGAGGTGCACTAGTCGCCGACTAGCCTGAGTGTGTAGGATATGTCTTCCTCGATCCCCCTCTAAAATCGCTACCTGCACCTATAGATCTGGCCCTCTTGCTTTGCCCTTTATCAATATCACGCTCACCCTTTTGTGGATGCTGTTGCCCTTCTAAGTTCTGGGCATGGGCCTGAATGCGGGAAATATCCATCCCATCTTGCAATGAAGCTATCAAGTAATCCTTGAACAAATGTGGCCCTAAGACACTTACAAATCTGTGCACTCTATCCCCCATGCCGGCCAGCATAGTCGGAGCACATCTAGATAGTGAATTAAACTGAAGACTGTACTCCCGGGCACTCATATTTCCTTGCTTGAAATTTAGGAACCTATCCGCTCTAGCTCGGCGGACCTTGGGTGGCAAATAGTGGCGGATGAAAGCATCTACAAATTTTTGCCAAATGGGAGGAGGCGCATTCTCTTTTCTTGATGATATCCAATTATTATACCACAAGACCGCCACATCCCGGAGTCTATAAGATGATAACTCCACAGACTCAGTTTCACAAGCATGAATAATCTTCAATGTTCTCAACATTTCATCGATAAAACTTGACGGGTCTTCATCCGGCTTTGACCCGAAAAACTCCGGAGGATTCAAACTCATGAAATCAAGGGCTCTAGTACAAACGGCCCTGTCAGTTGAACCCAAACCCTGCCGCTACGTCTGGGCGGCAACTAACTGCGTCAATAGATTAATAGCCTCAGTCACTTGTTGACCTGAAGTAGCAGGTGGAGGAACTGGAGGCATAGTAGCTGGGGCTGAAGCCCCTTCTTGTTCTTCTATAATAGGAGGAGGAGATGAAGTATTAGATGGAGCCTCATTATGTGATTCACCCTCTTTTACATTCATAGGCAGCTCCCTTTCTACCCGCCTTTTCATCGTAATCTTGCCCTTCTGGACGGCTGTAGCTTTTCCCTTTGGCGGCATCTCTAAAATCATAACACACTATTAGGGAGGAGAAAATCTTATACACGGCTCTATCGCACGATCTCATAAGAAGAAGAATAGTCATTTTTCCTAAATGCCCTGTAGCCTCCTGTTTATTAGTATGGCGCGCAACACACCATAAACAAGACTTTACTAGACACAGCTCGCAGACACTTCCTAGGATTGAACTGCTCTGATACCACTTTTGTCACGACCCGCCTAGGGGCCATGACGGGTACCCGGGGCTAACCACCGAGCACTATTCATTCTATTCCTCATCATACTCATTCTACCTTTCTTTATTACTCTTATGCTCATAATCATAGGAAATCCATTTTTCATTGGAAACATAGTTGCCTTTATATACATAAGCCCTTTGGCTATCAAATTAATACATATATATAAATATATATATATATATATATATATATATATATATATATATATATATATATATATATATATATATATATATATATATATATATATATATATATATATATATATATGTATGCGTGGGAAAATCGTCAGACCATCTGACCCACACATGCGTATCTACTAGCCTCTACTAGAGTACTAGACATATGGACGGGACAGGACCCCGTTGTGCCCAAAACATATATGTACATAAAAGAATAAATCAATGGCACCTCCGGAACAACGGAGTGCTCTCAAAGTCTGCTAGTAGCTCGTACAAGTCTGGATCACCTCCCTGTCTACCTGTGGGCATGAACACAACGTCCAAAGAAAAGGACGTCAGTACAAACATTGTACTGAGTATGTAAGGCATGAAAGAAATGAATATAATAGAGAAATCATAAGATGACGATATAACCTGCTTAACCTTTCAGAATAGATGCATTTCATACATATATCATATATAATCGTATTACATGTATCATCATAGCACATACATTCCCATATCATATATACCATCATCGTTAACCGGCGTTCGGGTAACCATCTTTTGCCGCCCACTAGTGGTGTCATGCCCAGCCCTCTAGGCTCGGTGTAAACATAGCAGCCCGCCTTAGCAGTGACATGCCCAGCCATCTAGGCACGGTGGAATCGTATGCAGCCCGCTTTCGCGGTGACATGCCCGGCCAATTAGGCACGGTGGGATCGTATCGTCATGTAGTCAACATAAACTTATCGTTATCACACATCTCATAGGCATAGCATAACCTTATCATAAACTTAGCATCATCATACATTCATCATTAAACATACATTAAAACTTGAAGGTAACCATGGCTATTTCAGGGTAACATGAGGTCGTGAACCCCCGACTACGTTATGGAGTGATCATAATCGTCATATCTCACCTTGAAGGGACTCACATTTTAAGGTAAGTGCACACAAGGAAAAACATCAATGGAACTATACTTAGGATCATTAACCTCGTGGACATCGTACCTCACTTTAAGATTCTTTGTACATAAACTCATCATCATCATTATCATGCTCGTATCGTATCTCTTTTCTTTAGCTTATACATATATAGATCGTTACAGTCATGGACTCATAGTTTCCTTTATTTAGGAAGATCATGGGAAAATAGGAGGATTCATACCATAGGAGTCATGCCATAGAAGGAAAGGATTAGCCTTACATACCTCTTTCACTTAGCTATTCTATCATTTGATCGTTCTCCTTCGATGCTCGCATTTCTACCTTAAAAATAGTTCGTATTAACATTATCTAATCGATTACATGAACATGCCTAACTAAAGCTATAGAAAACTGGGCAGCATTTCCTTTGTTTATACAACTTTCCTCATACTACATATCAACTTCCAAACATCCATAACAACATTCACAATATTATAAGCGACAATCATCATTCATCTACATTATCCACATTTCACAATTTCACTTCAATTCCTCCATAATCACGGTCATAGTTCACTATTGTGTTTTCTCACATATAATGCTTATCCAATGTTCTAAATGTCATTTTTAACATACTTACAATCACAACATATCAATATTCATGACTCATTCCAAACTACTACTCAAAATCTCATTATTCTTATCTTTGTGACCCATTTTCTATCTCCTTTCATAATCTAAGTCTTTCAACCTTTCATTACCTTAAACAACATGGAAAGATCATAAAACGTACTTTAGGTAGTGTAGGAATAAGCCTTGATCGGAAATACTCCTCTTACACCAAAATCCTAGTTTACTTCCATTGGAATTTCTTGGCTTGGGTGAACTTTAATGAGTTTCATACACTTGATTTTGTTAGTTTGATGAAGTTGATCACAAACCTCCCTTGAGTTCTTGTGGATGAAGAGTAGAGAGCTCTTTAGAATGTTCTTGAATTGTGAAGAGGAGAAATGAAATGAATTAAATGGGATGCGGTCCTTATATTAATTTTAGAAGCTGTCCCGACCAGATTCTGGCCGTATAAATTATATTGGCCGTATGTATGGCCGTAGATCTGGTCCAGTGAAGGACCTATTCTGGTCACAACATGTGGCCTATCATACAACCAGTATGTTGGGCCGTATAATGCCCAGTCTTTCCAAACTCTTTCTCGTCGACTCATTTGATCTCCAATCCTCATGGAACCTTCCTAGCACTTGTTTAATACTTTATTAACAATCTAAGGGACATTATAACTCTTCTCCAAGGCATCATTAAGCCATCATTAACTCATTCCTCATAAATCGTCTTCCGATACATAGCATATACCTTGCCTTTCTTCGCAACTTTCGTCTCCTACCTCGAATGTCTTTGAAATCTCATTTAAAATCATCAAATGTTATTTCGTACTTACCAAGACATCGTATACATCGTGCCCTTCGTTAGTCTATTCAATGTATAGTAACGGGAAATTTTTCGAGGTGTAACATATAGACCAGGATGGTGGAGCTTCTCATCTTTTAAGGGGATTTTGGCAAGGAAACCAGTATAAGTAATATGAGGACATTGGTAAGAATTCATGTGTAGTAGTAGTAGTCAAGGATCTCCTTTCAAGTTATAGACTACTTCGATGGTAATTGAGAGTTGCACCGGCGGGGATTAACTTCGTTGCATAACCTAGGTTGGTTTGTATTTTGTAGTTGAAGGACTTCTTAAGGGGTGGTTTATGTGGTGCGTTGGAATTAGAGGGGATTTCAATTTTAATATTCGACTGGGGCAAGTGAACCTTTCTGTTACACCCCGTAGCTTCATACGTGGAAATTTTAAAGTGGTGGACGTTCCAAGTATGGACACTGGAGTTCCTTTCAAGGGTATATAATATTATACGAACTAATCCTATGGTCGTGATGGTTTACGTTCATATAATAAGCTATGGGAAACGCTGAGACTAAGCAAATCGAAAAAAATAAATTCGTCGTGTCTAGTTTCCAACGCAAAAAGGCGCTCATCAATAGGACATCGGAGTAGAGAATTATGGATGTTACAATTTCAGCTGACAGAGCAGAAACACGTGTTACAGTACTGCTACAGTAAACGCTACAGTACCCGACCCGACTTTGGCCCTTATAAAAAGGGTAAGAACCCCTTTTTTCACCAGATTAAGCCCAGACATTTTCAGATTTTTGGAGAGAGAGAGAGGGAAACAAAAAGTAAGCAATTTTCAGGTGATGGAGTATTAATCGAAGCTCGGGTGAACGCATAGATGTAATTCTAGTATGGTTTTGCGGTGAATTCAAGGTGGATATAAAATATATCGTTGTTTTAAAAAAAATAAGGTATGAATCTCTCCTTATTAATGTTAATTTTGGTTTATTTACGGAGATAAAGTCGTTAAATAATTGTATAGCGAGTTGGTTGGCAAAAATTTCACCATAGTTTCCCCTATAATATGGCACTACCACCTTGTCACAACAACCCATAATAAAATCGCCTCATAAGGCCACAACACAATATCAATATAAGTTGGCCACACAAGGCCCATATGCATAAAATAAAATATACATACCTCATAATCTTGATGTTCCATCTTGGATCTCTTCTGTGGGTTGGAATAAGTGAGGGTATTTGGATTTAATACTATCTTCTGCTTCCCAAGTCATTTCCTCTCGGTTGTCATTCCGCCATAAGACTTTAACTGAGACCACTTCCTTATTTCGAAGTCTCCGTACTTTCCTGTCTAATATGGCAATAGGCAATTCTTTATAGACTAGCTTTTCAATCACTTGAACATCATCTATTGGGACAATTCTCGTAGGATCTCCAACACACTTGCGGAGCATTGAGACGTGGAAAACTGGATGGACCAATTCAAGTTCTGGAGGCAAGTCCAATTCATAAGCTACTTGACCCACCTCGCGGATAATCTTATAAGGTCCAATGTATCGAGGACTTAACTTTCCTTTCTTACCAAATATCATCACACCTTTTGTTATACCCCATATATTTATACGTCGAATTATTCGCAAGCAAATCGACTAAAGTTAAAGGCGAAATTATTTTCGGACATGAAATAGGAACCTTTAATTTTCAATTTTAATTAGTGCACGAATTGCTTATAAATTTTATTTAGTGTAGAAATATTATTGGAGATTAGGGATTAACTAACCATGATTAGATTATTAAGCGGGGATTAATAATTAATTAAGCTAATTACACCTTGAGTGGGCCCCACCCGATTCTTTAAAAAATATATAAAATAAAACAAAATAAATAAAATATAAGCAAATGGATGAGTCATATTGTTGGGCACGTGTAGGGGTACTAAACTCCCTATAAATGATATGTGATGACTAAGAATAGTCATGTACACATTTCATTTTCAATTAAGTAACTTAAAAGAAAGGCAAGTTTACTTAGAGAAAAAAAGGGGGGGGGGGGGGGGGGGGGGTTCGGCCATGGCAGCCCATTGTTTAAAAAAAAAAGTTTTTGCTTGCTTAGATTAATTCCAAGTGATTTAAAAGTTCATGGAGGTGATAGCAACATTGGATATTGAATTGGGGAAGAAGAAATTGCGAAATTGGAGCAATTAAGAGTAGAAATTTCTCCGAGAAAATTAAGGTAAGATTTTCTTGTTTTATGGTGTAATTATGTTAATAGTAATGTAATGGAATTATTAAAATTGGATTGGACGAAATTGGAATTTTTAAAATGCCTGAAATCGATGTCATAGGAAATTGTGGGTTGAAATGGATTCAAAAGGGTTGTTGGGTTGTTAGAATTGTTATGGGCTGAATTTTGAGGATTTTATATGTATATCTCTATTGTTGGTATTTCTGTGTTAACAGGAGAATAATTGGAAATTCGGGTTAGAAGAATATATAGGGGAAATGCTGCACGATTTTCGTTAAGCCCTTAACTAATGAAAAACCCTTAACGAGAAAGTATAAGTTAAAGAATAAGTTCTATAAAGGGATGGGCTATGGATTTACGAGCTAAAATGTATAGCTACTGACGATAACATTACTTTTATGTTAAATAGGCTAAAAGAGCGACAAAGCGAACGGTTTTGCGATTAGTCGTCAACAGGTATGTAAAGCTGTCCCTTCTTTGTTTTGGCACGTCTTAGATTTAAGTGATGAATCATATGAACTTTGGGGTAATTCTATTCATATGTCTTGAGTATCATTCATGATTCTTATTCACTTCTTGATGCTAGAACTCTTAAGTGATTGAGTTCCCCTCGAGTCCTCTATACGTTGGATAATAGTTGGTGTGTAAGTCATATTTTTAAAGACTCTGTAATGATTAACGTCCCTGACTTCCAATAGCTGTTTTGCATTATCTTGGCACATGACGTATGATTCCTGAGGCTCTATTTGATATAATTCTTATTGACATCCATACTTACCATGACTATTGTCTTGATATTCGAGTGTTAGTTAGTCCACTGATTCTATTGAGTCTCGGATGATGATGTAGTGGCATATGGTTGCTCATTATATTCTACTCGTGCATACTGTTATTGTATCATTCACCGAGTCTCGGGCCGGGTATGTATTCGTGCACAGTTTCACTGCATTGTTCACCGAGTCCCTCACTAGAGGGTCGGGTACGTTATATGATGATATGATGATATGATGATATGATTATGGCACCGAGTCCCATGATGGGCTGGGTACGGTATACGTGTACACGACTTTATTCACCGAGTCCCTCACTAGAGGGCCGGGTACGGTATATGTATATGATGATATTATGGTATGATGATATGATGATATGATTTTATTCACTGAGTCCCATAATGGGCCGGGTATGGTATTTGATAATGATATGCATGATTTTGTTTCATAAGGCACAGGTACAGTGATTTCTTGATTATCATACTTGTCTCCTGGAATCTCTACTTCAGTTATGATCTTCCTTATTGTATTTCATGCTTTATATAGTCAGTACATATTCCGTACTGACCCTCTTTTTTCGGGGGGCTGCGTTTCATGCCCGCAGGTACAGATAGTCAATTTTGTGACCCTTCAGCATAGGACTTCTATTCAGCTATCTTAGAGAGCTCCGTTGTTCCGGAGTTTAGACTTTTAGTATAAATCTTATGGTATATATATGTATATGTTATCCAGGGGTACGACGGGGCCCTGTCCCGTCATATTTCGCTATTCGTACTCTTAGAGGTCAGTAGACATATGTGTGGGTTGTGTATAGGTTCTGTTCAGCTGTGTCTGTGCGATGTGCTATGACATGATGTTCATCTGTAGTGGCAGCCTTGTCGGCTTGCATATGATATTGATATGTAGTGGCAGCCTTGTCGGCTTGCGTATCATTTCATGATTTGATTAGTTGTGACTCATCAGGAGACAGTGTATCTGGATATATAAGTACATGATAACGTTGTGAACCTTGAAGTTATTTTCCAAGTTTCCATATTGTCATTAGGTTCAGTTTGACTATATCCAAGAGGCACGTGTATGGGTGCCCAGGTCGGGCACTAGTCATGGCCTACGGGGTTGGGTCGTGACAAAAGTGGTATCAGAGTAGTTCGTCCTCGGAATGTTTACAGACCATGTCTAGTAGAGTCTTGTTTATCGGTGTGTTGTGCACCACATCTATAAACATGAAGCTATAGGACATTTAGGATGTTACCGTTCTTTCATATCTATGATCGTGCGATAGAGCCCAGCCATAGGAAATGAAATTCCTTATACTAACCTTTAATTTCAGCTGAAGAACGACATCGACAGAAGGAAGCGACTGACGATATTGGAAGCTACAAAGTACACAGGTAAGTAACGGTGCAAAAGAAGCATGTTGGATAAGGTAAGAATATTGAAATATGATTGAAATGTAAAGTTGAAGAATGAAAGAGAAGGTAGATAGTAAGGTATAACAGGACGGATCGTTAAAGGATCAGGTACGTCTCGAGGTGTGATATGTGAGGTAAGTTCCGACACCTTTATACTTTTACTGGAAATTGGGAGCCCTGTGTGGATATGATACGATATGATATATATGTCTATATGTTGGCCCTGTGAGGCATTGTTGGTATTTCCTACGTGCAGGTTTGGGGATAGTAAGAAGTACAGAGGAAACTCTGCCCAAATTCTCACAGAAATAGAAAAAGAAGAGAACGAGATATAACTTCATAATATGTCTTGAAAGTCGATACCGATAGGGGAAGATTTATTATGTCGGACTATAGCTTTAAGAGATACCTTCCATGTCATCCATAAGAGGCGCTATTCTTATTTGGAAAATTTTATTCCGAAAAAGCATATATTAGCAACAAAGTTTGGAATTCATTTGGACCGACTAGAATACTTTCCAATCACATATTGCCTTAGAGAAAGCTCATGTTGAAGGTAAAAACGTCCGGCAATTAAGTTTCACTCTATTGGAAAAGTACAAAGCATACAGTAAGTATTTTATGAACTAAATGATTCGTTCACGACTCAAGAATAAATCTGGAGGTAAACCATGTGAATCAAGCACTAGGAGTCCTGTGGTGTTTGTCAGATTCTAGTTTTTCTTGTGTGGTTTCGGAGGACGTTTCATGGTGACGTAACCTTGGAGCGGGAATGTTCTTGTGTTCTTGAGGTAACATTTCATCATGACCATGAGTTTATTAGTTTTAATCAACTAATTGGAGATGGCATTTGTGGAAGGAAAGCTCAAACTTGTGAGCTGTCTAGGATCATGTATTTTATATGTTGTTCATGAAATGCTAGGATGATTCGGAAAAGCTTGTGACACTAAGGGATAAATTATGACGAGTTTATATTTAGAAGAAATAGTAGTATGATTGAGAAAAAAAAAGTACGGAGGAGGAAGAATTATGACAAATTATGAAGGTATTGATAATACATCTTGTGAGATATTAAGGGTAAGATTGATCAGAAAGGGTGAAGGGTTAAGTACGCCTACCCCATAGAATGTAATTAAAACATAGTAAGAATCGTGAATAAGATTAAGAAGTGTTGCGTTATAGGATGGATTACGAACAGGATGTAATGTGAATACCATAAGGATTATTATAGAAATGAGTAAAGCCTATCGAGGAAGTAACTAAAGGATATGATGTGATTAATGAGAAACGGAAAAGCAAATATACAACGAATGAGGAAGACCTACCAAGTCCTGTAGGGAAAGTTCAGAATAGAGATCAAGTGATAAAGAAAGTGGAAGTGAGCACAGAAAGAGAAGAAGTAATTGAAAGAAGAAGATAGAAAGAAAACGAGTGGGATTACAGTGTAGCGAGGTGTTATGACGTGTATAGCTAAGGAAACGGGTAATATAAGTGATAGAATTGTGAAAGACCAACCTAAAGGAAGATGAACAATGAGATAGAATGAATGCCAGAAATGAGGTATGATAAGAATATGTAGGGATGAACAGAATATACTATGAAAATGAGAGAGGGGTTATGCAGGAGTAGTGTTTTCTGAAGGATACAGGAGTAGCATGAGATTCCTCGTGCACGAAATAAAAGATGGACAAAAATTGGAGAAATGAAAGGAATAATAAAGGAATCACTCAAGACAGACGTAATTAATTTAGTATGAGTGTAGGAAAAAAAAAGGAAATATATAGCTACAAACTTAAGGTGTAGTACGACGAAAAAGTGATGAGACAAGACCACTATTAAAACGAATTTGATATGATTTTGAGTAAGTTAGAAGCTAACATTGGGTATACAACAAGGGTGAAAGAGCATAAGGCATAAAGGAGTACTTCATGTGTATGACTTCACCTCGGAAAATGGTGAAATCCTTAAAGGACAAGGATTGTAGATTTGCGAAACAGCTGATGCATTGTGAGTTTACTAGAGGAAACAGGTGATATCCGTTGGGATAAAGATAGTGTCATAAGAAAGCTTGGGACACTTATCACCAGAATATAAGTGCTATCGAATGGGGAATTTGAAACGACTATAAGCACTAGCTAATTACTGATTGGAATGAATGGAATGTGGCTTTCGGATAAATTGCTACATTAGTTACATTACTCGAGTACCAACCATTAGATAAGATTTTGTACTATATATCGAGAGTTCTCATCGCCTCGTGATTGCGTTGGAGTTCCATACATGGGTAATCTAAGTTATAGATGATAAAGAAAAGACAGGGATATGGTGCAGTATACCAAATGTATTGGAAAAAGAATCACATGGATTTGAAAAATTGGAAATGGGGACATAGAGTAGAATATAAATAGTTAAGGATGTAGGAACACCTTAAAAGGGGAAAGCGGATGAGAGAAATGCAAATGTAAGATGAAATCAACTGACACTGCAACACGTGTAATATGGAAACTCGAACTTTAAGTGAGATCCCTTGCTGAAACAAGTTAGTAAGATTTGAAAGCCAGCAATAAACGGGCAGAAGCCAAGATGGTATTTGAGACGGTGTTGAGAATTATTGGTAAAGACCTTGGATAATATGACATCAGAAGGTGGATGCTTATAAAAAGGAAGAATACGACAAGAGGATGGTAACAAGTAACTTAAAAGATACTATAAAGGATAGCAATGCTATGATGGATTAGAGGTTAAGATGTTGACAACAGAGTTATTGGCTAATGATATTGTGACATATAAGTAGCAAAGGAGAAAGGATAGGAAATCTCTCCTATAGTAGGATATGAGAAAATCAAATGGCGAATAAAGGAAGGGAAATGAGCGTGACAAGATAGACCGAAACTGAGTTTTAGTACAAATAAGATATGCAAAACGGGATGAACCAGGAGAGGGAAGGACTATGACTAAGATTGGATATTCTTTCTACAAACTGTACAAGAATAGTTATGCAACCTACGAATAATTGTATGCTAAGGATGAGACCAAGTGAGTACTTGATAAGAAGAATAAGGATTCAGTACTAACAGTGTGATTGTGATATTTTGGATAGATTAAAGAAAGGTGTAAAGTGGTTTGAGGCAAAACTATAGAGATATAATTAGTACTGAGGGCAAAAGCCATAGTTGAGCCTTGATATCAATTGAAAGATATAAGGGAAGAATATAGGGTCTACATAAGTCGGGCGAAGCGACACTAAGGTATTTTGCGGACGTATTTGAGCACTTACACCTACTTGTGTAAAGATTTCAATAGGGTGCGTGGTAAGGAGAACTAAGAGCAAATTTGAGTAAAGAGGAAATAGAAGAGTTTGAGTCAAAAAAAAATATAAAGAAACAACACGAGATAATATGCCTAAAGTATTGCCAGATAGGGTAAAGGAAATTACGAAATGATTTAACTGAGACAATCAGAACAAGCAGGTTACTGGTCACTGGATGACAGTAAAGTTGTAATATGAGGGAACCCTAGCGCTAATTGATAGCCAACCCTATAGATCGAGATCAAGGGGTAAAAGCAAGTGATAGTTAAAGACCTTCAAAAGAAAGTCAGAAAGTGACACATGATGCTGAGGATTCCAGAATACGGACTGCCACAGCGGAATAAAGCAAGGATATTGGATTACAAAAATGTTACCCTCTGGGAAATTTCGTTTTACTCGTAGAACCTGCGAATGGTCCATAGGTTACCAGAGGCATGCGATGCTCCAGGGATATTAAAGTCTAATAAACCGACGAGGGACGTCAAGTTAAGATAAAGGAAACGATACCTTAAAGGAATAACTAAGGAGAAGAAGGAGTTAAGTTAAGACTAAGCGCACAAGGAATAAAGTAAGATTTCGACAGAAGAGCTCGCAATACAACAGACAACGGACTGCGAAGTAAGAGGAGAGTACAGGCAGTGACGTGGAATTATTACCTCAGGAAGTAACAAAAAGAGGAGATATTACAGGGATGGCTATGTAGAGGCATGGAATGCGTTATAATGAATTGTAGCGAATCGACCAATGGAAGAGGTAGGTGAAGGGCATAATTAAATAAGAGAACACTTGAGAAGGTATTGGGAATTCAGAATCAGTTTAACATTCGAGGACGAATGTTCTGAAGGGGGGAAGGACGTTATACCCTGTATATTTATACGTCGAATTATTCGCAAGCAAATCGACTCAAGTTAAAGGCGTAATTATTTTCGGACATGAAATAGGAACCTTTAATTTTCAATTTTAATTAGTACACGAATTGCTTATAAATTTTATTTAGTGTAGAAATATTATTGGAGATTAGGGATTAACTAACCATGATTAGATTATTAAGCGGGGATTAATAATTAATTAATCTAATTACACCTTGAGTGGGCCCCACCCGATTCTTTAAAAAAAATATAAAATAAAACAAAATAAATAAAATATAAGCAAATGGATGAGTCATATTGTTGGGCACGTGTAGGGGTACTAAAATCCCTATAAATGATATGTGATGACTAAGAATAGTCATGTACACATTTCATTTTCAATTAAGTAACTTAAGAGAAAGGCAAGTTTCCTTAGAGAAAAAAAGGGGGGTTCGGCCATGGCAGCCCATTGTTTAAAAAAAAAAAATTTTGCTTGCTTAGATTAATTCCAAGTGATTTACAAGTTCATGGAGGTGATAGCAACATTGGATATTGAATTGAGGAAGAAGAAATTGCGAAATTGGAGCAATTAAGAGTAGAAATTCCTCCGAGAAAATTAAGGTAAGATTTCTTGTTTTATGGTGTAATTATGTTAATAGTAATGTAATGGAATTATTAAAATTGGATTGGATGAAATTGGAATTTAGAAAATGCCTGAAATCGATGTCATAGGAAATTGTGGGTTGAAATGGATTCAAAAGGGTTGTTGGGTTGTTAGAATTGTTATGAGCTGAATTGTGAGGATTTGATATGTATATCTCTGTTGTTGGTATTTCTGTGTTAACAGGAGAATAATTGGAAATTCGGGTTAGACGAATATATAGGGGAAAAACCCTTAACGAGAAAGTATAAGTTAAAGAATAAGTTCTATAAAGCGATGGGCTACGGATTTACGAGCTAAAAAGTATAGCTACTGACGATAACATTACTTTTATGTTAAATAGGCTAAAAGAGCGACAAAGCGAACGGTTTTGCGATTATTCGTCAACAGGTATGTAAAGCTGTCCCTTCTTTGTTTTGGCATGTCTTAGATTTAAGTGATGAATCATATGAACTTTGGGGTAATTCTATTCATAAGTCTTGAGTATGATTCATGATATGATGATGTGACGATACGATGATATGATTATGGTATTGAGTCCCATGATGGGCCGGGTATGGTATACGTGTACACGACGTTATTCACCGAGTCCCTCACTAGAGGGCCGGGTACGGTATATGTATATGATGATATGATGGTATGATGATATGATTTTATTCACCGAGTCCCATAATGGGCCGGGTACGGCATATGATAATGATATGCATGATTTTGTTTCGTAAGGCACAGGTACAGTGATTTCTTGATTATCATACTTGTCTCCTGGAATCTCTACTTCAGTTATGATCTTCCTTATTGTATTTCATCCTTTATATACTCAGTACATATTCCGTACAGACCCTCTTTCTTCGGGGGGCTACGTTTCATGCCCGCAGGTATAGATAGTTGATTTGGTGACCCTTCAGGATAGGACTTCTATTCAGCTGTCTTGGAGAGCTCCGTTGTTCCGGAGTTTAGACTTTTAATACAGATCTTATGGTATATATATGTATATGTTATCCAGGGGTACGACGGGGCCCTGTCCCATCATATTTCGCTATTCGTACTCTTAGAGGTCAGTAGACATATGTGTGGGTTGTGTATAAGTTCTGTTCAGTTGTGTCTGTACGATGTGCTATGACATGATGTTCGTATGTAGTGGCAGCCTTGTCGGCTTGCATATGATATTGATATGTAGTGGCAACCTTGTCGGCTTGCGTATCATTTCATGATTTGATTAGTTGTGACTCCTCAGGAGACAGTGTATCTGGATATATATGTACATGATAACGTTGTGAACGTTGAAGTTCTTTTGCAAGTTTCCATATTGTTCTTAGGTTCAGTTTGACTATATCCAAGAGGCACGTGTATGGGTTCCCAGGTCGGGCACTAGTCATGGCCCACGGGGTTGGGTCGTGACACCTTTCATGGTGACACCTTTAAGAATACGCAATCCTTAACTTGAAATTCTAGGTCTCGCCGGCAGTTATCCGCATAAGATTTCTGGCAACTTTGGGCTGTCAACAATCGATACCATCCAATAGGGGATCTACACTTCCTTTCATATAAACCTTCATACGGAGCCATTTGGATTCTGGAATAGTAGTTATTGTTGTATGCAAACTCGATTAGAGTTAAATGGTCAACCCAACTACCACCGAAATCTAGTACACATGCTCGTAGCATATCTTCCAAAGTCTGAATAGTACGTTCGGCTTGACCATCAGTTTGCGGATGGAATGCCGTGCTGAGCGTTACTTTAGTACCTAGACCTTCTTGGAAAGATTTCCAGAACTTGACTGTATATTGCGCTCCTCTATCTGTGATAATGGATATCGGAATACCATGGAGTCGCACAATCTCCTTGAGATACAACCTTGCATAATCTTTTGCGTAGATGTGGTTCTGACTGGAAGAAAATGAGCTGCTTTCGTCAATCTGTCCACAATCACCCATATAGAATCATACTTGCCTTGGGAACGAGGTAATCCCACAATAAAGTCCATGTTGATCACTTCCCATTTCCAAGTAGGGATTTCCTTTGCCTGCAATAATCCTCCTGGCTTTTGATGTTCAATTTTCACTTGCTGGCAATTTAGGCATTGAGCTACAAATTCTGCTATTTCTCTCTTCATGCCATCCCACCAATATATCAACTTGAGATCATGATACATCTTCGTTGCACCTGGGTGAATAGAATACTGAGAATAATGAGCTTCTTCTATAATTCGACGGTGCAATTCTGCAACATTCGGCACGCATAGCCTGCCTCGGTATCTATGAATTCCATCCATAGAAGTTTCAAATGTAGACTTCTCTTTTCCATGAACGGCGTCTCTATAATGGCTGAAATGTGGATCTTCACATTGACGCTCTTTTACTTCCATATTCAGGGATGAAACTGTGGGATTTTTAATACCAATTCCAGCACTACCCGAATCAGTTAGACATACTCCAAGATTAGCTAGTTGGAGGATCTCATGAATCAATTTTTCCTTTCCGGACGAACTTCACATAGGTTGCCCATTGATCGGCGGCTAAGCGCATCAGCTACTACATTTTCCTTTCTCGGGTGGTATAAAATGCTCACATCATAATCTTTCAATAATTCTAACCACCTCCTCTGCCGCAAATTCAATTCCTTCTGTTCGAAGATGTATTGAAGACTCTTGTGATCTGTATAGATATCAACATGTACACCATACAAGTAATGTCTCCACATCTTTAATGCATGAATAACTGCAGCCAATTCGAGATCATGAGTTGGGTAGTTCTTTTCGTGTTTCCGTAGCTGTCTCGAAGCATAAGCGATGACTTTACCGTGCTGCATTAACACACATCCTAACCCAACACCGGAAGCATCACAATATACTACATAGCCATCTGGCCCTTCTGGGAGCGTCAAGACCGGGGCTGAAGTTAATCTGTCCTTCAACTCTTGGAAGCTACGTTCACAAGCATCATTCCACTGAAACTTAGCTGAATTTTGGGTTAGCTTCGTCAATGGGGCCGAAATAGATGAAAATCCTTCTACGAACCTTCTATAGTAACCTGCCAATCCCAAGAAACTACGAACTTCTGTAGGCGTCGTAGGCCTTGGCCAAGTCTTCACAGCTTCAATTTTCTGAGTATCAACTTTAATGCCATCATCTGAAATGACATGGCCCAAAAATGTTACAGAATTCGGCCAAAACTCGCACTTTGAAAATGTTGCATACAATTCTTGGGTTCGAAGAATTCCAAGAACAATACGTAAATGATCTGCATGTTCTGATTCTATACGAGAGTATACCAGAATGTCATCAATAAACACTATTACGAATAAATCCAAGAGGGGCCTGAATACGTTATTCATCAAATTCATGAACACTGCTGGGGCATTAGTTAGCCGAAATGACATCACCCGGAATTCATAATGGCCATATCTCGTTCTGAAAGCCGTTTTGGGAATATCTTCTTCTCTAACACTCACTTGGTGATAACCTGATCTCAGTTCTATTTTGGAAAACCACTTAGCACCCTGTAGTTGATCAAATAAATCATCAATTCTCGGAAGAGGATATTTGTTCTTTATCGTCACCTTATTCAACTGCCTATAGTCGATGCACATTCGTAGCGAACCATCTTTCTTTTTTACGAATAGGGTAGGTGCTCCCCACGATGATGAACTGGGTCTAATAAATCGCTTCTCAAGTAAATCTTTCAACTGTGCCTTTAGCTCTTTCAATTCTGCCGGAGCTATTCGGTAAGAAGGGATAGAGATAGGCTTAGTGTCCGGCAACACATCAATAGCGAAATCCATCTCTCTTTCCGGAGGAAGGCCTGGGAGTTCATCTGGAAATACATCCGAAAATTCATTTACTACCGGAACGGATTCGAAAGTTGGCGATGTTGCTTCGGTGTCATGAACTCGGACTAAGTGATAAATATAGCCCTTAACTATCATCTTCCTCGCCTTAAGGCAGGAAAATAAACCTACCTCTTGGAGATGCTGTATTATCCTTCCATTTAAACACAAGCACTCTCGAAAATTGAAATCGAACCACTTTCATTCGACAATCAACATTAGCATAACATAAGGCCAACCAATCCATACCCATAATTACATCGAAATCTAACATTTCTAGTTCAACTAAATCAGCTCTAGTCTAGCGGTCGCATATCACAATTATACAATTTTTATACACTTGTCTAGCTATCACGGGATCACCAACCGGAGTAGATACCTCAAAAATGTTATACCTCAAAAAATTTCCTGTTAACATACAGTCAATAAGCCAACGAAGGGCATGACGTATACGATGTTTTGATGAATAAGAAATAGTATTTGATGACCCTAAACGAGATTTCAAAGGCATATAAGGTAAGGAAAGAAAGTTGTTAAGGAAAGCAAGTCATATGTTATGTGTTCGGTGGGGATTATGGACGATGAGTTAATGACGGCATAATGAAGTCTTAGAGAAGAGTGATAACGTCCCTTAGATTGGTATTGAGGTGTTCAACAAGTGTCAAGAGGGTTCCATAAGGATTGGAGATCAAACGAGTCGACGAGAACGAAATCGGAACAACTGGGCACTATACGGCCTAACATACGGACCGTATAAATTATACTGGCCGTATGTTAGCCAAGAGGGGCACAACCTACTGGACCAAACATGCGGCCACACATACGGCCCATATAAAATATACGGACCAAGATACGGTCCGTATAACTTGGTCGGGAAAGGTTTCAATTTAATATAAGGGACCCTTTCTCATTTCATTTTCCACTCTCCTCTCTTCAAGAAAACCCTGGAACACTCTCCATCATTCATCCACAAGAAAACAAAGGAAATTGATGATCAGCTTCATCAAACCAACAAGAATCAAGAGTGTGAAACCCATTAAAGTCATCCAAGCCAAGAAATTCCAAAAGGGGTGAAATAGGGTTTTGGTGCTAGAAGGGTATTTCCATTCAAGGCTTGTTTCCACACTATCTAAGGTACGTTTTATGGTATTTTCATGATGTTTGAAGTATTGAAAAGTTGAAACACTTGGATTGTAGAAGAGTATAGAAAATGGGTCATAAATGTGTGAATAGTATCATTGTTGAGTAATAGTTGGAATGAATCATGAAAATGGATATGTTGAGATTATGAATATGTTATGAATGACATTTAGAACATGGAGTGAGTATTATATGTGAAAGAACACGATAGTGAACTATGGTCATGATTATGGACGAATTGAAGTGAAATTGTGAAATGTGGGCAATGCAATTGAATGATGATTGTTGTTTATGATATTGTGATGGTTGTTATAAATGTTTGAGAGTTGATATGGAATAGGGAGGAAGTCATATAAATAAAGGAAATGCTGCCCAAATTTCTCTAGCTTTAGTAAGCCCGTTCTTATAATTGCTTAGCTAATGTCGATACGAATTCTCTTGAAGGTAGAACATGTGCATTAAAGTAGAACGAGCAAGTGATAGATTAGTTAAGTGACAAAGGTATGCGAGGCTAGTCCTTTCTTTCTAAGGCATGAATCTTATGGCATGATTTTCCTCCTTCTTCATGAATCTCCTATGAGATAAGAGATACGTTATGAGCACGATAATGATAATGATAAGCTTAAGTTTAAAGATTCTAGAAATCCATTATATGATATTTTTATAAATATACGGATGCTATCTATAACCCATTGATGTCGTTATTGTATACACTCACCTTATACGCTAATTCCTTCAAGGTGAGGCAGAATGTCAATAAATGCTCCATAATGAAACTGGGGGATCACGACCTTGCGTCACCCCGACAAAGTATAGTTGTCCTTAAGTTCCATGCATGTATTATGATGAGCATATTATGATGATGATATAACACCGTGCCTATATGGCCGGGCAGTCATCGCTAAGGCGGGCAGCGTATACACCATGGCCAGATGGCATGGGCAGACACCACTAGTGGGCATCATGAGATGGTACGCCAGACGCGAGAGGCCTGGACGCAGGCTAATGCTAATGATTATCACACTGCACCTATATGGTCGGGCAGCTTATATATTTATGTACATATGATATGATGATGATTATGAAAGTAAGCCAGCATGCATTATTTATTTTATGATTCACAGTCAGATACAAATTGCTCCTCATTTGATGCCTCCTACTTCATTGATACTTTATTATTATTTATGCCTTACATACTCAGTACAATGTTCGTACTGACGTCCGTTTTCTTTGGACGTTGTGTTCATGCCCACACGTAGACAGGGAGGTGATCCATACTCGTAGGAGCCATTAGCTGATTTGAGAGCACTCCCTTTTCTGGAGGTGCCATTGATTATCCTTTTGGTATATATATATGCGTGTTTATTTTTGGGCATGAAGGGGTCCTGTCCCGTCTATATGTCTAGTACTCTAGTAGAGGCTCGTAGATACGCAGTGTGGGTTATATGATCTCACAAGGCTACTATTGTACATGTGTGTGTGTGTGTGTGTGTGTGTGTATATATATATATATATATATTATCATTTTGATAGCCAAGAGGCTTTTGTATATGTAAGTATTTATGTTCACAAAAGAGAAATAATTTTCTTATGATTTGAATATGAAATTGATAAAAGAAAGTCTATTGAGTATAATGAGTAGTAAAATGAGTGGTGCTCGATGGTTAGCCCCGGGTACCCGTCGCGGCCCCTAGTCTGGTCGTGACAAAAGTGGTATCAGAGCAGTTCAGTCCTAAGAAGTGCCTACGAGCCGTGTCTAGTAGAATCTTATTTATGGTGTGTTGCGCGCCACGCTAATAAATAAGAGGCTACAGGGCATTTAGGAAAAAATACCATCTTTCTTCTTTTGAGATCGTGCGATAGAGCTGTATATAAGATTTTATCCTCCCTAATAGTGTGTTGTGATTTTAGAAATGCCGCCAAAGGGAAAAGTTAAAGCCGCCCAGAAGGGCAAGACTATGACGAAAAGGCGGACAGAAAGAGAGCCACCAATGAATGTAGATGAGGGTGAATCATATAACGAGGCTCCATCTAATGCTTCTTCCACCCCGCCTATTACTGAAGAACAAAAAGGGGCTTCAACTCCAGCTCCTATGCCTCCAGTTCCTCCACCGACTACTTCGGGTCAACAAATGACCGAGGCCATTCTTTTATTGATGCAGCTAGTTGCCGCCCAAGCGTAGTGGCAGAATGTGGGCCCAAGTGATCGGTCAACTAGTACTAGAGCCCGTTACTTCATGAGTTTGAATCCTTCAGAGTTCTTCGGGTCAAAGCCGGATGAAGACCTGCAAGGCTTTATTGATGAGATGTTGAGGACATTAAAGATTATTCATGCCTCCGAGACTGAATCTGTGGAGTTGGCATCATATAGACTCCGGGATGTGGCGGTATTATGGTATAATAATTGGATAGCATCAAGAAGAGAGAATGCCGCTCCTCTCGTTTGGAAAGAATTCGTAGATGCTTTCATTCGCCATTATTTGCCACCTGAGGTCCGCCGAGCTAGAGTGGATAGATTTCTAAATTTGAAGCAAGGGAATATGACTGCTCGGGAGTATAGCCTTCAATTTAATTCATTGGCCAGATATGCCCCGACTATGGTGGCTGACATAGGAGATCGGGTGCATAGGTTTGTGAGTGGCTTAGGGCCACATTTGTTTAAAGATTGTTTGATGGCTTAGTTGCAAGATGGGATGGACATTTCCCGTATTCAGTCCCATGCCCAGAATCTAGAAGTACAACAACCTCCGCAAAGGGGTGATCGTGATGTTGATAGAGGGCAAAGCAAGAGGGCCAGATCTATGGGCACAGGCGGTGATTATATAGGGGGATCAAGGCAGACACATTCTAGGCACTCAAGCCAGTCGGTGACTAGTGCACCTCTCAAGGTCATCATCAATGACTTTAGTCAAATTCATCATTATACAATCCCCACAATTTCCTCTCAAGGTCATCCATAGTCATAATCATAATACAACGCTACATTCATTCTCATTTAATGTTTCTCTCATACTCTTAACATCATTCATAACGTGATTACAATCTCAACATATCAATATTCATGATTCATTCCAAACTACTACTCAAAATTTACACTATTCCCACTTTCATGACCCATTTCCTATACCCTTCCACAATCCAAGTGTTTTAACTTTTCAATACCTTAAATAGCATATTAATTCCATAAAACTTATCTTAGATAGTGTGGGAATAAGCCTTGATTTGAAATATTTCTCTTTCACCAAAGCCCTAGTTCACTTGCATTGATATTCCTTGGCTTGGATGCACTTTAATGTGTTTCTTGCACTTGATTTTTGTGGTTTGATGAACTTGATCATCAATTTCTCTTGGGTACTTGTATATGGAGTGTGTGGAAGTTTATAGAGAAGTCGTGAGTTGTGGAGAATGAAAAACGAAATGAAATAAATGAACTTGGGAGATTCTTTTATAAATTAAAAATTTGTCCCGACGTCATTATATAGACACTTATATGGTCCGTGTAAATTTATACGGTCCGTATAAGTGACCATGAAACTGCTCCATTAACCATCCCTTTCTGTGTCAATTTGACGGCACATTATACGGTCCGTATAATTCTATACAGTCCGTATAAGTGACCGTATAATCCCATCAGTGAGGGACCTTCACTGTGATAGTTCTATGGACCATTATACGGACCGTATAATATTATACGGACCGTATAATCGGTCATATAATCCACCTCTTCTCTGATTTTGGTTCTCCTCACTTTGTTTGATCTCAAATCCTCGTGGGACCTTCGTGATACTTGTTTAACACCTCGTTAACAATCTAAGAGATATTATAACTCTTCTCCAAATCATTACTAAGCCATCATTTATTCGATGCTCATAAATTTTGTCCGGTACGCAACATATATCTTGCTTTCCTTGACTACTTTCGTCTCCTACCTTAAACGTCTTTGAAATCTTATTTAAAGTCATCAAATGGTATTTATTTCTTATCGAAACATCGCATACAACATGCCCTTCGTTAGTCTACTCACTGTACGTTAACGTAAAATTTCTGGGGCGTAACAAGTACCAAGAACTATATGTTGTAGTGATTCTAGGAATGAAGTCGTCATAGAAGATGTTTATGGATTTCCACGTGTAGGTGTACCACAATGGTATCATGCGTTAAGAAAGAAGGGTTAGGTTTACATACCTTTACGTCTTCTTAACTATTTAATTTTCACCTCCAAAGCTTGAGAAATCTACATTTAAAAGGGTTCATACATGGTTAGGCTTTCAAAGACACTCTTATGTTTAAACTAGTATAATTCATGAGCTAGCGAAAATTGGGCAGCATTTCCCCTATTTCATCGACTTCCACCATATTGAAAAACAAATCTTAAACAACTATAATAACATCCATGATATCATAATCAAGTAGTCATATTCCCTTAAGTCTCAAAATTCATTCTCATATTTAACTTATATCAATAGCTTCACACCAACCATTTGCATAATTGCATACAACACTTCCTTGTCTTCATTATTACCCTTGATAACAATATTATGCTCATAACATTCTAAAAATGATAACCCAAGTTAAGTTACCACTCGAAATATCATGAACTCTACATTTGAAGTTCATCTTCTACTTTCTTCCGTCACCCAAGTTGTTCAACAACTAAGCATGCTTAATAACATGAAATAGACATGAAAACTAACCTTTCATCATATAGGAATGAGCTTTGGATCAAGCTACCAACTTGAATGAAGCCCTAGCTTCAACACCCATGGTATGCTTGAATCCTACAAACCCTAGTGAGTCTCCCAACACTTGAATATCTTGATTCTTGCTATTTGATCTTTGATTTCTCTTGGGTTTGAGTGGAATATGCTTGGAAGAGGTTCTAGAGCTTTTAAGTATTTGGGGAAAGTGGGAAATGAAAAATAAGAACAAGGGTCGTCTATATATATAAAAAGAAAAAAGTTGCCCGACTCGATTATACGGCCATTTATACGGTCTGTATAAATGGAATGTATAATCCCACTATGGTTGTACCCTTCTCTGGAAATGGTTATACGGACCATTATACAAGCCGTATAAGTTATACAATCTGTATAACTGGTCGTACAACCCAAAATTTTCTGAAACTTTCTCGCGTCGATTTGTTCAACACCCAATTCTTATGGAACCTCATTGACACTTATATGACACTTCATTAACTATCTAAGAGGCCCTATAGCTCCTCCTCAAGACATTACTAAATAAATATTAGCTCAATTATTGCGAAAACCTTCCAAATATGACTTGCATTTTGCTTCCTTTGACAAACTTAGTTTCACTGATTCATATGACACCAAATTCTTATGGTACGCGCTTAAAGTTATCAAAGACTCTCCTAACTATCCTAAGGACTTCATGTACACCTAAAACTCGCGTTACTCCACGTACAATGCTACAATCCGAAATCTCAGAGATGTAACATGAGTATTCATGGATTGTGTAATGAGTTCATGATGCTCGGAATGATATACATGTATGAAACACAAAGTTTTATTATTTAGACTATAAGAACATTTAAGCTTTCCATTAAACTATGGTTTATTACTCATAAGGATGATAATTTCATGAAAAACATGAATAAACGTTGCGTGGAGAGGAACAATAGTATTCCCACACGTAGATAGAAGCCCTACATACGATAATTGCTCCAAAACATGGAATAAAGTCTAAACCTTGAAGAAGAATTCCTAAAGCCTGAACTTGGAAACTTGAGATGGGTTATCTTTAAAATCCTAGGTCTATAGTATAAAATTTCATATAGAACCCATGTATGAATGTTAGAAACACTTAGAATTACTTGGAATACGCTTACCTTGATGTAGGAGAAAGATGAGAGAAGATGAACTTCGTGCTAGGGCTTGAAGAGAATGAAAAAATAACAAAAAAGTATGCATATTTATATTGTTGAGGCTTTGTGCCATTTACAGTACACTTTTACGGCCCATAAAACATATCTATGGTCCGAAAAAGATGACCGTAAATCAGTTCCAGAAACTTTGATATCTCCTGCTCTCTTACGATACCAATGAATGGTAGCGTAAATAATTTTACGATACAATCTACGGTCCATAAAACATGTACGACCCGTAAAACCCACCTTAAATCATTAACAATAAGTTGGATTTCTGGGGGTCCATTTACGGTACAATTTACGACCCGTAAAACCCACCTTAAATCATTATCAGTAAGTTGGATTTCTGGGGGTCCATTTACGGTACAATTTACGACCCGTAAACCATTTTATGGTTCGTATAAATGGGCATAAAATGGTGATCATCGAATTGAAATGGATTTTAATTATAACACTCCCCATCTTGGTTTTTTTAACATGCACAAGGCCCAGTTTGAGGGTACCAGGTGTTACAGACCTCGCCTCTCAAACATAAAAATTACTCTAGAGAGAGAAGCTCTCAAGAAACCAACTTCCTCAAAGGTCCCTCCATCAACCAAGGTAAGATTTGGCCATAAAATATTGATGATTTCTTCATCTTAATGCAAATTGATACCACCTACTCATGCAATCCACAGATTTTCAAGAAAACCTTTCTCAAGGGTTCAAGTGAAGGAATTGAAGTTTTTCATCAAAAGTTTGAATTTTTCATTTGGTTTTGTAGCTAATAAGGTAGGTAAGGCTAACTTTCTATGTGTAGGAATGTCTCTTGTTCTTACCCACACCAAGTTCATCCTTGTCTCCATGTTTTTACTTAATAGAAGGATTATGCCCTGAATTATGAAAACTGTCTATTATTCATATATTTTCAACTATGAAGTGATGTATTCATTCATGTTATTACATTCCATATGTCATGAATTATCTGCGTATCTATGAACACTCATAACTTCGATTCCACGAGATTCATTATTCCACAGGTATATATAATGCACAATAAAGTTATAAACTTTCCTCAAAGGTTACTAGATAGCCTCCCTTAATTGGGATTTTCCTGCAACTCTATTAATTGGGATTCCCGTACTATTATAACAGACCGCGTTGATCCATGCAACAATCATGGTGAGATGCCCTAGTTGATCGGGCGATGATTGGACGCCACACACGTGGTGACTATTATGTATTATAATGTTATGTCAGTGACTATGATCTACTGTATAAACTTCTTTATATATTTTAAGATAAAATATAACAATTGAAATATTTGCACGAGTTTAAATTATGATTTATGAAAGAGTTATTTCCAGTGCAGGATTAAGTCTCTAGATGCTTATTTGTAGTATTCCCATCATCACATATGATTAATGATATGCATGTTTAGTTACTTCTATGTTTTAGTTGCTTATCACTTCATATCCTACGTTTGTTGATTTCAGCTGCCCATTCCCTCGTGCACCCCATTTATAATTCTTTCATTAGTTGCTTTACATACGAGTACTATTTGAGATTACTCATGTCCCTTTTGCCCAGGGCCTGCATTTCACAATGCGCGTACAGATATGCAAGATAATAGGACCCCACAATAGGATCCACATGTATAAGCAATTGGTGCCAGTAGTTGTCTACTTTCTTGTTCATGTCATGTCATGTGGTAGTGGTATGCTAGGGGCCTTGTCCTGGAGATTGTTTAGTATTCAGATTCATGTTAGAAGTTTCATTGATTTCTTTAGCATGTCATGTTGGGTATGCAGTAATGTTTAGCCATGTTGACTATGTTGTCATGATTTCAGACTATTTCCGCACTTATATCTACAGACAATATTTTTACTATTATTATTACTTGTGTGCAGTAATCAACTCTAACTACTAAATCATGTTTTAAATAATATTCTATAATTGTACATCTCTCTTGTTTATTCAACAAATCATGTGTTTTCACGTGTAGTCAGGCACCGAGTGTCGTGTTACGCCAGGCCCTGGTTCGGGGCATGACAAATGGTAAATTACTCAAACAAATTAACATATGCTTTGTTTGGTCTAGAAAAACAGGAGATATCATTACATCCTTTCAGAAATAAATACCTAAAATGGGACAATAAAATCAAAACAAGTTGAAAATGATGGAAGAAATCAGAGAATAATTCAAACTCAGAACAACAAAGAGTTGGTTTTGTTAATAAATATCCATCCAACTTCTACTTAGTAACCGACTTAACAATAATTAGTTGGCTAACTAGTTTGCGCCAGGTCACTGATCTCTGTATGACTGCCATGTCGCCCTAAACCAGAGGTGAGGCGGGCACCCGAGCCTTACTTATCGAGAACCAATGTATATCATCTACCAATCCAAGCAAAGTAATAACATGAGCTGACAAGGCCATTACATGAGCTAAATGAAAAGAAATGACTCTTCGACAATCAACAACTTAAGATATATGCATATAAGGGCTAATGAGGCCACCATGAAGTCTATACATCAGAACATAAGGCCGACAAGGCCACACAAAATGACTATACATAGGATACATGTCTACAAGGGTCTAAGAGTACCATACTTGTCATAAGGTCGAGATGGGACCCCGCTATATCCATGAAATATATTGCAAGAGGATAATGAAACAATGCGATAACTCCAGAAAGAATTGAGCTAATCAATCAACCGTTGAACTGGGACATCCTACTATGGAGGTTCATCAGTCTGTCTACCTAGACCTACAATATGAAATGCAGCGTCACTGGCGAAAGGACGTCAGTACGATTGAATATACTGAGTATGTAAGGGAAGTCAGAATATAGAGAAGGCATCAATGTAAAGAGAGATAATAAAGAATCAACCTTAAAATCTAAATGCCATATAGGGTGCATGGTACGTTATCTGGTTAACATATGTAGCAATAGGAACCAAGAAAACAGGACATAACATGATTCATTAAGCATAACAAAGGAAAGATATAGATGAGCATTTCTATCTTAACATGAATAGGGTCGTTTTGGAGGGACGTTCGTTTACGTTTCGTTTTAACCGGACACATGTGAAAAGAAGGAAAGGATAGCCTTAAGATACCTTTACTTCTGTTCCTTTGTCGACCATGGTGAAACCGACCTTCTTTACAACCTCATCTATAAGCAACAATGATAAGGGTAATATCATACTTACAAATAAAACATAACAACTCAACAAAGAGCGACAAGCTCATTTTCATATGGTGTTTCACCCTGCCATTCCTTCTTCCAACTCCAAAACAAAAACATATAACCAATAAAAACAGCTATACTAACATATCCCAGAATTCTAATGCATCAAGAACAACCCATATTCCAGTTATAACAACTCCAACGATCAAACTCACAGCTTCCCAACACCGTTCCATCAGTTCTTGGAAAACAATGTATCTAAAGCTCAAAGGAGCTTGTATACACAGAGAGGAGAAGAGACCTTACCTTAGATGTCAAAAACCAGTCCTTCTACTACCTTACTTCACTATGAAGCAACCTTTGATCCGCTAAAACCCGAAGAGAATCGATGTTAGAATTGTGAAAACGACGGAAAATCAAGTGGGTAAAGCTTAACCTTAACTTACCAAAAACAGTAAAAGAATGTTGGTGCTCCTTTTAGTACTAAACAATTGATGTTGATAAAAATGGTTCATGTTGCTGCTCATTAAAATAAGGTGTTGTACCCCTTTTTCCCTTTGTGTAAAGTCTCAACAAAGGTATGTATAAGGTTCCCCCCCCCCCCCCCTTACACGTGGAATAATTATATCCACACTTAATCCCTTTTGATTTGTGAATGCCACCACTACATATAAATATATGTGTATGTATATGTAAAAATATGTATGTATATGTATATATGTGTGTACATACATATATCGATATATGTGTATGTATATGTATATATATGTGTGTGTATATACACATATAGTCACCAACACCGTTGATTCCTATCATCATTTTCCAGTAATTAATTCTTGTCTTCCACTATAATCCCTCATTAGCTAATTACATACATAGTTAATTTTTTGATCTCAATTCACTTGGATAATAACCATTTTTAACACACTTCATACACTCATTAGCATGATCATGTGATATAACACTAGTTCATAGCCGCTTTTGGCGCATAAAAAATATTATTTACAATCACTGTTGTCCCACTTGTTAAGTCCTAAATTATTGTGGGAACTTTACCTTTTTACATATTGAGCTCTTGAATTACATACAAGAGTGTGACCAAAATTCTATACGGTTCGTATAACTTGTTCAACATTGGGAACTCCGACGAAAATCATTTCCTCCGATTCTTTTAATCGCTAATCCCCACATAAGATTTTAAACATTGTTATAAACCTTCTATACCTTCATGAAGGACCTTAATCCCTTCAAAAACTCATATGAATTCTCTATGACACATCCTAACACTAAGGTACGTGGTGTTACATCCTGTCCCTTAGGAACATTCGTCCTTGAATGTGAGGGCGCGATTTCGAGGGAACTAACCTTCGGAGTACTAAGATTCTTGGCCATAACTTTATCTTATATTTGGTACGTCACACGGAAGGGATATTACTACTGATAAATGGAGCCTATGCAAGGACTGGATACCTCTAGTCCACTCAATCCATTAACTAGCTTTTATCTAGGAATGTACTCACCTTATACCCTTCGCGTGATTAGTTACTTAGTCGTACTCTAGTGGAGTCCTACAATAACTATGTTGACTCTACCTTCTTAAGCAGGAGCTTATTACTTAGAAATAACATAAAACTATTGACCTAGTCATGACCTGCCACTCAACTCAAGGAATGACCTATAGTTCCATAACTTTCACTTATGATTTACCCTTAATACAATGCTCTAATCCCATATAAAATAAACATCCTTAAATTTACTTTTGCAACCTGCGCTTGCTCTACCATCATCTATAGTGGTCTATAAGATCACAATACACTTCGGCAATCATATTGTCGATACATGTCGACTTATTTCATCCTATAGGGTCTCGCATATTCTCAAGTCTTTCTCGTTGCCTGAACATTCAAACTTGCGGACACACTCCCTTTTAACATAGAAGTATTGGCATGTATGAGAGGGGTTGTAATACCCTTGATGTCACACGGGAAATTGGTACTGTTATATGGGGACTTGACACGTTAAAGACCATGTCAGTAGGGCCCGATAGCTAGTGCGCACAAGTAGGCATGCTATGGTTTCATACTCTGGATAATCTACACACTAGTTAGTTAAACGATTTCACTCTTTGAGTGACTTAGAATAGTTTCGTTCACCCGATTCACCTTAAGGAAGATACTGCAACTTGTTTGTGCTAGCCATAGGACTAGTGATACCGTTTACGGTAATTCCTCAGCAATCGTTTGAAAACTATTAACACAACTTGGCATACGCTCTTCTCTCTAGCCCATAGACCATCCTGAATGTTTTTAATGTAATTGCCCTTAGGCGAAAGCTATACCCTTTGGATTGATGACGTGCCCTAGTTCAGAAGATACTTCAGTTACATGAACTCAACTGCTATCTGCACTCGATGCCTAGCACATAATTCTACTTATTAAGGCATAATGTATGTAAATCCTCCACAATGGTTGTAGTAGGGCACTTCCCTATGCAGACGAAGGACCTAAAGCATTTCATAATATTGTTCAACCGTACTGCCCGATTTACATTAAGAAGGGATTCCAATGTATTTACAATGATCTACCACCCTTAATATGAATAGCGTGCACAATTATCTAACTCCAAAAATGACAATCTAGAATTTCCAATAATTCATCCTTTTGCAAAAATTCATAACCTATCAATGATCATTCAGTAATTATTGATATTCTAAAACCTCACAACGGTAGTTAAGATGCTATCGACATGGTTCCTCTTAACGGAAATATAATCTCTTAACCGCCATTAGGAACTATCAGCACTAGACATGACCAAGCTATCCATATGGTCCATCTCAATCATCATCCACCATGGATCAGTAACCTCTAGGACCCATCTACTTAATCCATCCTAAATAACACTTTGTATCTCGATAATGATTTTGTGAAGCTTATCGACATAGTTACCTTATATGAGTTTCTGCACCCCGATTCCGACATAAAAGCTATGACCGTTGTGACCATCTTAGATAATGACATAAGCCCACTAGCCTTACCTCGCGACCTGCCAATATCCGCCCATCCGAGGGAGAGAATTTTTCCACCTAATGATAACCTAGTGACTTGACCTTGGGGTAGCGTGCTCGAAGGACAAACTAGACCGCGAACGCGTAGCATATTTCCTCACATGGCTCATGAGGTTTATAACATAAGGTAAATATATTTCCAGAGACTACATTTTCAATATACCTTATGACTCGTCTGCAATAATCTGGAATCAATCATCCAACCTACCTTAATTTTTGGTCTAGCATCCATCAACGACCACCAGAAGCTAGTTATTTTATTCGTCTTACACGTCATCCTATCCCTCCTTTTCTTCTAATGATCATATATACCTGATCTCGACCATCTAGGACTATCGATACCATTCGTATTAGCTAATATTCTATAATACCCTTAACCCTACTTTGGAAACCATCGACATCATCCCACCTAAATGGGACTCTAAACCCACAATGATCTTTTGCTTGCTCGTCCTTAAGAATGTCACATTTCATAGACTTCTAACATAATCTTTATGCGACGCGACTCGTAGGCTTTGAGCTCCATACCTTTATAAGGAAACAACAACCGTACATCGTGCCGTAGTGGCAGAACAAAGAACAACCTTACATACTTTCTATAACTCATATGATGCTACCTATAACTCTTAACATCCCTTACCTTGAAAGTACCCTATGACCCCATTTTGATGTGGTTTTTTGTGAACTCAACTCTAGAAAAGGACTATTCGAATTAAATGTCGATATCAAAGCACATGACATATTCATATTCAGCCCATGAAACATATAATGTAGAACCAATCTACTTTTCGTGACCTTAGATTTCATCATACATTTAGAGGAGAAAATAACGGGGGTTGTTTATGTAGCAGAATTTGATCTCTTACTAATCAAGAGAGCTCTATGCAATTTTATGAAAGCTTGCCACAGTAAAAATGTCTTCACTTGGAAGGAACAGCTATATCCAAATTATCACAACCCAAATTCACTATGTCGCGCGGGCACCTACCATTTCCCACCTCGATAGGTGAACCTTTTTCCTAATTCATAAATTTAACCTCAATAAAGTAACTAGTCTTTGGGGTTGGTGTTGAACTCTTTGGGAGAAAATATGGAGGGTTTCAAGTCTGATAGAAGTGATAAAATGAGCTTACAACGAGCCTGAAGCAATATATGAACTTGGACAATTTTAACCCACTTCAATTGCCCATTTTGACAGACCATCAATAATTCACAGTCCATGGATTGGACCGTCAAACTGTAGTCGCTCTGCAGCGTTTTCTTAAAATGTTCATAACTTTCTGTACAAAGCTCTGATTGACAAACGGTTTGTTGCATTGACAGGTAGACACTCTTGATCCCAGAACCTTTTATCATTTACCAAAGCTGTACGAAAATGTATATAACATCAAGATTTATACCTACGTCACACATACCTCCTCACATAAGGTCTCCATCCCGAGTTTATGTTAATTGATTTGAGACGAAACCTTAGCACACGACAAAAGAGGTTTGTGACATCAGCTTCTGACAAACTTGCCTTTACTTGCTTCATTTGATCCCAACACATTTAGATGCTCGCATTACAATTGTATACCAACTTCTCCTAACCCATGAGTGTTCCACATTCCTTCCGGCTCACATTGGCTTACTTACGATACAAACGGCACAAAAAATTTCCAAGGTGTAACATTCTTATACTTTTGAATATGTCTAGCTTGTTTGAAAGGTTCCATTAGTGATATTAAGAAAATTTTGTGGCATCTGTTAGGATCTTCCTACTCTTATGCACTTCAAGAATCTGATTCTTGAAACAATTTGCATAAGAAATTAATGCATCAGAAATAGTAAATCAAAACAAGAATTTTCACGTGGAAAACTCCTTGCACAAGGGAGTCAAAAACCATGACCTATCTTCCTATAGCATGCACCCAAGAATTTCACTATAATCGAGCATATGACAGGCTTACAAATGCCTTGTCAAACCTAAAGGATATGTTTCTTCAACAGTCTGCCTAAACAACTTAGTTATTTAGTATAATGAAAGTAACTAACAACGAACACCGATTACACAATACTTGCAAATATAAATAGGTAGGAATAATAAAAGAACCGAACTACAACTAAAGAACTAGATGAATAATTCTTGATAAGCTCGAGTTCTTTATTGTTTGGATAGTTGTCTCTTCTTGAGATGAAGGTGTTGATTGCCCTCACGCTTCTCTATTTATTGGATTATTTGTGGTTGTAGCTTCCAAGCTCCAATTCTTGATCCTGCTATGTATATATAGTAGTAGTCACCACCTTCAATGATTGAATATAAGAAGGATTTGATTTTATTAATTATACTCGATAATCAAACCTTGTTTGACTTGGATCTTCTTTTCTTTACATGTTTGCGCATTAGCTTCCTTGTCCTACTACAATGTTAATTATAATAATATCAACTTATGCTATAATGTAGATATTTACAATAACCAAAATATAACTCTTCCCTAAATAGGAATCAGTCAATAATTTGTCTCCTCCAATATCCGCATGATATAGCTTGAATCTCCAGTTGCGTAAGGACCAATTCTTTTGAGCCATTTCTCAAGATGTTGTTACTACTTAACCAAGTCCTTTGGAGCTCTGATTGGATACATGGTTCATCATATGAATTCTCTTTGTATATCTGTAACGACCCGTTAGGTCATTTTGGTAGTCCTCTTATTTTTGCCTATTTTGCCCTTATAAATCAGCCACTTTTCTTGTTTTGGATCGTTGTGTAGCTGGTGTGGTTGGCACAATTCTCGAGGTGGTTGAGATATCTTAAGTTGGAAAAATTTTCTAAGTTAAAAAATCTTTAAATGTCAGGTTGACTTGAGGCATCATCGGGGGTATTTGTGTCATTTTGGAAATTTTGTTGATTCCATTAGCTCCAAAACATTGAATATAGGCTGGTTGTGTATTTGGATCAATTCCCGAGTGAGTCAAGTGCATTTTAGTCATTTAGTTGGAAAGTTGGGTTTTGGCTGTTCGGGGTTGACTTGGTCAATGAGACCTCTTTTGGAAATTCCGAGTGCGTGAGTGAGTTCGTAGCATCTTTTTACATATGTCTATATATTCGGTTTGTATTGGAGAGGTTCTAGAGAGTCTCAGGATTTCGGATTATAAGAGTAAAAACCAGATTGTTGCTGGTTCTTGTGTATTCGCTTGGGCGAAGGGAGTTCCGCCCCTGCGGAATCACCCCAGCTAAAGGGGCCCATTGGAGCGAATTTGGGTTAACTGGCCTGGTGCCTCTTTTGCATAAACGTTTTCGCAGGAGTGACGTCGCGGCTGCGAGGGAAGCTCTGTTGTTGTGGAAGCCTAATATATTTTATGAATTCTTCATCGGCAAGGTTTCTTCTGTTAAAGCAAGTCTGTGAGTACGAAAGTTAGTGTGCAAGAGTGAGAAATCGCTTGACAGAATGTCTTATTAGTGTCTTTCATCCTTAGACATTTCATTCTAAACACTTATGTCTTGAGAGCGATTTTGAAGTAGATTGAGGAGATTTCAAGGAGAAACCTTTGGGTAAGTCTTCTAAATTTTGTGTTTGATTATTTCCATGATTTAGATTCATAACCCATGCTTAGAATGCTTGAATTAAAGAAGAAATTGAGGGGTTTTGGAACCTAACCTAAGAATTGGGGGGTTTTTGGTAATTGAGCATGAAATTGTGATTACTAACGGATGATTTTTGGTTTCTGAGTTGTATTAAGTATCACGAACATGATTCTAGGTTCAATTTACTATTTTTCCCTTTTGGGTTCGGAATCCTAATTTTAGGGCGTAATTTGGAGATTTGGATTTATATATAATTATTGGTGTTCATGAGTTCGTATTCTAACGTATAATCCATATTTTGCCAGACTTTGATCATTTGGAAATCGTTCGGAACGGCAAGCATGATTTGTGATTTGATATTCGGCATTCCAAGCAAGTTGAAACCTTGCACTCTTTCTTGAACGTGTGGTTGGCTAAAATGAATCTAGTAAGACGACTATGGGTTAATTAAGGGGGTTCCGATACTTGTGAGGTGACGAGCGCCAGTATCGGATACCAGTCTTCATGTTAAGGGTATTTGCACACTGTTGATTGTATAATTGGTCCGAATGCCATGCTTTGGGCATTAGCTTAAATATCAGTATGATCCTTTGGTTCTATGATTAGGGTCTGATGCCTATACTTTATGTAATTTATTATTGCCTGTCTTATCTAATTTTCTGCATATCACTCATATATCCTCGTTAAAATGAAAACAAGCTAAAAGGTAAACCCTTTATGATAAAGAGAACTAAGAGTGGATTCTATGCTTATGTATATGCTCTTGATTTGATGTATGCCATAGTCATACTTTATATGCATTTTATGCACACTATTTGAGGATATGATTGCGAGTCTGAGCGGATCTAGTTTCGGACAAGTGATGAGGCTTTAGCGTATTTCGTTGATAATAAGGTCTGGTCGGCTAAGTGACAGGTTCAATGATGATGCTTTAGTGCATTCTGTGGACAAATGCGTCTGGTCAGCTAGGCAACAGATTCTTCAGACATGACATGTGGAAAACCATGATTCAAGGGTGCTACAAGAGAAGTGATATATGGGCCTCATGAGCCCCCTATAGTCACGATTCGTTCACATTCAAACGTGTGTATATCGAGATGTGGAGTAAAGGCCTTGCTTTGCATTGCACAACATCCATTCATTATTTATGTCGTTTTGTTGTGAATATTCAGAATGACTTATTTTATCTTGATATCTACCAGCTATGTGAGTTTAACTGTTCAAAATATGATTATCCTCTATTTCGGACTAATGGTAAACAAGTGTGTTGTGGTATTGTAACCCAACCCTCGCCTCTGTTCTGGACTGGGTTGGTCGACGATGTTTCTGAGGACCCGTTGATTATTGTACTCACGCTACACTTGTTGCACCTTTTTTGTGCTGACTCGGTCCCTAGCATTAGTGGAGAGCGTGACTACTAGGCTGCCCATTATGAGGCCTTGCTAAGAGATCAGGATGAGTGCCGTAGTTCTGGACAACTCTAGATTCTCTTCATTAACTACTTTTTGTCTTTCTTCAATCCAGACAGTTTTTCATTAATGTATTTCAGACTATTTTTACTCCTAGTAGTCCTTATGACGACGCATTGTATGGTATGAGAAGTGTCATCATGATAAGGACGTGTGACTAACTTTAGATTTAAGCTATTACGTGAAGACTCGATTGAGTGGAGTTATGATTTAGATTCTCTAGTTTGGCGATATCCCTAGGGAATAAGAGAGAGTGTGAACGACTATATGCTAGCCAAGTTTCAGCAGTTAGTGGAATAACCATATGATAAGTGTTGCAGTTTTGAAGACCACATTTGAGGGGTTTCATCATGACATGTAGGTTTTTTGAGATACAACATGATGGGACATGTACGGATATTCTGAAAGCGAAGCAAGCCTTGGATAAATCAGTTGATTGGATGAAAGAAATAGTTGATGTGGTTGTGAAGAGAAGTTTGAAAAGCGTATGAACATGAAAGATCACCTTTTATGGTAAGGTATGAGAAATTAGGGCTTCGGTTTAAGATGCTTGTGGAGAGTCTTCAACTACTTGACAGAACATTGATGTAATGAAAGGAATTCGAATGGATCATTCTCAGTTATGAGACAGGCACAAGTGGTGGATGTGCTCGTTCGGGCCAATGGTTACGATAGGTGACTGAATCTTGTGGGAATAGTCAGGTATAGTCTTTTAGTAAGGGTCGTCTTTGCAGGTTTGCTTGATATCTCAGGGTTAAGGTGATACAAGAAGTTATTTGAACTATGAGCTTGTGATTTTGGGAGAATCCTTTGTTTATGAAGTAAATTCTAGAGGAACACAAATTGATCAGTAAGTTTGATTATGTCGTAAGCTTCTAGAGAAAACAACGATAGACTAAAGGAAATAAATATAGCGATGGGTGAGTGTGAAAATCTAACTACTTAAAAAGTATCGATTGTTACTCCTAACTTAGAGAGGAGTGTGCCTTTTTAAATTGTGGCTTCGGCTCAGCAAGTCCTACGATTAGTAGTGGGTGTTAAATATTTCAAGTCGCGAAGTATATTTCTATCACGACCCAACCGGAGGGCCGCGACGGGCACCCGATGCTAGCCCACCTGGGCACCTCTTAACATACCTTTACATTTACATCTAGGTGACCCGCATATAAAATCATACATTTCTAGTCATCGATCATACTAATCCCATTGGACAACAATACCTTTATATAAACATTAGCAACTATGCCCATATCAATGTACATAAGCCGACGAGGCTAAAAAAAACGACGTCCAAAATATAGGCCGACAAGGCCACACATATCTAACCATATACACATGTCTAGGAGCCTCTAAGGAGAGTATGTCATATTGTATAGGCGGGACAGGAGCCCGCTATGTGCATAAATATATACAGAAAAGAATAAGTACCAAAAGCTTTAGCTCAGAAAGAAATGCAGCTCCGCTATGTAGTCCCTGAGTAATGTAGCTATGAATGAAGCCTGTCTTCCTGGCCACCTGCGGGCATGACGCAGCATCCACAAACAAAAGGACGTCAGTACGAAGAATGTACTGAGTATGTAAAGAATGATCAATATCAATATAGAAGCATAATAAGCAACACAAGGAATAACATAAGATGGGAGATAGTAGAATCATCGTCATAAGCACTTACTTGATTTGCATAGGGACTTTCCATTTATAATGTGAGGTTGTGTACATACATTCGTATACGTATCCGTACTCATATCCGTACTCATTTACATTCGTATCCATAGTCGTGTCCATATATATATCCTTATTCATATTCATATCATATACATATTTTTATTCGTATTCGTATCATATTCATATTCATACTCATATCTATATCAAATACGTATTCACATCATATACATAGCATTTACATAGCATACCCGACCACGAAGGTTTGGTGTTTCACGTACCCGACCATGGTTAGGCTCCGTGATCATACATACCTGGCCAACTAAGGCTTCAGGGTTGCACATACCTGGCCCTACCAAGGCTTCAGGGTTATCCGTACCCAACTTCAGTGGTGCGCGTGCATCGTCATATACATATATACATCTATATATTCTACCCGGCCATATAAGCTTGGAATTTCATAATAGCCATACATAGGCACACATACATATAAGCTCAGAGGCATCTTTAGCATTATCACTACTATCATCGTCATCATTATCGTTATTATCGTCACCATCATTATCATCATTACCATTATCATCATTCATTACGTCTATCCTTATAGGATTATTCGTCATATGAGGAATTAAATACAATCGTAATACATTTAAAGAATTATAAGCTTTGTAGCTTTTTGAAGATAGAATCATTTGGAGCGCATCATAGGCTCATAGAAGGATAGATATTTTGCCAAAGAACCATGCCTTATGAAAGAAGGGTTAGCCTTACATACCTTTCCGTTCAACTATTTTATCGCTTGTACGTTCTCCTTCAATGCTCACGTTTGTACCTTCATTAGAGTTATACTATCATTAGAAAACCGATAGCTAGCATACTTGACTAAGGCTAGAGAAAATAGGACAACATCTCCTTTATTTATACGACATTCCTCCATATCGTAAATCAACTCGCAAACGTCAATAATACATTCACAATATCATAACAATAGTCTTTATTTATCCACATTATCTATATTTCTCAATTCACTCCCATTTATCCATATCCATGGTCATAACACACATTTACATTCATTCATATACAATGTCTACCCCATGTTCTTAACGTCATTTATAACAGATCCATATCACAACACATCAAGAATGATGACTCAATTCAAGCTATTACTCGAAATAGCATTATTTCCACATTCATAACCCATTTTTCTATATCCTTCTACAATCCAATTGTTTCAACTTTCAATACCTTAAACAACATGGAAATATTATAAATCTTACCTTAGATGGTGTAAGGATTAAACTTGGGTGAAAACACCCCACTTGAGCAAAACCCTAGTTTCACCTTCACTTGGATTTCTTGCCTTGGATGAACTTTAATGGGTTTCTTACAGTTGATTCACTTAGATTGATGTTGTTGATCACTAATATCTCTTGAATTCTTGTTGGAGAAGTGTGGACAGATGTTTTAGAGAGAAGGGTTGTGAAAGGAAATGAAATGAAATAAGACTTGGATCCCTTATTAAATATGCCAAAATTGTCCCGACCAGTTCTACGGACCAACATGCGGTCCGTATAAATTATATTGACCGTATGTCTGGCCGTAGATTTGGTCCAGAGAGGGGTACCAATCTGGGCTGATTATACGGTCCAACATACGGTCTGTATGTTTTATATGGCTAGTATGTTTGGCCGTATAATCCCCAGTTTTTCGAAGTTCGTTCTCGTCGACTCGTTTGATCTCCAATCCTTATGGAACCTTCTTAGCACTTGTTTAACACCTTATTAAAAATCTAAGGGACGTTATAAATCGTCTCCAAAGCATTATTAAATCCCCGTTAACTTTTTACTTGTAATTCCTTTTCGATACTTATGGCAAGCCTCGCCTTCTCTTGGCAAACTTTCTTCCCTTATTTCAAACGTCTTTGAAATTTTAATTAGGGTCATCAAATATCATTCCTTACTTATCGAAATACCGTATACTTAGTGCTCTTCGTTAGTCTATTTACTGTGCATCAACAAAATTTTTTTTGAGGTGTACCATTCTTCCCCCCTTAAGAACATTCGTCCTCGAATGTTAGGTTCTCGGGGATTTTATAAAAATTTCATCAGAGTTTCCCCTATAATATGACACTATCATCCTGTTACAACAGCCCATAATAACAATGCCTCACAGGGCCACATAATAATAGCAATAGAGTTTGGCCACACACATGACCCAGAAGCATAAAAAGGAAAACATACATACCTTATGATCTTGATATCTCGTCTTTGATCTCTTCTAGGGGCTGAAATAAGTGCAGGTACTTGGATTTCATATGTTCTTCTACTTCCCACGTCATCTCTTCTCGATTATTATTTCTCCACAAAACCTTAACTGAGGCCACTTCTTTGTTTCTAAGTCTCCGTACTTGCCTATCTAGTATGGCAATGGGCACCTCTTCATAAGTCAACTTTTCTATCACTTAAACATCATTTACTGGCACGATCCTAGTAGGATCTCCAACACATTTACGAAGCATCGAGACATGAAAAACTGGGTGAACTGACTCTAACTCAGGAGGTAGATCTAACTCGTAGGCCACTTTGCCTATTTTGCGTACAATCTCATAAGGCCCAATGTAGCTGGGACTAAGTTTCCCTTTTTTGCCAAATCTCATTACACCCTTCATTGGTGACATTTTCAAGAATACCCAATCTTTCACTTGGAACTCTAAGTCCCTTCGACGATTATCCGCATAGGACTTTTGACGACTTTGAGCTGCTAATAACCGATCTTGTAAGAGCTTGACTTTCTCTATGGCTTGTTGGACCAAGTCTGGCCCTACCAATTTAGTCTCTCCTACCTCGAACCACCCAATTGGGGATCTACACGTTCGCCCATATAAAGCCTCATATGGTGCCATTTGGATGCTAGAATGATAACTAATGTTATAAGAAAATTCAATGAGTGGCAAGTGATCATCCCAATTACCTCCAAAATCTATTATACATGCCCGTAACATATCCTCAAGAGTCCGAATGGTAAGTTTAGCTTGTCCATTAGTCAGTGGATGAAATGCCGTACTAAGGCTACCTTGGGTCCCTAAACCCTCTTGGAAGGACTTCCAAAAATTAGTTGTAAACTGAGTCCCTCTATCAGAGATAATAGATGCTGGGACACCATGGAGTCGCACTATCTCTTTAACATAAAGCTTTGCATAATATTCCGCCGCATACGTCATTCTGACTGGTAAAAAATGAGCTGACTTCGTGATTCTATCCACAATCACCCATATAGAATCATACTTACATCGAGAACGGGGTAAGCCTGTAATGAAGTCCATGTTAATTACTTCTCACTTCCAAGTTGGAATTTCTATAGCTTGCAACAATTTGCCCAGCTTTTGGTGCTCGATTTTCACTTGTTGACAGTTCGGACATTGAGCTACGAATCCCGCTATATCTTTCTTCATCCCATTCCACCAATATATAGATTTAAGATCATGGTACATTTACGCTGCTCCGGGGTGGACAGAATAACGGGAACAATGAGCTTCTCTCAATATTTGGTGGCGTAAACCTGCTACATCAGGAACACATAATCTTTCTTGGCATCAGATAACTCTGTCTCCTGTAATCTCAAATGACGACTTCTCCTTCTGAGGGGGTGTATCTCTGCAATGCATTAGCATGGAATCATCGCATTGTCGCTCTTTCACTTCTGTGCGATGAGACTGCTGAATTCTGAATGGTAGTTCCCCTGCTACCTGAGTCCACTACTCGAACTCCTAGGCTAGCTAACTGCTGGAGCTCACGAGCCATTTCTTTCTTCTCGGATCATACATTATACAAACTTCTCGTAGATCTACGGCTAAGAGCATCAGCCACAATATTTACCTTTCTGGGGTGATATAGGACATAAACATCATAATCCTTTAGCAATTCCAACCATCGTCGTTGCCGCAAATTTAACTCTTTCTGCTTAAAGATATACTGAAGGCTCTTGTGATTTGTATAAATATCCACATGGACATCATATAAAAAATGTCTCCACATCTTTACTGCATGAATCACTGCAGCCAATTCTAGATCATGGGTTGGGTAATTTTTCTCATGTTTCCGTAATTGCCTTGAAGCATACGCAATCACCTTACCCTGTTGCATCAACACACAGCCTAGCCCAATTGCTGAGGCATCGCAATAAACAACATATCCTTCCAATCCCTCTGGAAGTGCTAGGACTGGGGCAGAAGTCAATCTATCTTTTAGCTCTTGGAAACTACATTCACAAGCATCTGTCCATTGAAACTTTGTTGATTTCTGGGTCAGCTTTGTGAGTGGTGCAGAAATAGAAGAAAAACTTTCAACAGATCTCCTGTAATAACCTGCTAAACCCAGAAAGCTACGAAACTTCGTAGGAGTTGTGGGCCTTGGCCAAGTCTTCACGGCCTCAGTCTTTTGGTTATCTACCCAAATACCATCGGCTGCAACAATGTGCCCCAAAAATGTCGCTGAATTCAACCAAATCTCACACTTAGAAAATTTTGCAAACAACTCTCGAGTTTGAAGAACTCTAAGGACGGCATGTAAATGATCTGCATGTTCTGCCTCGGATCTAGAATACACCAAGATATCGTCGAGGAATACAATCACAAATAGATCTAGGAAGGGCTAGAACGCACTGTTCATCAAATCCATAAATGCTGCCAGTGCGTTGGTTAGCCCAAATGACATTACCCGGAACTCAAAATGACCATATCTTGTTCTAAAGGTTGTCTTAGGGATATCTTTCTCCCTAACTCTCACTTGATGATACCCGGATCTCAAATCTATCTTTCAAAACCATTTGGCACCTTGTAATTGATCAAATAAGTCATCAATCCTCGGAAGAGGATATTTATTCTTAATCGTCACCTTGTTCAATTGCCGATAGTCAATGCATATTCTCAAGGAGCCATATTTCTTTTGGACAAACAATACGGGTGCTCCCCACGGGGATGAACTAGGCCTAATAAAGCCTTTCTGAAGCAAGTCTTTCAATTGCTCCTTCAACTCTTTCAATTCTGCGGGACCCATTCTATAAGAAGGAATAGATATAGGCTTGGTGTCTGGTAACACATCAATAGCAAAATCAATCTCCCGCTAGGGAAGGAGGCCTGGAAGCTCTTCTGGGAACACATCCAGAAATTCATTTACTACAGGAACTGACTGAAGAGTCGGTGGTTCAGCTTATACATCTTGAACCCGAACTAGATGATAAATACATATTTTTGTGATCATTTTCTTTGCCTTTAGATAGGAAATAAACCTACCTTTTGGTGACGCAGTATTCCCTTTCCATTCTAAAATTGGTTCTCCCGAAAATTGGAAACGAACCATTTTCATTCTACAATCAACATTGGCATAGCAAGAAGCCAACCAATCCATGCCCATAATAACATCAAAGTCTACCATTTTTAACTCATGCAAGTCAATCATAGTACGACGGTCACAAACCACAACTATACAGTTTCTATATACTTGGCTAGCTATTACCGATTCATCAATGGGTCTTGACACCTCAAAAGGTTTGATCGACTCCGGTTCGACTCTCAATCGACCGCAATATACGGAGTAACATATGACAATGTGGAGCCTGGATCTATCAAAGCATATACATCATGACAAAATACCGATAATATACCTGTGACCACATTAGGAGAAGACTCAAGATCTTGGCATCCAGCCAAAGCATAAATATAGTGTTGAGGACCGCTAGAACTGGGACTCTCCCTCTGCCTCTACCATGGCCGATTGGCGCATGTGAACCTGGCCCCATAGGGCGTACAGATGATGAAGATCCGGCTACCGACCTTGAAGGCTGGGTCCTACCTCTACCATGAACTGAGGGGCAATCACGCATAATATGGCTTTGTCGACCACATGAATAGCAAACCTGTGAACCCAATCGGCATGGACCCCAATATAACTTCCCACACTGGGAACATCGTGGGATGGGTGGCCTCGCCTGACCCGAATCAACTCTGAATTGAGACCCCGAAAAACTCTGACTCGGCCCGGAACGAGTAGATCTATCGAATCTCTGGCCTGAAAATCATAGGGGCGCATTAGTCATAGAATGGCCTGAATGCCTAGAAAATTGCTGTCTGAGCCTGCCTTCAAACTCACTCATCGGACCCGAAGATCTGGCCCTCTTGCTATGTCCCCTATCATGCTCACGCTCACTTCTTTGTTGTTGTAGGCTTTCTTTAAAATTTTGGGCATGGGCTTGAATGCGTGAAATATTCATATTGTCCTGAAGGGACGCAGTCAAGCACCTATCTATCAAATGTGGCCCTAGGCCTTTCACGAATCGGTGCACTCGGTCATCCGTATCCGCTACCATGGCCGAAGCATACCCAGCCAAAGAATTGAAGCGGAGACTATACTCTAAAGCACTGATGCTACCTTGCTTCAAATTCAAGAATTTATCGGCTCTAGCTCGCCGAACTTCTAGAGGAAAATAATGTCGGAGGAAAGAATCAACAAATTCTTGCCATACCGGGGGTGGTGCATTGGCTCCCCGCAAAGCCATCCAAATCGTGTACCAATGGATCGAGACATCCCTCAATCTATAGGATGCTAACTCCACCGATTCAGTGTTCTAAGCATGTATCAAACGAAGCGTCCTCAACATTCCATCAATAAAATTATGAGGGTCCTCATCTGGCTTTGACCTAAAGAATTTCGGAGGGTTCAAGCTAATGAAGTCACGGGCCCTTGCACTAACAGCCCTATCACCTTTCCCTGTACTTTGCCGCTGAGTATGGGTAGCAACCAATTGAGTAAGCGAATGAATGGCCTCTTTTACATCTTGGCCTGAAGTATCCGGTGGAGGAGCCGGAGGTGTTGGAGCTGGGGCTTAGGCTCCCTCATGCTCCTCAGAAATAGGCACTGACTGGGAGGACTGAGATCGAGCTGCATTCTGGGACTCACCTTCCTCTACAACTGTTGGCAATACTCTTTCAGCATGTTTTTCTGCCACTGTCTTGCCCTTTTGGGCTGCCGTAGCCTTTCTCTTTACAAGAATTTCTGAAATACATAACACACCGTTAAGGAAAAAGAAGTTCTTATGTCATAGCTCTATCGCACGATGTTATGAAGAAAAAAGGTCAATCATTCCTAAAATGCCTGCAGCCTCTTGTTTATAAGTGTGGCGCGCAACACAGCCATAACCAAGACTGTACCAGACACGGCTCGTAGACATACCCCAGGATAGAACTGCTCTGACACCACTTTTGTCACTACCCAACCGGAGGGACGCGACGGGTACCTGGTGCTAGCCCACCCGATCACCTCTTAACATACCTTTACATTTACATCTAGGTAAGCCACATCTAAAATCATACATTTCTATTCATCAATCATACTAATCCCATTGGACAATAATACCTTTATATCAACATTAGCAACTATGCCCATATCAATGTACATAAGCCGACGAGGCTAACAAAAAGATGTCCAAAATATAGGCCGACAAGGCTAAACACATCTAACCAGATACACATGTCTACGAGCCTCTAAGGAGAGTATGTCATATCATGTAGGTGGCATAGGACCCCACTATGCGCATAAATATATACACAAAAGAGTAAGTACCAAAATCTTTAGCTCCGAAAGAAATGCAGCTCCGCTATGTAGTCCCTGAATAATGTAGCTATGAATCAAGCCTATCTTCCTAGCCACCTGCGGGCATGACGCAGCGTCCACAATCAAAAGGACATCAGTACGAAGAATGCACTGAGTATGTAAAGCATGATCAATATCAATATAGAAGCATAATAAGCAACATAAGGAATAGCATAAGATGGGAGATAGTAGAATCATCGTCATAAGCACTTACTTGCTTTTCATAGGGACTTTCCATTTCTAATGCGAGGTTATGTACATATATTCGTATTCGTATCCGTACTCATACCCGTACTCGTTTACATTCGTATCCATAGTCGTGTCCATATACATATCCTTGTTCATATTCATATCATATACATATTCTTATTCGTATTCGTATCATATTCGTATTCATACTCATATCTATATCATATACGTATTCACATCATATACATAGCATTTACATAGCATACCCAACCACGAAGGTTCGATATTTCACGTACCCAACCATGGTTAGGCTCGGTGATCATACATAGCTGGCCAACCAAGGCTTCAGGGTTGCACATACCTGGCCATCCCAAGGCTTCAGGGTTATCCGTACCCAACTGCAGTGGTGCGCGCGCATCGTCATATACATATATACATCTATATATTCTACCCGGCCATATAAGCTCGGGGTTTCATAATAGCCATACATAGGCACACATACATATAAGCTCATAGGCATCTTTAGCATTATCACTACTATCATCGTCATCATTATCGTTATCGCTATTATCATCGTCATCATTATCATCATTACCATTATCGTCATTCATTACGTCTATCCTTATAGGATTATTCATTATATGAGGAATTTAGTACAATCATAATACATATCAAGGATTATAAGCTTTGTAGCTTTTTGAAGATAGGATCGTTTGGAGCGCATCATAGGCTCATAGAAGGATAGATATTTGGCCAAAGAACCATGCCTTATGAAAGAATTTTTAGCCTTACATACCTTTCCGTTCAACTATTTTATCACTTGTACGTTCTCCTTCAATGCTCAAGTTTCTACCTTCATTAGATTTATACTATCACTAGAAAACCGATAGCTAGCATACATGACAAAAGCTAGAGGAAATTGGACAGCATCTCCTTTATTTATACGACATTCCTCCATATCGTAAATCGACTCCCAAACATCAATAATACATTCACAATATCATAACAATAGTCTTTATTTATCCACATTATCTATATTTCTCAATTCACTCCCATTTATCCATATCCATGGTCATAACACACATTTACATTCATTCATATACAATGTCTACCCCATGTTCTTAACATCATTTATAACATATTCATATCACAACACATCAACAAACATGACACAATTTAAGCTATTACTCAAAATTGCACTATTTCCATATTTATAACCCATTTTTCTATATCCTTCTACAATCCAAGTGTTTCAACTTTCAAATACCTTAAACAACATGTAAATACCGTAAATCTTACCTTAGATGGTGTAGGGATGAACCTTGAGTGAAAACACCCCACTTGAGCAAAACCCTAGTTTCACCTTCACTTAGATTTCTTGCCTTGAATGAACTTTAATGGGTTTCTTACACTTGATTCACTTAGATTGATGTTGTTGATCACTACTATCTCTTGAATTCTTGTGGGAGAAGTGTAAAGAGATGTTTTAGAGAGAAGGCGTGTGAAAGGAAATGAAATGAAATAAGACTTGGATCCCTTATTAAATACACCAAATATGTCCTGGCCAGTTCTACGGACCAACATACGGTCCGTATAAATTATACTGACCGTATGTCTGGCCGTATATTTGGTCCAGAGAGGGGTGCCAATCTGGGTTAATTATACAGTCCAACATACGGTCCGTATGTTTTATACGGCCAATATGTTTGGCCGTATAATCCCCAGGTTTTCGAAGTTCGTTCTGGTCGACTCGTTTGATCTCCAATCGTTATGGAACCTTCATAGCACTTGTTTATCATCTCATTAACAATATAAGGGATTTTATAACTCGTCTTCAAAGTATTATTAAATCCTTGTTAACTTGTTACTCGTAATTCCTTTTCGATACCTATCGGAAGCCTCGCCTTCTCTTGGCAAATTTTCTTCCCTTATCTCGAATGTCTTTGAAATTCTAATTACAGTCATCAAATGTCATTCCTTACTTATCGAAATACCGTATACTTCATGCTCTTCGTTAGTTTATTTACTGTGCATCAACGGAAAATTTTTTGAGGTGTACCAATTTCATTGGATAGATTGAGGATCAGTGGAAACAGTCTAGGCAAAGGGCAATGAATTCACCACAGAACTTAAGGTATTTGTACAGCGTTGGTAAACTGATGAACCAAGATGGAAGAGCAATTTCCCTGTTAAAGGATTTTGGCAAGGAAACCAGTATGAGCTATATGAGGACATTGGTAGGAATTTATGTGTGGTAGTTAAGGATCGCCTACATATTATAGACCATGTCAATGGTGTTTGAGGTTTTTCATCGATGATGATTAGTTGTTGTTTTCAGGTATCTTCTAGTAGGAAGGTATCATGAAGAATTGAATATGTGATGCGTTAGACTTAAAGGACATTCAGTTTTAAGGTTCGAGTTAGACAAGGGAACTTTCAGTTGCTCTAGATTGGGGCTTACTACAATCTCTATGATTGATTTAGCTATTCTGTAAGATTTAAGATATTTCGATCAACCCCTCAGTAGGTTTAAGTAATTTTCGATTGATGATGATAAATGTAGTTCTAAATGGGATATAGAAATTAGAGATTTGAGATAAAAGGCATCTTACTATCGGCTTCGGAGGATTAGGGTTCATAAGACTTGGATTTGTATTAGCGTGACTACTTAAATCATGTACGGGTTATGGTGACATTATGTTATCCCATTCAGGTTAGGTGTGGGAATGATAAGTATGATAAAGGAAGTCTATGGACGATTTGTACTAGTGTCTGGTAGGTGCCAGTGGGACCTTGTGATTGAATATCAATGAGAAGGTAACCTGTGTATTACCAAGATGGGTGTTTCCACGACATAGTTGAATGGACAAGTAAGAGTTGATTAATAAAGGGAAGTCTCTACGATGGGAAGTTGGAGGCATAATTCCAAGGTAAAACTATGTCAGCGGTAGTATACTTTGTCGAAGTATTGATGGTTAGGTAGTATGTTTGAGTATTCCTACTACGAATGACTTGAGGGTATTGTCCGTGGTAAGACACATGGATTGTAAGATTGATACTTTTGGATTTGCTAAAGGCATAATAGGTATTGTACTCAGAGATTTTAGAGTTGTGAAGGATGAAGCATAGGGCCATGGGCCTTACTTTGGAGTATTTGAGTGATAAACAAGTTAGTGGAAATTCAAAGAAGAGAGATCGATGTAATTAGATTCTTTGAAGTTTATCATATTTGGGTGATTAGTGCGAGTTGACGGATATGAAGAATTAAAGTCTTAAGGTATAGCTCGTGGGTATTTCGTTAACTACTGGGAACATTTCAGATTTCGAGGTTGGAAATGACAACACGAGGTTGAGGATTCAAGAACAACAGATAAGAATGGATCACTACAGACTTATGGAAGGCTTACTGTTCACTTATAAAGATTTGAAAATGGTTCGACTAATTATTGGTGACATTCAATGTACGATGCGTTTTAATCGGGCCAAGTTTGTTCATTTACTGTCAAGTGGCTTATGGATAGGTTACCAGATGATCTATGGCTAATTGAGTAACCCATGTCTAACTATTGAATGGTTTTTAGTTTGAAACAGAGGTATCGGAGGTATGCCGAGCGTTGCAGAGATTACAAAGGAATTTGATAACATTTGGTGATGATAGCTTACGGACAAATAATATCGATATATACAGATACGTAATGAGGTGGAGGAGGAACAAATGGATAGGGGAAATATTTGGAGTGATCAGTTAACTTTTACAGCATTGGCGCAGCGAGATAATCCCGAGGATGATGTGCACAGTATGTTACTTGAAAGATAAGAAGATTTAAATGGTGAGTGTTCATTCAGTGGTTTTAACTCATCGAAAAAAAACTGTCAGATTTTAGATTTTCACAATCGGCGTTGGATAAGGTTAGTTTTGGATGGAAATGCATGGAATTTGGTCAGAACAACCACAAATCCTTTTCCGAATAGACAGAGTCTTGATTTGGACTCGTGGAGTGTCATAGCATGATTTCTATGAATTCGTGGTACTAAAGATTATTTTGGAAGGTGTGGAACAAAGATAAATGGAATTAGAGTACTTGGCGAGTATAATTTACAATGGATGACAGTTTCAGTTAAAAGATTATTGCAACTATGATGATAATTGTGGAATCCACCAAATTGCATCAGAGTTATGGTTATGATCAAAATTTGGCATTTTAAGTAAGGCTGGATCAAATGAGTGTGGATCAGATTGTTGGGCTAAGTGAAAGCAAGGTTTGGCAGATCGAGGCAATCAGTTTATATCTCATTTCTGGCAATCTATGCAAAGGGAGTTGGGTGCTCAAGCAGAGCTTAGTTGTAACATATCATCCTCAGACTGATGGACACCTCTTACCATATGATACCTCCAAGGGTGCCATCTCAATGCTCGAATGATAATTGTTATCCAGTTGGTTGGTTTGACGCATTTGAGGTAAGACTTCGAGGTATAGACTTGTAGCGAGATCCTTTCGACAAGGTCAAGTTGATTCAGAAGGGGTTTCTTACCGCTCAGACTAGACAGAAGAATTGTGCGAGTTGGAAGGTTCGTGACTTTAGGGTAATGGTTGGTAAGCGATTTTTGCTGAAGGTTTCACCCATGAAGGGTGTGATGAGGTTTGGGAAGAAGGGCAAATTTTTCCTTAGGTTCCTTCGTTAGTTTGAGGTCGTTCAACGTATTGGGGAGTTAGTCTATGAGTCGGATTTGCCTTCTGGCTTGTTGGGTGTTCACCCCGTATTTCATAATTTGATGCTAAAGAAGTCCCATTATGATGGTTCTCATGTGATGAGATAGGATTTGATAATGCTTGATTAGAACCTGTCCTATGAGGAGAAGCCGATAGCTATCTTGGACCGGCATTTACAACTTGAGATCCAAGGAAATTGCTTTTGTGAAGGTTCAATGGAGAGGTCGTCCTATGGAAGAGGCCACTTAGGAGACCGAATTGGATATAAGGGCGAGATATCCTCAGCTTTTTAATGCCCCAGGTACGTCCTTTCTCTTTTCTTTACTTTTATTTTTTATGATCGAGGACGAACATGTGTAGAGTGGTGGATGATGTAACGACCCATTAGGTCATTCTGGTAGTCATTTTTTTAAAAAGTTAGTTTAAGGTCGTTCGGGGTTGACTTGGTCAATGAGACCTCTTTTGGGAATTTTGAGTGTGTGAGGGAGTTCGTAGCATTTTTTTACATATGTCTACATATTCGGTTTGTATCGGGGAGGTTCCGGGAGAGTCTCAAGATTTCGAGTTTTTAGAGTCAAAACCAGATTTTTGCTAGTTCCAGTGTATTCGCTTCGGTGAAGGGAGTTCCGCCCCTACGGAATCGCCCTATTTCGAAGGGGCCCACAGGAGCGAGTTTAGGGTAACTGGCCTGGTTCCGATTCCGCAAGAGCGACGTCGCGGCTGTGAGGGAAGTTCCACAGCTGCGAAAGCCTAAGATATTCAATAAGTTTCGCCACGATGAGGTTTTCTCCTGATGAAGCGAGTCCGCTGGTGCAAAAGCTAGTGCACAAGAGCGAGAAATCGCTGGACAAAATGTCTTTTTAGTGTATTTCATCCTATACATTTCATTCTAAACCCTTAAGTCTTGAGAGCGATTTTGAAGGAGATTGAGGATATTTCGAGGAGAAACCTTTGGGTAAGTCTTCTAAGTTTGATGTTTGATTATTTCCATGATTTAGATTCATAATCCATGCTTAGAATGCTTGAAATAAAGAAGAAATTGAGGGGTTTTGGAACCTAAACCCAAGAATTGGGGGTTTTGGTAATTGAACATGAAATTGTGATTATTAATGGATGATTTTTGGTTTATGAGTTATATTAAGTATGAGGAACATGATTCTAGTTTCAATTTACTATTTTCCCTTTTGGATTCGGAATCCTAATTTTAGGGATTAATTTGAGGATTTGGATTTATATAGCAATATGGGTGTTAATAGGTTTGTATTCTAACATGTAATCCACATTTATCATTCAGAGATATTCAGAATAGAAAGCAGGCTTTGTGATTCGAGATTCAGCATTTCAGGCAAGTTGATACCTTGCACTTTTTCTTGAACGTGTGGTTTGCTAAAATGAATCTAATAAGATATTTATGGGTTAATTAAGGGGGTTCCGATACTTGTGAGGTGGCGAGCACCAGTATCGGATACCGGTCTTCATGTTAACAGTATATGTACACTTTCAATTGTATAGTTGTTCTGATTGCCATGCTTTGGCCATTAGCTGGTAGATTAGTACGATCATTTGGATCTGTGATTGGAGTCTGATGCCCATACTTTATGTCTCTTATTATTGCCTGTCTTATCTTATTTTGTGCATATCACTCATATATGCTTGTTGAAATGAAAAGAAGCTAAAAGGTAAAGCCTTTATGATAAAGAAAACCTAAGAGTGGATTCTATGCGTACGTATATGCTATTGATTTGATGTATGCCATATTCATACTTTATATGTATTTCATGCACACTATTTGAGGATATGATTACGAGTCCGAGGGGATCTAGTTCCGGACTAGTGATGATGCTTTAGCGCATTCCGTTGACAAATAGGTTCGGTCGGCTAAGTAACACGTTCAGTGATGATGCTTTAACACGTTCTTTTGACAAATCTGTCCAGTCGGCTAGTCGACAGATTCTTGAGCCATGATATGTGGAAAAACGTGATCCGAGGGTGCTACCAGAGCGGTCCGTGATCCTAGGACTTCTCAAAGAGGTGATATATGGGCCTCATGAGACTCCCATGGGTCACGATTTGTTGACATTCGAATGTGTGTTTATCGAGATGTGGAGTAAAGGCCTTGCATTGGATTTCACATAAACCATTCATTCTCCTTGCATTGGATTGCACAACATCCATTCAGTCTTTATGTTGTTTTGTTGTAAATATTCAGATCGACTTGTTTTATCTTAATGTCTACCAGCTATGTTAATTAAACAGTTCAAAATATGATTTTCCTGTATTTCGTACTAATGGCAGACTAGTATGGTTATGGTATTGTAAACCAACCATCGTCTCCGTTCTGGATTGGGTTGGTCGATGATGTTGATGAGTACTCATTGATTATTCTACTCGCGCTACACTTTCTACACCTTTTTGTGTGTAGACTCGGTCCGCAGCATTAGTGGAGTATGTGACTACCAGGCTGCCCATTAGAAGGCCTTGCTGAGAGATCGGGGTGAGCACCATATTTCTGGACAACTCCGGATTCTCTTCATTTACTTATTTTCCGTGTTTCTTCATTCCAGGCAGGTTTCATTGATGTATTTCAGACTATTTTTAAGCTTAGTAGTCCTTGTATGCAAGTGACATCAGATTTTGGGGTTAAGTGTAATAACTTTTAATTATTTTATCTCAGATTGTTTAAGACTTGAAATTGGCTTATCTCAGATTGTTCAATTTTCTGCTTAATAAGGGTATATTAATAGCTTGTGTTAGCTTACTAGCCCGATGGGGCTAGTGCCATCACGACTTGAGATTTTGGGTCGTGACAATATCCTTTTAATTGTCTCGAGTACACTGTGTCACGACCCGACTAGGGGCCGTGATGGGTACCCGGGGCTAACCACGGAGCACCACTCGTTCTGCTACTCATCATACTCATTAAGCCTTCTTTTATCAAATTCATACTCAAATCATAAGAAAAATCATTTTTTTTCCATTTGAAAACATAAATACTTTTATATATATAAGCCTTTCGGCCATCAAAATAATATATATATACATACATACATACATACATAATAGCAACCTCGTGAGACTATATAACCCACAACTGCGTATCTACGAGCCTCTACTAGAGTGCTAGACATAAGGACGGGACAGGACCCCGTCGTGCCCAAAATATATATTTGTACACAAAAGAATAATCAAGGCACCTTCGTAGCAATGGAGTGCTCTCAAATCGGCTGACAGCTCCTACGAGTCTAGATCGATATCACCTCCCTGTCTACCTGTGGGCATGAACACAGCGTCCAAAGAAAACGGACGTCAATACGAACATTGTACTGAGTATGAGAGGCATGAACAATAATAATACGTCAATGAGATAAATGATGCATAAAATAAGGAACAACTGTATCTGACTGTCACATATAAAAGAAATAACACATGCTGACTTACTCATAATCATCATCACATCATGCATGCATAAATGTATAAGTTGCACGTCCATATAGGTACGGTGTGATAATCATTAGCCTGCGTCCAGGCCTCCCGCGTCCAGGGTATCATCTCATGCCGCCCACTAGTGGTGTCTGCCCATGCCATCTAGACATGGTGTATATGCTGCCCGCCTTAGCGGTGTCTACCCGACCATATAGGCGCGGTGTGATAGCATCATGTACATATCATAGACTTGTCATATTCTCATCATACTATTATCATAATGCATGACCGGAAACTTAAGACAATTATACTCTATCGGGTGACATAAGGTCGTGAATCCCCAATTCCATTATGGAGCATTTATAAGTATTCTGCCTCACCTTGAAGGAAATAGTATGTAAGGTGAGTGTATACAATAAACAACATCATTCACTTAATAGGAACATCATAGTATGAACTCTAGAATCTGTATACTTAACTCATCGTCATCATTATTGGGCTCATAGTCTATCTCTTATCTCATATAACTGTTCATGAACATAGACTCATCGTTTTTTCGAAATGTAGGAGAATCACGAAGAGGAAGGAAAAGTCATGCTATAGGATTCATGCCATAGAAAGAAAGGACTAGCCTCACATACCTTTTACTTTTAACTAATTTATCGCTTGCTTGTTCTCTTTCAATGCCCACGTTTCTACCTTCAAGAGAATTCACATTAACATTAGTTAATCGGCTATATGAACGTGTCACTATTTCTAGGAAAAATTGGGCAGCATTTCCTTTGTTTATAAATATTTTCCCATATTCTATATCAACTCCCAAACAGTCATAACAATATTCACAATATAATAGACAACAGTCATCATTCATCTACATTATCCGCATTTCACAGTTCCTCTTCAAATTCTCCACAATTGTGGTTATAGTTCACTATTGCGTTTTCTCATATATAATGCTTATTCCATGGTCTAAATGTCATTCACAACATACTCACAACCACAACATACCAATATTCATAATTCAATCCAAACCTTCACCCAACAATGTAACTATTCCCACATTTATGACCCATTTCCTATATTTTATACAATCCAAGTGTTTGTAACTTTCAATACCTTAAAAAATCAAGAATGATCATAAAACACACCTTAGATGATGGATGAACAACACTTGAGTGGAACTTCCCTTCTTGCACCAAAACCCTAACTCACTTCCCTTGAGTTTTCTTGGTGTAGATGAACTTTTGTTAGGTTTCATACAATTGATTTCATGGATTTGGTATAGTTGATCATGGTTTTCCGTAGGTTTCTTATGGATAAGTAAAGGAGAGTGTTCTAGAGGTTTCTTGTGAGAGGAGAGTGGAAATGAAATGAATTAATGAGGGGAGGGTCCTTATATTAAATCTTGAAATCAGTCCCGACCAAGTTATACGGACCAACATACGGTCCGTACAATTTATACGGGCCATATTTTTGGCCGTATTTTTGTCCAGTGTGACATGAAATTCTGAGCTAATTATATAGCCAGACAGACGGCCAGTATAATTTATATGGCCAGTACGTTGGGTCGTATAATGCTCAGTTCATTCGAACTCTTCCTCGTTGACTCGTTTGATCTCCAATCCTTATGGAACCTTCTTGGAACTTGATTAAAACCTCAATACCAATCTAAGGGACATTATCACTTGTCTCTAAAACATCTTTAAGCCATTGTTAACTTGTCGTTCACAATTCTTACCTGACACACGACATATCCTTTGCTTTCCTTGACAACCGTCTCCCCTTACGTCTATTGTCTTTGAATCTCAATTAGGATCATCAAATGCTATCTCTTACTTATCAAATCATCGTATACGTCGTTCCCTTCGCTAGCCTATTCACTGTTACGCTAACATGGAATTTTCCAAGATGTAACATTCTTCCCCCCCTTTTGAAACATTCGTCCTCAAATGTTAAACACTCGCGAATTTTATGAAAGTTTCGCCAGAGTTTCCCTTGTAATATGGCACTACCACCCTGTCACAACAACCCATAATAATATTGCCTCACAGGGCCACAACACAATAACAATGTAAATTGGCCACACACGACGAAAAGTTTGAAAAACAAGTATACATACCTCAAGTGCGGGTACGTGTATTTCACTTTCTCTTCTACCTCCCAAGTCATTTCTTCTCGGTTTTCATTTCGCCACATGACGTTGACTGAAGCTACTTCCTTGTTTCGAAGTCTGCATACTTGCCTGTCTAATATGGCAATGGGCACTTCTTCATATGCTAGCTTTTCTGTCACCTGTACATCATCAATCGGAACAATCCTCGTAGGATATCCAATACACTTACGGAGCATTGAGACATGAAAAACAGGATGAACTAATTCAAGCTCTGAAGGCAATTCCAATTCATAGGCTACATGACCCACCTTGCGGATAATTTTATAGGGTCCAATGTATCGAGGACTTAACTTCCCTTTCTTGCCAAATCTCATCACTCCTTTCATTCGCGACACCTTCAAAAATACCCAATCATCAATTTGAAATTCCAAGTCTCGCCGGCGGTTGTCCGTATAAAATTTTTGGCGACTTTGGGCTGTCACCAGTCGATCTCGTATCCCCTTGACTTTTTCTAGCGCTTGTTGAATTCATTCAGGACCTACTAGTTGTACTTCTCCTATTTCAAACCATCCAATTGAGAATCTACACTTCTTTCCATATAAACCTTCATACAGAGCCATTTTGATACTGGAATGATAGCTATTGTTATATGCGAACTCAATTAGAGGTAAGTGATCATCCCAGCTACCACCAAAGTCTAGGACACACGCCGGTAGCATATCTTCCAAAGTTTGCATAGTATGTTCGGCTTGCCCATCCGTCTGCGGATGAAATGCCGTGCTAAGCTTCACTTGAGTACCTAGACCTTCTTGAAAACACTTCCATAACTTGGCTGTAAATTGGGCTCCTCTATTTGTGATAATGGATAGTGGAATACCATGGAGCCACACAATTTTTGGAGATACAACCTCGCATAATCTTATGCTGAGTATGTGGTTCTGACTGGAAGAAAATGAGCTGCTTTTGTTAATCTGTCCACAATCACCTATATAGAATTATATTTGCCTCGAGAACGAGGTATCCCCACAATAAAATCCATGTTGATTACTTCCCATTTCCAAGTAGGAATTTCCATTGCTTGCAATAATCCTCCTGGCTTTTGATGTTCGATTTTCACTTGTTGGCAATTTGGACATTGAACTACAAATTCTGCTATGTCCCTCTTCAAGCCATCCCACCAATATATCAACTTGAGATCATGATACATCTTGGTTGCACCTGGGTGAATAGAATACCGAGAGTAATGGGCTTCTTCTAGAATTCGACGACGCAATTCTGCTACATTCGAAACACATAGTCTGCCTTGGTATCTAAGAATTCCATCCATGGAAACTTCAAATGGGGATTTCTCTTTTTCATGAGATATGTCTCTGTAATGGCACAAGTGAGGATCTTCATACTGACACTCTTTCACTTCTACATTCAGGGACGAAACTGTGGGATCATTTATATCAATTTCTGCACTACCAGAATCAATTACACGTACTCCAAGATTAGCTAGTTGATGGAGCTCATGAACTAACTCTTTCCTTTTCGGAGGAACTTCGCATAAACTGCCCATTGATCGGCGGCTAAGCACATCGGCTGCTACATTTGCTTTTCTGGGGTGGTACAAAATATTCACATCTTAATCTTTCAATAACTCTAACCACCGCCTCTGCCGCAGATTTAACTCCTTCTGTTTGAAAATGTACTGAAGACTCTTATGATCTGTATAGATATCAACATGCACACCATACAAGTAATGTCTCCACATCTTTAATGCGTGAATGACTGTAACTATCTGGCCCTTCTGGAAGTGTTAAGACTGGAGCTGAAGTTAATCTGTCCTTCAACTCTTGAAAGCTGTGTTTACAATCATCATTCCATTAAAATTTAACTGACGTCTGGGTTAGCCTCGTCAATGGAGGTGAAATAGAGGAAAATTCCTCTACGAATCTTCTATAGTATCCTGCCAATCCCAGAAAACTACGAACTTCAGTAGGCGTCGCAGGCCTTGGCCAAGTCTTCACAGCTTCAATTTTCTGAGTGTTGACTCAAATGCCATCATCAGAAATAACATAGCCTAGAAATGTTACAGAATTCAGCCAAAACTCGCACTTTGAAAATTTTGCATATAATTCTCGGGCTCGAAGAATCCCAAGAACAATACGTAAATGATCTGCATGTTCTGATTCTGTGCGAGAGTATACCAGAATATCATCAATGAATACTATCACGAATAAATCTAAAAGTGGCCTGAATACATTATTCATCAAATTCATGAACACTGCCGGGGCATTAGTCAACCCAAATAACATCACCCGAAATTCATAATGGCCATACCTCGTTTTGAAAGTCGTTTTAGGAATATCTGCTTCTCTAACTCCCACCTGATGATAACCCGACCTCAAGTCTATTTTAGAAAACCATTTGGCACCCTGTAGCTGATCAAACAAATCATCAATCCTTGGGAGAGGATATTTGTTCTTTATCGTCACCTTGTTCAACTGCCTATAATCGATGCACATTCGAAGGGAACCATCTTTCTTTCTCACGAACAAGACTAGTTCTCCCCACGGCGATGAACTAAGTCTAACAAACCCCTTCTCAAGCAAATCTTTCAACAGTGCCTTTAGCTCTTTCAATTCTGCAGAGACATTCGATAAGGAGGAATAGAAATAGGCTTGGTGTCCGGCAACACATCAATGGCGAAGTCAATCTCTCTTTCTAGGGAAGGCCTCGAAGTTCATCTGGAAATACATCCGAAAATTCATTCACTACCGGAATGAATCGTAAAGTTGGCGACCTTGCTTCGGTGTCATCAACTCGTACTAGATGATAAATATAGCCTTTATCTATCATCTTTCTTGCCTTAAGGTAGGAAATAAACCTACCTTTCGGAGAAGCTGTATTACCCTTCCATTCAAGCACGGGCTCTCCCGGAAACTGAAATCAAACTATTTTCATCCGACAATCAACATTAGCATAACATGAAGCCAACAAATCCATACCTATAATCACATCGAAATCTAGCATTTCTAGCTCAATTATATAAGCTTTGGTCTGGCGATTGCATATCGCAAGTGCACAATTTTTATACACTTGTCTAACTATCACGGGATCACCAACCGGAGTAGATACCTCAAAAGGTTTAATTAGCTCAGGTTTCACCCAATACGACCAGCAACATATGGAGTAATATAAGAGAGTGTAAAACCCAGATCTATCAAGGCATATACATTATGGGAAATATGGACAATATACCTGTAACCACATCCGGGGAGGACTCAAGATCCTGTCATCCGGCTCAAGCATACACACGGGGCTGAATGGCACCTGAAGTAGATGCTACCCCTCTGCCTCTACCTCGACCTGCTGATATCTGGGGAGTCTGCCCTACCGGGCGCACTGAAGACCAATAGGCCACTGATCCTGTAGGCTGAACCCCAACTCTACCACTCATCGACGGCCAATCTCGCATCATGTACCCAACCTGGCCGCAGGCATAGCAAGAATCCGAACCTTGACGACACTGTCCGGAATGTAGTCTACCGTACTGGCTGTACCGCGGTACTGGGGGTCTCCTCTGACTATAATCTTCCCTGAACTGAGAATCTAGGCCCTCGAACTCTGACCTGTCCTGAACGAAAGGAGCGATCAAATCTCCTACCTGCAAACCGTGGAGGTGCACTAGTCACCGACTGGCCTGAGTGTCTAGAATATGTCTGCCTTGATCCCCCTCTATAATCACTGCCCGCCCCCATAGATCTGGCCCTCTTGCTTTGCCTTCTATCGATATCACGATCACCTCTTTGTGGTTGCTGTCGTCCCTCTAAATTCTGGGCATGGGCTTGTATTCGAGAAATATCCATCCCATCTTGCAACGAAGCCGTCAAACAATCTTTAAATAAATGTTGCCCTAAGCCACTCCCAAAGCGATGCACTCTATCTCCCATGTCGGCCACCATAGTCGGGGCATATCAAGCCAATGAATTAAATTGAAGTCTATATTCCCGGGCACTCATATTTCCTTGCTTTAGATTTAAGAACCTATCAGCTCTAGCTCGGCAGACCTCGGGTGGCAAATAGTGGGGAATGAAAGCGTCTACAAATTCTTGCCACATGGGAGGAGGCGTATTCTCTTTCCTTGATTCTAGCCAATTGTTGTACCACAATACCGCCACATCTCGGAGTCTACAAGATGCCAACTCCACAGATTTAGTTTCAGAGGAATGAATAATCCTCAATTTTCTGAGCATCTCATCAATAAAACCTTGCGGGTCTTCATCCGGCTTTGACCCAAAAAACTCCGGACGATTTAAACTCATAAAATCACGGGCCCTAGTACTAGCTGCCCGATCACTTGAACTCACATTCTGCCGCTGTGCCTGGGCGGCAACTAACTGCCTCAGTAGATGAATTGTCTCCTGTCATGACCCAACCCCGTAGGTCGTGACTGGTGCCCGACTTGGACACCCATATACACACCTGTCAGATATAGTCGAACTGAAACTACAAACAATACGGAAACTGGTAAAGGAACTGCAAAGTTTGTAACATCGTCACATATATATATGCTTCCAGATCACTGTCTCCTGAGTAGTCACAACTAATCATATCATGAAATAATATGCAAGCCGACAAGGCTGCCATCACTTATCAATATCACATGCAAGCCGAAAAGGTTGCCACTATAGACGAACATCATACCACAACACATCGTATAGACACAACTGAACAGAACCCATACACAACCCACACATATGTTTATAGACCTCTAAGAGTACGAATAGCGAAATATGACGGGACAGGGCCCCGTCGTACCCCTAAATAACATATACACACATATATATATATCATAAGATTCAAACCAAAAGTCTAAACTCCGGAACAACGGAGCTCTCCAAGACAGCAGAAAGGGAATCCTAAGCTGGCGGATCACCAGAGCGAGCATCTGCACCTGCGGGCATGAAACGCAGCCCCCCGAAGAAATAGGGTCAGTACGGAATATGTACTGAGCATGTAAAGCATGAAACACCATAAACAGGATCATATCTGAAATAAGGAGTACAGAAAACAAGTACAATGTCCAGAATACCAAAACACTTGCCTTTGAAACATAAATCATGCATGTCAATATCATATATCATATATATATATATATATACCGTACTCGGCCCTCTAGTGAGGGAATCGGTGAATAAAGTCATCATATGCCCTCCTGGCCGCCATAACATATCATCATATTATCATATATATATATATACCATACCCGGCCCTCTAGTGAGGGACTCGGTGAACAATGCAGTGAAATTGTGCACGATAACATACCCGGCCCGGGACTCAGTGAAAGACATATTGAGGCATGCACGAGAAGAGTAGTGAGAAACCATATGCAATTTAAATCATTATCAAGACTCAAACAGAATAAGAAGAAAGGGTTAACACTTGAGTATCAATAGCGACAATCCTATCAAGTATCCCTCGAACGTCATTATAGAATATATCAAGAGACTTAGAAGTCATAACCATGTATTAAGATCATATGAAACAATTTATAGAAGTCTAGACATTAGTTATTACAGAGTTCCTGAGAATAGGAGCTTCTGTAATGACAGTTATCCAACGTAAAGAAAACAGAAGAGGAAGGCTCAATCACTTGTGAATTGTAATATCAAGAAGTGAATAAGAATCATAAATATCACTCAAAGATTATTAATGAAATTACCCCAAGGTTCATATCATTCATCACTTAAGTCTAAGACATGCCAAAAGAAAGAAGGGACAGCTTTACATACCTGTTGACGACTAATCGCAAAACCGTTCGCTTTGTCGTTCTTTTAGCCTATTTAATACAAGGGTAACGTTATCGTTAGTAACTATACTTTTTAGTTCATAAATCTATAGCCCATTTCTTATAGAACCTATATTCCAACTTATATATTCTCATTTAGGGTTTTCTATTAGTTAAAGACTTAACGAAAATCGGGCAGCATTTCCCCTATACATTCGCCTAACCCGAATTTCTAATTGTCCTCCTGTCAACACAGAAATACCAACAACAACAATATACACATAAAATTCTCACAATTCAGCCCATAACAATTCTAATAATCCAATAATCCTTTTTAACCCACAATTTCGTATAACAATGATTTCATGCAATTTCTTACTTCCAATTTCATCCAATACAATTTTAATCCTTCCATTACAACACAATTAATTCAATTATACTACAAAACAAGAAAATCTTACCTTAATTTTCTCGGAGGAATTCTCTACACTTAATTGCCCCAATTTCACAATTTCTTCTTCCTCAATTCAATATCCAATGTTGCTATCACCTCCTTGAACTTGCAAATTACTTGGAGCTTAATCAAACAAGGAAAACAAAAATTTACTTCAACAACCATGGCTGGCCGTGAGCAGTGGCAGCCATGGTTGCTCATGCTTTTACTTCAATTACGTTCAATTTCCATGAAAAGAGGTTCTTTTATACAAATTCTATGTGAAGCTTCCCAAAGGTGAAATGTTACCTCTTTGAAAATCTTATTGTATATACATATCGTGTTAATCCTTTTCCACCAAATGATGCCACGGCCAATTACTTAAGACATTAGTCACCATTTGTTCTTTTACCATGCAACACGTGGAATCACTTTATAACACTTATCCATTATTTAATTAATATCTTGTCTCCACTACACTCCATATGTGACTGATTGCACACATAATTAATTCCTTGATCTCAATTGACTTTAATAACAATTATTTTTAATACACTTTATATACTCATTGCCATGATTATGTGACATAGCACTAGTCCATAGTTCCTTTTGGTACCAATAAAATATTATTCACAATCACCGTGGTCACACTTGTCAAGTCCTAAATTATTTCGGGACCTCAAACTCTTTGTACACTGAGCTCTCGATTTTCATCCTTGAATATGATCGAATTTTCCGGGCTCGGGAAATTTTTTACTCATATTGGACAATTAAATTTTTCTAGTCCCGAAATATGGGATATTATATCTTGGACCGTATTTCATCAAATAAATTTCGAACCTCGACAAAACTTATTTTCCTAGATTTGTTTAACTTTAAATATTTATAACACATCTGTACCATTACTACAACCACCCACAAGCTTGGAAGACAACATCGTTTCCATTACTAATGTCATTTAACTCGCACACCTTCCAACACATGAGAACATGGGATGTAACATCCTTCCCCCCTTTAGAACATTCGTCCTCGAATGTTAAACTGGTCCTGAACTCCCAATACTTTCTCAAGTGTTCTCTTATTTAATCATGCCCTTCACATACCTCTTCCATTTGTCGATTCGCTATAATCCACTATAACGCATTCCAGGTCTCTACATAGTCATTCCTGTAATATCTCCTCTTTCTGTTGCTTCCCGAGGTAATAATTTCACGTCATTGCCTTTACTCTTATATTACTTCGTAGTCCGTTGTCAGTTGTGTTGCGAACTTTTCCGCTGAAATCTTACTTTCTTCCTTGTGCGCTTAGTCTTAACTCGCCTCCTTCTCCTCCTATAGTTATTCCATTAAGATATTGTTTCCTTGATCTTACCTCTCAGTCTTTAAATATGACTTTTATAACATGCAGACGTCCCTCGTCGATTCATTAGACTTTAGTGTCCCTGGAGTATCGCATGCCTCTGGTAACCTGTGGACCCTTCGCAGGTTCTACAAGTAAAATGAAATTCCATAGAGGGTAACATTTTTGTACTCCAATATCCTTGCTTTACTTTATTCTGGAATTCTCAACATCATGTGTTACTTTCTGACTTTCTTTTTAGAGGTCTTTAACTTCTCGATCTCGATCTTTAGGGTTGGCTATCAAATAGTGCTAGGATCCCCTCATATTATGGCTTTACTGTCATCCAGTAACCAGTAACCTGCTTGTCCTAATTGTCTCGGTTAAATCATTTCGTAATTTCCCTTAACGTAACTGGCACTACTTTAGGCATATTATCTCGTGTTGTTTCTTTATTTTTGACTCAGGCTCTTCTATTGCCCCTTTACTCCAATTTGCTCTTAACTCTCCTATTACATATCCTATTGCAATCTTTACACAATGGTGCTCAAATTAGCCTAGTAAATACCTTAGCGTTGCCTCGCTAGTCTTTATGCAGACCCTATATTCTTCTCTTATATCTTTCCATTGATATCAAGGCTCAACTATGGATTTAGCCCTCAGTACTAATCTCATCTCTGTAGTCTTGCTACAAACCCTCTTACACCTTTCTTTGATGTACCCAAAATATTACAACCGCATTGTTGCTACTGAATCCTTACCCTTCTTATCAAGTACTTACTTGGTCTCATCCGTAGCTTACAAATAGTCGTAGGTAGCATAACTATTCATGTACAATTTGTACAAAATGCGTCCAATCTTAGTCATAGTCTTTCCTTCTCTTGACTTACTCTGCTCTACACATCTTATCGTACCATCGCTCACTTGCTGTCTTTAGGGTTGGCTATCAAATAGTGCTAGGATCCCCTCATATTATGGCTTTACTGTCATCCAGTAACCAGTAACCTGCTTGTCCTAATTGTCTCGGTTAAATCATTTCGTAATTTCCCTTAACGTAACTGGCACTACTTTAGGCATATTATCTCGTGTCGTTTCTTTATTTTTGACTCAGGCTCTTCTATTGCCCCTTTACTCCAATTTGCTCTTAACTCTCCTATTACATATCCTATTGCAATATTTACACAATGGTGCTCAAATTAGCCTAGTAAATACCTTAGCGTTGCCTCGCTAGTCTTTATGCAGACCCTATATTCTTCTCTTATATCTTTCCATTGATATCAAGGCTCAACTATGGATTTAGCCCTCAGTACTAATCTCATCTCTATAGTCTTGCTACAAACCCTCTTACACCTTTCTTTGATGTACCCAAAATATTACAACCGCATTGTTGCTACTGAATCCTTACCCTTCTTATCAAGTACTTACTTGGTCTCATCCGTAGCTTACAAATAGTCGTAGGTGGCATAACTATTCCTGTACAATTTGTACAAAATGCGTCCAATCTTAGTCATAGTCTTTCCTTCTCTTGGCTTACTCTGCTCTACACATCTTATCGTACCATCGCTCACTTGCTGTCTATTTCGCCATACTTCTTCCCCTTCCTCTATCCACCATTTAGTTTTCTCATATCCTACTATAGGAGAGATTTCCTATCCTTTCTCCTTTACTACTTATATGTCACAATATCATTAGCCAACAACTCTGTTGTCAACATCTTAACCTCTAACCAGTACGACCTTGCTATCCTTTATAATATCCTTTTAAGCTACTTGTTACCATTCTCTTGTCATATTCTCCCCTTTTATAAGCATCCACCTTCTGATGTCATATTATCCAAAGTCTGTACCAATAATTCTCAACACTGTCTCAATTACTATCTCGGCTTTTATCCGTTTATCGCTGGCTTTCAGATCTCACTAAGTTGTTTCAACATGAGATCTCACTTGAAGTCTAAGTATTCACATCAAACGTGTTGCAGTGTCAGCTGATTTTATCTTACACTTGCATTTCTCTCATCCGCTTCCCCCCTTTTGGGTGTACTCACATCATTATCTATTTATATTCTGCTCTATGCCTTCATTTCCAACTTTCAAATTCCTATGATCCTTTTTCCAATACGTTTTGTATACTGTGCCATATCCAAGTCTTTTCTTTATCACCTATAACTTAGATTACCCATGTATGAAACCCTAACACAATCACGAGGCGATGAGAACTCTCGATACATAGTACAAAATCTTATCTTATGGTTGGTACTCGAGTAACGTAATTAATGTAGCAATTTGTCCGAAGCCACATTCCATTCATCCCAATCGGTAATTAGGTAGTGTTTATCGTCGTTTCAAATTCTCCATTCAGTAGCACTAATGTTTTAGTGATAAGTGTCTCAAGCTTTCTCATAACACTATCTTTATCCCAACGGATATCGTCTGTTCCTTCTAATAAATTTACAATACATCAGTTGTTTTGCAAATCCACAACCCTTGTCCTTTATGGATTTTCCCCATTTCCGAGGTGCAAACACATATACATAGTACTCCTTTATGCCTCATGCTCTTTCATTCTTGTTATATACTTCTAACTTACTCAAAATCATATCAAATTCGTCTCAATAGTGGTCTTGTCTTATCACCTTCTCGTCGTGCTACATCTTAAGTTCCTAGCTATATATTTCCCCTTTTGTCCTATACTCATACTTAATTAGTTATGTCTATCTTGAGTGTTTCCTTTAGTATTCCTTTCATTTCCCCAGTCTATGTCCATCTTTTATTTGTGCGTGAGCAATCTCATGGTACCCCTACATCTTTCGGAAAGCACTACTTTTACATAATCCCTCTTTCATTTTCAAAACATATTCTGTTCATTTCTATTTGTCCTTATCATACTAGTCATTTCTGGCATTCATTCTGTCTTGTTACTCGTCTTCATTTAGGTTGGTCTTTTACAATTTTGTCACTTGTATTACTCGCTTTCCAAGCTATACATGTCATAACGCATCGCTACACTGTAATCCCACTCGCTTTCTTCTTATCTTCCTGTTTCTATTAACTCCTTCTCTTCCTGTGCTCGCTTTCACTTTCGTTACCATTTGACTTTTATTCTGAACTTTCCCTATTGAACTTTGTAAGTATTTCTTATTCGTTCTACATTTGCTTTTCCGTTTCCCACTAATCATATCGTATTATTTAGTTACTTCCTTGCTAGGCTTTACTCATTTCTATAGCAATCCTTACGGTATTCACATTACATCCTGTTCGTAGTCTATCCTATAATGTAACACTTCTTAATCTTATTCACGATTCTTACTATGTTTTAATTACACTCTATGGACTAGACGTACTTAACCCTTCACCCTTTTCTGATCAATCTTATCCTTAATATCTCACAAGCTGTCTTATCAATACCTTCATGATTTGTTTTAACTCTTCCTCCGCTATACTTTTGTCTCAATCATATTGCTATTCCCTTTTAACTGTAAACTCTTCGTACTTTATCCCTACTTATCGGTTCATTCGATACCTCAGTAAAATGTTCTGTTACGAGTTACCACCTTTTTCTAAATCATCCCTTAGTATCACAAGCCCTTCCGAATCATCCTAGCATTTCACCAACAACATATGAAATACATGATCCTAGACAGCCCACAAGTTCAAGCTTTCCTTTCACAGATTCCATCTCCAATTAGTTGATTAATGAACTAATAAAATGTCACCATGAAGCATTCCCCAACCACCAGCATAAGAAAACTAGAATCCGACAAGCACCACTGGACTTCTTAGTGCTTGATTCACATAGTTTATCTCCATATTTGTCCTTGGGTCGTGAGCGAACCATTTAGTTCACAAACTACTTGTTGTACGCTTTTTACTCTCCCAATAAAAGTGAAACTTAAATACCGGGCGTTTTTTCCCTCCAACATAAGCTTCTTCTAAGGCAAAAATGCGGCTGAAAGGTATTCTCGTCCATTCAAATGAATTCCAAATTCTGCTGCTCATATACGCTTCTTCAGAACAAGTTCTCCTAAACAAGAATGATCCCTCTTATAGATGACGTGGGGGTATTTCTTAACTCTTTAGTCCAACATAATAGATTTACCTTGTCGGTATCACCCTTCAAAACATATTATGAACTTATGTCTCATTCTCTTCCTTTTTCCAATTTCTGGGAAAATTTGGGCAGAGTCTCCTCTGTACTTCTTACTATCCCAAAACCTGCACGCAGGAAATACCAACAATGCCTCACAGGGCCAACATATATACACATATATCGTATCGTATCATAGCCACACAGGGCTCCAAATTTCCAGAAAGAAGTATAAAGGTGTCGGGACTTACCTCACGTATCGCACCTCGAGACGTACCTGATCCTTTAACAATCTGTTCTGTCATACTTTCCTATCCACCTTCTCTTTCATCTTCCAACTTAACGTTTCAATCATGTTTCAATATTCTTACCTTATACAACATGCCTCTTTCGCACCGTACTTACCTGTGTACCTTGTAACTGCCGATATCATCGGTCGCTTTCTTCTATCGATGTTGTTCTTCAGCTGACATCAAAGGTTAGTATCGGAATTTCATTTCCTATTGCTGGGCTCTATCGTACGATCTTAGATATGAAAGAAAGGTAACATCCTAAATGTCCTGTAGCTTCCTGTTTAGAGATGTGGTGCACAACACACCGATAAACAAGACTCTACTAGACACGGTCTGTAGACACTCTGAGGACGAACCTTGCTCTGATACCACTTTTGTCACGACCCAACCCCGTAGGCCGTGACTGGTGCCCGACTTGGACACCCGTATACACACTTGTCAGATATAGTTGAACTGAAACTACAAACAATACGGAAAATGGTAAAGGAACTGCAAAGTTTGTAACATCGTCACATATATATATATGCTTCCAGATCACTGTCTCCTGAGGAGTCATAACTAATCATATCATGAAATAATACGCAAGCCGACAAGGCTGCCAGCACTTATCAATATCACATGCAAGCCGACAAGGCGGCCACTATAGACGAACATCAAACCACAGCACATCGTATAGACACAGCTGAACAGAACCCATACACAACCCACACATAAGTCTACAGACCTTTAAGAGTACGAATAGCGAAATATGACGGGACAGGGCCCTGTCGTACCCTTGGATAACATATACATATATATATATATATATATATATATATATATATATATATATATATATATATATATATATCATAAGTTTCAAACCAAAAGTCTAGACTCCGGAACAATTGAGCTCTCCAAGACAGCAGAAAGGGAATCCTAAGCTGACGGATCACCAGAGCGAGCATCTGCACCTGCGGGCATGAAACGCAGCCCCCCAAAGAAAGGGGGTCAGTACGGAATATGTACTGAGCATGTAAAGCATGAAACACCATAAACAGGAAAATATCTGAAATAAGAAGTACAGAAAACAATTACAATGTCCAGAATACCAAAACACTTTCCTTTGAAACATAAATCATGCATGTCAATATCATATATCATATATATATACCTTACCCGGCCCTCTAGTGAGGGACTCGGTGAATAAAGTCATCATATGCCCTCCTGGCCGCCATAACATATCATCATATCATCATATCATATCATCATATCATCATATCATATATATATATATATATATATATATATATATATATATATATATATATACCGTACCCGGCTCTCTAGTGAGGGACTCGGTGAACAATGCAGTGAAATTGTGCACGATAACATACCCGGCCCGAGACTAGGTGAAAGACATATTGAGGCATGCACAAGCAGAGTAGTGAGAAACCATATGCAATTTAAATCATTATCAAGACTCAAACAGGATAAGAAGAAAGGGTTAACACTTGAGTATCAATAGCGACAATCCTATCAAGTATCCCTCGAACGTCATTATAGAAAATATCAAAAGACTTAGAAGTCATAACCATGTATTAAGATCATATGAAACAATTTATAGAAGTATAGACATTAGGTATTACAGAGTTCCTGAGAATAGGAGCTTATGGATCGACAGTTATCCAACGTATAGAAAACTGAAGAGGAAGGCTCAATCACTTGAGAATTGTAATATCAAGAAGTGAATAAGAATCATAAATATCACTCAAAGCTTATGAATGAAATTCCCCCAAGGTTCATATCAGTCATCACTTAAGTCTAAGACATGCCAAAAGAAAGAAGGGACAACTTTACATACCTGTTGACGACTAATCGCAAAACCGTTCGCTTTGTCGTTCTTTTAGCCTATTTAATACAAGGGTAACGTTATCGTTAGTAACTATACTTTTTAGTTCATAAATCTGTAGCCCATTTCTTATAGAACCTATATTCCAACTTATATATTCTCGTTTAGGGTTTTCTATTAGTTAAAGACTTAACGAAAATCGGGTAGCATTTCCCCTATACATTCGCATAACCCGAATTTCTAATTGTCCTCCTGTCAACAGAGAAATAACAACAACAACAATATACACATAAAATTCTCACAATTCAGCCCATAACAATTCTAATAATCTAATAATCCTTTTTAACCCACAATTTCGTATAACAACGATTTCATGCAATTTCTTACTTCCAATTTCATCCAATATAATTTTAATCCTTCCATTACAACACCATTAATACAATTATACTACAAAACAAGAAAATCTTATCTCGGAGGAATTTTCTACACTTAATTGCCCCAATTTCCCAATTTCTTCTTCCTCAATTCAATATCCAATGTTGCTATCACCTCCTTGAACTTGCAAATTACTTGGAGCTTAATCAAACAAGGAAAACAAAAAATTTCTTCAACAACCATGGCTGGCCGTGAGCAGTGGCAGCCATGGTTGCTTATGCTTTTACTTCAATTACGTTCAATTTCCATGAAAAGAGGCTCTTGTATACAAATTCTATGTGAAGCTTCCCAAAGGTGAAATGTTACCTCTTTGAAAATCTTATTGTATATACATATAGTGTTAATCCTTTTCCACCAAATGATGCCACGACCAATTACTTAAGACATTAGTCACCATTTGTTCTTTTACCATGCAACACGTGGAATCACTTTATAACACTTATCCATTATTTAATTAATGTCTTGTCTCCACTACACTCCATATGTGACTAATTGCACACATAATTAATTCCTTGATCTCAATTGACTTTAATAACAATTATTTTTTATTCACTTTATATACTCATTGCCATGATTATGTGACATAGCACTAGTCCATAGTTCCTTTTGGTGTACATAAAATATTATTCTCAATCACCGTGGTCACACTTGTCAAGTCCTAAATTATTTCGGGACCTCAAACTCTTTGTACACCGAGCTCTCGATTTTCATCCTTGAATATGATCTAATTTTACGACCTCGAGAAATTTTTACTCATATTGGACAATTAAATTTTTCTAGTCCCGAAATACGGGATATTATATCTTGGACCGTATTTCATCAATTAAATTTTGAACCTCGACAAAACTTATTTTCCTAGATTTTTTTAACTTTAAATATTTATAACACATCTGTACCATTACTACAACCACCCACAAGCTTGGAAGACAACCTCGTTTCCATTACTAATGTCATTTAACTCGCACACCTTCCAACGCATGAGAACACGGGATGTAACACCTCGGTCACTTGTTGACCCAAAGCAACTGGGGGAGTAATTGGAGCTGAAACTCCTCCTTGTTCTTCTACATTGGGCGGGGTGGAGGAAGTGCTAGATGGAGCCTCGTTATGTGACTCGCCCTCTTCTACATTCATGGGCGGCTCTCTTTCTACCCGCCTTTTCGTTGTAGTCTTACCCTTCTTGGCGGCTGTAGTTTTTTTCTTTGGCGGCATTTCTGAAATCATAGCACACTCTTCGGACGGAAAAGATCTTATAATACAGCTCTATCGCACGATCTCTTAAGATGAAAGATGGTCATTTTTCCTAAATGCCCTGTAGCCTCCTGTTTATTAGTGTGGTGCGCAACACACCATAAACAAGACTCTACTAGACACGGTTCGTAGACATTTCCTAGGACTGAAATGCTCTGATACCACTTCTATCACGACCCGTCACGGCCCCTAGTCGGGTTGTGACACACTGGTTGTCAAATCATTAAAATTTTAATATTAAGCCCATGATTATTGAGTATGTGGCTACTCAACAGTGTCTATGTAGCATTTGAAGCCTGTGAAAGGCCTGTTGACTATTCACTATTCTAATATTCTAGATAAATTACTTGATCGTCATTTAAAACTAGTTTCAATTGTTGTCCTTTTGAGTAAGCCATTGTTTCATTTAGATTCATGTCAAACACTCCCTTTTCATAGCCAAATTAGATGAGCAGTCTAATGTGCTCAGTTTAACTTCTAATTTTCCTCCTTCAAGCTGCTTCTTTGAATAATTTAGGTGTGATCTTCTCCTGCTTCTTCAACATCCTTTTCTTTTATGTTGAACTATACCCTACTGATTCTTTTTGTGGCTGAGGTAACAGTGTCTCTGCTGGTGCTTTTCTTGATATATTGTCATGTCATCTGCACTTTTTCAGTTTCATTCAGAGAACTAGTTCCATCACCTGGTTTCTTAAGTGATTTTTACCTATCATAAGTCATGTGTGGGTTTTCTTTTTGTCTGTTCTGCTGCAAATACTTCCTCATTTCCACATTTTATGATGACTTTATGGTTGATTCTTCTTCATTCATCCTCCTGCTTCTTTTCGTCTTCTAAAAAACTGGTTCCCATTGATGATTTTTAGGATGACAAATCCTGATTTCTTCTATTGTGCTTTTTGGAGTGTATCTCTATCATGATTGATTTTCTTCTTCTTCTTCTTCTTCTTCTTCTTCTTCTTCTTCTTCTTCTTCTTCTTCTTCTTCTTCTTCATGGAAGTGGATTTAGCACGATTCCCAGCTCCCTTTTATACTAGGCCTTTGGTGAGAGGAATTATTCTTTTCAACTTCCATCTGTTCAGATCATCCACAGATATTCATGTACCCTCTTTCTTAGGCTTATTCATTGGATCAAGGTTTGTTTTCTGGAGCGCAGGCTTTTATGGGTCCCTTTCTTTTGGATAGAAGATTAGGACACTCTTTGGTCAATTTTTGGCCCTTTGATGTAGAGCTGAGTTTATTATGTCTCTTCTTGTTAGGAGGTTACCGACCTATTTGACTTACCTTTACCTTTGCTAGGCATGAGTCTTGAGATATTTTGCAATTGTGTGATATAAAACACACAACTTCTTTTATTCTGAGCATTTATTCCAATTGGAGCTTCTTTCTTCCTTTATATCCTCTAGCTCTTCCTGTAGAATCTTATTTTTATCATTCTCAGTCTGACGCTCCTTCTTTACAACTTTAAGAGAACCTTTTTGATCCTTTTGAGATTGCTCAGACTGATCTTTCGCACTTGAGAGCATAGCACCAAGCTCTTCATTATCAAGTTCCAGTTGGGCATCAATCATCTTCCCCAGGTTCTCTTGTTGTTCTTCTTTGATTATGAGATCTATTTGAAGGGAATCAAGTGTTGCCATTATAACTTTTGCCTTTTAGAGATATGCATAGGCATCGATAATAACATAGACCACCTTTTATAGTTTTTCACTAGAATGGTTTCAAATATAATCTTTGGACTTAGAAAAGTTTGTCTCGTGGTCATCATCCTCAGCATCTGGGTTAGAGTTGGTCATGCGTTCCAATGTATTATCTGTATCTGACTCTTATAATAGATCTATTTCAGTTTTCTCTCTCGTCTTCATCATCACTTGAGGATTCTTCTATGGCAACTAAAGCCTTTCGTATAATTTGACCGGCTTGTCCAATGCTTATTCTGTTTCTAGGAACATGTTCCCTTCTCTTTGTATCAGGATCACTTCTTCTTCCATCCTCTTCTTTATCTGAACATTCTCTTAAAAAATGGATTGTACTCCCGCATCTGACGCATCCTTCTTGATTGCTTCTATCGAGTCCTCTCTATCTTAATGGGCCTCCTTTATTTAAGAACCCCACTCTTCTGACAAATTTTTAAAATCTTCTGGTGAGCAATGTCATATCTTCTTCATCAAGATCTTGGCTACGGGTAGTTGCAAAGACCAGTTTCACCTCTTTGGTTCAGGAGGTATTCTTTTGAACCTGGAGTTTTCTCATCTCATAGGTTTTTAAGTTTCTTGTGAGTTCTTCCATTGTCATCACTTCTATGACTTTGGTCTCCATAATGGCACTCTCTTATGAGTTAGGTAGAACGTCAAGTATTTTTTCAATTCCTTTTACCTGAGGAAATTCCACACTAAGAGGGTCTAGAATTGGTTATGGTGGTGAACCTGTTAAACATCTATTGGATGGATTCTCCCTTGTTCATCTTGAACAGCTCGTGCTGCTATTTAATATGAAGATTTTGACTTCTTTACCTGACTTGTTCCGTCATGTGTGGTTTATGAGGTGTCCCACATTTCTTTGACAATTTTGCAGGAGGAGATTCTACTATACTTATTAGGTCAGATGCCACAAATAAGTAACTTCTTGGCCTTGGCATTCTTTCTGTGGCCTGATTCTATGTATCGACATAGTCTTTTTTACCTTTAAGGCATGTTGTTCCTTTCTCGTCTATGAGCATGGGAATAATAAGACCTTTCTTGATAACATCCCATAGTTCAGGATCTTCACCTACTGTAAAGTCTTATTTTCTTGCTTTAAACTAGTCATAGTATTTGCAGTTGAAGCATGGTCGTCTTGTGGTTAATTGGCCTTTTTGTACTCTAAGAGGTGTCGTCTTCTTTCAAGGTGCTAGCCTTTGTAAGAATATCTAGCTATAATATGTCTCGGTATTATTTACGCTGTTACCTAAGTACTCAAATAACCAATATTATTGAGCAACTATGAAAAAAGGTAAATTAGGGAAAGTAATCAACACAAGGATGTAGCATGGCAAATCCCCTTGCCCTAGGGAGGAAAAACCATGACCTACCCAGATGAATTTTCCTAAACTCTTAACTAAACAAGCTCCAGTAAATTGAAAGTTTACAACTGCCCCTGTAACACCTAATAAATGGTTCCAAACAGTCCCGTCTCTACCCTTTTAACGCTCAACAGTTCTAAATAATAGCTCCAATTCAATGTAATGACTCGCTTGGCCGTTATAAGCATTCATTTTTTTCTCTGAAATACCCCTCATTTGGACACGAAACAGTAGCATTTCACGCGCCTGAATTGCGGGTAAGGGTGACCTATAGTTGACTTGGAAAGAAATTAATCAACATACGATTTTTTTGAAATAGGTGTTTCGCTTCTACGTTCGGCAGGCCGCTTCAGAGAGTCCCCGTCTGCAAATATTCATCCGCGTAGGTGAGAAATTTGAATGATTAATGAGTTCACATTTGTAGAATATGTTCGACAGAGGCAGTATCTGTCACACCCTAATCTTGATAGGGCATGATGGGCACCCGACCCTTATTTAGGGCCGAGCGAACCCGCTGACTCTTATTACACACATAATCTCTTTGGACTCTTAAATCAAATAAAAATGAAATACATAGTAAAGGCTTTCAGAAACATTATTTTCGTCGTTCTCAAGTCAAGTAAAATCTGTAATCATATGGAATTTGTAACATAACGCAAAATGGTACATCGACTTGCAAAGCCGCTTACAAGACTGACGACCCACATACGTGACTCTGTCTGCAAAGTCTCTAACATCACTCAGGAATCATAACATATATACTCTGACTCGGCAACACTTCGGAAGGAAATGGAGCTCGCCAATCCCGCTAGAACATCTTCTAGCAATGCCTTCTACTCATCTGTGTGTACCTGCGTGGCATGAAACGCAGCCCCCGAAGAAAGGGGGTCAGTACGGAATATGTACTGAGCATGTAAGACATGAAATACAGTAAAGAGGGTCATAACTAAAATATGTATTTAAAAACATCAATACACTTGCCTTATGAAATGAAAATCATGCATATCATTATCGTATACCGTACTCGGCCCATTATGGGACTCGGTGGATAAAATCATGCATGTGAACACCATATATCATATCATCATGTATATATACCGTACCCGGCCCTCTAGTGAGGGACTCGGTGAATGAAGTCATCATGTGCCCTCCTGGCCGCCATCCCCGTATTATCATATCATCATGTCATCATATATATACCGTACCCGGCCCTCTAGTGAGGGACTCGGTGAACAATGCAGTGGAATTACGCACGATAACATACCCGGCCCGGGACTCGGTAAAAGACATATTGAGGCATGCACGAGCAGAGTAGTGAGAAACTACATGCATATAAATCAATTTTCAAGACTCGATAGATGAGTACACTAATCGGCAATTGAAAGATCATAAACGCGATTTGAGTCAATCCGAGTTAGCATATGAAAGTTAAGGGCATTAACCCTTATAGAACCCTTTTAGGAACAGAACTCTTTATGCTTTGCTCGTTATTCAATCATACAATAAGCTCGACCATACTAAGCATGCTTATGTCAAGAAGTGAATAAGAATCATAAACAAGCTCGGAATTAAGGAATAGAGTTACCCCAAGGTACATGTCATAACTTACTCAGTTCTAGGACATGCCAAAAGAAAGAATGGGTAAGCCTTACATACCTTGCCCGCTTCCTAAGCTAATCCGAACTCAAGTCTCGACTTTCGCAAGATCTACACAATGTTAGTAGATTCCAAACATTAGCTATAGATACTTAAGAATCCAATCCTAAACTAACACATCATTTACGGAAATTTCGGCAACATTTCCCCTGTAAATACAACCAACCCCGAGAATTCAACTCGGCCAAATCATCAACAACAATACCAAAAACCACATTAACAACTTCAACGATAAATTCAAAATGCATTCTAACGTTAGTAACCCTTTCTACATAATTCGACGGCATTTCATTTATATTCAATTCAACCACATATAATCAGACCAACATCAATACTTACACATTTAAGCACTAGCCCGAGAGCTTCCAAACAAGACTCGAGAACACTTCAACAATCCGCGCAATGTTTAAAACGACCCAACCAATATACAACACCACCCGAACCCTCTCAACTCAACATAACCAACAACAATACATTCTTTCCTTCCAAATTCGTGCATTATACCAATAATCACACGTTAACAACATTATTCTCATAAATACAAGAAACTACATTAAAATCACATTAACTTCCACAAAAACCCACAAGCGATTACCACCTCGATTTGAGTCATTAAATCCTCATTTTTGCATTATAGAATCCTCAACAACAACAACCAAAACACTAAGTAAATTTAGTTCACCATATTCAACAAAATCGTCCACACACGGCTCAACATCACCATACATGATTTCATGAATTCCATTCATTTCTACATACTACAACATTCACAAATCATCCATAGCACATATAAAAGAAGATTAAACCTTACCTTTTTCCCACTTATCTTCTCACTCGGCTAGGGTTGTGAATTGCATAAACGAATGCTTTGCTTGCTCCAACAACAACTCCACATTAATAAGGGCCTTCCAATTGGTTGAAATGCTAGAAGAAAATTATTATTTTTGATCAATTCCAAGGCCCTCCAATTCGGCCAGCCATGGCCGAATATGGTTCCTTTTTTTTCTTCTAGTTTTCCTAAGTTGTGAAGAAAGGTGAAAAATGTCTAGATTCTTCCCACTTATTCATATATATATATATATATATATAGTTCCTACAAGTATAAGGGGGACACATGCCCCCACCCTTGGCTTGAGTCAATTGGCCAAGCCTTGGGGTGGGGACCACACCCACACCACACGGTCAAAAGTGGCCCTTATCTAGAACCTTCTTGAATTTCCCTTTTTGCCCCTACCCTTCCTCAATATTACCATGAGCCACCTTGTGAATTTTCCTTTTTAGGCCTATCCTTGCTCAATATTTCCATACTAATAAACAACTTGTGTATTAAAATAAATCTGGAAAAATGGCCTTGCCCTTAACTTATTGCGGTTATCTTGAATTATCTGAATGTACAAAATACGGGATATAACAGTATCGCATAGGCAAGCGATGGCTCGTGTATGCAGGAATCACTAAAACAGACCTAGAATTTATTTCCCTATTTCAGGATTGGACCTCATTTTCACCCGATATTTTTCTAGAGCTGGTTTAGGGAGCATTTTCAGAAGGTTCCAAGGCCATTTGGAGAAGGCAAGATCTATCCCCTATTTCATTACTCCCTTTTTTGTCCCTTATCTTCAATTAGTTATTTCATGTTTAGGTTTTTGCGATTTGGGGGTGTCACGACCCAACCCCATGGGCCATGACTAGTGCCCGATCTGGACACTCGTATACGAACCTGTTAGATATAGTCAAACTGAAATTAAGGACGGAATGGAAACTTGTAAAAGCAACTAAAGATTCATAACGCCATATATCATGGTAAACCTGTCTCATGAGAAGTCACAGCTGACCAAAGCATAACACAATACGCAAGCGGACAAGGCTGCCACTATATACGGGAAGATCCAAAACAAAGCATATCGACACAGCTGACCAAAACAAATATACAACCCACACATGTCTACAGACCTCTAAGAGTATAAAAGTGAAATATGACGGGACAGGGCCCCGCCGTACCCCTGGATATGCAGAAGTCTATATCAAAAGATCTGTACCAAAATAGTGTAGGCTCTGAAATGATGGAGCTCTCCAAAACAGCTGAGTTGAAGTCCTAGGCTAGAGGATCACCAAACCGAGTATCTGTAGCAGCGTGCATGAAACGCAGCCCCCCGAAGAAGGGGGGGTCAGTACGAGATATGTACTGAGTATATAAAGCATGAAATACAATAAAGAAAATCATAACTGAATAAAGATTACAGGAGGCAAGTATGATAATCAAAGATACCAATGCACCTGTGCCTTACGAGATGAGAATCATGCATATCTATATCATATACCATACCCGGCCCATTATAGGACTCGGTGAATAAAGTCATCATATACCATACCCGGCCCGCCATCGGACTCGGTGCCATAATCATATTGTCATATATATACATATGTACCCGACCCTCTAGTGAGGGACTCGGTGAACAATGCAGTGAAATTGTGCACGAAAACATACCCGGCTCGGGACCCGGTGAAAGATATATTAACGGCATGCACGAGCAGAGTAGTGAGCAACCATATGCAAACTAAATCATCATCTGAGACTCAATAGAATAAGTAGAATAAACTAACACTTGAGTGTCAAAGATAATAGTCATGTCAAGTACCCCCCAAATGTCACTATGGATTATATCAAATAGAACTTCAAGAATCATAGACACGTATCGAGACTAATGAAATAGGTTCTAGAAATCAAGAACATTAGCCATCCTACTGTCTCTAAGAATAGGAGTTTCTTTGGAGTTTATACATTTGTCATTTGTTTGTCTCACATAGATCATGCCAAAAAGAAAGAAGGGATAACTTTACATACCTTAAATTGCCAATATAAACCCAAAACGAACTCGTCGTAATGCTGATGCTAATTCTATAACAAGGAAATACATGCATGACTTTAGATGGCTTTCGTATATCATGTATATCAATTGATAACTTGATCCTAAAACGAAATAGGTAGCATCTCCCCAATAGCACTAGTATCTCCCAATTCCATATGTCACGATAACAACCAAAATAATAAAAATAAATCTCAACAACACAACATATATATCCATAATGACTTCATAATATTTTATAATGATCGTCAAGCTCGAAGTAGGATCGGTACAACCCATGTCACCTTTTGTATGCTTCTTTCTTAACTTAATAACATTCTCAACAGGATAAGGAAGTCATTTGCTACAAATTTCATCCTTATATCATATGATTGTAACAAGAAAACAGTCCACAAATTCAACTCTTTTAAAATGACGATTTTATTCTAAAGTACTTGTCTATTTCATCAATTCCCACAATTTAGCCAAAATATCAATCACAATACCAATAACAATATCAATAAATACATATCCAAATAGAATCAAATCCATTCTTAAATCACCTCCAAAACAGCCCAATATACATTCCTATACCGATGCTTGTATACACTTATTTATTTTCGTATATACATAGTATAACAACAAACACAACAACAACAACTACAGCCAATCCCACGATATTCCAGCCAACAAAAAAATTCACAACAACCACCAAACAACCCACATGATAACAACAACAATTTATCCGATTTCCGATATAGTTTTCCTAATTCTTTCATCTAGCAATATTGATACGACTCGGATAACTCAAATACATCTAGGAGAGAGGATTTCTTACCTTATATGTCAATAAATGATCTTCTTCCATCTAATTTCACTTCAAAGAAAGCCCGGATTCAAAAACACGACAAAATGGAATAACAAGATCGAAGCGGTGAACAAAAACCCGTAACAAAATTGAATAATGTCGTTGCTTTGTCTGGAAGGACAACCTGCTGCTATACTAGGAAAGGAAATACTACTATGTTTTTATTTTGGAGTGAAAATTATCCTTTTGGAAGGAGAGGTATGTTGCTTCCATGTTCACAGTAGCACACAACATTGAGCTAAATGAATAAGGGTCTCACATATAGTTGTACACGTTTTTTTTATCTAAAGAAAATGAGAACCCAACTTTTTTCATGATTCATTAACCATGGGCCCCGACCACCTTTTCCATGTATTACTATATTTGAAACTTATCCGAATAATTCCACCTGTACATCATGTAAATGAATCATATTTTCCTTTTCTTGGCATGGCCCCACGTGGCCACGTTAAGATAGTATTTATCTTTTTGGTCTGATAAATTAACTTCTTGTTCCCCACGCACAATTCAACACTTGGCAATTTACCCGCATAATCAATTTCTTGATCTCAGTTCACTTAAATATGAACCACTTTTAACACACTTCATATACTTATTATCACAATTATGTGGTAGAACTTTAGTCCATAGCCTCTTTATACATACACAAAATATCATTCCCGATCACCGTTGTCACACTTGTTAAGTCCTAAATTATTTCAGGACCTCATCCTGGTATATACTGAGTTCTTGATTTTCATGCTTCAATCTGAATAAATCTTCTGACCTCGAGTAAATTTTCTTAGGTTGGACGGTCTAATTTTATAGTCCAAAAATACGGTGTATTATAGCTTAAACCGTATTTCATTCAAATAAATTTCAAACCTCGACGAAACTTATTTTCTTCGATTTGTTTAATTTCTAATCCTTTTTATACATCTGTACCATCACTCTCACAACCTATAAGCTTAGGGGATAACCTCATTTCTGTTACAAATGTCATTTAACTCGCACACTTTCCAACGTATGAAAGCACGGGATGTAACATCCTTTCCCCCTTTAGAACATTCGTCCTCGAATGTTAAACTAGTCTTGTATGAGTATACTAGTTATGGTGATCTCATAACGATTCAGTTGTAACTCGAACTCATCTATCATGCTGTGCCTTTCTTTACTTAGCCTAATGCCATTTTCTGCTTGGCATATGTTAATATTGAATTTCGAAAGAAAGTGGTCATAATATAGTTACTTCCGTAATCGACTGCAACTTACTATATCCATCTATGTTTGAAGCGTAGGTCGAGTCTTTCTTGTTTTGGAGTCATCTTTCCGGTAACACTGTAGAATAGGAGTTGTCTTTCCTTTGGGTAGGTTTATCATCACATATTGGTTCCTCTTGTTCTATCTTCTAATTCTTATAGGTCTACTTCCACTCTTTATTTAGTTTACATAGTCCGCAGCGTACCTCTTTCTTGGAGTCATCATTTTAATCCTCTGACATGCACTATCTATAACATTCCCTTTGAATAGTTGAAAATGAGTTTCCTTCTTAGTAATGACTTTCGGTTGCAATACTCCCTTGATTCCTCAGGAATATCCTTTCAAGAGATATAAGTGAGTCACTTTCCTGATATGATCCTCCTTGATACTCGGACTCGTCGATCCTTTTTCTTGCTCAGTTAGTCTAGATACCTTTCGTCCTTATCGTTACCTCGTCCCATAATCTTAATCGTATAATCATTAGTTCTATACCTCCATTATTAAATCAACCATGTGAATCCTATACTTATATCATATTCAGAGTAATTGTCCTATTCGTCCTTAATGATAATTCCAACTCAACCTTTGAGTCAATTTACCATGTATTTTCCCTCAATTGACTCGGAGTATCACAAACACACTATTCTTGCGTACTTCTTACTCTTCTTTTTAAGTACCCAATTGGTTTTATTCTCGACATATAAATACTTGCAGGTTACATTACCATTCTTGTGTGATTCGTGTATGAACATCTAATCTTATTCGTAAACTCCCTTCCTTTGGTTCGTTCTATTTTATGTATCTCATACATACTAAAACTCTTTTGTCTATCTGATATAACTTATCTCGTCATACTCCTTTCTTTTCCTTTATTCCCACCTTTGATTTTCTCATATCCTATTATAGGAGATTTTCTATCCCTTCTCCTTTGCTAATGGTAAGTCACAATATCATTAAAAAACAACTCTATTGCTAACATCTTAGCCTCTAATCCAGTATAGCATTGCTATCCTTTATAATATCTCTTAAGTTACTCATTTCCATTCTCTTGTCATATTCTTTCTTTTTATAAGCACCCACTTTCTAATGTCATATCATTCAAGTTCTTTACAAATGATTCTCAGCACTTGTCAAATACCATCCTGACTTCTATCCATTCATTGCTAGCATTCAGATCTTACTAACTTGTTTCAGCAAGGGATCTCGCTTGAAGTTTAAGCATCTGTATCCATTATATATTTCAGTATCAACTGTTTCCATCCTACACCTGCATTTCTCTCACCCGCTTCCCACCTTAAAGGTGTATGTATACCATTATCTATTTATATTCAGCTCTATGTCCCGATTTCCAATCTCAAATTCATCTGATCCTTTTTCCAATTCACTTTGTATACTTTACCATATCCATGCATTTTCTTTATAATTTATAACTTTGATTATCCGCGTACGAAACCTTAACAAAATTACGAAACGACGAGGACCTTTCTATATATAGTACAAATTCTCATCTAATAATCTGTACTCAAGTAATGCAACCAATGTAGCAACCCATCCAAGGCCACATTCCACTTACTCCAATCAATAATTAAATAGTTCTTGTAGTCGTTCCAAATTCTCAATTAGGTAGCACTTATATTTTGATGATAAGTGTCCAAAGTTCTCTTGTAACATTATCTTTATCCCAACCTGTACTATCTGTTCCCTCTAACAAATTTACAATACATCATTTGTTCCTCAAACCTACATCCCTTGTCTTTTAAGGATTTCACTGTTTTCGAGGTGAAGTCATATACACGCAGTACTCCTTTATGCCTTATGCTCTTTTACCCTTGTTGTGTACCCATCACCGACTTCTAACTTACTCAAAATCATATTGGGTTCGTCTTAATGACAGTCTTATCCTATCACCTTGTTGTCGTACTACACCTTTAAGTTCGTAGTTATATATTTCTCTCTCATTCTATACTCGTGTTCTCGGCTATACATGTCATAACCTGTCACTACACTGTTATCTCACTTTCTTCTCATTTCCTCCTTTCAATTAACTCTTTATTTTCTTGTGCTCGCTATCATTTCCGTTATCCTATAATCATTGTTCTGAACTTTCCCTATAAAACTTTATAAGTCTTTCTTATTCGTTCTATAGCTGGCCTTTCCGTTTCACACTTGCCTTTGTACTTCAGTCACGTAGATCGCGTCATATCTTTTAGTCACTTCCTCACCAGGCTTTAATCATTTTCATAACAATCCTTATTATATTGTTACACCCCGTAAGAGTTTGTGCTATTTTAATTAAGACAAGAAAGAATGAGTTAAGAAAGTTCAAGGAAAGTTAATCGAGTTAGTAAGAATATCGTTATATATATATATAGTTGCCTTAAGTATCCCGAGGTGACATCGTAACCTAAAGGATATGAAATCGCGTTATGAGCGTATATGAGGTAATGTGAGTGCCCTTTTAAAGTATTTGAGATTATTAGTAATGATATAGAAGATGGATAAAAGATATGAATATATTTTTGCGATTGGAGTTTCGTCGAAGCTTCGTAAGTTCTCCAGTTACGTTTAAGGTTATTGTGATTCTCCGGACCCTTCGAGATGTGTATGGATTGTTATGTATGTATATGAGTATGTATATGTATGCATAAGAGGTTACATGAGGGTCGGAAGAGGATTAGAAGTTAAACGAATCTGAACGAAATGAATCCGAACAACTTCAGAAAAATCTCGGACCAGATTTTTAGCCCATATTGTTGGAGGCATATCTCCTAGTATATGAGGAGTTTTAAGGTGTTTCAAAAGCCTAAAATTAAGTTCATCGAGTCTAGTTTGCAACGCAACAAACCTCCCGTCAAAATGATATCGGCATAAGGAGATATGGACGATGAAAGTTGGGCTGGCGGGGCAGAAACTTGAGACCCGATCCAAGCACTCATATTTTGGCCCATGAGTATGTTTCGGCCCATGAGGCCCCTTAACGTTAAAATATATAGTAGATTCATTTGAGGGTTGATCATTTTCAGCTCATATCCTCCAAAACATTAGAGAGAGAGAGAGAGAGAGAGAGCTTCTAGGCTAAGGAAGCCATTTTGATTAAAATCCGAGCTCCGAATCCCGAAGCTCATTAAGAGAAAAACGTTGTACGTTGCGTTGCCTTCAATTTGAGATACATATTGGTCTTGGGGGATGAAATTTTCGTGGTGGAGCTTCTGATAAGGTATTTATAAAATTCCTTTTATGTTATTAAAGTGTTTATTTAGAGTTTTAACGAATTAGAACGGAGAAAACAGCATTATAAACTCGTTTGTTGTTTTGTTGAAATTTATGGGTGAGGGGCTGTTTTAATTGAAATTGATGGACTGATTTGAATTAATATTTTGGTTGTTGTAATCATGGATTATGTGAGGAGAGTGAAGGAATTTAATGGTTAGAGTTGGAGTTAAATTGTTGTGAGTTGTTGTAAGGATTATAGAGATAATAATGTGGTTTAGTTGCATATGAATAGATGATGTGGTGTCGTGTGGCTGCTGTTGTATTTCTCAGAAATTTGCTGAAAAGATTGCATGAAATAAGGTATAAGAAGTGCATATGGGCTGCTTGGTGTATTGCAAGTGTTCGTTAGAATTTCGGGCATCGTTATATTATAGTTGCGGGCTGTTTTGGTATGTTGTTGTTCTTGTTGAAATAAAAGAATTGAAGATATGATTGTGTCCATATGTTATTGTTGGTATTTCTGTGTCAACATGAGAGCAATTGGAAATTCGGATAGGCGAGTTTATAGGGGAAATGCTGCCCAATTTTTTGTAGACAAGTAATGAATTAAATATTTGAATGCTAAAAGTCATACTATTGACAATTGGTAAACATGACCATTTGTAGATTTTGAGCGAAACGAGAATTGAACTTGGACGAGCGTAAGGCGCAATCAAGGTATGTAAAGTCTTTCCCTTCATTCTTTGGCATGTTCTAGACATAATAGGCCCGGCCGCGAGCCTCAGATACGACCCTGTTTCTAGAAATCCGAGATTGAAATTGGCTCCATTTCATTCAATGAGATTGAATTGGTTTCTTAACCTTTCGTCGGCAAAATGACCTATATGTATGCAACTTTCACAAATGAAGTCGGAATGCCCTAAAACTCTCACGGATGACTCCATAAGACCTATGATCCATAATTTACGTACGCCACCTCATTTGATTCGAGGTGGGCCCACTATTCTCGGATTGTTCTGATTTGTTCCGTTTGACTTATTTTGAAGTGGAATTCAAAGGAAACCCTTGGCTACTTTTCTAACTACTATACGACAGTTGTTTTGAAGTATTTCGTAAGTCCCACAATGTATTTGAAACATGAAAACTTATGACTAGTGCGTCAAATACTGTGAGATGGTCGTTTAATCATTTCATTGGGGTTATAACATGTTTGACTGTTGTTTCGGGGTTGAAGTAACAGTTTGTTTTGATTATCCTGTTGGGTTATGGTAAGAGATTTGCATGCTTACGGTTATTTACAATTCCGCTCGTGCATTCTGTTATTACTTCTTTCGCCCAGTCCTGGGCCGGTTTTATTATTGTGTGCACTGTGTGACGTTGACCGCTGGATTCTTCACCGCGGTATGCCGCATTTGTGATGTTGACCGCTGGATTCTCGACCGCGGTGCGTGCGACATTGACCGCTGGATTCTTGACCGCGGTATGCCGCATTTGGAATGTTAACCGCTGGACTTTTGGCCGCGGCATTTGTGTGTTTGATTTTCTATGTGTATGAGACGGAAATGTTTTTTTAAAAGAAAGCAAAGCAGTTTGGCATTTTGATTGCCGTATTTGTCTTCCGGGATCTGATATATATGCTACCTGTATCTGTATATGCTTATGATTCTGCATACATGATTCTGTCTGTTACGCTTCTGTATGCCTTATCTGGATTATGACTCCGTCTGTTACACTTCCGGAAATATGATTCAGACCGTGATTCAGTCTGTTACACTTCGGTACCTCTAACTCTGATTACGATTATGTCAGCCATATTCTGTGCCCCTATCCATATGGTGATTCTGTCCGCTATATCTCTGCACTTCTGGTTCGGACTATGATTATATTTGTTATATTTCCGCTTTACATACTCAGTACATTTTCCGTACTGACCCCCTCTTCTTTGGGGGCTGCGTTTCATGCCCGCAGGTACAGATTCAGGTTTTGGTGACCCACCGGCGTAGGATTTCCATTCTGCGGTTCGGAGTGCTCCCTTTGTTCCGGAGCCGACATTTTGGGTACATACTCTACCGATGTTCAGGTTTATGTTTATTCAGGGTACGGCGTGGCCCTGTCCCGCCATATGATTCGGTTGGTCTGTTTAGAGGTCTGTAGACATATATGTGGGCTGGTGCCTATTTCTGTACAGTTGCGTTATTATGATCCCACTCGTTATGGCAGCCTTGTCGGCTTTTGATATGATTTGAGGCAGCGTGGGACATTTGTGCCGTATGCGCTATCTGTATGTGATTCAATTTGGATAAGTGTGTTAGGATGCCCAACTCGGGCACTAGTCACGGCCTACGGGGTTGGGTCGTGACATATATTCACATTATATCCTGTTCGTAATGAATCCTATAATGTAACACTTCTTAACTTTATTCACGATTCTTACTATGGTTTAATTACACTCTGTGGGGTCGGCATACTTAACCTTTTACCTTTTCTGATCAATCTTATCCTTAATATCTCACAAGCTGTCTTATCAATACGAATATATTCGTCACAATTCTTCCTCCTCTGGACTCTTGTTTCAATCATACTATTACTTCTTTTAACTATAACTCGTCATAATTTATCCCTGCTTATCAATTCAGTCGATACCTCAATATATCACTCTATTAAGACTTGCTAGCCGTTTCTAAATCATCTCTTAGTATCACAAGTGTTACACCTCGGAAATTTCTCCGTACTTGTATGATGAGTGGAATGATGAAGAGTTTGAGTGTATGATGTTTTGTTAAGTCGGGAATGGCTAATTATGAATTTTTTGAAATAAGAAAGTCGCGGAAAAAATTTCAGCCCAGTGGTCGTATAGTGCAATCGTCTTCCATCAACCAAAAATTCTAAGTTTCTGTCAAAGTGTTGAATATGGTTAAATATGACCCAGTTTACGGCCCGTAAACTGGTTTACGGTCCGTAAACCCGGTCGTGAAATGCCATGTTCCTCAGCAAAAACTTTCTGTTTTTGAAATGATTAAATACGGCCATGGAGGACGGACCGTAAATCAAAATACGGTCCGTATATGGTGGTTTACGACCACTGTTCATCCCGACAAGAATTCATTAAAGATTAGATTTTGAGATTATTAAGAGGGACTTAAGCCCATTTCACGTCATTTTTCATCCAAACACTTCAAGAAAACTCTAGAGTGTTCTTCAACACTTCAACTATAAGAATATCAAGAAAATCCAAGGAAACCTAAGATTATCAACACCAAATTCATGGAATCAAGTGTAAGAACACAACAAAGGATCATCTAAGTCAAGAAATCCCACAAAGGGTGGAACTAGGGTTTTGGTTAATTGAAGTATTTCAGCTTAAGGATTGTTCAACCATCATCCAAGGTAAGTTTCATGATTATTCCATGTTGTTTGAAGTATTGGAAAGCTTAGACACTTGAAATGTAGAAGAACATAGAAATGGGTCATTATTGAGTGAATAGTGACATAAATGAATGATAGTGGAATTGAACTATGAATATTGAAGTGTTGTGAGTACAAATACGATATAAATGATGTTTATATCATGAAACAAGCATTAAATGCATGAAAACGCAAGGATGAGCTAGAAGTAGAAATAAGGGAAAAATGGGAGGAAAATGGTGGATTTTGCCAAATGTACGTAAACGACGATTGTCGATTATGATATTGCGAGTAATGTTATGAATATTGGGAGTTGATATAGAACGTGAGAAAAGTTGTATGAGCGAAGGAGACGCTGCCCAACTTTTCCTAGAATTAGCGACGCGTTCTTATAGTTAGTTTACTAATGTTGATATGAATTCTCTTATGAAGTTAACGACGTGATATCGACGGAGAACAAGTGAGCGATATCTTAGCTAAACGACCAAGGTATGTGAGGCTAGTCCTTCTTTCTAATGGCATGAATATTTTAGCTTGAATCCCTATTCCTTTCATGAGTTCTTACATTCTAAGAAGTTAAAAGCTTATACCTATGAATGTCTATATGAGATAAGTTATACGATATGATGACACTAGAATGATGATGATGTTATTCCTTGCCTACACTCACCTTATGTACTAGTCCTTTCAAGGTGAGGCAGAATGTCCATAATGGTTCCATAATGTAACCGGGGGATCACGACCTTACGTCACCTCGATAGAGTAAAGTTGATCATGAGCCTTATACACGCATTATGATAAGATAAGTATGTTATGATAAGCATAATACTATGAGTATTTACGTTAAGCATGTCACCTCCAAAACAGCCCAATATACATTCCTATACCGATGCTTGTATACACTTCTTTATTTTCGTATATACATAGTATAACAACAAACACAACAACAACAACTACAGCCAATCCCACGATATTCCAGCCAACAAAAAAATTCACAACAACCACCAAACAACCCACATGATAACAACAACAATTTATCCGATTTCCGATATAGTTTTCGTAATTCTTTCATCTAGCAATATTGATACGACTCGGATAACTCAAATACATCTAGGAGAGAGGATTTCTTACCTTATATGTCAATAAATGATATTCTTCCATCTAATTTCACTTCAAAGAAAGCCCGGATTCAAAAACACGACAAAATGGAATAACAAGATCGAAGCGGTGAACAAAAACCCGTAACAAAATTGAATAATGTCGTTGCTTTGTCTGGAAGGACAACCTGCTGCTATACTAGGAAAGGAAATACTACTATGTTTTTATTTTGGAGTGAAAATTATCCTTTTGGAAGGAGAGGTATGTTGCTGCCATGTTCACAGTAGCACACAACATTGAGCTAAATGAATAAGGGTCTCACATATAGTTGTACACGTTTTTTTTATCTAAAGAAAATGAGAACCCAACTCTTTTCATGATTCATTAACCATGGGCCCCGACCACCTTTTCCATGTATTACTATATTTGAAACTTATCCGAATAATTCCACCTGTACATCATGTAAATGAATCATATTTTCCTTTTCTTGGCATGGCCCCACGTGGCCACGTTAAGATAGTATTTATCTTTTTGGTCTGATAAATTAACTTCTTGTTCCCCACGCACAATTCAACACTTGGCAATTTACCCGCATAATCAATTTCTTGATCTCAGTTCACTTAAATATGAACCACTTTTAACACACTTCATATACTTATTATCACAATTATGTGGTAGAACTTTAGTCCATAGCCTCTTTATACATACACAAAATATCATTCCCGATCACCGTTGTCACACTTGTTAAGTCCTAAATTATTTCAGGACCTCATCCTGGTATATACTGAGTTCTTGATTTTCATGCTTCAATCTGAATAAATCTTCTGACCTCGAGTAAATTTTCTTAGGTTGGACGGTCTAATTTTATAGTCCAAAAATACAGGGTATTATAGCTTAAACCGTATTTCATTCAAATAAATTTCAAACCTCGACGAAACTTATTTTCTTCGATTTGTTTAATTTCTAATCCTTTTTATACATCTGTACCATCACTCTCACAACCTATAAGCTTAGGGGATAACCTCATTTCTGTTACAAATGTCATTTAACTCGCACACTTTCCAACGTATGAAAGCACGGGATGTAACATCCTTTCCCCCTTTAGAACATTCGTCCTCGAATGTTAAACTAGTCTTGTATGAGTATACTAGTTATGGTGATCTCATAACGATTCAGTTGTAACTCGAACTCATCTATCATGCTGTGCCTTTCTTTACTTAGCCTAATGCCATTTTCTGCTTGGCATATGTTAATATTGAATTTCGAAAGAAAGTGGTCATAATATAGTTACTTCCGTAATCGACTGCAACTTACTATATCCATCTATGTTTGAAGCGTAGGTCGAGTCTTTCTTGTTTTGGAGTCATCTTTCCGGTAACACTGTAGAATAGGAGTTGTCTTTCCTTTGGGTAGGTTTATCATCACATATTGGTTCCTCTTGTTCTATCTTCTAATTCTTATAGGTCTACTTCCACTCTTTATTTAGTTTACATAGTCCGCAGCGTACCTCTTTCTTGGAGTCATCATTTTAATCCTCTGACATGCACTATCTATAACATTCCCTTTGAATAGTTGAAAACGAGTTTCCTTCTTAGTAATGACTTTCGGTTGCAATACTCCCTTGATTCCTCAGGAATATCCTTTCAAGAGATATAAGTGAGTCACTTTCCTGATATGATCCTCCTTGATACTCGGACTCGTCGATCCTTTTTCTTGCTCAGTTAGTCTAGATACCTTTCGTCCTTATCGTTACCTCGTCCCATAATCTTAATCGTATAATCATTAGTTCTATACCTCCATTATTAAATCAACCATGTGAATCCTATACTTATATCATATTCAGAGTAATTGTCCTATTCGTCCTTAATGATAATTCCAACTCAACCTTTGAGTCAATTTACCATGTATTTTCCCTCAATTGACTCGGAGTATCACAAACACACTATTCTTGCGTACTTCTTACTCTTCTTTTTAAGTACCCAATTGGTTTTATTCTCGACATGTAAATACTTGCAGGTTACATTACCATTCTTGTGTGATTCGTGTATGAACATCTAATCTTATTCGTAAACTCCCTTCCTTTGGTTCGTTCTATTTTATGTATCTCATACATACTAAAACTCTTTTGTCTATCTGATATAACTTATCTCGTCATACTCCTTTCTTTTCCTTTATTCCCACCTTTGATTTTCTCATATCCTATTATAGGAGATTTTCTATCCCTTCTCCTTTGCTAATGGTAAGTCACAATATCATTAAAAAACAACTCTATTGCTAACATCTTAGCCTCTAATCCAGTATAGCATTGCTATCCTTTATAATATCTCTTAAGTTACTCATTTCCATTCTCTTGTCATATTCTTTCTTTTTATAAGCACCCACTTTCTAATGTCATATCATTCAAGTTCTTTACAAATGATTCTCAGCACTTGTCAAATACCATCCTGACTTCTATCCATTCATTGCTAGCATTCAGATCTTACTAACTTGTTTCAGCAAGGGATCTCGCTTGAAGTTTAAGCATCTGTATCCATTATATATTTCAGTATCAACTGTTTCCATCCTACACCTGCATTTCTCTCACCCGCTTCCCACCTTAAAGGTGTATGTATACCATTATCTATTTATATTCAGCTCTATGTCCCCATTTCCAATCTCAAATTCATCTGATCCTTTTTCCAATTCACTTTGTATACTTTACCATATCCATGCATTTTCTTTATAATTTATAACTTTGATTATTCGCGTACGAAACCTTAACAAAATTACGAAACGACGAGGACCTTTCTATATATAGTAAAAATTCTCATCTAATAATCTGTACTCAAGTAATGCAACCAATGTAGCAACCCATCCAAGGCCACATTCCACTTACTCCAATCAATAATTAAATAGTTCTTGTAGTCGTTCCAAATTCTCAATTAGGTAGCACTTATATTTTGATGATAAGTGTCCAAAGTTCTCTTGTAACATTATCTTTATCCCAACCTGTACTATCTGTTCCCTCTAACAAATTTACAATACATCATTTGTTCCTCAAACCTACATCCCTTGTCTTTTAAGGATTTCACTGTTTTCGAGGTGAAGTCATATACACGCAGTACTCCTTTATGCCTTATGCTCTTTTACCTTTGTTGTGTACCCATCACCGACTTCTAACTTACTCAAAATCATATTGGGTTCGTCTTAATGACAGTCTTATCCTATCACCTTGTTGTCGTACTACACCTTTAAGTTCGTAGTTATATATTTCTCTCTCATTCTATACTCGTGTTCTCGGCTATACATGTCATAACCTGTCACTACACTGTTATCTCACTTTCTTCTCATTTCCTCCTTTCAATTAACTCTTTCTTTTCTTGTGCTCGCTATCATTTCCGTTATCCTATAATCATTGTTCTGAACTTTCCCTATAAAACTTTATAAGTCTTTCTTATTCGTTCTATAGCTGGCCTTTCCGTTTCACACTTGCCTTTGTACTTCAGTCACGTAGATCGCGTCATATCTTTTAGTCACTTCCTCACCAGGCTTTAATCATTTTCATAACAATCCTTATTATATTGTTACACCCCGTAAGAGTTTGTGCTATTTTAATTAAGACAAGAAAGAATGAGTTAAGAAAGTTCAAGGAAAGTTAATCGAGTTAGTAAGAATATCGTTATATATATATATGGTTGCCTTAAGTATCCCGAGGTGACATCGTAACCTAAAGGATATGAAATCGCGTTATGAGCGTATATGAGGTAATGTGAGTGCCCTTTTAAAGTATTTGAGATTATTAGTAATGATATAGAAGATGGATAAAAGATATGAATATATTTTTGCGATTGGAGTTTCGTCGAAGCTTCGTAAGTTCTCCAGTTACGTTTAAGGTTATTGTGATTCTCCGGACCCTTCGAGATGTGTATGTATTGTTATGTATGTATATGAGTATGTATATGTATGTATAAGAGGTTACATGAGGGTCGGAAGAGGATTAGAAGTTAAACGAATCTGAACGAAATGAATCCGAACAACTTCAGAAAAATCTCGGACCAGATTTTTAGCCCATATTGTTGGAGGCATATCTCCTAGTATATGAGGAGTTTTAAGGTGTTTCAAAAGCCTAAAATTAAGTTCATCGAGTCTAGTTTGCAACGCAACAAACCTCCCGTCACAATGAAATCGGAATAAGGACATATGGACGATGAAAGTTGGGCTGGCGGGGCAGAAACTTGAGACCCGATCCAAGCACTCATATTTTGGCCCATGAGTATGTTTCGGCCCATGAGGCCCCTTAACGTTAAAATATATAGTAGATTCATTGGAGGGCTGATCATTTTCAGCTCATATCCTCCAAAACATTAGAGAGAGAGAGAGAGAGAGAGAGAGCTTCTAGGCTAAGGAATCCATTTTGATTAAAATCCGAGCTCCGAATCCCGAAGCTCATGAAGAGAAAAACGTTGTACGTTGCGTTGCCTTCAATTTGAGATAAATATTGGTCTTGGGGGATGAAATTTTCGTGGTGGAGCTTCTGATAAGGTATTTATAAAATTCCTTTTATGTTATTAAAGTGTTTATTTAGAGTTTTAACGAATTAGAACGGAGAAAACAGCATTATAAACTCGTTTGTCGTTTTGTTGAAATTTATGGGTGAGGGGTTGTTTTAATTGAAATTGATGGACTGATTTGAATTAATATTTTGGTTGTTGTAATCATGGATTATGTGAGGAGAGTGAAGGAATTTAATGGTTAGAGTTGGAGTTAAATTGTTGTGGGTTGTTGTAAGGATTATAGAGATAATAATGTGGTTTAGTTGCATATGAATAGATGATGTGGTGTCGTGTGGCTGCTGTTGTATTTCTCAGAAATTTGCTGAAAAAATTGCATGAAATAAGGTATAAGAAGTGCATATGGGCTGCTTGGTGTATTGCAAGTGTTCGTTAGAATTTCGGGCATCGTTATATTATAGTTGGGGGCTGTTTTGGTATGTTGTTGTTCTTGTTGAATTAAAAGAATTGAAGATATGGTTGTGTCCATATGTTATTGTTGGTATTTCTGTGTCAACAGGAGAGCAATTGGAAATTCGGATAGGCGAGTTTATAGGGGAAATGCTGCCCAAATTTTTGTAGACAAGTAATGAATTAAATATTTGAATGCTAAAAGTCATACTATTGACAATTGGTAAACATGACCATTTGTAGATTTTGAGCGAAACGAGAATTGAACTTGGACGAGCGTAAGGCGCAATCAAGGTATGTAAAGTCTTTCCCTTCATTCTTTGGCATGTTCTAGACATAATAGGCCCGGCCGCGAGCCTCAGATACGACCCTGTTTCTAGAAATCCGAGATTGAAATTGGCTCCATTTCATTCAATGAGATTGAATTTGTTTCTTAACCTTTCGTCGGCAAAATGACCTATGTGTATGCAACTTTCACAAATGAAGTCGGAATGCCCTAAAACTCTCACGGATGACTCCATAAGACCTATGATCCATAATTTACGTACGCTACCTCATTTGATTCGAGGTGGGCCCACTATTCTCGGATGTTTCTGATTTGTTCCGTTTGACTTATTTTGAAGTGGAATTCAAAGGAAACTCTTGGCTACTTTTCTAACTACTATACGACAGTTGTTTTGAAGTATTTCGTAAGTCCCACAATGTATTTGAAACATGAAAACTTATGACTAGTGCGTCAACTACTGTGAGATGGTCGTTTAATCATTTCATTGGGGTTATAACATGTTGGACTGTTGTTTCGGGGTTGAACTAACAGTTTGTTTTGATTATCCTGTTGGGTTATGGTAAGAGATTTGCATGCTTACGGTTATTTACGATTCCGCTCATGCATTCTGTTATTACTTCTTTCGCCCAGTCCTGGGCCGATTTTATTATTGTGTGCACTGTGTGACGTTGACCGCTGGATTCTTGACCGCGGTATGCCGCATTTGTGATGTTGACCGCTGGATTCTCGACCGCGGTGCGTGCGACATTGACCGCTGGATTCTTGACCGCGGTATGCCGCATTTGGGATGTTAACCGCTGGACTTTTGGCCGCGGCATTTGTGTGTTTGATTTTCTATGTGTATGAGACAGAAATGTTTTTTTAAAAGAAAGCAAAGCAGTTTGGCATTTTGATTGCCGTATTTGTCTTCCGGGATCTGATATATATGCTACCTGTATCTGTATATGCTTATGACTCTGCATGCATGATTCTGTCTGTTACGCTTCTGTATGCCTGATCTGGATTATGACTCCGTCTGTTACACTTCCGGAAATATGATTCAGACCGTGATTCAGTCTGTTACACTTCGGTACCTCTAACTCTGATTACGATTATGTCAGCCATATTCTGTGCCCCGATCCGTATGGTGATTCTGTCCGCTATATCTCTGCACTTCTGGTTCGGACTATGATTATATTTGTTATATTTCCGCTTTACATACTCAGTACATTTTCCGTACTGACCCCCTCTTCTTTGGGGGCTGCGTTTCATGCCCGCAGGTACAGACTCAAGTTTTGGTGACCCACCGGCGTAGGATTTCCATTCTGCGGTTCGGAGTGCTCCCTTTGTTCCGGAGCCGACATTTTGGGTACATACTCTACCGATATTCAGGTTTATGTTTATTCAGGGTACGGCGGGGCCCTGTCCCGCCATATGATTCGGTTGGTCTGTTTAGAGGTCTGTAGACATATATGTGGGCTGGTGCCTATTTCTGTACAGTTGCGTTATTATGATCCCACTCGTTATGGCAGCCTTGTCGGCTTTTGATATGATTTGAGGCAGCGTGGGACATTTGTGCCGTATGCGCTATCTGTATGTGATTCAATTTGGATAAGTGTGTTAGGATGCCCAACTCGGGCACTAGTCACGGCCTACGGGGTTGGGTCGTGACATATATTCACATTATATCCTGTTCGTAATGAATCCTATAATGTAACACTTCCTAACTTTATTCACGATTCTTACTATGGTTTAATTACACTCTGCGGGGTCGGCATAATTAACCTTTTACCTTTTCTGATCAATCTTATCCTTAATATCTCACAAGCTGTCTTATCAATACGAATATATTCGTCACAATCCTTCCTCCTCTGTACTCTTGTTTCAATCATACTATTACTTCTTTTAACTATAACTCGTCATAATTTATCCCTGCTTATCAATTCAGTCGATACCTCAATATATCACTCTATTAAGACTTGCTAGCCGTTTCTAAATCATCTCTTAGTATCACAAGTGTTACACCTCAGAAATTTCTCCGTACTTGTATGATGAGTGGAATGATGAAGAGTTTGAGTGTATGATGTTTTGTTAAGTCGGGAATGGCTAATTATGAATTTTTTGAAATAAGAAAGTCGCGGAAAAAATTTCAGCCCAGTGGTCGTATAGTGCAATCGTCTTCCATCAACCAAAAATTCTAAGTTTCTGTCAAAGTGTTGAATATGGTTAAATATGACCCAGTTTACGGCCCGTAAACTGGTTTACGGTCCGTAAACCCGGTCGTGAAATGCCATGTTCCTCAGCAAAAACTTTCTATTTTTGAAATGATTAAATACGGCCATGGAGGACGGACCGTAAATCAAAATACGGTCCGTATATGGTGGTTTACGACCACTGTTCATCCCGACAAGAATTCATTAAAGATTAGATTTTGAGATTATTAAGAGGGACTTAAGCCCATTTCACGTCATTTTTCATCCAAACACTTCAAGAAAACTCTAGAGTGTTCTGCAACACTTCAACTCTAAGAATATCAAGAAAATCCAAGGAAACTAAGATTATCAACACCAAATTCATGGAATCAAGTGTAAGAACACAACAAAGGATCATCTAAGTCAAGAAATCCCACAAAGGGTGGAACTAGGGTTTTGGTTAATTGAAGTATTTCAGCTTAAGGATTGTTCAACCATCATCCAAGGTAAGTTTCATGATTATTCCATGTTGTTTGAAGTATTGGAAAGCTTAGATACTTGAAATGTAGAAGAACCTAGAAATGGGTCATTATTGAGTGAATAGTGACATAAATGAATGATAGTGGAATTGAACTATGAATATTGAAGTGTTGTGAGTACAAATACGATATAAATGATGTTTATATCATGAAACAAGCATTAAATGCATGAAAACGCAAGGATGAGCTAGAAGTAGAAATAAGGGAAAAATGGGAGGAAAATGGTGGATTTTGCCAAATGTACGTAAACGACGATTGTCGATTATGATATTGCGAGTAATGTTATGAATATTGGGAGTTGATATAGAACGTGAGAAAAGTTGTATGAGCGAAGGAGACGCTGCCCAACTTTTCCTAGAATTAGCGACGCGTTCTTATAGTTAGTTTACTAATGTTGATATGAATTCTCTTATGAAGGTAACGACGTGATATCGACGGAGAACAAGTGAGAGATATCTTAGCTAAACGACCAAGGTATGTGAGGCTAGTCCTTCTTTCTAATGGCATGAATCTTTTAGCTTGAATCCCTATTCCTTTCATGAGTTCTTACATTCTAAGAATTTAAAAGCTTATACCTATGAATGTCTATATGAGATAAGTTATACTATATGATGACACTAGAATGATGATGATGTTATTCCTTGCCTACACTCACCTTATGTACTAGTCCTTTCAAGGTGAGGCAGAATGTCCATAATGGTTCCATAATGTAACCGGGGGATCACGACCTTACGTCACCTCGATAGAGTAAAGTTGATCATGAGCCTTATACACGCATTATGATAAGATAAGTATTTTATGATAAGCATATTACTATGAGTATTTACGTTAAGCATGTCATGATTGCATTCACACCGGGCCTAGTTGGCAGGGCAGACACCGCTTCGGCGGGCGGCGATACGGATACACCATGACCTTCAGGCATGGGCAGACACCACTAGTGGACGGCATGAGATGGTGCCCCGGACGCGGGAGGCCTGGACGCGGGCTAATATTATTGATTATCGCTCCGTTCCGACATGGACGGGCAGCTTGCATATGATGCATACATATTATGATGATGAGTATGAGTAAGATAGCATGCATTACTTCATTTATGATTATCAGTCAGATCCAGATGTCTCATGTTGATGTTACCCCCATATTATTGATGTCTCCTTTCATTATGTATGCCTCTCATACTCGGTACAATATTCGTACTGACGTCCTTTCTTCGGACGCTGTGTTCATGCCCATAGGTAGTCAGGGAGGAGAGCTTGGCCCAGGTCCTCAGTAGCTGTCAGCTGATAGATAGCACTCCATTGTTCGGAGGTGCTTATGGCTATTCCTTTGATGTACATTCATATATGCATATTTTGGGCATGACGGAGTCTTGTTCCGTCTATGTATTCATTATGTTAGTAGAGGCTCGTAGATACGCAGTGTGGGTTAGATGGTCTCACAAGATGTTTTCATATGTATGTATATTATTTTGATGGCCGAGTGGCAAATGTATATAAAGTATTTATGTTTTGATTAAATATAATTTTCCTACAATTGGTATGTAAAATTGATAAAAGAGTATTAAATGAGCAAGACAAGTAGTAGAGTAAGCGGTGCTCGGTAATTTGCTCCGGGTACCCGTCGCGACCCCTAGCTGGGTCGTGACAACAAGCCCTTCCAAATTATCCTAGCATTTCTTTGTACCATATCGATATCGACCTCATAATTACTATTACTACCAATTCAATAGTTAACTTTATTTCTCGAAGTTAGCCGTACCTGCAACTTAATCAAATCCTATCATTGCTGTTGACACGACCTTTCAAGACATATTACGAACTTATATCTCATTCTCTTTTTATTTCTAGGAAAATTTTGGCAGAGTTTCCTCTGTATTTCATACTATCCAAAAACCTGTACGCAGGAAATACTAACAATGCCTCACAAGGCCAATATATATATATATATATATATATATATCATAGCCACACAGGGCTCCCAACATTAACAACCATATGAAAATGATGAACTTACCTCGTATGTCCAACTCAAACTATACCTGTTATACTTTCCTGTTTACTTTCCCTTTCAATCTTTACCTGCAGGTTTCAATCATACCATATCTGACATATACCTTGCTTACCTATCTTTTTACTGATTCCTTCAACATCTTCTGTTCACACTTTATAACTGAACTTATCATCAATATATAAACATTCAATCCATTTTCTTACTATACTTACAATTACTTACCTTGATGATGACCAGTTCGCCATTCTGTATATACAAATTCTGATAATGTAACCTCAATAAAATATTAGCCTCTGTAACTCCCAGTAGCATTATTTACCTTCTCTTGTCGACACCACTCTCCTGCTGAAATCAAAGGTCAGTATATAAGGGATATCATTTTCTATCTCTTGGCTCTATCGCACGATACTAAGATATGAATAAAAGGAGTAACCATCCTAAATTCCCTGTAGCCTCGTGTTTATAAATGTGGCGTGCAACACACCATAAAACAAGACTCTACTAGACACGGTATGTAGACACTCCGAGGATGAACTGCTCTGATACCACTTTTGTCACGACCCAACCCCATGGGCCATAACTAGTACCCGAGCTGGACACTCGTATACGAACCTGTTAGATATAGTCAAACTGAAACTAAGGACGGAATGGAAACTTGTAAAAGCAACTAAAGATTCATAACGCCATATATCATGGTAAACCTGTCTCCTGAGGAGTCACAGTTGACCAAAGCATAACACAATATGCAAGCCCACAAGGCTGCCACTATATACGGGAAGATCCAAAACAAAGCATATCGACAAAGCTGACAAAAACCTATACACAACCCACATATGTCTACAGACCTCTAAGAGTATAAAAGTGAAATATGATGGGACAGGGCCCCGTCGTACCCCTAGATAGGCATAAGTCTATATCAAAAGATCGGTACCAAAATAGTTCCAAAACAGCTGAGCTGAAGTCCTAGGAAGGAGGATCACCAAACCGAGTGTCTGTACCAGCGAGCATGAAACGCAGTCCCCTGAAGAAGGGGGGGTCAGTACGAGATTTGTACTGAGTATATAAAGCATGAAATACAATAAAGAAAATCATAACTGAATAAAGATTACAGGAGGAAAGTATGATCATCAAAGATACCAATGCACCTATGCCTTACGAGATGAGAATCATGCCTATCTATATCATATACCATACCCGGCCCATTATGGGACTCGGTGAATAAAGTCATCATATACCATACTCGGCCCGTCATGGGACTCGGTGCCATAATCATATCGTCATATATATACATACGTACCCGACCCTCTAGTGAGGGACTCGGTGAACCATGCAGTGAAACTGTGCACGAAAACATACCCGGCTCGGGACTCGGTGAAAGATATATTAACGGCATGCATGAGCAGAGTAGTGAGCAACCATATGCAAACTAAATCATCATCTGAGACTCAATAGAATAAGTAGAATGAACTAACACTTGAGTATCATAGACAATAGTCATGTCAAGTACCCCTCGAATGTGACTATGGATTATAGCAAATAGAACTTCAAGAATCATAGACACGTATCGAGACATAATGAAATAGGTTCTGGAAATCAAGAACATTAGCCAACCTAGTGTCTCTAAGAATAGGAGTTTCTTTGGAGTTTATACATTCGTCGTCTGTTTGTCTCACATAGATCATGCCAAAAAGAAAAAGGGATAACTTTACATACATTAAATTGCCAATATAAACCCAAAACGAACACGTCGTAATGCTGATGCTAATCCTATAACAAGGAAATACATGCATGACTTTAGATGGCTTTCGTGTATCGTGTATATCAATTGATAACTTGATCCTAAAATGAAACAGGTAGCATCTCCCCAATATAACTAGTATCTCCCAATTCCATATATCACGATAACAACCAAAATAACAAAATTAAATCTCAACAACACAACATATATATCCATAATGACTTCATAATATTTTATAAGGATCGTCAAGTTCGAAGTAGGATCTGTACAACCCATGTCACCTTTTGTATGCTTCTTTCTTAACTTAATAACATTCTCAACAGGATAAGGAAGTCATTTGCTACAAATTTCATCCTTATATCATATTATTGTAACAAGAAAACAGTTCACAAATTCAACTCTTTTAAAATGACGATTTTATTCTCAAGTTCTTGTTTATTTCATCAATTCCCACTATTTAGCCAAAAAATCAATCACAATACCAATAACAATATCAATAAATACATATCCAAATAGAATCAAATCCATTCTTAAATCACCTCCAAAATAGCCCAATATACATTTCTATACCGATGCTTGTATACACTTATTTATTTTCGTATATACATAGTATAACAACAAACACAACAACAACAACTACAGCCAATCCCATGATATTCCAGCCCACAAAACAATTCATGACAACCACCAAACAACCCACATGATAACAACAACAATTTATCCGATTTCCGATGTAGTTTCGTAATTCTTTCATCTAGCAATATAGATACGACTCGGATAACTCAAATACATCTAGGAGAAAGGATTTCTTACCTTATATGTCAATAAATGATCTTCTTCCATCTAACTTCACTTCAATGAAAGGCCAGATTCAACAACACAACAAAATGGAATAACAAGATCAAAGTGGTGAACAAAAACCCGTAACGAAATTGAATAACGCCATTTCTTTATTTGGAAGGACAACCTGGTTCTATACTAGGAAAGGAAATACTACTACGTTTTTATTTTGGAGTGAAAATTATCCTTTTGGAAGGAGAGGTACGTTGCTACCATGTTCACAATAGCACACAACATTGAGCTAAATGAATAAGGGTCTCACATATGGTTGTACACGTTTTTTTTTATTTAAAGAAAATGAGAACCCAACTCTTTTCATGATTCATTAACCATGGGGCCCGACCACCTTTTCCATATATTACTACATTGGAAACTTATCCGAATAATTCCACCTGTACATCATGTAAATGAGTCATATTTTCCTTTTCTTGGCATGGCCCCATGTGGCCACGTTAAGATAGTATTTATCTTTTTGGTATGATAAATTAACTACTTGTTCCCCACTCACAATTCAACACTTGGCAATTTACCCGCATAATCAATTTCTTGATCTCAGTTCACTTAAACATGAACCACTTTTAACACACTTCATATACTTATTATCACAATTACGTGGTAGAACTTTAGTCCATAGCCTCTTTATACATCCACCAAATATCATTCCCGATCACCGTCGTCACACTTGTTAAGTCGTAAATTATTTCAAGGCCTCATCCTTGTATATACCAAGTTCTTGATTTTCATGCTTCAATCTGAATAAATCTTCCGACCTCGAGTAAATTTTCTTAGGTTGGACGGTCTAATTTTCTAGTCCAAAAATACAGGGTATTATAGCTTAGACCGTATTTCATTCAAATAAATGTCAAACCTCGACGAAACTTATTTTCTTCGATTTGTTTAATTTCAAATCCTTTTTATACATCTGTACCATCACTCTAACCACCTATAAGCTTGGGGGATAACCTCATTTCTGTTACAAACATCATTTAACTCGCACACTTTCCAACGTATGAAAACACGAGATGTAACAGAGGGAGAAATCTTTTGATTTGTAAAACCCCTAGATGGGTAAATGGTTTAGTTAACTAAGATTATGTTTTTTTGCGAAAATGTCGCTTAGTGTTTATGTTAGAGAAGATAATTCAAACTTCAATGTCTAATTCAAAAAAGGTTTCCTCAAATGGGTTAGTGTAGAGTTTTTTTTTTTTTAAAATTGGGGGTATTGGTAATTAGAGGAATTGAAAGCTCACTCGGGGTTAGTTAAGTATGAAACTTAGGTTGTTAATCGTTGGAGCTTCAAATAGACTAATTTGACAAAAACTTCTGAATTTACCCTTGTGGGGCCGAGGTCATTTTCTTGAGAGTTGTTGGAGTCATTCTAGGAGTAAGGTAGTTGAATGTTCACAGTATCACTTGCTAATGTAGAATACTTGCTTTACTAGATTTCGCTCGTTCGGATATGATCCCGATATTAGAAGGCTCAAGATGGATGTTCGTTGTACGTGTTCGAAAATCGAGGTAGGTTACGGCTTATCTCCTTAGACTTTTATTAGCAAATCGCATGTGTTATGTAGTTGTTGAAGGAGAAAGCACGATAGGTCTTCGGGCATGGTTGTGGTATTAAATCCACTAGGTTGGTATGCTTTCTAATTATGTGGGCTTGTCACCATTCTCTATGCAATCATTGACATGTGGTGTACTTGATTACGTGGTTATGGTGATTTAGGATGTGTTGGTTCTATTTGTTGTAATTGAGATTGATTTTCTGATAAGTTTCCATGGTAGTTTGATAATTCGTGCGTGGATTGAATTGTCTTTATGGTGTTTTATGAATTCCATTTCATATTCATTGGCATTGTTACATGTGACCCCTTATTCTTGCATTCATACATTCATACATGATGAAAGGGTTTTGGAAACGGATTCGAATTGGAAAGAAAGAGAAAGATGAAAGTACAAAATGATTATTGCTATGATCCAAGGTTTGTACCGGATACGTTGAACAATCCACGGCATGTAGTCCATCCGGGGTGGGTAGTACATGACCTCCTCGGGTCCCTATAGTTCATGACTATTGAAGCGACAAATGCTTATAGCCTGCGTACAGATTTTAGACATTGGTCATTGCATCTCATTTGCATTGCATCTCTCATTATCACATCATTATATTATCTTATCATATTCTTGTTTGTATTGTACTTATGTTGTGATCTATGGATAAGGTATTGTTTAGAACTTGGCAAACTTGTGGAATAGGGGCTTAACCTAGGCTATGACTTTATGATTTTGTAATAGTCTGTGCCTGCCGATTGTTGTTGATTGTCTTATCTATTTACTTGTTGATTTCTATGTTTCGTATGCGTTAACTAATCTTAGTTGGCCTATGATACTTACTAGTACGTGGGTTGTACTGATACTACTCTTGGTTCACCCTTTTGGGTTGTAGAGTTTTTCCAGGTAATTGTTTGAGGTATCAAGATAGATTTTCGAGGATCGTCACAGAGATGTTCTCAGAGAGCCACCAGCCGATTGTGCTTCCCGATGTCTCTTCCTATATACCCTGTCTATTTTTTTCTTGTTGATAGTGTTTATCATTTTGGAGTTTGTATGTCTTTCAAATCTTATAAATTGTGGTAAAATCTCTTGTACAGTGTAAGATCAGATTTTGGAAAATTTATTTATAAATGTCTTGTTTCGTCACCTTTGTATGTCAGTTCAATTTAGTTTATGTCTTTATTTACTTCAATTTTGCACTTTTCAGTAAAAGGGTGGTTGATGGTTTGGAATGGTATGCCTACTATATAACTTAGGTTACTTGCTACCACAACTGGTGATTTGGGTCGTGACAAGTTGATATCAGAGCCATATTTTACTGGTATCACGAGTACAAGAGCGATGTCTAGTAGATTTTTTTGGAATGGTATGTAGATGTCCGTACCCATCCACAAGAGGCTATACTTTATTTAGGAAATTTCTCTTCTTTCACTCCTATCATGCCACTTTGGTCAAATTGGTGTCTATTGATTCCAATTGGTACCCAGTCGATTCCAATCGGTATCTTGTTATAATGTGTTTTTAAGTGGTGCAAACGCTTGGTTGGTATTAGAAAGCAGTTTGACGAGTTTCGGGTATCGTGTGAAGTTTTTTAGACATAGCTAATTTTTCTTACTGGTTGAAGTCTCTTGTGTCCACGAGGGAAAGTACTGCATTGACGAAGCCACATCTATGTAAGATGGGTCGCCGATGCGAATCTTTACTATGTACCAAGTGTCGCTCCACCAGACACGTTCCGCCGATGGGGGGCTGAATCTGCGGAGTCTGGTCCGCAAAAGCGGACCAATATCGATATACCTGATGTTTGCATGTGCGAGCTTATCGACCATTAAGTATACCCGTATCTATGAATTAGGATTCTGCATCCGCGAAACCACTGGGCAGAAACTAGTGAAGTTATGTCCCAATTCCGTCACCTGTTCCAATATTTTCCCATATAAAAATTCATTCTAACCAACATTCCTACATATAATCAAAGCCCGACAAGGGCACAAGTCTAGCATAATATCAAAGCCCGACGAGGGCACAAATCCAACATCCAAAAACCAAAGAAAAACAACGAAACTAAAGAATACAATAGCCAATCATCAAATAACCAAAAGCAATAAAATGTCTGAAATAAAAGCCCCAACAAGGGTTAACCAATAAGCTAAAAAGGGATCAATCTTGTCGAGCTGAACTCTGGGCCTCGTCCTCTTTATCTGATTTGCTATCATCACCACCGGAGCCACCCTCGAGCACTGTCAAGAAGGAGTACTTCTCATTATCATCCTTGTCCTTGACCAGAAGCTTTCCCTTTAGATTCGTCAGCTTGAAGAGTCCCTTGATGCCCCTCCACATCATCACCACCAGCTTGCCCCTTGACATGCTCTTCTTCTTCTCAGCATCGAAGTCCCGGCAAAGCTCACCGTGCGCCTTAACCATGCAGCTATAGGCTATCTCAAGGGAACTAATAGATGTCTTTAGCCCTTTCTATCCCTCTAAGTACTGCCTCATCTCCTCTGAGGGGAATTGGCCAGCAACAGACTCTGAAGGACCGGCCGCTATAAAAGGTTTGGAAATCTCGGACACCAACTCCGGAATGAACCTCAGCTGGGTAACAATCGAACCATAGGGCCCTCCGGTTGTGAAGGGGGCTCATCCTCAGCATCATCAGCCTCAGCATCCTCAGCGATCATATAAATCTTCCTTTTCTTGCTCTACACTGCACTACCCTCTCCAGTGATCACCACTGGATGGAAACCCTTCTCTGGATCAACCCAATTATCTATAGGAAGCATAGAAACCCCCGCCTTCTCTCACAAAGAAGTAATAAGAGAAGGGAACATGTGACTCGGACTACCCTGGTGCAAGTGTTCCCGAATCAGGTGATAACACACGTTCATCGAAACATCGTCTAGAATGCAGGAAATCATCAGGGCATGAACATACGTGCAATCAGTAGTATTACCTGAACAACATACCTATAGGTGATGATGTACTGCCTCCTCGATGCCTCCGCAGTAACGTAGGTGCTTTTTATTCTTGTCTTTTTATGAACCCAAGTAATCTTGTCCCTCTAGCTTTCTGGATTGAGCTTCGGCACCAACCAATTCCCACAGAATTGTTTTGCCTTAATAGCTTCCACCGATGTCACAACCCAACAAAAGGGTCATGAAAGGCACCCAGAACTAACCTACCGGGCACCACAATACGTACATACATCTCATATCCATAACTGAGTGGGCCATCATGCTAGCTCATAAATATCAAAAACTATATGGGACAGAAGCCCTAAGATAATATACATACGTCATCAAGTTGATCCAAGTACACATGCCGGCAAGGCTATCAAAACAATGATACAATAAAACACAGACTGAGAAGGTCATAGAACATCTAAGGCGGATGTCATGCATACTTAGCTTTTAAAAAAACATATATATATATAATACTATACCCGTCCATATAGGCTTGGGTGAAACATGCCCGGCCATATAGGCTCGGTATGAAATGTACCTAGCCATATAGGCTCGGTTTTATCATCATATCATCATCATCTCGCGCCCGGGGCATCCCGCATCTGGGGTAACATCATAACATGCCCACTGCAGTGGTGTGCACAAGAGGTGCCATACCCGACTGACTATAGTGCAGCTCGGTGTGAGAAAATACATATATATATATATATATATATATATAAGCATGTATGAGAGCCCAAATAAAATCCATAGCTCTATCGGAGTGACGTAAGGTCTGTAAACCTCCGCTTATCATTACGAAACTATTATCATGGACATATCTCACCTTAAAGGAACAATAATCATAAGATGATATCAACATCAATAATAAGATCAATAACCATAATATGATATCAATAACTAATAATCATGAGATAAGGATCAACAATGTCATAACAACATCAAGAACATATGCTTCTAATATTTCTAAGAGAGGAATAATTATGGACATACTTTGTGTAAGCTCGAAGCAATGAATCCATGCCTTATGAAAGAAAAGGATAGCCTTAACATATCTTGTCATCTCATTATCTACTTAACACTTATCCTTCCGAACTTGCAAATCTACATCCAAGGTGACTCATACAAAAATCTGGCCATAGGAACATTTACACACTCAACTTAGTTAGTTAATAAGTTAACGGAATTCGGACAGCATTTTCCCTATTTTATCTACTCCGAACAAATTCCAAAACAGCTCCCAAACATCAATAATAACATCAACAATAAAGTAATCAAGATGCTTCATGAAAAACATTTACAAATCTATAAGAAACTTCGTTCGAAAATCAGTCCATAGGCCAACAACATCAACATATCAACCTATGACTTTTATGCTATGTTTTGCTTTATTTAAACCATTAAAAACTTCCAAAACAACTTAATATCAAAGTCAAGATGAAGAACATACCTTATAACTTGAAGAACTTCACCACTCTCACAATTCATTCTAAGCATACCCACCTCAACTTCAATTAGAAACAAGCTCCTTCCACGAACTAGTTAAGGATTTCAAAGCTTGATCTTCACTTGAAATAACTTAGGATGTTTACGATGGTTGCGAGGGATTTGGAAGGGTCTAGAAGATCTGATTTTGGTGATAAGATGAACCAAGGTTATGCCGCTCTTATTTATAATCAAGAAATAAATCTCCACCCCCTCAATTCGACGGCAGCATCGATGGTACCGTCGTTATTCAATGAGCCATCGAATTGCATAGAATTCGATAAACCATCAGAAGTTCTAGAATGCCATGCTTGACTATATGTAGTCAATTGATCAAGTACATCAGCAATACTAGCATAGGAATTATTCATGAAACACCTTCCAGCAGCATTATTAGCTATTGCTTGAGTCATAGTATCCAACCTTCTGTAGAACTTCTCCTTCAGAATATGATCTGCGAAACCATTGTTCGGACTCCTATCCAAATATTCTTTATACATCTCCCAAACTTCAAAAAGTTGCTCCCCGTGACGTTTTTTGAACTCGTAAATCTGATCACGAATATTAGCGCTTTTACTCAGGGGATACCACTTCCTGAGAAACACTTTGACCATCTCATCCAATGTAGCAATAAAGTTTCGAGGAAGTTTTGCAAACCATTTTCTCGCATCTCCGGCTAATGAATATTTGAAGAGTTTCAGCCGAACAGCCTCTTGAGGCACACCTCCAAAAAGTTTGTTATATGCTGGTGAGGATCATCATCGACTGCATTCTGAAAGTATCCCTCTTTTTAGAGCATATGATAGAGGGACATTTCAAACTTAATAGTAGTAGCACCCACCCTACGATGAACTATTGCAGATGCAAAGTCCTCCATCATAGCTGACTGATCACCAAAAACGTTCTCCACTGGAAGTGTGTTGTCTGCCATGATCATCTGGTTTACAATGTAGCAAACAAGGTGGGTTGGAATAGGACAAAGACTTTAAGTAGAGTAAACACTATTTAGTTATTTCAAAACCGTATTCTCCGGCAATGGCGCCAAAATATGATATGCTCAAATTACACTAGTTAATAGCATAAAGGGGACGCTATCAAATATAGTAACCCAACTATGTTGGGGTCGAATCCCATAAGGAATATGTTGTGAAAAGTTTACTAAACGAGTATTATACTAATCATGCTGTCCTAGTGTATTCCAGAAAAGGGGTTTTATAAGAGTTTTGGTTTGTGGACTAATTTAGTATGACTAGTAATTGAGTTGTAAATATATGGGTAAAGGTTGTGTCCCCCTCAGATTAAGTTTATGATCATGGGTCTTGATCTTAATATACTTCTAATGGATCGGTGTATGAATGCAGTTAACCTCTGTGTGAATCTAGACTATTTCCCAATAAGAAAAGATTATTTATTTCTATGATTTTCCCAAAGATAAGAAAGTATGCATGAAGAACGGTTAATTATGCTAAGTAAATTCTTCTTATTCCTAAGTGAATTTATTAAACAAGGGTTAAAGCCTTAAGTTCTTGTTATTTGATCATATGAAACCTTAGTTATTTTCCCAAATAAACCAAAGTTTATGGCATTCGCTAATGTTTGAAACCACTAACTATATGATTAAAACGAAGAACAAATAAACCCTAACAACCCATTATGCATATATCAATCCCAATTCCCAATAAAAAAACACCCATCTTTGGGTTCACAACCTCAGTAAAGAATTTAGCTACTCATTGAAGAAGAAGAAATGCAATAAATAATTAAGATCATAATGCTTACAAATGATTGATTGGAATTGAAGGGAAAATAATTGCAATTGTTGGTAATCCCAAAAAGACTTCAAAAACTATGAGTATTCAATTCTAAGGAATTAAGACTGAAAGCTAATAAAATTGTAGTCTACAAAAAAACTACATCAGGTATTTATAATGGTTTAAGTCGTGAAAAACAAGTTGAAAAAAAACCCCCCATCGGATCAACATACGGACTGTAAATATTAGACGGTCCTTAAAATCTTCAGCTCCTGTCCGAAAAATCCCATTCCGCTGCCCAGATCTACACTCCATTTTGACGGACCATAAATATTTTACTATCCGTATAACTGGTCCGTACATTATTCCTTCAATATGAGACTTCCTGTGATTGATCTACGGTGGGATTTATGGACCATAAATGATATACGGTCCGTACTTTCTACTGTGAATTTTCTGTCAATGTGAGACTTCTCTGTCACTGATCTATGATGGAATTGACAGCATGTAAATATTACAGTCCATCTTTTCGCTCCGTAAAATCCCAGCTTCAGTTACTTCTCTTTCTTGAACATCTGTTTAAGCCATTTTCCTGACTTTCGCCACAAACATGATAAATACCTGTAACATAAGAAAAACACATCAAAAGACCCAAACTTGCTTGAAAAACAAGTAAAATTCGCCATCAAAAAGCATCAAATGTGCTGGAATTTCGCGACACATTAACACCCCCAACTTAAAGTCTTTGTTTGTCCTCAAGAAAGTCATACACCACAAATGACTTAGCTAACATAGATACAAATAGAATAACAATGCCTACGATGGTTTTGGCTAAGAACTACCAGCATGTATTATTTTCTTTCACTGACCCTCTCAATTTTAAAACAGTTTAAACTAGACGTATGTTCCAAAACACTTCATGACCAACAATGCAGCTTCCATAAATGACAGCTGGTTATTGGAACTATTGATTCATGCACAAACGCTACTTTTGGCTAAGTATTCAATGTTGCTCAACCTTCATGCCCTCACACAGACCAAAGAATGTCCCACACACATATATACAAAGAATTGGGATGAAGACAAAAGAGAGAAGAAACACTTACACTCACAAAGACGTTCACACATTACAAATGCACATACCATATGCTTAACCTTACTTTCAATGCCTTAACTTTGGACGGTTCAGCCGTGATCACACTAGGACTTATTCTCTGCTTGTAATGTGGGCTTAAGGACGGATAGGATACTTATTTAAAAATTAGTGACTCACCCTCCTTGAACACTACACTTTTCTTTTACTTTGCTTCGCCTCTTATTTTTCTCCCTTTTTTTTCACTTGTTCGACCTCGATGTGGTTTGCTATTAATAAAACTTGTTATACCCCGTATTTTTATACGTCGAATTATTCGCAAGAAAATCGACTCAAGTTAAAGGCGGGATTATTTTCGGACATGAAATAGGAACTTTTAATTTTCAATTTTAATTAGAACATAAATTGTTATAAAATTTATTTAGTGTAGAAATATTATTAGAGATTAGGGATTAAATTAATGGTGATTAAATTATTAAGTAAGGATTAATGATTTATTAAACTTAAATAATTTAATTATTGAAAGTGGGCCCCACCCGATTTAATAAAAAAAAAAAATGACAAATCAAGAAAATTTTTGGTGAGTCACAAGGGGGCAACACGTGTCACTTTGAGGGATGCCATATATATGGAAATTGGATGATCAATTTAGGAGTTAATTTCCATTTCACAAGTTGAAACTTACAAAAAAAAAATGCAAATTCCATGGCTGCTCTCGGCCAGCCATGGATGGGGCGAAAAAATATATTCTGTTGCCTTCTTGATCAAGTTCAAGTGCAATACAAAATCAAGGAGGTGATAACAACATTGGATTTTATGTTGGAGAAGAAGAAATTGTGAAATTGGAGCAATTAAGTGTAGAAATTCCTCCGAGAAAAATTTGGTAAGATTTTCTTATTTTGTGGTGTAATTGTGTTAATAGTGTTGTAATGGTGTCACGACCCAGCCCCGTGGCCCATGACTAGTGCCCGAGCTGGACACCCACATGTACCTGTCAACATTATAGGGCCGACACTATAGGCCTCAACTAATAACATCACAGCATATTCACATACGCAAGCCGACAAGGTTGCCACTATACATGTTATTATACTACGCAAGCCGACAAGGCTACCACTACACGTCAGAACATTACGCAAGCCGACAAGGCTGCCACTACGAAACGATAATACAAGCAGGACGACAAGGCTGCAACAACAATAAGACAATATATGCAAGCCGACAAGGCAGCTATAGCGATAAAACACACATAATGAGCATATACACAACTGATCACATCGGAATACAACCCACATACATGTCTACAGACCTCCAAGAGTTTCAACCGTGAAATATGACGGGACAGGGCCCCGTCGTACCCTTAGACAACATATACATATATACATCAAAAGGAAGTCTGTACCAAAATCTAGGCTCCGGAACAACGGAGCTCTCCAAGATAGTAGGAAGGGGAGTCCTAAGCTGGCGGATCACCAAAACGAGTATCTGCACCTGCGGGCATGAAACGCAGCCCCCCGAAGAAAGGGGGTCAGTACGAAATATGTACTGACCATGTAAAGCATGAAATACAGTAAACAGGATCATAACTAAAATAAGAAGTACGGAAAATGAGTACAATAATCAGGATACCAAAATACTTTCTTTTGAAATATAAATCATACATATCAAGTCATATATCATATCCGACCCTATTATGGGACTTGGTGAACATGGTCGCCACCCCGTCTTTGGCGCCATAACACAGCATACTCCAGAATATAGTATAACTCCGTAACACCGCATAACTCCGTAACACAGCATAACACCATAACACAGCATAACACAATAACACAACATTACACCATAACACAGCATACCACCATAACACAGCATAACACTATAATATATATACCGTACCCGGCCCTCTAGTGATGCACTCGGTGAAAAATACAGTGGAAATGTGCACGATAACAGATCCTGGCCCGGGACTCAGTGAAAGACATATTGAGGCATGCACGAGTAGAGTGGTGAGAAACCATATGTAGTTTAAATCATTATCAAGACTCAATAGAACAATCAATGCGAGTTATTATTTATAAATCAGAACAATGGTCATGTCCAACACATTTCGAATGTTATTTAGGGCATATCAGCTAACTCTCGACTGTTATCACAACGTATATCAAAGGGCTTGGAAGCCATAGTCATATGTCAATAATGTATCAAACGTCTTATAGGAATCCAGCCACAAATTGTCATAAAGTTCCTAGAAATAGAAACGGATGTATATCGACTAGTATTCAACATACAGGGAACAGAAGAGGGAAGCACAATCTCTCGGGAGTTCTAACATCTCTAAGTAAATAAAAATCATAAATTACATCCAAAGTCTAGGAATAGAGTTACCCCAAAGTTCATATCATTTCACTTAGATCTAGGACATGCCAAAAGAAAGAAAGAACAGCTTTACGTACCTGTCGACGACTATTCGTGAATCCTTTTCGCCTCGTCGCACTTTAGCCTATTTATATAAAAGTAACGTTCTCGTTAGTAACTACATTTTCTAGTTCCCAAATCTATAGCCCATTCCTTTATAGGACCTATATTTCAGTTTGTATATATACTCTCGTTTAGGGTTTCCTTGTCACGACCCAACCCCGTAGGCCGTGACTAGTGCTCGATCTGGGCACCCAAACCCATCTATCAAATACATTCAAGTAAATAGCAGAAGCCGACAAGGCTGTATTTACAAATTTAGATAATTTCCCGAAAAATTTCGGCAGAGTCTCCTTTGTTTTTCAGACTATCCCGAATAGCCCTGTACATAGCAAACACCAACAAAGGCCACACAGGGTTAACAAAACAACGTATATACATATGCGGACCGGCCGCCTTGGCGTATGGGATCGCCCAAACAACATATACACATATCCATACAAAAAGACCCTAACCCACGAACATGTCCACAGACCTCTAAACTGACCGACAGAATCATATGATGGGACAGGGCCCCGCCGTACCCAAATAGTCAGATATGCAGAAATATATATACATGGCGAAAGATATATATACCAAAAGTGGACTCCGAATCAAAGGGAGTACTCCGAAATAGCAGAAGTGGAGCCCACAGTGGTGGATCACCGGCGTCTGTACCTGCGTGTATGAAACGCAGCCCCCGAAGAAAAGGGGTCAGTACGAAAGATGTACTGAGTATGTAAAGCATGGAGTACAGAAATATAGACCACAACTGAAAGCAAACAGGATACAAAGGAGAAAAATGTCGAACAGTATATCCAAATGTGTATCAAAATCATATATACATAATGCAAACAAAATCATGCAAAGCTCGGGAACGTGGTCACCACTCCGACGCTGGTGCCACACACAGCATAACACCAGAAGGTTCAAATCTCCGTACATCCCCGAGTACACACATATCAGCATATCATATCACCAGCCATATCACAGCATATCTCCAAACGGAACCCGGCCCTATGGCGAGGTCTCGGGAACCGTAACACAGCATACGGTCGAATTTATCATAGTGCGCACGAATCATAACCGGCCCGGGAACCGGTGAACGAAGTCATAATAAGGCACGAGCGGAGTCGTGAGCAAACAATGCAATTGTATATCAAAATAGCCTTTCAAAACTTGAGTACTTCATAAGTCATTTCATTAACCAAGGTAGTCGGATAATTAGTTAGTACGGAAGTTTATTTCACAAACATGTTTCCAAAGTGGTACGTATGGCTCACAACATAGCTTAATATATCATAGTAATCAAAACATTATTTCATAGGGGACAATTTCAAAATCAAAGATTCTTTATCGAAAATTATCCAAAAAGAGAGCCTAATAGAACGAATAAGGCATCTCGGGGTTAGCGGGCCCACCTCGGGTCAAGTCGAGGTGGCGAACATAAATTACGAACATTTAGTGTCTATGGGATCATGCATAAAGATTTCGAAGTAATCCGATTGCATTTGCATAAGTTTCGGATGTTTACTTGCTTTCTAGCCAAAATAGGGTCATTAGGCTTCAGTTGAATTGAATGAATAGTAGCCATTTTATAGATCGGATTTCGAGGAGCAGAATTGCTCCCGGGGTTCCGATATCAACCTAACATACTAAGACATGCCAAAAGAAGAAGTGGGGAGCTTTACATACCTTATAAACGTCTTATGCCCACCCCAAACTCAAATCCCGTTTCGTCCAGAATCTGCAAATGGTCAAAGTTACCAATTAGAGATTCTAAGGCTTAAGAATTTCCTTAACTTCATTTTTGTCTACCGAAATTTCGGCGCCATTTCCCCTATATATCTAACACCCCCGAGACTTAGCTCGGCTCAATAAACATCAACACAACAACCCAAACATCACAAACATCGTAAGCCACAACTAAATCATTCTAACTTCAATATTCTTTCTTTCTACATAAATCAACAGCTTTCATTCAAACTGCGAAATACCAAACTAACACCCACATTATTGTATTCATTTACTCATTCAAGATTATTCAAACACGTCCCAATAATATTCCAAGCAATATACATAAGTTCAAACAATTCGCTACTTTCCATATTGCATCCCAAAACGTCAACAACTACGACGAACATACTAACTCGCGTTGTTTCATTCCGAATTCGTTAACAACAACCATAATTCACATTTTAAAGTCTTACTTCCATAATTATATAAAATATACAAAAATCATATAATTTCCCATAAGAACCCGCAACCATTTTTCAATGCCAAATCAACTCGTTAAATATTCATTTACTTCATAAATGCCACAACGACGCAACTAACGAACTAGATAGGATTCAATTCACCTTCCCTTCCAACTCACATGGCTCACGGCCACATACCAACACACACACACTCACGGCTGCACACACATACATCACTACCACAAAATTCTCATTTTATTCCAATCATCATAACATTCATACCAATTCCATAACACAAAAGTGGAGAAATTCTCACCTTTCCTTCAAGTTTCAACCGGCCGCAAACGTCGCTCTTGTGCCAAACCAATTATATCACGTCGGAGAGCGTCTTGCATACACTACGAATACAAGAAGAACAAGATTTTTAAGACTAAGATCAAGGCTAGAAAAGTTTCTTTTCTCTTCTATAGGGTTTCGGCCGAGAGCCTTATTTTCTCCAAGGTTGATTGATTTTTTTTTGTTTCTTGATCTTTCCCATGGATAAGTATGTGTATATATTTGCTTACTTATTCATTGGTCACATGAAAGTCACATGACCTATTAAATCCATGGGCTTGGACAAGCCATGGGTCATGGCCGGCCACCTTTGTGGCTTGGGCCTCAAATTTTGTTCAATTGTTTTTTTCTTGGCCCAATTCGAAAAATCTCGTTTTGCAATTCCCGAAACTAATTTCCGAAATTCCAAATTTTTACCCTTGGACTTCCTTCACATTTCCACACCAATATTTCCATAAACAACATAGACATTTTAACTAAAATCAATCATTTCCTTATAACATGCAAGTCTTAATTATTTTCACGATTTCCGATTATGCGAAAACACGGGATATAACATTCTCCCCCCTTAAGAACATTCGTCCCCGAATGTTAAATTAATCTTATAATGTGACGGGGGAGTCTCCCTTTACAATTAGCACACATAACTCATTCGTCAATCAATACAACAAACTTGAAAGTTTAAATTACCTGTGGCCGCAGGGAATAAATGGGGCTATTTCTTCTTCATCTCATCCTCCGACTCCCAGGTCATTTCTTCCCGGTTGTTGTTGTGCCACAGGACTTTAACATAAGGCACTTCCTTAGTGCGTAGTCTCTGTACCTGTCGGTCCAAAATGGTTATAGGCTGCTCCTCATAAGACAAGTGCTCCGTTACCTGAATATCGTCCACTGGGAAAATCCTGGAAGGATCACCAATACATTTTCGCAGCATAGACACATGAAATACCGGGTGTACGGCCTCCAAATCGGAGGGTAAGTCTAGCTCGTAGGCGACCTCGGGCTCAACTTACCCTTTCTACCGAATCTCATGATACCCTTCATAGGCGACACCTTCAGAAATACCCAGTGGCCAATCTGGAATTCTAACGGTCGACGTCGTTTGTCTGCATATGCTTTCTGTCGACTCTGTGCAGCCAATAATCGGTCCCGGATAAGTTTGACCTTATCCACTGCTTCCTGGATCACATCTGGCCCAATTAACTTAGTCTCGCCCACGTCGAACCAACCAATAGGAGATCTGCATTTTCTACCGTAAAGGGCTTCATACGGCGCCATCTGAATACTGGACTGATAACTGTTATTATAGGCAAATTCAATAAGCGGCAAGTGATCATCCCAGTTGCCCCTGAAATCAATAACGCAGGCCCGCAACATATCTTCCAGTGTCTGAATAGTGCGCTCAGCCTGCCCGTCGGACTGGGGATGAAAAGCTGTACTGAGGCTCACCTGAGTCCCTAATCCCTCCTGAAATGACCTCCAGAAATTTGCCGTAAACTGGGCACCTCGGTCAGTAATAATAGATACAGGGACTCCGTGAAGTCTGACTATCTCTCTGATGTACAATCTAGCGTAGTCCTCCGCCGAATAAGTAGTCCAGACTGGAAGAAAATGGGTTGATTTCGTCAATTTGTCAACAATAACCCAAGTAGAATCATACCTGCGTGGAGTGCGCGGTAACCCAACGACGAAATCCATATTAATCATCTCCCATTTCCAGGCTGGAATTTCCATCTCCTGTAATAACCCACCGGGCTGCTGGTGTTCAATTTTAACCTGCTGGCAATTCGGGCACTGACTAACGAACTCTGCAATATCTTTCTTCATACCGTCCCACCAATACAAACTTCTGAGATCATGATACATTTTAGTGGAACCAGGATGAACAGAATACCGCGCATTATGCGCCTCGCCCATGATTTGTCGCTGTAAGCCTGCAACATCCGGAACATAGAATCTGCCTTCATATAATAATACCCCTTCAGGTGAAATTTCAAACGGAGTCTTGTCTTTATTAAGGGCCACATCTCTGTACTGAACCAGGATAGGATCTTCAAACTGACGCTGCTTTACCTCTGCTATAATAGATGATTCAGCAATTGCACGAACAGAAATCCCAGAATCTCCAGAATCCGCCAAACGAACTCCAAGGCTGGCCAACTGATGAATTTCACGAACCAAATCTTTCTTATCAGATGGTACATCAGCTAAACTGCCCATGGACTTGCAGCTAAGTGCATCCGCTACCACATTGGCTTTTCCAGGATGATACAAAATATCAACGTCATAATCTTTCAATAATTCAAGCCATCTTCTCTGCCGCAAATTTAGTTCTTTCTGCTTAAAAATATACTGGAGACTCTTATGGTTCGTATAAATATCAACGTGGACCCCATATAAATATTGCCGCCAAATCTTCAAAGCATGAATCACCGCGGCTAACTCAAGATCATGAGTGGGATAATTCTTCTCGTACGGTCTGAGCTGCCGGGAAGCATAGGCTATGACTCGACCGTGCTGCATCAACACGCAACCTATCCCAATACCAGAGGCATCACAGAAGACAACATACCCGTCTGATCCTTCTGGAAGAGTTAACACTGGGGTTGTAACTAATTTTTCTTTCAACAGCTGGAAACTGCGCTCGCAGGCATCTGTCCACTGAAATTTCGCTGCTTTCTGAGTAAGCTTCGTCAGTGGTGCTGCAATAGAAGAAAATTTTTCCACGAACCTGCGATAATATCCGGCTAACCCCAGAAAACTGCGCACCTCTGTCGGTGTAGTAGGCCTGGGCCAATTCTGTACAGCTTTAATTTTCTGCGTATCGACCCGAATACCGTCTGCTCCGACAATATGCCCCAAGAAAGCCACAGAAGTTAACCAGAATTCACATTTGGAAAATTTAGCATATAATTTCTGTTGACGGAGAGTGCCAAGTACTGTCCTCAAATGATCTGAATGCTCCTCTGCTGATCGTGAATAAATCAAAATATCATCGATAAACACAATCACGAACATATCCAAGAAAGGCCGAAATACCCGATTCATGAGATCCATAAATACCGCTGGAGCATTAGTCAACCCGAAAGACATAACTCTGAATTCATAATGCCCGTACCGGGTCCTGAAAGTAGTCTTTGGGATATCTGATTCTCGCACTCGCACCTGATGATAACCTGAGCGCAGATCTACCTTCGAAAAATATTTAGAACCCTGCAACTGATCAAACAAATCATCAATCCGGGGGAGGGGATATTTATTCTTTATAGTCACCTTATTCAATTGCCGATAATCGATACACATGCGCAGTGACCCGTCTTTCTTTCTTACAAGTAATATCGGCGCTCCCCAGGGTGATCTGCTGGGTCTGATAAAACCCTTATCCAACAAATCTTTCAGCTGCTCTTTCAACTCCTTCAATTCAGCCGGTGCCATTCTGTACGGAGGAATAGATATAGGCTGCGTATCCGGCAACAAGTCTATAGTAAAATCTATCTCCCGCTCGGGCGGAAGACCCGGAAGCTCATCAGGAAATACATCTGGAAATTCATTTACGACCGGAACAGACTGAATGGTAGGTGTCTCAGCTGTAGTGTCGTGCACATGAACCAAGTGATAGATATAGCCTTTCTGAATCATCTTCTTGGCCTTGAGGTACGAAATAAACTTACCCCTCGGCGATGCTGTAGACCCGAACCACTCTATAACTGGTTCCCCTGGAAACTGAAAACGGACTACCTTTTTCTGGCAGTCAACATTAGCATAACAGGAAGCTAACCAGTCCATACCCATAATGACATCGAATTCTAGCATATCTAATTCTATCAAATCAGCTTTAGTGCAGCGATCACATATAGTCACAGAACAATCCCTACATACCTGCCTCGCTATAATACAATCCCCAACCGGTGTAGCGACCTCAAATGGCTCTATAGGCTCAGACACTATCCCAATTTTACTAGCAACGAGCGGGGAAATATATGATAAAGTAGAACCAGGATCAATCAGTGCATATACAGATCTGGAGAAAACCAATAATGTACCTGTGACGACATTCGGCGAGGCCTCCTAATCCTGGCGGCTGGCTAATGCGTATATGCGGTTCGAGGGACCGCTAGAACCTGAAGCACTGCCACGGCCTCGACCGCGTCCCGCCGGTGCCGGCATACCTCGCCCCGCAGGGCGTGCAACTGATGGAGCAGATGATGAACCAGCGGCTGACCTCGTCGGCTGAGCCACACTACCAGAACCGCTCGCCAACGGACAATCTCGCATAAGATGGCCCTGACCACCGCATGAAAAATAGGCTCCAGTAAGTCGATAACACTCTCCCGGGTGCGATTTCCCGCAATGGGAACAACGGGGCCTGGGTGGTCTGGGCTGGCCGGGACCTCTAGCTATCTGTGACCCTGATGCTTGGAGCTCTGACCGGCCCCAGACTGTCCTGCACTGTCAAATCTCCTACTGGCTGGCTGTGTACCCCGGCCTGACGGAGGAGGATGTCTGCCTGACTGCTGCTGCTGAGGCTGTCCGCTTCGAGAATCTCCAGAATAACCTGCGGATCTGGCCCTCTTGGGCGGCCTCCTGTCCCGATCTCTGCTAGAATAATCAGCTCTATGTCGGTCCTCCATACCCAGGGCATAAGCCTGTAGTCGGGCAATATCCATGTCTGCCTGAAATGCCACGGCCATACAGCCATCAATCAAATAGCGGTCTAACCCCATCACGTATTTGTGCATCCGATCGGCCATATCTGCTACTATGGCAGGTGCATACCGGGCCAAAGAATCAAACTCCATATTATACTCACGGACGCTCCGACCCTCTACTGCAGATGCAAAAATCGGTCAACCCGCGCCCGCCGTAACTCTGTGGGCAAAAAGTGGTGAGTGAAAGCAGTCACGAACTCGTCCCAAGTAGCTTGGGTAGCACCCTCACCCCTGGATAGCTACCAGGACTCATACCAGTGAGCAGCAACATCCCGTAGTCTATGCGAAGCCAACTCAACAGACTCAGTCTCTGAAGCCCTGACCAAGTCTAGTGAGCGCCACATCCCCCGAATAAAGTCATGGGGGTCCTCGTCGGGCTTAGACCCAAAAAACTCTGGAGGGCCACACAATAGGAACTCTCGAACACTCAGGCTATCACGCCTGTCGTCATCATCATCATCCCTTCGCCCGCGTCTGCGAGCCTATCCCGCTACCAGAGTGGTCAATAACTGCACAGCCTCTCTCAGTGTCCTGTCCTCCGCCCCTGGCTGAGGAGCTAGAGGCTCGGGTGCGGGTACTCGGGCCCCTGGAGCTGCCGATGGACCTGCTCCAGGCTCCGCCTGTGGTGGTGTAGCGGATCCCTCTGAATGGGGCACAACCTCGGGCAAATCATAAACACGAGCCCGGGTAACTCGCTGTGCCTGACTAGTCCCTGCTATCCCTGCCTTGCCCTTCTGGGCCGCCGTTGCCTTCTTCGGAGGCATCACTACAAACACAATAACGAATCAGATCAAAATCATCCTAATAGCACAGTTCTAACGCACGATCTAAGATTCCAAAGAAAAGTGACACCCTAAATGCCTTGTAGCCTCCTGTTTATAGATGTGGTGCACAACACACCGATAAACAAGACTCTACGAGACACGGCCTGTGGACATTCCAAGGACAAACCGCTCTGATACCACTTTTGTCACGACCCAACCCCGTAGGCCGTGACTAGTGCCCGATCTGGGCACCCAAACCCATCTATCAAATACATTCAAGTAAATAGCAGAAGCCGACAAGGCTGTATTTACAAATTTAGATAATTTCCTGAAAAATTTCGGCAGAGTCTCCTTTGTTTTTCAGACTATCCCGAATAGCCCTGTACACAGCAAACACCAACAAAGGCCACACAGGGTTAACAAAACAACGTATATACATATGCGGACCGGCCGCCTCGGCGTATGGGATCGCCCAAACAACATATATACATATCCATACAAAAAGACCCTAACCCACGAACATGTCCACAGACCTCTAAACTGACTGACAGAATCATATGATGGGACAGGGCCCCGCCGTACCCAAATAGTCAGATATGCAGAAATATATATACATGGCGAAAGATATATATACCAAAAGTGGACTCCGAATCAAAGGGAGTACTCCGAAATAGCAGAAGTGGAGCCCACAGTGGTGGATCACCGGCGTCTGTACCTGTGTGCATGAAACGCAGCCCCCGAAGAAAAGGGGTCAGTACGAAAGATGTACTGAGTATGTAAAGCATGGAGTACAGAAATATAGACCACAACTGAAAGCAAACAGGATACAAAGGAGAAAAATGCCGAACAGTATATCCAAATGTGTATCAAAATCATATATACATAATGCAAACAAAATCATGCAAAGCTCGGGAACGTGGTCACCACTCCGACGCTGGTGCCACACACAGCATAACACCAGAAGGTTCAAATCTCCGTACATCCCCGAGTACACACATATCAGTATATCATATCACCAGCCATATCACAACATATCTCCAAACGGAACCCGGCCCTATGGCGAGGTCTCGGGAACCGTAACACAGTATACGGTCGAATTTATCATAGTGCGCACGAATCATAACCGGCCCGGGAACCGGTGAACGAAGTCATAATAAGGCACGAGCGGAGTCGTGAGCAAACAATGCAATTGTATATCAAAATAGCCTTTCAAAACTTGAGTACTTCATAAGTCATTTCATTAACCAAGGTAGTCGGATAATTAGTTAGTACGGAAGTTTATTTCACAAACATGTTTCCAAAGTGGTACGTATGGCTCACAACATAGCTTAATATATCATAGTAATCAAAACATTATTTCATAGGGGACAATTTCAAAATCAAAGATTCTTTATCGAAAATTATCCAAAAAGAGAGCCTAATAGAACGAATAAGGCATCTCGGGGTTAGCGGGCCCACCTCGGGTCAAGTCGAGGTGGCGAACATAAATTACGAACATTTAGTGTCTATGGGATCATGCATAAAGATTTCGAAGTAATCCGATTGCATTTGCATAAGTTTCGGATGTTTACTTGCTTTCTAGCCAAAATAGGGTCATTAGGCTTCAGTTGAATTGAATGAATAGTAGCCATTTTATAGATCGGATTTCGAGGAGCAGAATTGCTCCCGGGGTTCCGATATCAACCTAACATACTAAGACATGCCAAAAGAAGAAGTGGGGAGCTTTACCTACCTTATAAACGTCTTATGCCCACCCCAAACTCAAATCCCGTTTCGTCCAGAATCTGCAAATGGTCAAAGTTACCAATTAGAGATTCTAAGGCTTAAGAATTTCCTTAACTTCATTTTTGTCTATCGAAATTTCGGCGCCATTTCCCCTATATATCTAACACCCCCGAGACTTAGCTCGGCTCAATAAACATCAACACAACAACCCAAACATCACAAACATCGTAAGCCACAACTAAATCATTCTAACTTCAATATTCTTTCTTTCTACATAAATCAACAGCTTTCATTCAAACTGCGAAATACCAAACTAACACCCACATTATTGTATTCATTTACTCATTCAAGATTATTCAAACATGTCCCAATAATATTCCAAGCAATATACATAAGTTCAAACAATTCGCTACTTTCCATATTGCATCCCAAAACGTCAACAACTACGACGAACATACTAACTCACGTTGTTTCATTCCGAATTCGTTAACAACAACCATAATTCACATTTTAAAGTCTTACTTCCATAATTATATAAAATATACAAAAATCATATAATTTCCCATAAGAACCCGCAACCATTTTTCAATGCCAAATCAACTCGTTAAATATTCATTTACTTCATAAATGCCACAACGACGCAACTAACGAACTAGATAGGATTCAATTCACCTTCCCTTCCAACTCACATGGATCACGGCCACATACCAACACACACACACTCACGGCTGCACACACATACATCACTACCACAAAATTCTCATTTTATTCCAATCATCATAACATTCATACCAATTCCATAACACAAAAGTGGAGAAATTCTCACCTTTCCTTCAAGTTTCAACCGGCCGCAAACGTCGCTCTTGTGCCAAACCAATTATATCACGTCGGAGAGCGTCTTGCATACACTACGAATACAAGAAGAACAAGATTTTTAAGACTAAGATCAAGGCTAGAAAAGTTTCTTTTCTCTTCTATAGGGTTTCGGCCGAGAGCCTTATTTTCTCCAAGGTTGATTGATTTTTTTTTGTTTCTTGATCTTTCCCATGGATAAGTATGTGTATATATTTGCTTACTTATTCATTGGTCACATGAAAGTCACATGACCTATTAAATCCATGGGCTTGGACAAGCCATGGGTCATGGCCGGCCACCTTTGTGGCTTGGGCCTCAAATTTTGTTCAATTGTTTTTTTCTTGGCCCAATTCGAAAAATCTCGTTTTGCAATTCCCGAAACTAATTTCCGAAATTCCAAATTTTTACCCTTGGACTTCATTCACATTTCCACACCAATATTTCCATAAACAACATAGACATTTTAACTAAAATCAATCATTTCCTTATAACATGCAAGTCTTAATTATTTTCACGATTTCCGATTATGCGAAAACACGGGATATAACATTCTCCCCCCCTTAAGAACATTCGTCCCCGAATGTTAAATTAATCTTATAATGTGACGGGGGAGTCTCCCTTTACAATTAGCACACATAACTCATTCGTCAATCAATACAACAAACTTGAAAGTTTAAATTACCTGTGGCCGCAGGGAATAAATGGGGCTATTTCTTCTTCATCTCATCCTCCGACTCCCAGGTCATTTCTTCCCGGTTGTTGTTGTGCCACAGGACTTTAACAGAAGGCACTTCCTTAGTGCGTAGTCTCTGTACCTGTCGGTCCAAAATGGTTATAGGCTGCTCCTCATAAGACAAGTGCCCCGTTACCTGAATATCGTCCACTGGGAAAATCCTGGAAGGATCACCAATACATTTTCGCAGCATAGACACATGAAATACCGGGTGTATGGCCTCCAAATCGGAGGGTAAGTCTAGCTCGTAGGCGACCTCGGGCTCAACTTACCCTTTCTACCGAATCTCATGATACCCTTCATAGGCGACACCTTCAGAAATACCCAGTGGCCAATCTGGAATTCTAACGGTCGACGTCGTTTGTCTGCATATGCTTTCTGTCGACTCTGTGCAGCCAATAATCGGTCCCGGATAAGTTTTACCTTATCCACTGCTTCCTGGATCACATCTGGCCCAATTAACTTAGTCTCGCCCACGTCGAACCAACCAATAGGAGATCTGCATTTTCTACCGTAAAGGGCTTCGTACGGCGCCATCTGAATACTGGACTGATAACTGTTATTATAGGCAAATTCAATAAGCGGCAAGTGATCATCCCAGTTGCCCCTGAAATCAATAACGCAGGCCCGCAACATATCTTCCAGTGTCTGAATAGTGCGCTCAGCCTGCCCGTCGGACTGGGGATGAAAAGCTGTACTGAGGCTCACCTGAGTCCCTAATCCCTCCTGAAATGACCTCCAGAAATTTGCCGTAAACTGGGCACCTCGGTCAGTAATAATAGATACAGGGACTCCGTGAAGTCTGACTATCTCTCTGATGTACAATCTAGCGTAGTCCTCCGCCGAATAAGTAGTCCAGACTGGAAGAAAATGGGTTGATTTCGTCAATTTGTCAACAATAACCCAAGTAGAATCATACCTGCGTGGAGTGCGCGGTAACCCAACGACGAAATCCATATTAATCATCTCCCATTTCCAGGCTGGAATTTCCATCTCCTGTAATAACCCACCGGGCTGCTGGTGTTCAATTTTAACCTGCTGGCAATTCGGGCACTGACTAACGAACTCTGCAATATCTTTCTTCATACCGTCCCACCAATACAAACTTCTGAGATCATGATACATTTTAGTGGAACCAGGATGAACAGAATACCGCGCATTATGCGCCTCGCCCATGATTTGTCGCTGTAAGCCTGCAACATCCGGAACACAGAATCTGCCTTCATATAATAATACCCCTTCAGGTGAAATTTCAAACGGAGTCTTGTCTTTATTAAGGGCCACATCTCTGTACTGAACCAGGATAGGATCTTCAAACTGACGCTGCTTTACCTCTGCTATAATAGATGATTCAGCAACTGCACGAACAGAAATCCCAGAATCTCCAGAATCCGCCAAACGAACTCCAAGGCTGGCCAACTGATGAATTTCACGAACCAAATCTTTCTTATCAGATGGTACATCAGCTAAACTGCCCATGGACTTGCAGCTAAGTGCATCCGCTACCACATTGGCTTTTCCAGGATGATACAGAATATCAACGTCATAATCTTTCAATAATTCAAGCCATCTTCTCTGCCGCAAATTTAGTTCTTTCTGCTTAAAAATATACTGGAGACTCTTATGGTTCGTATAAATATCAACGTGGACCCCATATAAATATTGCCGCCAAATCTTCAAAGCATGAATCACCGCGGCTAACTCAAGATCATGAGTGGGATAATTCTTCTCGTACGGTCTGAGCTGCCGGGAAGCATAGGCTATGACTCGACCGTGCTGCATCAACACGCAACCTATCCCAATACCAGAGGCATCACAGAAGACAACATACCCGTCTGATCCTTCTGGAAGAGTTAACACTGGGGTTGTAACTAATTTTTCTTTCAACAGCTGGAAACTGCGCTCGCAGGCATCTGTCCACTGAAATTTCGCTGCTTTCTGAGTAAGATTCGTCAGTGGTGCTGCAATAGAAGAAACATTTTCCACGAACCTGCGATAATATCCGGCTAACCCCAGAAAACTGCGCACCTCTGTCGGTGTAGTAGGCCTGGGCCAATTCTGTACAGCTTTAATTTTCTGCGTATCGACCCGAATACCGTCTTCTCCGACAATATGCCCCAAGAAAGCCACAGAAGTTAACCAGAATTCACATTTGGAAAATTTAGCATATAATTTCTGTTGACGGAGAGTGCCAAGTACTGTCCTCAAATGATCTGAATGCTCCTCTGCTGATCGTGAATAAATCAAAATATCATCGATAAACACAATCACGAACATATCCAAGAAAGGCCGAAATACCCGATTCATGAGATCCATAAATACTGCTGGAGCATTAGTCAACCCGAAAGACATAACTCTGAATTCATAATGCCCGTACCGGGTCCTGAAAGTAGTCTTTGGGACATCTGATTCTCGCACTCGCACCTGATGATAACCTGAGCGCAGATCTACCTTCGAAAAATATTTAGCACCCTGCAACTGATCAAACAAATCATCAATTCGGGGGAGGGGATATTTATTCTTTATAGTCACCTTATTCAATTGCCGATAATCGATACACATGCGCAGTGACCCGTCTTTCTTTCTTACAAATAATACCGGCGCTCCCCAGGGTGATCTGCTGGGTCTGATAAAACCCTTATCCAACAAATCTTTCAGCTGCTCTTTCAACTCCTTCAATTCAGCCGGTGCCATTCTGTACGGAGGAATAGATATAGGCTGCGTATCCGGCAACAAGTCTATAGTAAAATCTATCTCCCGCTCGGGCGGAAGACCCGGAAGCTCATCAGGAAATACATCTGGAAATTCATTTACGACCGGAACAGACTGAATGGTAGGTGTCTCAGCTGTAGTGTCGTGCACACGAACCAAGTGATAGATATAGCCTTTCTGAATCATCTTCTTGGCCTTGAGGTACGAAATAAACTTACCCCTCGGCGATGCTGTAGACCCGAACCACTCTATAACTGGTTCCCCTGGAAACTGAAAACGGACTACCTTTTTCTGGCAGTCAACACTAGCATAACAGGAAGCTAACCAGTCCATACCTATAATGACATCGAATTCTAGCATATCTAATTCTATCAAATCAGCTTTAGTGCAGCGATCACATATAGTCACAGAACAATCCCTACATACCTGCCTCGCTATAATACAATCCCCAACCGGTGTAGCGACCTCAAATGGCTCTATAGGCTCAGACACTATCCCAATTTTACTAGCAACGAGCGGGGAAATATATGATAAAGTAGAACCAGGATCAATCAGTGCATATACATATCTGGAGAAAACCAATAATGTACCTGTGACGACATTCGGCGAGGCCTCCTGATCCTGGCGGCTGGCTAATGCGTATATGCGGTTCGAGGGACCGCTAGAACCTGAAGCACTGCCACGGCCTCGACCGCGTCCCGCCGGTGCCGGCATACCTCGCCCCGCAGGGCGTGCAACTGATGGAGCAGATGATGAACCAGCGGCTGACCCCGTCGGCTGAGCCACACTACCAGAACCGCTCACCAACGGACAATCTCGCATAAGATGGCCCTGACCACCGCATGAAAAATAGGCTCCAGTAAGTCGAAAACACTCTCCCGGGTGCGATTTCTCGCAATGGGAACAACGGGGCCTGGGTGGTCTGGGCTGGCCGGGACCTCTAGCTATCTGTGACCCTGATGCTTGGAGCTCTGACCGGCCCCAGACTGTCCTGCACTGTCAAATCTCCTACTGGCTGGCTGTGTACCCCGGCCTGACGGAGGAGGATGTCTGCCTGACTGCTGCTGCTGAGGCTGTCCGCTTCGAGAATCTCCAGAATAACCTGCGGATCTGGCCCTCTTGGGCGGCCTCCTGTCCCGATCTCTGCTAGAATAATCAGCTCTATGTCGGTCCTCCATACCCAGGGCATAAGCCTGTAGTCGGGCAATATCCATGTCTGCCTGAAATGCCACGGCCATACAGCCATCAATCAAATAGCGGTCTAACCCCATCACGTATTTGTGCATCCGATCGGCCATATCTGCTACTATGGCAGGTGCATACCGGGCCAAAGAATCAAACTCCATATTATACTCACGGACGCTCCGACCCCTCTGCTGCAGATGCAAAAATCGGTCAACCCGCGCCCGCCGTAACTCTGGGGGCAAAAAGCGGTGAGTGAAAGCAGTCACGAACTCGTCCCAAGTAGCTTGGGTAGCACCCTCACCCCTGGATAGCTACCAGGACTCATACCAGTGAGCAGCAACATCCCGTAGTCTATGCGAAGCCAACTCAACAGACTCAGTCTCTGAAGCCCTGACCAAGTCTAGTGAGCGCCACATCCCCCGAATAAAGTCATGGGGGTCCTCGTCGGGCTTAGACCCAAAAAACTCTGGAGGGCCACACAATAGGAACTCTCGAACTCTCAGGCTATCACGCCTGTCGTCATCATCATCATCCCTTCGCCCGCGTCTGCGAGCCTATCCCGCTACCAGAGTGGTCAATAACTGCACAGCCTCTCTCAGTGTCCTGTCCTCCGCCCCTGGCTGAGGAGCTGGAGGCTCGGGTGCGGGTACTCGGGCCCCTGGAGCTGCCGATGGACCTGCTCCAGGCTCCGCCTGTGGTGGTGTAGCGGATCCCTCTGAATGGGGCACAACCTCGGGCAAATCATAAACACGAGCCCGGGTAACTCGTTGTGCCTGACTAGTCCCTGCTATCCCTGCCTTGCCCTTCTGGGCCGCCGTTGCCTTCTTCGGAGGCATCACTACAAACACAATAACGAATCAGATCAAAATCATCCTAATAGCACAGTTCTAACGCACGATCTAAGATTCCAAAGAAAAGTGACACCCTAAATGCCCTGTAGCCTCCTGTTTATAGATGTGGTGCACAACACACCGATAAACAAGACTCTACGAGACACGGCCTGTGGACATTCCAAGGACAAACCGCTCTGATACCACTTTTGTCACGACCCAACCCCGTAGGCCGTGACTAGTGCCCGATCTGGGTACCCAAACCCATCTATCAAATACATTCAAGTAAATAGCAGAAGCCGACAAGGCTGTATTTACAAATTTAGATAATTTCTCGAAAAATTTCGGCAGAGTCTCCTTTGTTTTTCAGACTATCCCGAATAGCCCTGTACACAGCATACACCAACAAAGGCCACACAGGGCTAACAAAACAACGTATAAACATATGTGGACCGGCCGCCTCGGCGTATGGGATCGCCCAAACAACAAATACACATATCCATACAAAAAGACCCTAACCCACGAACATGTCCACAGACCACTAAACTGACCGACAGAATCATATGACGGGACAGGGCCCCGCCGTACCCAAATAGTCAGATATGCAGAAATATATATACATGGCGAAACATATATATACCAAAAGTGGACTCCGAATCAAAGGGAGTACTCCGAAATAGCAGAAGTGGAGCCTACAGTGGTGGATCACTGGCGTCTGTACCTGCGGGCATGAAACGCAGCCCCCGAAGAAAGGGGGTCAGTACGAAAGATGTACTGAGTATGTAAAGCATGGAGTACAGAAATATAGACCACAACTGAAAGCAAACAGGATACAAAGGAGAAACATGCCGAACAGTATATCCAAATGTCTATCAAAATCATATATACATAATGCAAACAAAATCATGCAAAGCTCAGGAACGTGGTCACCACTCCGACGCTGGTGTCACACACAGCATAACACCAGAAGGTTCAAATCTCCGTACATCCCCGAGCACACACATATCAGCATATCATATCACCAGCCATATCACAGCATAACTCCAAACGGAACCCGGCCCTATGGCGAGGTCTCGGGAACCGTAACACAGCATACGGCCGAATTTATCATAGTGCGCACGAATCATAACCGGCTCGGGAACCGGTGAACGAAGTCATAATAGGGCATGAGCGGAGTCGTGAGCAAACAATGCAATTGTATATCAAAATAGCCTTTCAAAACTTGAGTACTTCATAAGTCATTTCATTAACCAAGGTAGTCGGATAATTAGTTAGTACCGAAGTTTATTTCACAAACATGTTTCCAAAGTGGTACGTATGGCTCACAACATAGCTTAATATATCATAGTAATCAAAATATTATTTCGTACAGGACAATTTCAAAATCAAAGATTCTTTATCGAAACTTATCCAAAAAGAGAGCCTAATAGAACGAATAAGGCATCTCGGGGTTAGCGGGCTGTCTCGACCCGACTAGGGGCCGTGATGAGTACCCGATACTTGTACCGAGCACCCCTTGTCTGTCGTTTTACCTCTACCTCTTAGCAAGCCATAATAATAGTGCCATATTTGTTTTTTAAAACGCTAACATTAACAGCGTCATTATGAACATAGACTAGTAAACTTCGTTATCACTTTATACAACAACATTAAGACGCCAAAATACCACATATCTAACTGTATATAACTGACTGTGCATATCTGTCTACGAGCCTCTAGACATAGAACATTTATACATAGAAAGGGCCGAGTACTGTCGTGCCCGATAATGCATACACAAAATAGTACCACTGAAGTGAGGCTCCGGAACAACTGGAGCGCTGCCCAATGCTGCAGATAGAGCCCTAGAGACCCGGTCCGTATACCTGCTAACCTGCGCGGCATGAACGCAGCGTCCACAAGAAGGGACGTCAGTACGAATAATGTACCGACTATGTAAGGCATGCCAAAACACTGCATGCAGTAACATAAGGTACGATCAATAATAATATCACGGAGCCATAGGGCGTATAACGAGGCAAGAACGTAACCTGTACATAGGAAGGCCCCTCTTTAGGCCGGCTATCATGTAGGCTTGTCTTTTCATCTTTGAAACGTTTCTTTTCATGGGCATAGGAGTCAACATTTTTATATTTCTTATTCTCGTGTGCAGAAAACGGTACGTTTCAATAACGGTATCTTTCATTCACATTTATAGACGCCGAATACATCGGCTCTCCCAACCCCCTCCCCAACGGTGACCCAACACATTACATTACATATGTATCATACATCATATATATATGTATACAGTCACCGCGTACGGCTCTTCCCATTTCCCGCGTCCGGGCATCCCGCGTCCAGGATGGAATCCAGCTGAATCAGGTGGTGATATAACAGTGGCCCTTCCCTTTTCCCCATACACACATACATATACATTTCTTATATACAATTTACTTTATCTTATATATATATACATATCCATACACATATACCCGTTTTATATAAATATATCATATAATCACACGAGAGAGAGCCAAGGAAAATCACGTATTCATCGGAGTGACATAAGGTCGGCGATCTCCGATTACATTACGGAATGCTAGTGATAGCTTTGTCTCACCTTGAAGGAACAAGTAATTTTAAGGCGAGACTATCAACGGAGAATAGTGTTACAGTAACCGTAGAATGAAATCGTGGGCATTATAGATTGCAGTCATAGGCTTTGGAGTCTTAGAAAATAAAGTTATAACTAGAAGATATAAATACGATTTAGAAAATTAGTTTATCAATTTCATATTCACATTGGATCCTTAGCTTAGAAATCTCAGTCATAGGATCGTTCCGGTCGTACTTATCAAGCGCATTCTCTTGTCTAACATTGTCGTTATCATTATCCCATAAAAACACTCTGGTTAGGGTAGTTACAGTACTTTATCATTCGGTGACAAGATCGGGATCAAAGGTCCCCTTTGAATTCACCTTAAGTAAGTCAACCAAGACTATAGGGAAATCCGAGAGTAATGGGCCCACCTCGGGCCGGATGAAGTAGCGTATACGATTTACGTATGTCACGTGTCATAGCGTTACTTGTATGGGTCTTAGGGTAATCGGGTCCCATTTATACCAGTTATAGGGGTCTAGGAGGTCTTTTCATCACTTTGCACACTTTCTACTTCAATTCGATTGAACGAAAAGTTGAAAACTGTAGGTGCGGATTCTGGGGAATAGGGTTGTCCCCGAGGCTCGTACCCAACTTATTAGATCTAAGACATGCCATAGAAAGAAGGTTGAAGCCTTACATACCTCTTTCCGCTCCTTTAGCTATTCCAAATTCACGTCACAATTTCGTCAAAATCTGCGAATTGGTCATTTTTACCAAAACTTCCATTAGTATACTTAGAGTCAAAACCTTAAGGAAACATTTTGCTACCGAAATTTCGGCAGCATTTCCTCTGTAAATATACCATCCTCGACATTCAATTTAGTCAAATTCTCATCAAACACAATCCGGGAATTCAAACCCGGCCAAACTATCAACATAATTCAACAATCGCACTAACAATTCACATATTTCCTTCAATATACATAATCTCGCAATTATCAATACTTCACCAAAGTTATCAAACCTTTATTTGCGATATGAAATCTACAATGATTACAACTTCATTTTTATTATGGAATCCATGACAACAACAATCAAACACTACATAAAAATCAATTCGATTGTCCCACACAACAACACTACATTCGGCCACCATTTTCAATCAACACAACAACCAAAATACTAACTAGCACTTGCTTACCATTTCTTCATGCTTCAACACATATACATTACTATACATACAATATACACGGTCATGGACACACCATATACCTCACGGCCACAACACAACATCAATATTCTCCAAACTCATTCAACTTCCATTTTCCACATATAATTCACAACAATAACTACCAAATACTAGATGAAATACTTGAAACATAACTCCTACATATATACACATGCACGGCTACATGCTATATCCACTCCCTTCACGAGTTTCATCCATTATGGCATACAACAACACATATAAACCATTCATAAAACATGAAAAGTAAGCTTGAATCATACCTCTTTTATTTAGCTACTCAAGCTAGCTATGCTTGGCACCTTGGACCAATACTTGTTTCTACCACTCCAATAACTCCACCATGTTGTTATGCACCCTCCAAGGAGAAGAAAGTGATTTTTGGAGAAATTTTTAGCAATTTTTCTCTTGGATCTTCACTATGGCCGAAAGCCTCAAGGGCTTTTCTCCTTCTTTCTTTATTCTTCTTTTCTTGAATTTTCTAGAAGTGTTATGAGATAAAGATGACCTATCCATCTTTTATAATTTACCATTTAATCCCACATGGGCTTGGACCCATATCAATGGCCGGTTGGGCCTTTAATTTTTGCCCAAAAAGACTTTGAAGCCCACTTATATTTTTGACTAATTTATGTAATTCATGGAGCATTTTTTCCAATTTCCAAATTTGCCCTTCGTCTTCCTCCGTATTTCCACTTCTAGACTTTTCATAAGCAACTCATGTACCATACAACATAAAGGGTGGCCTTGCTTGTTGTCTTCCCGCGATTGCCTTGAATTATTCGATTGCACAAAATACGGGATATAACATTCTCCCCCCCTTTAGAACATTCGTCCTCGAATGTTAAACTGGCCTCATAGCGTAGTATAATACTTCGGGGAGGTCTTTTTCTTAGGTGCCTCATGTCACTTAACATATTCATCTTTAGAAGCTTAGGTTTCCCTTTGCGATCTTTATAGTTGCAATTCCTCCTTTGTGGCATCTGCCGCGTCTATTCCCTCACTAGACATGTTCCCGCACACCGCCTTATCATGAATTCCTTGTATTAGCTAGTGTGGACTCAATATCAGTCTCACCCTGTGACATCTGTACTTTTTCCTTCATCCTCGAAACTTTCTGTTGTCATGCCTTCCCCTTTTTTTGTTAGTTTAGCCCGTCTCGGCCTACATGACCCGTATGGGGTTTCTAACCACTTTCCACATCCTAATTTACTTTGGGCTGCCTAATTTTACACTCGTCTCTTATTTCCGCATTTATGAAATTTTCAGTATATTTCCCAGAGGGTCACCCATCATGGAATTAATCCCACCTGAGCACGCTTAACCTTGGAACTTTAATGCATTTCGATGTCTCGGTGTCAATATTTTTACTTCCGGTTTCCCGCACTACCTATATCACATAATATGGGACGCGTTGGGGTCTCGGTAGTTTCGAAACGTCCGCGTAACACGTATTTTTCTTTATTTACAGTTCTGACCTTCGCAATTTCCAGTATTCGCCTTTTTACCTGTGCGTATGGCCACTTTTCGTCCAAATTCCCGAATTCTTAATAAGTTCAGTAATACAGAGGACAGTATAGGGTAAAATAAAATCTGGGTTAATTAACACACGCTTATCATAGAAAATATTGAAAAAGTACTTGTGGCCGCGTTTGCGGAAGGTTCAGGGTCCTGTCGTCCTGTCAGTACATATAGGCAGTGCGGAGGACCAGCTGAACTAGGTGCTCCTCCTCTACCTCGGCCGCGGCCCGCTGGAGCCTGAGAAGACTGTCCACGAGGGCGCACGGTCGACGATGAACCGATCGCTGATCCGGCTGGCTGAGTTTGGCCTCCTCCATCCTTTAGTGGGCAATCACGTACAAAATGGTCAGTCCGACCACAGGCAAAACAACCACTGGTGTCTAGGTAGCACTCCCCAGAGTGTGGCTTGCCACACCGAGCACATCGTGGTGGGGGAAGCCCCGTCCTGCTAGAATCTGCTCTGTACTGGAGTCTTGAGGCCTTAGAGCCTTGTCCTGTTCCTGAATTGGTAGGTCGGTCAAATCCCCATTCCGCAAATCGAGGAGGTGCACTGGCCGCTGGTTGGCCCGAATACCCAGATTGCTCTTGTGCCTGCCCCCCTCTATACTCGCTCCTACCCCTGGAAAATCTGCCTCTTTTTCTAGAACCCCTATCTGGATAGCTCTCCTCTCTCCGTGTCTGATACTGCTCTTCCAGATTTTGGGCGTGGGCCTGGATGCGGGTAATAGTCATCCCATCCTGGAGTGAGGCCGTCAAACAGTCCTTAACCAAATGTGGCCCTAGCCCACTTACAAACCGGTGCACATGGTCTCCCCTATCAGCTATCAGGGCGGGGGCATACCTGGCTAGCGAGTTGAAACGAAGACTGTATTCCCGAACACTCATATATCCCTGTCTAAGGTTCAGGAACATGTCGGCTCGAGCCCGTCGAACCTCTGGTGGAAGGAAATGTCGTAGAAATGCCTCCGTAAACTCCTGCCAGACCGGGGGAGGGGCATTTACTCCCCTAGAGGATATCCAACTGTTATACCACAATACTGCTACATCCCGCAACCTATATGATGCCAATTCTACTGACTCTGTATCTGAAGCATGCATTATCCCCAGAGTCCTCAGCATTTCACCCATAAAACTCTGGCGGCTTCAGGGTAATGAAGTCACGGGCTCTTGCACTTACCGCCCTATCTCCCGGATCTGCATCTCGCCGCTGAGCCTGTGTGGAGACTAACTGGGTCAGTAACTGGATGGCCTCTGCCACTTGCTGGCCCGGAACTGCTGGCGGCGGAACTGGACGTGCGGGGGCTGGAGCTGGAGCTCTTCCCTGCTCTGTCGGTGCAGGGGGAGCAGGAAAAGTCTGAGGGGGAGCTTCATTATGAGATTCTCCTTCTTCTAGCTCCCGCTCGACTCTGCTGCCCGCCACCCTCTTGGCTTTCTCGGCCGTCGTAGCCTTTCTCTTCGGCGGCATTACTGAAACCATAGCATCGGATTAGGAAAGGAATGTGGAAGCCTGATAGCATAGCTCTATCGCACGATCTTAGGACACAAAGAGGGTCATATTTCCTAAATGCCCTGTAGCCTCCTGTTTATAAGTGTGGCGCGCTACACACCCATAAACAAGACTCTACTGGACACGGCTCGTAGACAAACCCTAGGACCGAACTGCTCTGATACCACTTCTGTCCCGACCCGACTAGGGGCCGTGACGAGTACCCGATACTTGTACCGAGCACCGCTTGTCTGTCGTTTTACCTCTACCTCTTAGCAAGCCATATGAATAGTGCCATATATATTTTTTTAAAACGCTAACATTAACAGCGTCATTATGAACATAGACTAGTAAACTTCGTTATCACTTTATACAACAACATTAAGACGCCAAAATACCACATATCTAACTGTACATAACTGACTGTGCATATCTGTCTACGAGCCTCTAGACATAGAACATTTATACATAGAAAGGGCCGAGTACTATCGTGCCGGAGAATGCATACACAAAATAGTACCACTGAAGTGAGGCTCCGGAACAACTGGAGCACTGCCCAATGCTGCAGATAGAGCCCTAGAGACCCGGTCCGTATACCTGCTAACCTGCGCGGCATGAACGCAGTGTCCACAAGAAGGGACGTCAGTACGAATAATGTACCGAGTATGTAAGGCATGGAAAACACTGCAAGCAGTAACATAACGTACGATCAATAATAATATCACGGAGCCATAGGGCGTATAACGAGGCAAGAACGTAACCTGTACATAGGAAGGCCCCTCTTTAGGCCGGCTGTCATGTAGGCTTGTCTTTTCATCTTTGAAACGTTTCTTTTCATGGGCATAGGAGTCAACATTTTTATATTTCTTATTCTCGTGTCCAGAAAACGGTACGTTTCAATAACGGTATCTTTCATTCACATTTACAGACGCCGAATACATCGGCTCTCCCAACCCCCTCCCCAACGGTGACCCAACACATTACATTACATATGTATCATACATCATATACATATGTATACAGTCGCCGCGTACGGCTCTTCCCATTTCCCGCGTCCGGGCATCCCGCGTCCAGGATGGAATCCAGCTGAATCAGGTGGTGATATAACAGTGGCCCTTCCCTTTTCCCCATACACACATACATATACATTTCTTATATACAATTTACTTTATCTTATATATATATACATATCCATACACATATACCCGTTTTATATACATATATCATATAATCACACGAGAGAGAGCCAAGGAAAATCACGTATTCATCGGAGTGACATAAGGTCGGCGATCTCCGATTACATTACGGAATGCTAGTGATAGCTTTGTCTCACCTTGAAGGAACAAGTAATTTTAAGGCGAGACTATCAACGGAGAATAGTGTTACAGTAACCGTAGAATGAAATCGTGGGCATTATAGATTGCAGTCATAGGCTTTGGAGTCTTAGAAAATAAAGTTATAACTAGAAGATATAAATACGATTTAGAAAATTAGTTTATCAATTTCATATTCACATTGGATCCTTAGCTTAGAAATCTCAGTCATAGGATCGTTCCGGTCGTACTTATCAAGCGCATTCTCTTGTCTAACATTGTCGTTATCATTATCCCATAAAAACACTCTGGTTAGGGTAGTTACAGTACTTTATCATTCGGTGACAAGATCGGGATCAAAGGTCCCCTTTGAATTCACCTTAAGTAAGTCAACCAAGACTATAGGGGAATCCGAGAGTAACGGGCCCACCTCGGGCCGGATGAAGTAGCGTATACGATTTACGTATGTCACGTGTCATAGCGTTACTTGTATGGGTCTTAGGGTAATCGGGTCCCATTTATACCAGTTATAGGGGTCTAGGAGGTCTTTTCATCAGTTTGCACACTTTCTACTTCAATTCGATTGAACGAAAAGTTGAAAACTGTAGGTGCGGATTCTGGGGAATAGGGTTGTCCCCGAGGCTCGTACCCAACTTATTATATCTAAGACATGCCATAGAAAGAAGGATGAAGCCTTACATACCTCTTTCCGCTCCTTTAGCTATTCCAAATTCACGTCACAATTTCGTCAAAATCTGCGAATTGGTCATTTTTACCAAAACTTCCATTAGTATACTTAGAGTCAAAACCTTAAGGAAACATTTTGCTACCGAAATTTCGGCAGCATTTCCTCTGTAAATATACCATCCTCGACATTCAATTTAGTCAAATTCTCATCAAACACAATCCGGGAATTCAAACCCGGCCAAACTATCAACATAATTCAACAATCGCACTAACAATTCACATATTTCCTTCAATATACATAATCTCCCAATTATCAATACTTCACCAAAGTTATCAAACCTTTATTTGCGATATGAAATCTACGATGATTACAACTTCATTTTTATTATGGAATCCATGACAACAACAATCAAACACTACATAAAAATCAATTCGATTGTCCCACACAACAACACTACATTCGGCCACCATTTTCAATCAACACAACAACCAAAATACTAACTAGCACTTGCTTACCATTTCTTCATGCTTCAACACATATACACTACTATACATACAATATACACGGCCATGCACACACCATATACCTCACGGCCACAACACAACATCAATATTCTCCAAACTCATTCAACTTCCATTTTCCACATATAATTCACAACAATAACTACCAAATACTAGATGAAATACTTGAAACATAACTCCTACATATATACACATGCACGGCTACATGCTATATCCACTCCCTTCACGAGTTTCATCCATTATGGCATACAACAACACATATAAACCATTCATAAAACATGAAAAGTAAGCTTGAATCATACCTCTTTTATTTAGCTACTCAAGCTAGCTATGCTTGGCACCTTGGACCAATACTTGTTTCTACCACTCCAATAACTCCACCATGTTGTTATGCACCCTCCAAGGAGTAGAAAGTGATTTTTGGAGAAATTTTTAGCAATATTTCTCTTGGATCTTCACTATGGTCGAAAGCCTCAAGGGCTTTTCTCCTTCTTTCTTTATTCTTCTTTTCTTGAATTTTCTAGAAGTGTTATGAGATAAAGATGACCTATCCATCTTTTATAATTTACCATTTAATCCCACATGGGCTTGGACCCATATCAATGGCCGGTTGGGCCTTTAATTTTTGCCCAAAAAGACTTTCAAGCCCACTTATATTTTTTTTTCCAATTTCCAAATTTTCCCTTCGTCTTCCTCTGTATTTCCACTTCTAGACTTTTCATAAGCAACTCATGTACCATACAACATAAAGGGTGGCCTTGCTTGTTGTCTTCCCGCGATTGCCTTGAATTATCCGATTGCACAAAATGCGGGATATAAGACGGGCCCACCTCGGGTCAAGTCGAGGTGGCGAACATAAATTACGAACATTTAGTGTCTATGGGATCATGCATAAAGATTTCGAAGTAATCCGATTGCATTTGCATAAGGTTCGGACGCTTACTTGCTTTCTAGCCAAAATAGGGTCATTAGGCTTCAGTTGAATTGAATGAATAGTAGCCATTTTATAGATCGGATTTCGAGGAGCAGAATTGCTCCCGGGGTTCCGATATCAACCTAACATACTAAGACATGGCAAAAGAAGAAGTGGGGAGCTTTACATACCTTATAAACGTTTATGCCCACCCCAAACTCAAATCCCGTTTCGTCCAGAATCTGCAAATGGTCAAAGTTACCAATTAGAGATTCTAAGGCTTAAGAATTTCCTTAACTTCATTTTTGTCTACCGAAATTTCGGCAGCATTTCCCCAATATATCTAACACCCCCGAGACTTAGCTCGGCTCAATAAACATCAACACAACAACCCAAACATCACAAACATCATAGTCACAACTAAATCATTCTAACTTCAATATTCTTTCTTTCTACATAAATCAACAGCTTTCATTCAAACTTCGAAATACCAAACTAACACCCACATTATTGTATTCATTTACTCATTCAAGATTATTCAAACACGTCCCAATAATATTCCAAGCAATATACATAAGTTCAAACAATTCGCTACTTTCCATATTGCATCCCAAAACGTCAACAACTACGACGAACATACTAACTCGCGTTGTTTCATTCCGAATTCGTTAACAACAACCATAATTCACATTTTAAAGTCTTACTTCCATAATTATATAAAATATACAAAAATCATATAATTTCCCATAAGAACCCGCAACCATTTTTCAATGCCAAATCAACTCGTTAAATATTCATTTACTTCATAAATGCCACAACGACGCAACTAACGAACTAGATAGGATTCAATTCACCTTCCTTTCCAACTCACATGGCTCACGGCCACATACCAACACACACACACTCACGGCTGCACACACATACATCACTACCACAAAATTCTCATTTTATTCCAATCATCATAACATTCATACCAATTCCATAACACAAAAGTGGAAGAATTCTCACCTTTCCTTCAAGTTTCAACCGGCCGCAAACGTCGCTCTTGTGCCAAACCAATTGTATCACGTCGGAGAGCGTCTTGCATACACTACGAATACAAGAAGAACAATATTTTTAAGACTAAGATCAAGGCTAGAAAATTTTCTTTTCTCTTCTATGGGGTTTCGGCCGAGAGCCTTATTTTCTCCAAGGTTGATTGATTTTTTTTTGTTTCTTGATCTTTCCCATGGATAAGTATGTGTATATATTTGCTTACTTATTCATTGGTCACATGAAAGTCACATGACCTATTAAATCCATGGGCTTGGACAAGCCATGGGTCATGACCGGCCACCTTTGTGGCTTGGGCCTCAAATTTTGTTCAATTGTTTTTTTCTTGGCCCAATTCGAAAAATCTCGTTTTGCAATTCCCGAAACTAATTCCCGAAATTCCAAATTTTTACCCTTGGACTTCCTTCACATTTCCACACCAATATTTCCATAAACAACATAGACATTTTAACTAAAATCAATTATTTCCTTATAACATGCAAGTCTTAATTATTTCACGATTTCCGATTATGCGAAAACACGGGATATAACATTCCTATTATCTAAAAATTTAGCGAAAATCCAGCAGCACTTCCCCTATATGTTCACCTATCCCAAATTTTCAATCGCTCTCCTGTTGACACAGAAATACCAACAACAACATATGGATACAATCATATCTTCAATTCCTTCAATTCCGCAAAACAACAATATGTTCATATCAACACAATTTCAACTTTAACTTTCTAATACTTTCGCCATATAATCCAAGATAACAACAACTATAACGCGACTTAAAATTAACTATCATGCCTAATTAAAAACAGCCCCTACGGCTCAACAACATCCAACATCCACTTACATAATATTTCATAGGCTTAATTCATATTTACTAAGTTACAACAAATCCAAATCCCCACTAAAACGTGTAGACATGATCAATTCTTACCTTACAAATTTGCTCCTCAACTTAGCCGAAATTCAGTGCATTAAAATGTTACACCTCCTTGCTGCTCTCCAATTGTTGATTCTCATCCTTATGACCTTCATTTGGTTTAAAACACCATAGAAAAATTAAGTTGTATCAGATTTGTGAGCTTGCTTGAAAATTAGCCATGGCCGAACCCTTCTTTCTCTATTTCTATACTTCAACAATGTTGAAGATGAAATGAACCAATGACTGGTCTTATGAGTCATCAACCACCTATTTATATGGTGCTTGTGGGCTGGACAAGTGGTCCACTCAAGGCATGGGCCAATCAAATTTTTCCATGCCAAGGTGGGGTCCACACGGCCCACTAAGGGCTAATTAATGAATAATTAAACTTTAATCCCCTCTTAATAATCTAATCATGGTTAATTAATCCCTAATCTCCAATAATATTTTTATACTAAGTAAAATTTATAAACAACTTATGTTCTAATAAAAACCGAAAATTAAAGATTTCTATTTCGTGTCCGAAAATGATCCCGTCTTTAACTTGAGTCAATTCTCTTGCGAATAACTCGACGTGTAAAAATACGGGATATAACATCCTTCCCCCCTTTAGAACAATAGTCCCCGAATGTTAAATTGGTCCCGTGAGATTTTATAAGAATTTTTGGAAAGGTTTTCCCTGTTAGGTCCCGTATTTTTACATTGGAACATTGTATGGCAGAGTGCGACAAGTTTAATACAAAAACTGTTTTAGGGTTCCCGGTAGGGATTTTTCACCCCCCGATTTTGGTTCGATGCACAAGTTGCCTAGGGATTTCGTTTGGTATAGGAATATTATTGGAGATTAGGGATTAATTAACCAAGATTGGATGATTAAGTGAGATTAAAAACCTAATCACATCATTAAGGAAGCCTAAGTGGCTCTGTGGGCCTCACCCATGAGTTGGCCAAATATTATTGGCTAAAATCTTGGGTGGGACACATGTCCAACTTGTGGACTGCATATACAAGTGAAAATGCCGATTCATGGTTCAACTAGCTAACCATTTCACCTTCACAAGTTGAGAGAAATCAAGAGATAGAGAGAGAAGCTCCCGGCCATGGCTGGCCGAGAATGAACTCCAAGGTTTGATAAAAAACAAATCTCCATCAATTCAACTCCTTACCAAGTGCATAAGAACGTGTAGTAGTTGTTGGAAAGAAACAAGGAGGTGTGGCATGGCAATAATGTTGAAATTCGGCCAAGGTTGAAGAGTAAATTGTAAGGTAAGAATGATCATTTTTCATGTATTGTATGATGATTTGAATGTAGAGTTTGTGCATGTTGTTGTTGGATTGTTGTTGTGGTCGAAGTTGAGATGAGCCGTAAGCTTAGGTGAAGCCATGCTTGGTTTTATTTTGCGTATATTGTAGACGAGTTGAATGTGTATCAACCTATGAAAAGGAACAAAGATTGTAAGAAGTTTTTGTGTGGTTGTGTTGAGACCGTGTAGGTGTGTTGAATGGAATTGATATGTTGATTTACTTGAAGTCCTTCTGTTGTGTTAGGATGTAGTTAAACATGAGGTTGAGATGTAAAAAGAATTAGTATGTGTTGATAAAGGGAAAACAGTCCAAACCATGGACTGTTTTGGTAAAAAGGAGGGACTAACTAATCTTGAATATTGATTGTGATTGTTATAATTTCTATAAATAAGAGTAGGGATATTGCATGGTTTAAAATTGGAGTTCAAGTTGTTGTGGACTGTCGTAGAAGTTAACATGTCGTCAATAGGATTCCTTGTGATTATATGAACATTGTTGCTAGACGTGTTGTTGTTGGTTGGGTGAAATTGGAAAATTTCGAGTTGTATAGTATATTTGTCCGGCTGTTTTTGAGTAATGTACAGGCTGTTCGAAATTCCCTCGTGACCTAATCGTAGTTTGATATCTTAATATAGGATAAGAGTGCTACTGAGCAGCTTGTACAAATTGCGTAACGACTAAACGCTAAAGGTATGTAAAGCCTAATCCTTCCTTCTTTTGGCATGTCCTAGACGTAAGTAAGAAATAATATGAGCCTTGGGGTAAACTCTACTCTCTAGTTCCAAGTATGACTTATGATTCTATTCATTCCTTAATGTTATTGTCACGAGCCTACTATATGATTGATTAATAAATGATGTATAGAAATTCCTACTCTTAGAGAATTGCATAATTAGAGGTATACTTGACTTTCACAAGCTATATCTTGTTAAACTGATACCTGCATATGAATTCTGAAACGTTCCTTGTTATAGTTTGTAATGACCTTTATAAAGCACTTAATATGATCATTATTCTGGTACTTGAGAGCTGATTAGTTTACTTATCTATTGAGTCTCAAAAGATGATTGGTATGTATGTGGTTGCTTATTCTTCTGCTCGTGCTTACCGTTACATCCTTCACTGAGTCCCGGGCCAGGACACGTTCTCGTGCGTATACTTACTACATTATTCACCGAGTCCCTCACTAGAGGGCCGGGACACGTTATGTATATATATATGAGTATATGATGGTATGATGATATGATGACAAGATGATACGGGGATGGCGTCCAGGAGGGCATATGGTCATTATTCACCGAGTCCCTCACTAGAGGGCCGGGACACGTTATATGTACATGTATATGATGATATGATTTTATTTACCGAGCCCCTCACTAGAGGGCCGGGACACGTTATATATGTTATATATACAGAATGATTATTCAGTTTTGACTACTAAACTCTATATTGATATCGGTATGATGTTGACGCATATGAATTATGTCCAAAGATAAGTTTTATGGATTTCTGTTTATTGCATTGGGTCCTACCCATTCGTAGTGGCAGCCTTGTCGGCTTGCATATATATATATATATATATATATATATATATATATATATATATATATATATATATATATATATATATATATATATATATATATATATATATATATATATATGTTTGGGATGTTGCGCGTAGTGGCAGCCTTGTCGGCTTGCGTAGATATATATATGTTTGTTGTTGGAAATTGTAACTCCTCAGGAGACAGGTGGCTATGACATGCATATATGTGACAGCTTTAAAATAACGTCTTGCCTTTTTATACAAATAAGTTCTCGATATGCTAGCTGTAGATGATTATAGTTAACATGTGATATGAGTGTCCAACTCGGGCAGTAGTCACAGCCTACGGGGTTGGGTCGTAACAAAAGTGGTATCAGAGCGGTTCATCCTCAGAGTGTCTACAGACCGTGTCTAGTAGAGTCTTGGTTATCGATGTGTTGTGCACCACATCTATAGACAGGAAGCTACAGGACATTTAGGGTGTCATCTTTCCTTCTGTCGTAGATCGTGCGATAGAGCCTGGACTGTGGAAAGATTGGTTTCTGACGTCTTTCCCTGTAGGTAGGTGCAGAATTGCGAGAGATGAAGAGGCCAGCTTCAGATAGCGGGGGTGCTAAGAAGGCCCCTAGGGTAAGTTCGGGACCCCAGCGACAATTCCTCCAGAGTTTTTGATATCCAGGGAGACGGTCCCTGAAGCCATGCCAGTTGCTCCTGTGGCAGGGCACCACGTCAGACCGGCCACCCCGGTAAGTGATACAGATTATTCCAGCCCCCTGTCCTGGTCATTGGTAAACCAGGAGTTGCCCGATTATCTACATTTCCCGGGTTCAGATGAAGAAGACGATGAAGGTCAGACGAGTAGATAGCGGGCAGACGATGACGAGGAGCACACTTCACTTTCTAGATCACCGGATCACACTAGAGACTGATCGACTACAGGTATATGAGATCTTATCGAAATTTCCTATGTATGTGCAATTGTTATAAATTGTTACCTAATAGCGGCAAGCGGAAATCAAAAGCATCAGTAACTGTAAGCAGAATATATGTTAGACATAGTATGAATGCTGTAGGTATGTTTGAAACCTGCAGTTAAAGATGGAAAGGAAAATATACAGGAAAGAGTAACAGGTACAGTTTGGGTTCGATACACGAGGCAAGCTCGTCATTTTCATCTTGTGACTGATATAGGAAGCCCTGTGCGGCTACGATACGATATAATATATATGAGTGTATGTTGGCCCTGTGAGGCGTTGTTGGTATTTCCTGCGTGCAGGTTTTGGGATAGTAAGAAATACAGAGGAAACTCTGCCAAAATTTTCTGAGAAATAACAAGGAAATGACGTATATGTTCGTAATATTTTTGGAAAGTCGCGCCAATAGTAACGATAAAGTTTGACTAAGTCGCAAGTGCGTCTGACTTTGAGAGATAAAGATTAACCGATGAATTGATGGTAATAGTAATTATGAGGTCGGTATCAGTATGGTAAAATGAAATGCTAGGATAATTTGGAAGGGTTTGTGATACTAAGGGATGTTTTAGAAGGGGCCGACAAAATCTTAATAGAATGTTATATTGAGGTATCGACGGAACTGATAAGCAGGGGTAAATTACGACGAGTTTATAGTTAAAAGAAGAAATAGTATGATTGAGACAAGAGTGCAGGGGAGGAAGAATTATGACAAACACGAATGTATTGATAATACAGCTTGTGAGATATTATGGGTAAGATTGACCAAAGGTTAAGTACGCCTACTCCACAGGGTGTAATTAAACCATGGTAAGAGTCGTGAATAAGGCCAAGAAGTGTTACACTATAGGATTGATTACAGACAAGATATTACGTGGATGTAACAAGTGTTGTGATAAGAATGAGTAAAGCCTAGTGAGGAGGCGACTAAAGAATATGACGTGATTTATGTGACTAAGGTATAAAGGCAAATATGATATGAAAAAGCAGAAGATAGGATGAATGAGGAATATTTATGAAGTTCTATAGGAATAGCCCGGAATAAAGAGTATGCGGTGACGAAAATAAGAGCGAGCACATGAAAACAAGGATGGGTCGCTGCGAATGTGTATTGATGTTGATTATAGGCAGCTGAACAAGGTGACGATAAAGAATAGATATCCCCTTCCCAGAATTGATGACCTGTTTGACCAGTTGCAGGTTGTTAAGTGTTTTTCAAAGATAGACTTGCGGTCGGGTTATCACCAGGTGCGGGTAAAGGAAGCAGACATTCCGAAGACTGCATTCAGGACCCGATACGGGCATTACGAGTTTAAAGTGATGGCCGTTGGGCTAACCAATGCTCCAGCAGTATTTATGGATTTGATGAACCGAGTGTTTAAGCCAATCCTTGACTTGTTCGTGATTGTATTCGTTGATGATATTCTGGTCTATTCACGATCGGAGGAAGAACATGCAGATCACTTGAGGACAGTACTTAGGGTCCTCCAGCATCAGAAATTATATGCTAAGTTCTCTAAATGTGAATTCTGGTTGACTTCAGTAGCATTTCTGGGGCATATTGTTGGAGCTGACGGTATTCAGGTTGACTCACAGAAGATTGAGGCCGTAAAGACTTGGCCCAGACCTACGACACCTACTGAGGTACGTAGTTTTCTGGGGCTAGCAGGATATTACAGGAGATTCGTAGAAAAGTTTGCTTCGATTTCAGCGCCTTTAACAAGGCTGACACAGAAGGCAGCTAAATTCCAGTGGACTGATGCTTGTGAACGGAGCTTCCAGTTGCTGAAAGAAAAGTTAACTACGGCTCCAGTTCTAACTCTTCCTGAGGGGCCAGATGGCTATGTTATTTATTGTGACGCTTCAGGTGTTGGGCTAGGTTGTGTATTAATGCAGCATGGCAGAGTTATAGCCTATGCCTCCCGGCAACTCAGGAAGCACGAAAGAAATTATCCTACCCATGATTTGGAGTTGGCAGCGGTGATTCATGCTTTGAAGATATGGAGGCATTATCTATATGGCGTGCATGTTGATATTTATACAGATCATAAAAGTCTCCATATATCTTTAAGCAGAAGGAGCTGAATTTGCAGCAAAGAAGATGGCTAGAGTTGCTGAAAGATTATGATGTTGATATTCTATATCACCCAGGAAAGGCCAATGTGGTAGCAGACGCACTCAGCCGTAAATCTATGGGTAGTTTGGCAGATGTACCACCAGGGCAGAAAGAGATAGTCCATGAGGTTTGTCGATTAGCTAGTCTGGGAGTTCGGTTGACTGATTCTGATAATGGTAGAATTTTTGTGCGAGGTGTTGCTGAGTCATCTATTGTAGGAAGAGGTAAAGAGACACCAGTATGAGGATCCTATTCTTATACATTATAGAGATACAGCACTTCAGAAGTATGAGACCCCATTCGAGATTGCGTCTGACGGAGTACTACGATACAGAGGCAGACTATGTATACCTGGGGTTGCAGGATTACGGCAACAGGTTATGGGGGAGGCATACTATGCTCGTTATTCTGTTCACCCAGGATCAACAAAGATGTATCATGACCTTAGGTGTTTGTATTGGTGGGATGGTATGAAAAAGGACATAGCAGAATTTGTGGCCCAGTGCCCAAATTGCCAACAGGTGAAGATCGAGCACCAGAAGCCTGGGGGACTATTGCAGGAGATGGAGATTCTGGCCTGGAAATGGGAGGTAAGCAATATGGACTTCGTTACAGGTCTACTTCGCACTCCACGGAAATATGACTCTGTCTGGGTCATCGTTGATAGATTAACGAAATCAGCTTACTTCCTTCCAGTCAGGACTACATATTCAGCTGAGGATTATGCCAGGTTGTATCTCAAGGAGATAGTGAGACTTCATGGGGTTCCCACAGCTATCATCTCTGATAGAGGAGCCCAGTTTACAGCTAACTTCTAGCGGTCCTTCCAGGAGGGATTGGGGACACAGGTGTGTCTCAGCACAACATTCAACCCTCAGACTGACGGACAGGCCGAGCGTACCATCCAGACATTACAAGATATGTTACGGGCCTGTGTTATTGATTTCAGAGGTAGCTGGGATGATCACTTGCCGCTTAGTGAGTTTGCTTGTAATAACAGCTACCATTCTAGTATCCAGATGGCACCATACGAGGCTTTATATGGCAGGAAGTGTAGATCACCTATAGGCTGGTTTGACGTTGGTGAGACTAAGTTGATAGGCCTAAATATGGTTCAGCAGGCTGTCGATAAGGTGAAGCTTATTCAGGAGAGGTTACCGGCAGCCCAGAGTCGGCAGAAATCATATGCAGATAACCGACGGCGACACTTGGAATTTCAGGATGGTGACTGGGTGTTCTTGAAGGTGTCACCCATGAAGGGGGTCATGAGGTTCGGCAGAAAAGGGAAGTTAAGCCCGAGGTACATTGGGCCTTATCAGGTTGTTCGCAGAATAGGCCAGGTTGCCTACGAATTAGACCTACCATCTGATCTAGAAGCAGTACACCCAGTGTATCATGTGTCTATGCTTCACAAATGCATTGGTGATCCTTCCAGAGTGTTTCCTGCAGATGACATCCAGGTAACAGAGGAGCTATCATACGAAGAGCAGCCTATAGCCATACTTGATCGACAAATCAGGAGGTTGCGTACCAAAGACGTGGCTTCGGTTAAAGTGTTATGACGGAACAATAACAGGGAGGAGATGACTTGGGAAGCTGAAGAGGAGATGAAGAAGAAATATCCTCACTTGTTTACTACGCTCACAGGTAATCTAAAACTCCTTGCTTAAATATGTTAATTGTCTGATCAATCTATATGCTAGTGATAAAGGGAACCTTTCCCCTAGTTCACATAAGACCCGATGGGATTAAATCAAAATTCGAGGACGAATGTCCTAAAGGGGGGGAGGATGTTAGGTCCCGTATTTTTACATTGGAACATTGTAAGGCGGAGTGCGACCAGTTAAATACAAAAATTGTTTTAGGGTTCCCGGTAGGGGTTTTTCACCCCCCGATTTTGGTTTGATGCACAAGTTGCCCAGGGATTTCGTTTGGTATAGGAATATTATTGGAGATTAGGGATTAATTAACCAAGATTGGATGATTAAGTGAGATTAAAAACCTAATCACATCATTAAGGAAGCCTAAGTGGCTGTGTGGGCCCCACCCATGAGTTGGCCAAATATTATTGGCTAAAAGCTTGGGTGGGACACATGTCCAACTTGTGGACTGCATATACAAGTGAAAGTACTGATTCATGGTTCAACTAGCTAACCATTTCACCTTCACAAGTTGAGACAAATCAAGAGATAGAGAGAGAAGCTCTCGGCCATGGCTGGCCGAGAATGAACTCCAAGGTTTGATAAAAAAAAAAAATTCTCCATCAATTCAACTCCTTACCAAGTGCATAAGAACGTGTAGTAGTTGTTGGAAAGAAACAAGGAGGTGTGGCATGGCAATAAAGTTAAAATTCGGCCAAGGTTGAAGAGTAAATTGTAAGGTAAGAATGATCATTTTTCATGTATTGTATGATGATTTGAATGTAGAGTTTGTGCATGTTGTTGTTGGATTGTTGTTGTGGTTGAAGTTGAGATGAGCCGTGAGCTTAGGTGAAGCCATGCTTGGTTTTATTTTGCATATATTGTAGACGAGTTGAATGTGTATCAACCTATGAACAGGAACAAAGATTGTAAAAAGTTTTTGTGTGGTTGTGTTGAGACCGTATAGGTGTGTTTAATGGAATTGATATGTTGATTTACTTGAAGTCCTTGTGTTATGTTAGGATGTAGTTAAACATGAGGTTGAGATGTAAAAAGAATTGGTATGTGTTGATAAAGGGAAAACAGTCCAAACCATTGACTGTTTTGGTAAAATGGAGGGACTAACTTATCTTGAATATTGATTGTGATTGTTATAATTTCTATAAATTGGAGTAGGGATATTGCATGGTTTAAAATTGGAATTCAAGTTGTTGTGGACTGTCATAGAAGTTAACATGTCGTCAATATGACTCCTTGTGATTATATGAACATTGTTGCTAGATGTGTTGTTGTTGGTTGGGTGAAATTGGAAAATTTCGAGTTGTATAGTATATTGGTCGGGCTGTTTTTGAGTAATGTACAGGCTGTCCGGAATTGCCTTGTGACCTAATCGTAGTTTGATATCTTAATATAGGATAAGAGTACTACTGAGCAGCTTGTACAAATTGCATAATGTCTAAACGCTAAAGGTATGTAAAGCCTAATCCTTCCTTCTTTTGGCATGTCCTAGACGTAAGTAAGAAATGATATGAGCCTTGGGGTAAACTCTACTCTCTAGTTCCAAGTATGAATTATGATTCTATTCATTCCTTAATGTTATTGTCACGAGCCTACTATATGATTTATTAATAAATGATGTATAGAAATTCCTACTCTTAGAGAATTGCATAATTAGAGGTATACTTGACTTTCACAAGCTATATCATGTTAAACTGATACCTGCATATGAATTCTGAAACGTTCCTTGTTATAGTTTGTAATGACCTTTATAAAGAACTTAATATGATAATTATTCTGGTAATTGAGAGCTGATTAGATTACTTATCTATTGAGTCTCAAAAGATGATTGGTATGTATGTGGTTGCTTATTATTCTGCTCGTGCTTACCGTTACATCCTTCACTGAGTCCCGGGCCAGGACACGTTCTCGTGCGTATACTTACTACATTATTCACCGAGTCCCTTACTAGAGGTCCGGGACACGTTATGTATATATATATGATGATATGATGGTATGATGATATGATGACAAGATGATACGGGGATGGCGGCCAGGAGGGCATATGGTCATTATTCACCGAGTCCCTCACTAGAGGGCCGGGACACGTTATATGTACATGTATATGATGATATGATTTTATTTACTGAGCCCCTCACTAGAGGGCCGGGACACGTTATATATGTTATATACAGAATGATTATTCAGTTTTGACTACTAAACTCTATATTGATATCGGTATGATGTTGACACATATGAATTATGTCCAAAGATAAGTTTTATGGATTTCTGTTTGTTGCATTAGGTCCTACACTCCTTGTCTCAGTATGATTCTATTTACTATGATTCATGCTTTACATGCTCAGTACATATTCCGTACTGACCCTCCTTTTTTTCGGGGGGCTGTGTTCATGCCCGCAGGTACAGACGCTCGTTTCGGAGATCCGCCAGCCTAGGATATCTATTTAGCTACTTGGGATTTCTCCTTTGTTCCGGAGCCTAGCTTGTGGTATAGATCCCTTTTGTTGTATATATATGTGTTTGTTCGGGGTACGGCGGGGCCCTGTCCCGTCATGTGATGTCGTTGTTACTCTTAGAGGTCTGTGGTCATTTGTGTGGGTCTGTATATAGTTGTTGTTTCGTTGTATGGGTATGACTTATGTTTGGGGCGTACCCATTCGTAGTGGCAGCCTTGTCGGCTTGCATATATATATATATATATGTTTGGGATGTTGCGCGTAGTGGCAGCCTTGTCGGCTTGCGTAGATATATATATGTTTGTTGTTGGAAATTGTAACTCCTCAGGAGACAGGTGGCTATGACATGCATATATGTGACAGCTTTAAAATAACGTCTTGCCTTTTTATACAAATAAGTTCTCGATATGCTAGCTGTAGATGATTATAGTTAACAGGTGATATGAGTGTCCAACTCGGGCACTAGTCACGGCCTACGGGGTTGGGTCGTGACATTCCCTATCGTTATCACATATAGTTTTATCAAGCAATCAATATAATCAAGTGAGTAGTTTAAATTACCTGTAGTCTTAGGGAACAAGGATATTTGTTCTTCATCTCCTCCTCAGCTTCCCAGGTCATATCTTCCCTACTGTTGTTTAGCCATAACACCTTGACGGAAGCCACGTCCTTAGTTCGCAACCTCCTAATCTGCCGATCAAGTATGGCTATAGGCTGCTCTTCGTAGGCTAACTCCTCTGTCACCTGGATATCATCCACGGGGAATATTCTGGAAGGATCGCCTATATATTTGCGGAGCATCGACACGTGGAAGACTGGATGCACTGCTTCCAAATATTATAGTCCATCTTTTCGCTCCGTAAAATCCCAGCTTCAGTTACTTCTCTTTGTTGAACATCTGTTTAGGCCATTTTCCTGACATTCGCCACAAACACGATAAATACCTGTAACATAAGAAAAACACATCAAAAGACCCAAACTTGCTTGAAAAACAAGTAAAATTCGCCATCAAAAAGCATCAAATGTGCCGGAATTTCGCGACACATTAACACCCCCAACTTAAAGTCTTTGTTTGTCCTCAAGAAAGTCACACAACACAAATGACTCAGCTAACATAGATACAAATAGAATAACAATGTCTACAATGGTTTTGGCTAAGAACTACCAGCATGTATTATTTTCTTTCACTGACCCTCTCAATTTTAAAACAGTTTAAACTAGACGTATGTTCCAAAACACTTCATGACCAACAATGCAGCTTCCATAAATGACAGCAGGTTATTAGAACTACTGATTCATGCACAAACGCTACTTTTGGGTAAGTATTCAATGTTGCTCAACCTTCATGCCCTCACACAGACCAAAGAATGTCCCACACACATATATACAAAGAATTGGGATGAAGACAAAAGAGAGAAGAAACACTTACACTCACAAAGACGTTCACACATTACAAATGCACATACCATATGCTTAACCTTACTTTCAATGCCTTAACTTTGGACGGTTCAGCCGTGATCACACTAGGACTTATTCTCGGCTTGTAATGTGGGCTTAAGGACGGGTAGGATACTTATTTAAGAATTAGTGACTCACCCTCCTTGAACACTACACTTTTCTTTTACTTTGCTTTGCCTCTTATTTTTCTCCCTTTTTTTTTCACTTGTTCGACCTCGATGTGGTTTGCTATTAATAAAACTTATTATACCCCGTATTTTTATACGTCGAATTATTCGCAAGAAAATCGACTCAAGTTAAAGGCGGGATTAATTTCGGACATGAAATAGGAACTTTTAATTTTCAATTTTAATTAGAACATAAATTGTTATAAATTTTATTTAGTGTAGAAATATTATTAGAGATTAGGGATTAAATTAATGGTGATTAAATTATTAAGTAAGGATTAATGATTTATTAAAATTAATTAATTTAATTATTGAAAGTGGGCCCCACCCAATTTAATAAAAAAAATGAAATGACAAATCAAGAAAAAATTTGGTGAGTCACAAGGGGGCAGCACGTGTCACTTTGAGGGATGCCATATATATGGAAACTGGATGATCAATTTAGGAGTTAATTTCCATTTCACAAGTTGAAACTTAGAAAAAAAAATGCAACTTCCATGGCTGCTCTTGGCCAGCCATGGATGGGGCGAAAAAATATATTATGTTGCCTTCTTGATCAAGTTCAAGTGCAATACAAATTCAAGGAGGTGATAGCAACATTTGATTTTAAGTTGGAGAAGAAGAAATTGTGAAATTGGAGCAATTAAGTGTAGAAATTCCTCCGAGAAAAATTTGGTAAGATTTTCTTATTTTGTGGTGTAATTGTGTTAATAGTGTTGTAATGGTGTCACGACCCAGCCCTGTGGGCCATGACTAGTGCCCGAGCTGGACACCCACACGTACCTGTCAACATTATAGGGCCGGCACTATAGGCCTCAACTAATAACATCACAGCATATTAACATACGCAAGCCGACAAGGCTGCCACTATACATATTATTATACTAAGCAAGCCGACAAGGCTGCCACTACACGTCAGAACATTACGCAAGCCGACAAGGCTGCCACTACGAAACGATAATACAAGCAGGGCGACAAGGCTGCAACAACAATAAGACAATATATGCAAGTCGGCAAGGCTGCTATAGAGATAAAACACGCATAATGATCATATACACAACTGACCACATCGGAATACAACCTACATACATGTCTACAGACCTCTAAGAGTTTCAGCCGTGAAATATGATGGGACTGGGCCCCGTCGTACCCTTAGACAACATATACATATATATATCAAAAGGAAGTCTGTACTGAAATCTAGGCTCCGGAAAAACGGAGCTCTCCAAGATAGCAGGAAGGGGAGTCCTAAGTTGGTAGATCACCAAAACGAGTATCTGCACCTGCGGGCATAAAACGCAGCCCCCCGAAGAAAGGGGGTCAGTACGGAATATGTATTGAGCATGTAAAGCATGAAATACAGTAAACAGGATCATAACTCAAATAAGAAGTACGGAAAATGAGTACAATAATCAGGATACCAAAATACTTTCTTTTGAAATATAAATCATACATGTCAAGTCATATATGATATCCGGCCCCATTATGGGACTCAGTGAGCATGGTCGCCACCCCGTCTTTGGTGCCATAACACAGCATACTCCAGAATATAGTATAACTCCGTAACACAGCATAACTCCGTAACACAACATAACACCATAACACAGCATAACACCATAATATATATATACCGTACCCGGCCCTCTAGAGAGGGACTCGGTGAACAATGCAGTGGAAATGTGCACGATAACAGATCTTGGCCCGGGACTCAGTGAAAGACATATTGAGGCATGCACGAGTAGAGTAGTGAGAAACTATATGCAGTTTAAATCATTATCAAGACTCAATGGAACAATCAATGCGAGTTATCATTTAGAAATCAGAACAATGGTCATGTCCAACACCTTTCGAATGTTATTCAGGGCATATCAGCTAACTCTCGACTGTTATCACAACGTATATCAAAGGGCTTGGAAGCCATAGTCATATGTCAATAATGTATCGAACGTCTTATAGGAATCCAGCCACAAATTGTCATAAAGTTCCTAGAAATAGAAACGGATGTATGTCGACTAGTATTCAACATACAAGGAACAGAAGAGGGAGGCACAATCTCTCGGGAGTTCTAATATCTCTAAGTAAATAAAAATCATAAATTACATCCAAAGTCTAGGAATAGAGTTACCCCAAAGTTCATATCATTTCACTTAGATCTAGGACATGCCAAAAGAAAGAAAGGACAACTTTACGTACCTGTCGGCAACTATTCGTGAATCCTTTTCGCCTCGTCGCACTTTAGCCTATTTATATAAAAGTAACGTTCTCGTTAGTAACTACATTTTCTAGTTCGCAAATCTATAGCCCATTCCTTTATAGGACCTATATTTCAGTTTCTATATATACTCTCGTTTAGGGTTTCCTATTATCTAAAAATTTAGCGAAAATCCGGCAGCACTTCCCCTATATGTTCACCTATCCCAAATTTCCAATCGCTCTCCTGTTGACACAGAAATACCAACAACAACATATGGATACAATCATATCTTCAATTCCGCAAAACAACAATATGTTCATATCAACACAATTTCAACTTTAACTTTCTAATCCTTTCGCCATATAATCCACGATAACAACAACTATAACGCGACTTAAAATTAACTATCATGCCTAATTAAAAACAGCCCCTACGGCTCAACAACATCCAACATCCACTTACATAATCTTTCATAGGCTTAATTCATATTTACTAAGTTACAACAAATCCAAATCCCCACTAAAACATGTAGACATGATCAATTCTTACCTTACAAATTTGCTCCTCAACTTGGCCGAAATTCAGTGCATTAAAATGTTACACCTCCTTGCTACTCTCCAATGTTGAATTGGTCCCGTGAGGTTTTATAAGAATTTTTGGAAAGGTTTTCCTTATAGTTATCACATATAGTTTTATTAGGCAATCAATATAATCAAGTGAGGAGTTTAAGTTACCTATAGGCGTAGGGAACAAGTTAGGATATTTGTTCTTCATCTCCTCCTCGGCTTCCCAGGTCATCTCTTCCCTATTGTTGTTTCGCCATAACACCTTGACTGAAGCTACGTCATTAGTTCGCAACCTCCTAATCTGCTAATCAAGTATGGCTATAGGCTGATCTTCGTAGGCTAACTCGTCTGTCACCTGGATATCATCCACGGGGAATACTCTGGAAGGATCACCTATATATTTGCGGAGCATCGACACGTGGAAGACTGGATGCGCTGCTTCCAAATCTGCTGGTAGGTCTAGCTCGTAGGCAACTCGACCTACCTTACGGATAACCTGATTAGGCCCAATGTATCTCGGGCTTAACTTCCCTTTCATGCTGAATCGCATAACACCCTTCATGGATGATACCTTTAAGAACACCCAGTCACCAACCTGAAATTCTAATTGTCGACGTCGATTATCTGCATATGATTTCTGCCGACTCTGGGCTGCCAGTAATATCTCCTGAATAAGCTTCACTTTATCGACCGCCTGCTGAACCATATCTGGGCCTATCAGCTTAGTTTCGCCAATATCAAACAAACCAATAGGCGATCTGCACTTCCTCCCATACAAGGCCTCATATGGTGCCATTTGAATACTCGAATGGTAGCTGTTATTATAGGCGAACTCAATGAGTGGCAAGTGATCATCCCAACTACCCCTGAAATCAATAACATAGGCTCGTTACATATCTTGTAGTGTCTGAATGGTACGCTCGGCCTGTCCATCAGTCTGAGGGTGAAATGCTGTGCTGAGACTCACTTGTGTCCCCAATCCCTCCTTAAGGATCTCCAGAAGTTAGTTGTAAACTGGGCTCCTCTATCAGAGATAATAGCTGTGGGAACCCCGTGAAGTCTCACTATCTCCTTAAGGTACAACCTGGCATAGTCCTCAGCTGAATATGTAGTCCTGACTAGAAGAAAGTGGGCTGATTTCGTCAACCTATCAACGATGACCCAGATAGAGTCATATTTTCGCGGAGTACGAGGTAAACCTATGACGAAGTCCATATTGATTACTTCCCACTTCCAGGCCGGAATCTCCATCTCATGTAATATTCCCCTAGGCTTCTGGTGCTCGATCTTAACCTGTTGGCAATTCGGACACTGAGCAATAAACTCTTCTATATCCTTCTTCATGCCATCCCACCAATACAGGCATCTGAGGTCATGATACATCTTCGTTGACCCTAGATGAACGGAGTAACGGGCATAGTGTGCCTCTCCAATAACCTTTTGTCGTAAGCCCGCAACCTCAGGTACACATAATCTACCTTTGTATCGTAGCACTCCGTCAGGTGCAAGCCGTAGTCAACTTCTCCTTCAGTAACTGAAAGCTTCTCTCACAAGCATCGGTCTACTGAAACTTGGCTGCCTTCTGTGTTAGCCTTGTTAGAGGCGCTGAAATTGAGGCAAACTTCTCCACAAACCTCCTGTAATTCCCTGGTAGCCCCAGAAAACTACGTACCTTGGTAGGCGTCGTAGGCCTCAGCCAAGTCTTCACCGTCTCAATCTTCTGTGAGTCTACTAGAATGCCATCAGCTCCGACTATATGCCCCAAGAATGCTATTGCAGTTAACCAGAATTCACATTTAGAGAACTTGGCATACAATTTCTGGTGCTGGAGCACCCTAAGTACCATCCTTAAATGATCGGCATGCTCCTCTTCTGATCGTGAATAGACCAGAATATCATCAATAAATACAATAACGAACAGGTTAAGTAATGGCTTGAACACTCGGTTCATTAGATCCGTAAATACCGCTGGAGCATTGGTCAGCCCAAAAGACATTACTCTAAACTCATAGTGCCCGTATCGGGTCCGGAATGCAGTCTTCGGAATATCTGCCTCTCTTACTCGCACCTGATGGTAGCCTGACCGTAAGTCTATCCCCTCACACCTGGGTAGGGGATACCTATTCTTTATGGTCACTTTGTTCAGCTGCTTATAATCAATCAATACACATCCGCAGCGACCCATCTTTCTTTCTCACAAAAATCACTGGTGCTCCCCAAGGTGATGTGCTTGGCCTGATGAATCCCTTTTCTAATAAATCCCTCAGCTGCTCCTTCAATTCTTTCAATTCTGCAGGTGCCATTCTGTAAGGAGGAATAGATATGGGCTGAGTATCTGGCAACACATCTATAGTGAACTCTATCTCCCGTTCAGGAGGAAGACCTGGGAGCTCGTCTGGAAATACATCTGGAAACTCATTAGCTACCGGGACTGACTGAAGAGTCGGTACCTCTGCTTTAAAATCATGCACACGAACCAAATGATAAATATAACCCTTTCTGACCATCTTCCTTGCCTTGAGGTATTAAATAAACTTACCCCTCGACAATGTTGTATTTCCTACCCACTCTATAATTGGTTCTCCTGGAAATTGGAAATGAACTACCTTTTCCCGACAGTTAACGTTGGCATAGCAAGAAGCTAGCCAATCCATACCCATAATAACATCGAATTTAGTCATATGCAACTCTATCAGATCTGCTTTGGTGCAACGGCTACCTATAATCACCGAATTATCTCTATATACCTACCTTGCTATAACAGAATCTCCTACGGGTGTGGCTACCTCCAACGGTTCTATCGGCTCAGGTTTTATCCCAATTCTACTAGCAACAAGGGGAGAAATATACGATAAAGTAGAGCCTGGGTCTATCAATACATATATATATCGGGAGAAAATCGATAATATACCTGTAACCACATTTGGTGACACCTCCTGATCCTCTCTATTAGCCAGGGCATATATACAGTTCGAAGGACCGCTAGAACTGGAAGCTCCACCACGACCTCTACCACGGCCTGCTGGTGCCTGAAAACCTTGCCCCCCAGGGCGCATCGCTACAATCGAAGACGAACCAGCAACCGAACTAGTAGGCTGAGCTGCACTGCCTGGACTACCCCCGAGTGGACAATCCCTCAAAATATGGCCCTGACGGCTGCAAGAAAAGCAAGTACCCGTAGCACGATAACACTAGCCAGAATGATGCTTCCCACATCGTGAACACCGAGGCAAGGGTGGCCTCGACTGACTGGAACCTCTGTTCACCTGCGAACCCGAAGCCCTGGAGCTCTGACCTGCTCCTGAATACCATGTACTATCAAATCTCCTACCAGCGAGCTGTGGGGGTGCACTCCGTGCTGGCTGCGAGGGATATCTTCTATACTGCGGCTGAGGCTGAGGCTGCTTGCCCCGAAACTCACCCGGATAGCCAGCCGATCTAGCTCTATTATGCTGGCCTCTTTCATAGTCTCTATCGGACTGACGTCCCCTGTGTCGATCCTCCATCCCCTGTGCATACGCCTGTACCCGAGCAATATCCAACCCTGGCTGGGAAGCCATTACCATGCAGCTATCAACCAAATAACGATCCAACCCCATCACGTATCGATGCATCCTATCGGTCATATCAGCTACAATAGTAGGCGCATATCTGGCAAACGAGTCAAACTCGAGACTATAATCTCGAACGCTCCTGCCATTCTGCCTCAGACGTAAGAATCTATCAACTCTAGCTCGCCGCATATCTGGAGGCAGAAAGTGGCCAAGGAAGGCCTCCACAAACTCGTCCCATACTGCTGGAGGAGCATCCGCGCCCCTAGACAACTCCCATGACTCATACCAATTGACGGCTACATCCCGCAGTCGATAGGAAGCTAACTCAACAGACTCAGTCTCAGAAGCCTTAATTAATGTTACATCCCGTATTTTTGAACGTCGGATTATTTGTAAGCTGAGGTGGGGTCCACACGTCAAGATTTTTTTTTTTTTTTTTTGGGACATGTGACAAATTATATGAATCACATATGTGAAGTTAAACACAACTCAAGAAGGACCCTTGGGCCAAATCAAAGTGGAAGTCCTCCAAACGAATATTTTTAAGAAAACGTTTTCGGGTGACCTGACTTTGGGGGGCAAAAACGGTATTATATGTTTGGAATTTGGAAAAATACCAAGAAGTAGAAGTTGTAGATAATTGAATTATCTTTCCAACCATAGGTCGTGGGTTCCCAGGTGACGTCGGTACAAGGAGATATGGACGTTTTAAGGTCGAAAGGTCAGTGGGCTAGGCCCAACTCGGGACCAACCGAGTTGGCCCAAAAAAAATGAAAAGAAAAATTTAGGCCCAAGGTGAGAGGGTGGCCGGCCATACCTGGTCCAAGCCCACCAAATTAATTAATTTCCATGTGGCAAATTAATTATAAAGGGATCATTATCCCTTAGATGATTCAAGAAACTTAGAAGGAGAAAGAACAAACAAAACAAGAGCAAAAAAAAGGGCCATTTCGGGTTTGGCCATAGAAAATTCACCCCTCCAAATCTTCCTCCAAAAATTATTTTCTTGTGGTATTCCTACTAATTTAAGGGTCCTTTACAACTTGGTGTAATTGTTTTGGAAGAAGGAGCACTTATTTCTTCAAGTTGACAACTTGTTCAAGTGAAGGAGTTGTAGAAAAAGGTAAGAATCAATTCCTTTTTCTTATGTTATGAAGGTTTGTTTATGTTGTGGTATGTGGAAATGAGTAGAAATTATGGAAATAAGGAAGTTTGCAAAGTGGGTATGTATATATATATATGTAGCCATGAGTGTATATATGTTGTATACATATATGAGTTGAATTTTATGTTGTATTCTAGTTGTGGTTATGGTGAAAATTATATTGGGAATGAAAGTTGAATGAATTTTGGTTGAAGTTGGAATGTAGAAGATTATGTCACTTTAGAATGATTTTGTGATATTATGGAAATGAAGTTGTTAAGATGTGAATTATGATTATGGTTGATGAAATTGGAAGATGGAAATATGTTATGAATATGTAGGTTGAAAATTTGAAGTTTTGGGTGAATTATGTTTTGGTGGAAAGTTTGTATATTTTGTATATCTTGTGAATATTTCGTAGAAATGATATGAAATATTTCCAAATTATATTGTGATGATCTAGATTAATGATGAATGTGAAACCATTGGGATTAGTTTGGAAATTGAAGTTGAAATGAAGGTTATGACATTATGTTGGAAAGATAGCTAGTTAAGTTATATTGTGTTTATAGTGATTGTTGTTGTTGTTGATGTTGTTGTTTGGGTTGTTGTTGATGAATTATAGCCGAGTTGAATTCTCGGGGTGCTATATGTATAGGGGAGGTGCTGCCGAAATTTCGGTAGCCAATTATGCATCAAATTGGAACTTTGGTATTATTAGCTTACAATTGGTAAACTTGACCAATTGCAGTTTTTCGACGAAACGGGAAGTGAGATTGGAAAGGCTTAAGGAGCGTGAAAGGTATGTAAAGCAAACCCAATTCTTCCCTTGGCATGCCCCTAGTATGTTAGGGTCGGATCCGGGCCTCGAAGGACCTCTTGGCCCTCGGAATCCGCAAGACAAAATTTCAGTTTTTCCTTCAATAGAATTGAACTACTTTGATACGTTTTTTCTGAAATTATGCGATTTTGCTCCAAATTACTCAGAAAGTCATAGAATGTCTGTAGAACCTTTTTAGGTGACTCTATATGCTTAGAGGGCACAATTTGAGCCCGCCGCCTTATTTGTCCCGAGGCGGGCCCGCTATTTACGGTTTTGCCCCTAATATGCTAAAGATTCCTTTTTAAGCGATTTTTGAAAGAAATGTTTTAATTACCCTACTAATCGCTTAACGAATATTATTTTAAATATTCTGTTAAATATTATAAATTATTTTGACACTCGGAATGACTTCGGGAAAGTTATACTTCTGTAATTTATTATGATATCCGAAATACATTTATTATGATTCCGTCCGACCCCATTGGATTTGTTTGTCTTTGATACGCTTCATCGAGTCTTTGAAAACATTTATTATAATTTTTAAATTGCATTAGTCTCTCACTACTCCATTCGTGGATGTCCCAATGTTTCCCACACTGAGCCCGGGCCAGGATATGTTGTCAAGCGTAATTCTCTGCATTGTTCGCCGCGTCCCGATGTGAGGGGGCAGGTATACGCGTACATGGGTCTGTGGAGTATGATGTGCCATGTCCGCCTATTCTGATCTGATCTGTATGGCCATTTTGATATGACATTATATGATACGGGGCCACGCCCCTTTTTCTGATTCCTCTGTATAGTGGCACCAGCGTCGGGAGGGTGGCCACATTCTGTCTGCCGAGTCCCGTGTCAGGGACCGGATATGATATGATATGACATATGTTTTTGTACGCATTCTGTCTGTTTTGGAAATATGCATTTGACACTCTGGATTCTGTACTCATTTTCTGTAACCAATATGATTTGACTTATGTGATTCCGCTTTACATATTCAGTACATATTTCGTACTGACCCCCTTTCTTCGGGGGCTGCGTTTTCATGCCGCGCAGGTACTGACGACAGGTTCGCTGATCCACACGTTTAGGATCCTAATTCTGCTATTTGGGGCGCTCTCTTCTACAGAGCCCATCTTTTGGTACAGTCTGTCACTGCTATCTGGATATGTACTTTGTTCAGGGTATGACGGGGCCCTGTCCCGTCTTATGATTATGATATGTTCTGTAGAGGTCTGTGGATGCATCTGTGTGGGTTCTGTACATATGTTTGGGATATTCTGTTCTGTGATGGCCTTATCGGCCTATGTGTGCCAAGTCTGCTTTTCTGCTAAATTCTGTAGCGACCACTAATATTATTATTATATTATTATTCTGTTAATATGCTAATTTGGGGTATCGGGTACGTATAGGTGCCCAGCTCGGGCACTGGTCGCGGCCCACGGGGTTGGGTCGTGACAAAAGTGGTATCAGAGCGGTTCGTCCTCGGAATGTCCACAGACCGTGTCTAGTAGAGTCTTGTTTATCGGTGTGTTGTGCACCACACCTATAAATAGGAAGCTACAGGACATTTAGGGTGTTTCTTTTTTTGAAATCTTAGATCGTGCGATAGAGCTGTGCTATTAGGATGATTCTGTCCTGATCCGTTGTTGTTTTTCTTTCAGTGATGCCTCCGAAAAAGGCGACGGCTGCCCAGAAGAAAAAGGGCGTGGTAGGAGAGACCAGCCGGGCTCAGAAGGGTACTCGGACCCTTGCTCAGATGATGCGTGATATTGCGTCCCGGCCAGCAGACTCTGCTACGTCTTCATCATCAGAGGAGTCTGGGGCAGCTCCACCAGTAGCTCCAGAGGTTCCAGTACCTGAGCCTCCAGCTCCACAGCCAGGGGCTGAGGATCGGGCTATGAGAGATGCGGTCCAGTTGTTGACCAGACTGGTAGCAGGGCAGGTTCATAGGCACGGACTTGGGGATGGTCGTGCAGACAGACGTGACAGTTCGAGAGCTCGTGAGTTCCTGACCTGTAATCCTCCAGAGTTCTTCGGGACAAAGCCCGAGGAGGATCCTGAGGAGTTTATCAGGAAGATGCGGCGCACGTTACATTTGATTAAGGCATCTGCGACAGAGTCAGTCGAGTTGGCTTCGTACCGGTTGTATGATGTAGCAGCAAATTGGTACGAGTCTTGGGAGTTAGCCAGAGGCGTTGGTGCTCCCCCAGCAGTCTGGGATGAGTTTTCTGAGGCTTTTCTTAGCCATTTTCTGCCTCCGGAGTTACGGCGGGCCAGGGCTGACAGATTCTTATTGCTGAGACAGAGGGGCTGCAGTGTTCGAGAGTACAGTATGGAGTTCGACTCATTGGCCCGATATGCACCTGCTGTGGTAGCTACTATGGCTGACAGGATGCACAGGTATATTATGGGGCTGGACCATTATTTTGTCGACAGTTGCTTGGTATTGGCCGCTCAGCCCGATATGGATATTGCCCGGATTCAGGCGCACGCTCAGGGCATGGAGGACCGGCACAGGGGTCATCAGCCCGATAGGAGTCAGGATCGGAGACAGCCCAAGAGGGCCAAATCATCTGGGTATTTTGAGGAATTTCGGAGTGGGCAGCCTCAGCAGCAGCAACAGTCTAGCAGGCATTCTTCCCAGCCGGCACAGAGCACACCTCCGCAGTTCTCAGGCAGGAGATTTGATAGCCCAGGGTATTTAGGAGCAGGCCAGAGCTCCGGGGTTTCAGGTTCGCGGGTAGACAGGAGTTCCGGTCAGACGAGGCCACCCAGGCCTCAGTGTTCTTATTGTGGGAGATACCACCCTGGAGAGTGCTACCGTGCTACAGGTGCTTGTTATTCTTGTGGCCGTCAGGGCCATACTGTGAGAGAGTGTCCGTATAAGGGTAATTTGGGAGGTGCAGCGCAGCCTACCGGATCAATCGCTGGGTCATCGTCTCCTTCGATAGCCATGCGCCCTGCGGGGCAGGGTACGTCGACATCAGCAGGCCGCGGCAGAGGTAGTGGCGGGGCTCCCAGTTCAAGCGGTCCTTCGAACCGCATCTATGCCTTGACTAGTCGACAGGACCCGGAGGCGCTACCAAACGCGGATACAGGTATACTAATGTCTTTTTTCGAAATATAAGTGTATTGACAGATCTAGCCTCTACTTTGTGATATATTTTCCCCAAAATGCTTACAAGACCCTATAAGATTAATTTAACATTCGAGGACGAATGTTCTAAAGGGGGGGAGGATGTTACATCCCGTATTTTTGAACGTCGGATTATTTGTAAGCTGAGGTGGGGTCCACACGTCAAGATTTTTTTTTTTTTTTTTTGGGACATGTGACAAATTATATGAATCACATATGTGAAGTTAAACACAACTCAAGAAGGACCCTTGGGCCAAATCAAAGTGGAAGTCCTCCAAACGAATATTTTTAAGAAAACGTTTTCGGGTGACCTGACTTTGGGGGGCAAAAACGGTATTATATGTTTGGAATTTGGAAAAATACCAAGAAGTAGAAGTTGTAGATAATTGAATTATCTTTCCAACCATAGGTCGTGGGTTCCCAGGTGACGTCGGTACAAGGAGATATGGACGTTTTAAGGTCGAAAGGTCAGTGGGCTAGGCCCAACTCGGGACCAACCGAGTTGGCCCAAAAAAATGAAAAGAAAAATTTAGGCCCAAGGTGAGAGGGTGGCCGGCCATACCTGGTCCAAGCCCACCAAATTAATTAATTTCCATGTGGCAAATTAATTATAAAGGGATCATTATCCCTTAGATGATTCAAGAAACTTAGAAGGAGAAAGAACAAACAAAACAAGAGCAAAAAAAAGGGCCATTTCGGGTTTGGCCATAGAAAATTCACCCCTCCAAATCTTCCTCCAAAAATTATTTTCTTGTGGTATTCCTACTAATTTAAGGGTCCTTTACAACTTGGTGTAATTGTTTTGGAAGAAGGAGCACTTATTTCTTCAAGTTGACAACTTGTTCAAGTGAAGGAGTTGTAGAAAAAGGTAAGAATCAATTCCTTTTTCTTATGTTATGAAGGTTTGTTTATGTTGTGGTATGTGGAAATGAGTAGAAATTATGGAAATAAGGAAGTTTGCAAAGTGGGTATGTATATATATATATGTAGCCATGAGTGTATATATGTTGTATACATATATGAGTTGAATTTTATGTTGTATTCTAGTTGTGGTTATGGTGAAAATTATATTGGGAATGAAAGTTGAATGAATTTTGGTTGAAGTTGGAATGTAGAAGATTATGTCACTTTAGAATGATTTTGTGATATTATGGAAATGAAGTTGTTAAGATGTGAATTATGATTATGGTTGATGAAATTGGAAGATGGAAATATGTTATGAATATGTAGGTTGAAAATTTGAAGTTTTGGGTGAATTATGTTTTGGTGGAAAGTTTGTATATTTTGTATATCTTGTGAATATTTCGTAGAAATGATATGAAATATTTCCAAATTATATTGTGATGATCTAGATTAATGATGAATGTGAAACCATTGGGATTAGTTTGGAAATTGAAGTTGAAATGAAGGTTATGACATTATGTTGGAAAGATAGCTAGTTAAGTTATATTGTGTTTATAGTGATTGTTGTTGTTGTTGATGTTGTTGTTTGGGTTGTTGTTGATGAATTATAGCCGAGTTGAATTCTCGGGGTGCTATATGTATAGGGGAGGTGCTGCCGAAATTTCGGTAGCCAATTATGCATCAAATTGGAACTTTGGTATTATTAGCTTACAATTGGTAAACTTGACCAATTGCAGTTTTTCGACGAAACGGGAAGTGAGATTGGAAAGGCTTAAGGAGCGTGAAAGGTATGTAAAGCAAACCCAATTCTTCCCTTGGCATGCCCCTAGTATGTTAGGGTCGGATCCGGGCCTCGAAGGACCTCTTGGCCCTCGGAATCCGCAAGACAAAATTTCAGTTTTTCCTTCAATAGAATTGAACTACTTTGATACGCTTTTTCTGAAATTATGCGATTTTGCTCCAAATTACTCAGAAAGTCATAGAATGTCTGTAGAACCTTTTTAGGTGACTCTATATGCTTAGAGGGCACAATTTGAGCCCGCCGCCTTATTTGTCCCGAGGCGGGCCCGCTATTTACGGTTTTGCCCCTAATATGCTAAAGATTCCTTTTTAAGCGATTTTTGAAAGAAATGTTTTAATTACCCTACTAATCGCTTAACGAATATTATTTTAAATATTCTGTTAAATATTATAAATTATTTTGACACTCGGAATGACTTCGGGAAAGTTATACTTCTGTAATTTATTATGATATCCGAAATACATTTATTATGATTCCGTCCGACCCCATTGGATTTGTTTGTCTTTGATACGCTTCATCGAGTCTTTGAAAACATTTATTATAATTTTTAAATTGCATTAGTCTCTCACTACTCCATTCGTGGATGTCCCAATGTTTCCCACACTGAGCCCGGGCCAGGATATGTTGTCAAGCGTAATTCTCTGCATTGTTCGCCGCGTCCCGATGTGAGGGGGCAGGTATACGCGTACATGGGTCTGTGGAGTATGATGTGCCATGTCCGCCTATTCTGATCTGATCTGTATGGCCATTTTGATATGACATTATATGATACGGGGCCACGCCCCTTTTTCTGATTCCTCTGTATAGTGGCACCAGCGTCGGGAGGGTGGCCACATTCTGTCTGCCGAGTCCCGTGTCAGGGACCGGATATGATATGATATGACATATGTTTTTGTACGCATTCTGTCTGTTTTGGAAATATGCATTTGACACTCTGGATTCTGTACTCATTTTCTGTAACCAATATGATTTGACTTATGTGATTCCGCTTTACATATTCAGTACATATTTCGTACTGACCCCCTTTCTTCGGGGGCTGCGTTTTCATGCCGCGCAGGTACTGACGACAGGTTCGCTGATCCACACGTTTAGGATCCTAATTCTGCTATTTGGGGCGCTCTCTTCTACAGAGCCCATCTTTTGGTACAGTCTGTCACTGCTATCTGGATATGTACTTTGTTCAGGGTATGACGGGGCCCTGTCCCGTCTTATGATTATGATATGTTCTGTAGAGGTCTGTGGATGCATCTGTGTGGGTTCTGTACATATGTCTGGGATATTCTGTTCTGTGATGGCCTTATCGGCCTATGTGTGCCAAGTCTGCTTTTCTGCTAAATTCTGTAGCGACCACTAATATTATTATTATATTATTATTCTGTTAATATGCTAATTTGGGGTATCGGGTACGTATAGGTGCCCAGCTCGGGCACTGGTCGCGGCCCACGGGGTTGGGTCGTGACAATTAACCTCAGCGTACGCTGCATCTGCCGAACGAACTCCTGCGGGTCATCCTCGGGCTTCGACCCAAAAAACTCTGGAGGGTTATATCTTAGAAAGTCACGGGCTCTCAGACTGTCATGTCTATCTATCTGATCAACTCGTAGTCCTTGCCTGCGAGCCTGTCCTGCCACTAATCTGGTGAGTAACTGAACTGCATCCCTCATGGCTCTATCCTCCGCCCCTGGCTGAAGAGCTGGAGGCGCAGGTGCTGGGACCTCAGGAACTGGCGGTGAAGCCGCCCCCTGACCTTGAGCTGTCGCTGCCCTAGGTTCCTCTGGAAGTGGCGGTGTAGCAGAACTGGCGGACTGGAGCACAACCTCGGGCATAATCTGGGCACGGGCCCTAGTAACTCTCCTAGTCTGGCTAGTATCCCCTGCTACTGATTTGCCCTTCTGGGCAGCTGTCGCTTTCTTCGGAGGCATAGCTGTAAACATAATAGTCTGTTAGAAAGAGATCATCCTAATAATATAGCTCTATCACACGATCTAGGATAAGAAGAAAAGATGAAATCCTAAATGTCCTGTAGCTTCCTGTTTATAGATGTCGTGCACAACACACCGATAAACAAGACTCTACTAGACACGGTCTGTAGACACTCCGAGGATGAACTGCTCTGATACCACTTTTGTCACGACCAAGCCCCTTGGGCCATGACTAGTGCCCGAGCTGGACACCCACACGTACCTGTCAACATTATAGGGCCGACACTATAGGCCTCAACTAATAACATCAGAGCATATTCACATACGCAAGCCGACAAGGCTGCCACTATACATGTTATTATACTACGCAAGCCGACATGGCTGCCACTACACGTCAGAACATTACGCAAGCCGACAAGGCTGCCACTACGAAACGATCATACAAGCAGGCCGACAAGGCTGCAACAACAATAAGACAATATATGCAAGCCGGCAAGGCTGCTATAGCGATAAAACACGCATAATGATCATATACACAACTGACCACATCGAAATACAACCCACATACATGTCTACAGACCTCTAAGAGTTTCAACCGTGAAATATGACGGGACAGGGCCCCATCGTACCCTTAGACAACATATACCTATATACATCAAAAGGAAGTCTTTACCAAAATCTAGGCTCCGGAACAACGGAGCTCTCCAAGATAGCAGGAAGGGGAGTCCTTGTTATATCCAGCGTTTTTGCGCATTCGGAAAAATTCAAAATAATTTTGACTCGCGAGGAATGAGGCTATGATTTTATTTTACTCAATACATGTGTGATGTTCATGGAATATTGATGTGGAAATATGGAAGGAGGCCAAGGGAAAAATTGGAATTTGAGAATTAGTTCCGTGAATTACCAAGTGTGATCCATCACTAGTTGGGCTAAAAAAAAATTAATTAAATTAAGAGAAAGTGAGGCCCAAAACAAGAGGCCCAACCGGCCATGGTCCAACAAAAGGCCCAAGCCCATGGCAATTCATCCATGTGAGGAATAAGTAAATAAAAGGCCTCTTAATCATCAAAATCCCCTAGAAGGTTCAAGTGAAACAAGAGAAAGAGAAATCAAAAAGATGAAGAACAAGAGAAGGGCCTATTCGGCCAACCCTCAAAAAATTCCAAGCCTTCAAGTTTGATTCAAGAATTATAATTTTCTTGTATTCCTACTAAGTTCAAGATTCTCTACAAAGTGGCATAATTATTTTGGCAAGAAAGTGCTTGTGTTTGCAAGGAGAACTTGTTGGGAAAAAGGTAAGGATTTCTTGTTTCTTTTATGTTATGAAAGATTTATAGATGTTATAGTGAGTAGAATTGAATGGAAATCATGGGATTGTGATGTGGTGTGTGTGAGCCGTGTGTATGTGTGTGTGTATGTGTGGCCGTGTGGTGCCATGTATGGAGGGAGGTGGATTAGATTTATTCTGTCCGCTATATGACAAGTGTTATGACTATAGTTATGAGTCTTATAATATATTTTGACGTCTGGAGTGCTCCTTTGACCCGGAGCGTATACTTTTGGTATATATCTTCTGTTATTACTTATTCTGTATATATGGTAACTTGGGGTACGGCGGGGCCCTGTCCCGTCATCTGATTCTGTTATGTCCGTTAGAGACTTGTAGACCTGTATGTGGGTTATGGGTTGCTACTGTTCAGGTAGGTATGTACGAGTTTGCGACTCTGTCCGCTATGATAGCCCCAATGGCTTATGTGTAAGTCTGAGTATGTTTATGTATATATATATTTCCGTGCACTGTAGTTATATTGTATGAATCCGTGTAAATCTAATATGAATTAGCTGTTTGGTACGCCAATTCTGTTAGGTAAGTACGTACGGGTATCCAGTTACGGTACCAGTCGCGGCCCACGGGGTTGGGTCGTGACAGTCCTAAGCTGGCGGATCACCAAAACGAGTATCTGCACCTGCGGGCATGAAACGCAGCCCCTCGAAGAAAGAGGGTCTGTACGGAATATGTACTGAGCATGTAAAGCGTGAAATCCAGTAAACAGGATCATAACTAAAATAAGAAGTACGGAAAATGAGTACAATAATCAGGATACCAAAATACTTGCTTTTGAAATATAAATCATGCATGTCAAGTCATATATCATATCCGGCCCCATTATGGGACTCGGTGAACATGGTCGCCACCCCGTCTTTGGCGCCATAACACAGCATACTCCAGAATATAGTATAACTCCGTAACACAGCATACCATAACACACCATAACACCATAATATATATATATACCGTACCCAGCCCTCTAGTGACGGACTCGGTGAACAATGCAGTGGAAATGTGCACGATAACAGATCCTGACCCGGGACACAGTGAAAGACATATTGAGGCATGCACGATTAGAGTAGTGAGAAACCATATGCAGTTTAAATCATTATCAAGACTCAATGGAACAATCAATGCGAGTTATCATTTAGAAATAAGAACAATGGTCATGTCCAACACCTTTCGAATGTTATTCAGGGCATATCAGCTAACTCTCGACTGTTATCACAACGTATATCAAAGGGCTTGGAAGCCATAGTCATATGTCAATAATGTATCGAACGTCTTATAGGAATCCAGCCACAAATTGTCATAAAGTTCCTAGAAATAGAAACGGATGTATATCGACTAGTATTCAACATACAGGGAACAGAAGAGGGAGGCACAATCTCTCGGGAGTTCTAACATATCTAAGTAAATAAAAATCATAAATTACATCCAAAGTATTGGAATAGAGTTACCCCAAAGTTCGTATCATTTCACTTAGATCTAGGACATGCCAAAAGAAAGAAAGGACAACTTTACGTACCTGTCGGCGACTATTCGTGAATCCTTTTCGCCTCGTCGCTTTTAAGCCTATTTATATAAAAGTAACGTTATCGTTAGTAACTACATTTTCTAGTTCGCAAATCTATAGCCCATTACTTTACAGGACCTACATTTCAATTTATATATATACTCTCGTTTAGGGTTTCCTATTATCTAAAAATTTAGCGAAAATCCGGCAACACTTCCGTTATATGTTCACCTATCCCATATTTCCAATCGCTCTCCTGTTGACACAGAAATACCAACAACAACATATGGATACAATCATATCTTCAATTCCTTCAATTCCGCAAAACAACAATATGTTCATATCAACACAATTTCAACTTTAACTTTCTAATCCTTTCGCCATATAATCCAAGACAACAACAACTATAACGCGACTTAAAATTAACTATCATGCCTAATTAAAAACAGCCCCTACAGCTCAACAACATCCAACATCCACTTACAGAATCTTTCATAGGCTTAATTCGTATTTACTAAGTTACAACAAATCCAAATCCCCACTAAAACATGTAGACATGATCAATTCTTACCTTACAAATTTGCTCCTCAACTTGGTCGAAATTCAGTGCATTAAAATGTTACACCTCCTTGCTGCTCTCCAATGGTTGATTCTCATCCTTATGACCTTCATTTGGTTTAAAACACCATAGAAAAATTAATTTGGATCAGATTTGTGAGCTTGCTTGAAAATTAGCCATGGCCGAACCCTTCTTTCTCTATTTCTGTACTTCAACAATGTTGAAGATGAAATGAACACATGGCTGGTCTTATGAGTCATCAACCACCTATTTATATGGTGCTTGTGGGCTGGACAAGTGGCCCACTCAAGGCATGGGCCAATCAAATTTGGCCATGCCAAGGTGGGGTCCACACGGCCCACTAAGTGCTAATTAATGAATAATTAAACTTTAATCCCCTCTTAATAATCTAATCATAGTTAATTAATCCCTAATCTCCAGTAATATTTTTATACTAAGAAAAATTTATAAACAACTTATGTTCTAATAAAAAACGAAAATTAAAGATTTCTATTTCGTGTCCGAAAATGATCCCGTCTTTAACTTGAGTCGATTCTCTTGCGAATAACTCGACGTGTAAAAACACGGGATATAACAAATGGAATTATTAAAATTTGATTGGACGAAATTGGAATTTAGAGAATGCATGAAATAGATGTTATAAGAAATTGTGGATTGGAATGGATTCAGAAAGGTTGTTGGGTTGTTGGAGTTGTTATGGGCTGAATTGTGAGAATTTTATATATATATCTCTGTTGTTGGTATTTCTGTGTTAACAGGAGAATAATTGGAAATTCGGGTTAGGCGAATATATAGGGGAAATGCTGCCCGATTTTCGTTAAATCCTTAATAATGAAAAACCCTTAACGAGAAAGTAAAAGTTAAAGAATAAGTTCTATAAGCGATGGGCTACGGATTTATGAACTAGAAGGTGTAGTTACTAACGATAACGTTATTTTTATATTAAATAGGCTAAAAGAGCGACGAAGCGAACGGGTTTGCGAATAGTCGTTACCAGGTATGTAAAGCTGTCCCTTCTTTCTTTTGGCATGTCTTAGATCTAAGCGATGAATGATATGAACTTTGGGGTAATTCTATTCATAAGTTTTGAGTGTGATTTATGATTCTTATTCACTTCTTGATGTTAGAACTCTTAAGTAATTGAGCTTCCCTCTTCAGTTTTCTGTACGTTGGATAATAGTCGATATATATCAGTTCCTATTCTTAGGAACTCTATGATAACTAATGTCCAGCCTTCTATAAGATGTTTCATACTATATCGACATATGAATATGATTCTTAAGGCTCTTTGATATACTTCATGATGACATTCGAGGGATATTTGATATGTTTCCGAGTGGCATTCGAAAGGTATTCAATATAACTATTGTCTTGATTTTCAAATGATAGTTCGTGTTGATTATTCCATTGAGTCTTCGATATACCTTGATACGTATATATGATTCAAGAAGTTCTATTCTAATATAATCCACAGTGACATCCGAAAGGTATTTGATATGACTATTGTCCTGATTTTCAAATGACAATTCGTTTTGATTATTACATTGAGTCCTTGAAAATATTTTAATTTGCATATGGTTGCTCACTACTCCACTCGTGCATGTCTCAATATGTCTTTCACTGAGTCTCGGGCCAGGATATGTGATCGTGCACAGTCTCACGGCATTGTTCACTGAGTCCCTCGCTAGAGGGCCGGAATATGATATATATATATATATATGATGGTGTTATGGAGTTATGCTGTGTTACGGAGTTATGCTGTGTTACGGAGTATGCTGTGTTATGGAGTTATGCTGTGTTATGGAGTTATGCTGTGTTACGGAGTTATGCTGTGTTACGGAGTATGCTGTGTTATGGAGTTATGCTGTGTTACGGAGTTATGCTGTGTTATGGAGTTATGCTGTGTTACGGAGTATGCTGTGTTATGGCGTTATGATGTGTTTATGGTGTTATGGCGCCAAAGACGGGGTGGCGACCATGTTCACCGAGTCCCATAATGGGCCGGATATGATATATGATATTGACATGCATGATTTATGTTTCAAAGGCAAGTGTTTTGGTATTCATGAAATTGTACTTGTTTTCTGTACTCCTTATTTCAGTTATGATCCTTCTTACTATATTTCATGGTTTATATACTCAGTACATATTCCGTACTGACCCCCTTTCTTCAGGGCCTGCGTTTCATGCCCGCAGGTACAGATAGTCGGTTGGTGACCTTTCAACATAGGACTTCTACTCAGCTGTTTTGGGAGAGCTCCGTTGTTCCGGAGTCTAGACTTTTAATACAGATCTGATGATATATATATATGTATATGTTATCCAGGGGTACGACGGGGCCCTGTCCCGTCATATTTCGCTATTCGTACTCTTAGAGGTCTGTAGACATATGTGTGGGTTGTGTAAAAGCTCTGTTCAGCTGTGTCTATACGTTGTGCTATGTATATGTTCGTCTGTAATGGCGGCCTTGTCGGCTAGCATATGACATGATATGGATGTGTAGTGGCAGCCTTGTCGGCTTGCGGATCATTTTATGATTTGATCAGTTGTGACTCCTCAGGAGACAGTCTATCTGGATATATATATATATATATATATATATATATATATATATGATGACGTTATGAACCGTTAGAGTTTTTTTGCAAGTTTCCATATTGTTCGTAGTTTCAGTTTGGCATCTAACACGTACGTATACTGGTGTCCAGGTTGGGCACTAGTCATGGCCCACGGGGTTGGGTCGTGACAAAACTACTTTCTTTTTAGGCCGCACTTTTTTTGATTTTCTCCCCCTTTGTTTCCTTACACTATTGTACATTTGTTTTAACAACCACGTCGAATCATGAACAGATAACTCATGCCACCCCCAATTTGGGCTTTTAGCCTCTTCTTCACACTTCTGTCACCCCCAACTAAGGCGTTTCGCCTCTTCTCTCTAATAGTGTCAAGGAGGGAACGGGCGCACAGATGGATTCATCTAAAATGGGTATGGGTTTGTTAACGTCTTGTCAAGAAAAAGGTCAAAGGCTCAAACGGGGAAACTAGAGATTAATTGCATCACAGGGTCAGGCTTATAAGGAAATAGTGACTGAATTCCAAAGAAAGCCTACGATCACTTCACAACCAAACCATCCTAAGCATTGGAGTACGAAAACCAGGGAAGTTCCATATTGCAAAAGCAGAGTATGAACACCACTAATGCACTCACACGCACAATGGCATAAGGATCACTTTAATTACTACCCAAGTCATTCGACACACATAATACCCCAATATTCCAACTGTCATAAATAGAAAAATGCATGTCAATACACAACATATACGGAGAATCTACAACATTTTTTTGAAGAGGGATCATTTTTCATCAAACATTTTAAAAATCAACATGCATAGTTTTAAGTTCATTAACCACTACCATATAAGTCATAGCTATTCTATCTTATCTACACAACCTAAACATGCCAGTTTCAATAGAAATAAAACCCCTCAGGAAAAGAACTCTGGCAAAGAAAAGCCGAGGGGGTTCCTAAACACATATATACATTACAATGAAATCAAGTAGTCCCGAGCCCAACTGAAAATTATGCACTACCCCAGTGCATCATTGTAAGCATATAAAAAACAAAGGGTTAGGACTACCTAAGGTGCTCTAGGCACGGTGCTCATCCTGTTGTGCACCCACCGCATCAGTACGGGCGGGTGCTGGATCAATGGTGCTGCTAGGAGGCTCTGACTGACTTTGTGGGAGTGGGTCCTCTACAAGGATAGTAGTCACGTCCTCCTCAAGTACCACAATACTGGGCATCGTCTGCTACACATGAGGAGCTATGCTGCTCGATGCCCTTGTGTAATGGTAGTCAACAAGGGACTGTCGTATGGCTCTCTTCAGCTGGCCCTTATCTATTTTACTTGGATCTAACCCCTCCCTATCATCCCTAGATCTCGGCCGCTTGCCTTTATCTTGGGCTGAGGGCTCCTCTCTTGACAGTCGAACTATTGGCACCAAAGACGCTAAATCTATCAGCATTGCTAGTTGAGGAGAGTCTGCAAACACTCCCCCCTCATTCACTTGTAGCCCAAGGACCTCGTCCTTCAGTTGCGCAATATCTTTCTTTACCATCTTCATCTCAGTTGCCGACGGTACCTTCACCAACTCGTGGACTCTCCTCTCAATAAAATCAATTTTGGAGTGAATTTGATGGTGTGATTAAGTGAGGGACTACTGCACTGACTCTATCTGTCACGACCCAAATCGGGGCGGCCGCGACTGACACCCAAGACCCTACTTGGCTTAGTGCCATACTACCATTTCATTCTCAAGTCACACCTTTTTGTGAACCTTTAAATTATGAAATGACGCTTCCGTTAAGTAAAACATGATTTTTTTTTAATAGAACTCTTTCATCATGTCAGGAACTTCTCTCTTATCATTAAGTCAAAGAAAACCTTTAGTCACAATAAAATCTTTAAATCAATGCATATGAACACATCGACCAATGTGGCCGCCTTACACAACTGTAGACCTCTCGATGTACTATGCACAGGACATTGTCTGTAAAGTCTCCAACATGAAGCAAGATACCACAACATAGGTCGGGACACGACCCTAACGTACTCATAATGCATATATATACATAAGTACTCTGACTCAGCACTACTCCGAATAAAAATGGAGTTCACCAAACCAGCTGATAGCCTGGGAATATCCTATAGTGATTGTCCTCTACTAATCTGTTGGCACCTATGTGGCATGAAACACAGCGCCCTAGGCAAAGGGACGTCAGTACGAATAATGTACCGAGTATGTAAGGTAGAAATGAAACAACATATCAAGATTCAAAGGGTAAGAAGAATGGAGGAGTCAACCTATACCTGTGACTGTCGCCAAGGACCATGAATATGCATAATGTACCCATTCGCGCCTTCGAGCTTCGCCCCGTCAGGCATCATATAATATAGGCCCCTTTGGGCATCATAATCATTATATACCAGCCGATAAGGTGGTTTACGTATATAATGCCATAGCCCTTCCCATGCTCCATAATATCATAATGCATAAGTATATAAATATGTATATATGTATAATTGCATGATAAAGCTTATAAAACTTGGAAGTCCCTTCGGAGTGACTCTCTAGTCACCATAATTATACGCCCCCTTCGGGACTTGGAATTAATCAAGAAATGTATTGAAATGAGAAAGCTCGTACATGCCCCTTCGGGACGTAGGAATCAAGAAACAACATGCTTGGAAGTTCAATCATAAGAATGTCAAAGAGTAAATTTCTCTAACGTTCTAAGAGTAAAATCATTATGGAGCAACATTCGTTTACGTTTCGTTCTATCATGGATCATGCCAAAATGAAAAAAAGGATAATCTTAACATCCCTTGTTGATATTCTACTACTTAATGCTTATCCTTCGAAGCTCGTAAAGCTACATTGAAGAAAATTCACACTACTATTAGGCTTATCGTCATATGCTTTTCTTAAGTCTTCAAATTAAACCCCTTTAGAATCTGCCAAAATTCGGGCAGCATCTCCCCTGCTTATATCCCTTGCCCGAAATCACAATACCAATAACCAACACAAATACAACAACAATAAACCCAACAACATCATCATCCATACAAAAATATTCAATAAAACATGCCACACGATGTTTATCAACATAAAATAAGAACGCACACTTCCTTTCTTCTCAATCAAGGAACATAATCTCATCAACACACCAACAAAATGAGATACCATCCATATACATGGAAATTATCTCAACAACACAACCACAACATTCTCAAAACAGGCGATAAACTCAACAACCACAACACAACACTTTATGATCTTTCCTCCATAACTATTTTCACTTTTAAGACTTGCTAAACCTTTAAATCCATTTAACATATGAGATAGGATGAAGAACATGCCTTGTACTTGAATAACTTTAGCCACACCAACTTTCTTCAAGACCAAACTCACCACAACATCAGGTGGAAGCAAGAGCAATCAATTTTCATGGACTAGTTTGGTGTAATCTTGTTGAATTCTTGATTTAAGGGGTTATAAGTGTTTAAAAGAAGTGTATAGATGTGTCTAGAACTCCCAAGAAGTGTAAATGATGAAAAAAGTGGAATAATAGGGTATTTATACCCCTTGAGAGTCGGTTCCACCGAATTTTCAAGTGGGGCCCGCGAGGAACCATTTGGCAGCTTGGAGGCTTATCTTGAAATTCCCACAAATCCCTACTCCGATGTCGTTTTGATGAACAGTTTGTTGCATTGGAAATTAGACTTCCTGAACTTCAATTTATGCTTTTGTTTCACTCCAAAACTCCTGATATACTTGGAGATATACCCCTCTAAAGTTGACTCAAAATTTCTATTCAAAATTCTGCCAATTTTTTTCAAATTTTTGGCAAACTTATTTTCTTCAATTTACTTGGTCCCGGAATCTTCTGAAACTCTACATACGTATATTTATCATTAATTATACTTGATAATGGTCATGTCCTTTGGTTCTAAGGTTGTCCTTCCCGGTTACGACTGACGAGATCGTAATTCATCCTTTACTTCATTGTTACATACTTCCCATGGCTTGTACCTTCCAAAACTTCATGGGACGTCTCTGTTAATCCATTAAAATGGTGAAATACGGTGTGTGCTCATGCTCTAAAACTGAGAGGTGTAACACCATCTCTTTTCGGACTGCCCACACTATGACTCCTTCCAACTCTTCCAACAAGCTAGCAATCTGTCTATCAACTTTTACATAGATTTCATGGAAGAATTTTGCCTATTAAATGAAATAATAATACCTCCAGGAAGTGATGTAAATGGGGGGTGACCTTAGGAGCAGGCGGAGCAGGCTCAGTAGTGGTCTCAGGAGTTGCAGAAGAGGTGGGACCCAAAGAGGATTTGGGGACATTTGTGGGAGCTACTGCTGCCAAGGTGGCAGTCTCAAGACCCTCATGGGTCTCCTCAAGTGTAGTGCCCTCCTCCTTATTCTGGTCAGAATCAAACTGCAGATGTGCTGGTGCCGCCACACCACCTCAGGCTGCCAATAATGCAGCCTTAATATCCTTATCCTATCTCTTGGTTAAGTTATAGAAACGCTTCGCCTCAAGTATGTGGTCCCAGAAGGAGAAATTATGAACCTTTTCCTTCAAACAAAGGCCAATAATCAAGCACGGGAAACCAAAGAAAGCCCCGGCTGGGTCACCCGTGTATGAATCTCATCTGCCATCAACTTCCCTATATCCATTGCATACTAGGACATGATGGAAGCCACTAGGATTGCCCGGTTAATAGCAAGCTGATTATTTGCTTGAGTAGAGAAGATTCTATTTATCAAGACGCTCCACCACAACTTGGCTTCGACGGAGAGATCTTTCTTTTTAATATGCACACTAGAGTTAGTACGTCACCCGAGGTTATCTCGTGCAATCAGTGAAGCTACCCATGGAAACTCATTTAACATATAAGGTATGTTTCTCCCCATTCTGTAGTTCAACTCATCAGTATTTGTTGGAGGCTCATAGTCGTGTCCCAAGTAAAACTGGTTGATAGCTTTGCTGGAGAAATCAATCCTCAATACCCTGATAGTCCCTTTCGGAAGATGTATGATTGTCCTGGCTTGTTGGACTGGACTATACTGGTTGTTTAACTCTGCGGCATAATTGGCATAAAACTCTCGCACAATAGCCGGTATAGATAAATCGGGTGTTTGGCTGAGGAAGCCCTATCCATGGTCATCAATGACAGCCTGAATGTTGGGAAAATGTTCCACCCCATCAAAACTGATCCGCCTCTCCTCATAGATGCCCAGATGAAAACCATGTCCTCCTTCCTTGGGCTCCAACGCTTTCTCGTATATCTCCTTTGAACCTTGCACCAAGAACCTGACAGCTTTCTCGTATATCTCTCATTCATTCTGTTTTCATTTTGTCTTGTCGTTTCCTCAGCATCAGACTCCTCCAGCATGTTACTTGCCTTCTCCTGAGTGGGTAGTTCTAGAGAGCTAGATGATTGCTCTCCATCACTGTTGGAGCCAGCGTTCCTTGATAAGGACCCCTCTTCAGACTGGGGGTTTGCCAGAGTTTGGGCAATTCTACGCTGCCTCATGAGTCTTGCTATAGGGGCATGATCCTCTTCATTCAAAGGGTTAGGAGACTAATCACGGAGCCTTGTTCTGATTTGTGTCTGACCTCATCCCCTGCCCTGTCCTGTGGCCTGGGCATGACCCCTTCTAACAATATTCTTCGGAGCCATACCTGTGGAGTACATATTTGTATATACAATAGTGAAGCTAAAAGAAAAAGGATATTAGTATATCTTGTGGCCTGGGCACGATCCTTTTTTTTATATAAATTTTACGGACCATAAAAGAAATACGACTCGTAAAACTAAGCATAAACTAGAAACAATGATGTATTGGTGTAGCCAGGGTACTTTACAATTGGGTTTTATAGACCGTAAAAATTCTATGGTCCGTAGAAACTACCGTAAATTAGTCATAGTAACTTGGGAACTGTGGAAACTATTTTACGATGCAAGTTATGGTCCGTAAAATTTTTACGGTCCATAAGTTGTATCGTAAAATAGGAACAGTGTGTCTTTCTATATAGTAAAGCATTTTACAACACAGATTTATGGTCCGTAAATCCATTCACAAAAATATCCTCTATTAATAGTTCAACCAATATTCCCAAGTAACTTTCCTTCCGTGCCTAGTATTCAACATTGAATTATTCTTCATCAAACCCGATTATTATACTCAAATCATGTCGGGGCTACTCAGACTTCACCAAAATTCATACTTTTCTTCGTTAAAGCATCTTATCGAACAGTTGGTGGGCATAACGAATTGTGATATCAAATTTGACATTGACAATCGAAATGTCCACATACTCAGTAGGGGTTTTGAATATGCTTTCCCCATGAGTCCAACGTTTGTACATAACTCAATCAAATCCCTGCCCGAACGGAATTCAATAATCTATTCCCCATAAGATGAAAACACAAAAATTTGGAAGCAAGGTCATCGAATGACGAATATGTGTTCATCCATCTCTCTAATATGCAGTACTATGTCACAACTATGGCATGAAAGAATCAACAAACCTTGAAGAGACGTTGGTGATCAAATGAAACAAGAAAAATATAATTCCAAAACTTTTGCTTCCTTTGCTTCAACTCAAACGGTTAAGTGTTGTTGTTGTGGTGATTGTGACGGTCAGTAGTGGTGATTATATGGGGGAGGAGAATATGTGATGGTGGATTGTAGGGAGTGAAAAGTAGAGATATTTAAGGTATTGATGAAGTGGTGTTTGAGTTGGAAAAGGAGATAAATGGTTTCGAATTTGAGTTGAATCGTTTCTTTTCGTACCCTAGCCACCTTTTTTATTCATATTACTTTTCTTTTTAAACAATTACCTTAGAACGTTTTAAGCCTCTTGGTTTACGCCCGTAAAACATTTACGGCGTCTATCTACAGACTTACTTGGGCATTTTAAATGACATCGCTCAAAAATGGGAACTCTCAATCTACACTTCCATTTACGGTCCATATAACTTGTACGGACCGTAAATTATGGCGTAAATCTTACAATGTGAAGTCATCTAATGATCCTTGGTTTATGCTTCCATTTATGACCCGTAAAATTTATACGGTCCGTAAGTTTTGGCGTAAATCAAGAATAGAAAGATCCTTTACGTTGCCCATATTTTACGCTTCTATCTACGGTCCGTAAATTTTTTACGGGCCGTAGATTCTGGCATAGATTGACTTGAGTTTCTCCACTTCAGCATTTCTGCACTTTTAATCCTGCATCAAAACAAATGTTACCCTATACACACACTATCTAAGTTACAAAAATTAAACATGGGTTTCCTCCCAAGAAGTGCTTCATTTAATGTCGCTGCACGACGGTGATACCCATTTTAACTCTGGGTCAGGGGTATAGCCATGCTTCAGCCTGTGTCGGTTGACAATTCTATCACCATCAATGCAAGCATGGTAATACTTCACCCTATGCCCATTAACTTTAAATGTCTGAGTTCCATCTTCGGACTTCAACTCAATCGCACCATGGGGTGAAGCACTCACCACTTCAAATGGACCAGAAAACTATGATTTTGACTCTCCAGGCAACAACTTTAGTCTCAAATTATACAACAGCACCAGATTTCGTTTTTAAAAATCTCTCTTGAGGATATTTTTATTATGGTAATGTTTCACCCTTTCTTTATACAGTGTTGCACTTTCGTAGGCCTAGTATCGGAATTCATTCATCTCATTCAGTTGAAACAACCTGAGTTTGGTCGCTTCTTCCCAATTCATGTTCAATTTCTTCAAGGCCCGCATAGCCTTATGTTCAAGTTCAACTGGCAGGTGACATGATTTACCAAAAACAAGCTTGAAAAGCGAAGTCCCAATCAGAGTCTTGAAAGCAATCCGGTAAGCCCATAGAGCATAATTGAGCTTGCAGACCCAATCAGTTCTGTTTGCATTCACCGTTTTACCCAAAATACTCTTTATCTCTCGATTAGATACTTCAAATTTCCCACTTGTCTGAGGATAATAAGGGGTTGCCACCCTATGCTTTACTCCATACTTCTCCATCAATCCCGTAAAGGCTCTATTGCAAAAGTGAGAACCACCATCACTGATTATCGCCCTCTGGGTACCAAAACGAGTAAATATGTTCTTTTTCAAGAATCCCATGACACTCTTGGCTTCATTCATAGGTAAAGCCACTGCTTCTACCTAATTAGAAACATAGTCAATAGCCATCAAGATGTATTTCATGCCACAAGAGCTCACAAAGGGCGCCGTAAAATCAATCCCTCAGACATTGAACACTTCAACGTCTATCACAAAGTTCATAGGCATCGCTTGCCTCCTACCAATACTCCTTTGCTATTGGTACTGATCACAAGACTGCACCATCAAATTAGCATCATGAAAGAGAGTAGGCCAATAGTAACCACATTCGAGAACCTTTGCAGCAACACTCGTACCACTATAATGGCCCCCAACTATAGAGTTGTGGCAAGCCTTCAGGATCTCCAACACCTCACTCTCGAGAACACAATGTCGAATAATGTTATAAGTGCATGTTCTGAATAAGTATGGCTCATCCCAATAGTACTGATGAGAATCGCGCAAAAACTTCTTTTTTTGGTAAGATTTGATCTCGTCTGGAATTATACCAGTCACCAAGTAATTAGCCAAATCCACATACCAAGGTGCCACTTGCATAGACATTGCTAAAACATGCTTATCTAGAAAATCATCATCAACATCAAGTTCCTCTGCTAGCACCCCAGTTTCCTTAAGCCTAAAGAGATGGTCAGCAACCCAATTTTCGGACCCCTTTCGATCTTTCACCTCAAAATCAAACTCTTGCAACAAAAGGACCCAACAAATCAGTCGCGGCTTAGCTTCTTTCTTTGCCATAAGATACCTCAACACAGCATGATCAGTGTGGACTATAACCTTGGACCCTAACAAATAGGACCTAAACTTCTCAAAGGTATACACTATAGCAAGAAACTCTTGCTCAGTCACCGTATAGTTCATCTGTGCCGCATTTCCTACTAGCATAGTAGATCGGGTGCATAATTTTATTATGCCTCTGGCCAAGCACAACACCAATTGTGAAACCACTTACATCAGACATCAACTCAAAAGGCAGGGACCAACCAGGAGTAACAATAACAGTAGCAGAAGTGAGATGCTCCTTCAATTCATAAAACGTCTTTCAGCACTTGTCATCAAACACAAACTTAGCCTCTTTTTCAAGAAGCTTGCACATCACGTTAGCAATCTTGGAGAAATATTTGATGAAGTGCTTGTAAAACCTAGCATGTCCCAAGAAACTATGAACACCTTTGACTGAGATGGGTGGAGGAAGCTTTGCAATCACATCTACTTCGCTTGATCGACTTCAATCCCCTTTTTAGATATTTTGTGACTGAGGACAAATACTTCCTTCATTATAAAATGGCACTTCTCCCAATTCAGCACAAGATTCGTCTCTTCACATCTTTTCAGCACTTGACCTAGATGGTCAAGACAATCATCAAACAAATCGCCCACAATAGAAAAATCATCCGTAAACACCTCAAAGAAGTCTTCTACCTTGTCAAAAAAGATCGTCATCATGCACCTCTGAAACGTTGCAGGTGCCTTACATAACCCAAAGGGTATTCGGCTGAACGCAAACGTCCCATAAGGATAAGTGAAATTCATCTTCTCTTGATCTTCTAAGGCAATGTTGGTCTGATAATAGCCAGAGTACTAATGTGCCATGAATTATAGCACATCTAATACTTTTAACTCTAAGTTTTACTTGTTTTCGAGCAAGTTTGTGCTAGTATGATTTGTTTTGTGTGTTGTGCAGGTATTTTGAAGTTAGAATGCTCGGAAAGCAAAAAAATGAGGAAAGTACGCAATCTGTTCTGATAAGCATAAGGACGGACCGTCAACATGCTCGACGGTCTGCCGAGTTGCCTCGTCAATAAGTTCCTGCAAAGTGAAAAATCATCAGATCATCATTTGATCGTCGACTTGCACCATCGACATGATCGATGTTCTGTCAAAGTTCTTCGACGGTGGAGTTCCTGCAGAGTGAAAAAGAATACTCAGATCGTCATTATGGTCGTCGAACATGTCGACGACCGTCGAAGTACAACGATGACCTGTTGAAGTGCAAGCCGAGCTAGAACAGGACTGGGACTGATTATTCTGAGTTTGACTTGTATAAATACCTGTTTAGGTTTTATTTTTCAAACATCTGGAGTTTTAGACTTGTAGTAATTGCTTTTGAGTTGTTATTGCTTTTGAAGACTTTCCAAACAATTACATTCATTACTTTTAAGTTATATTCATAAGTTCAATACAAAATTAAATTATGCAATCTTCAATCTTTTATTGTTTTCTTGTTACCATGAGTATCTAAACACCTTTACTAAGGTTGTGAACCCACGGATTGGTGTGTTGTGATTGGGGATCGTGAAAGATATACGCATAATGGATTGTTAGGGTTTATTTGTTCTTCGTTTTCATCATATAGTTAGTAGTTGCAAACATTAGCTAACGCCATAAACTTTAGTTTATTTAGGAAAATAGCTAGGGTTAAGTAAGAACAAATAACAAGAACTCAGGGCTTTAAACCTTGTTTAATAAATTCACTTAGGAATAAGAGAAATTTACTTGGCATAATTAACCGTTCTTCATGCATACTTTCTTATCATTGGAAAAAGCATAGAAAGAAATAATATTTTTTTATTGGGAAATAGTTCAGACTCACATAGAGGTTAAGTGCATCCATACAAATAGTCCATTAGAAGTATATCAAGATCGATACCCATAATAATACACTTTATCTGATGGGAACACAACCTTGGTTCTTTTTGCCCATATATTTAAAACTTTAAATTTTCAGTCACTTTAAATTAGTCCACAAACCAAAACAATTATAAAACCCTTTTCTGGAATACACCAGGATCGCAAGATTAGTATAATACTTGTTTAGTAAACTTTGCACACCATATTCTCTGTCGGATTTGACCCCAACCTCTTTGGGTTACTATATTTGACAACATTCGCGTTATACCATTAATAGGTATAATTTGAGCGTATCAAATTTTGGCGCCGTTGCCGGGGAATACGGTTTTCAAATTACTAAATAGTTTTTACTCTTCTTCAAGTCTTTGTCATATTCCAACAAACCTTGTTTGCTACCTTGTAAACCAAGTAATCATGGCTAACAATGAACTTCCGGTCGAGAATGTTTTTGCTGATGAACCAGAAGCAGATGAAGACTTTGCATCTGCAATCATTCATCCGAGGGTGACTGCTACTACTATCAAGTTTGATAATTCCCTCTATCATATGCTCAAACAAGAGGGATACTTTTGGAAGGCAGTCAATGATGACCCTCACCAACATATAACAAACGTTCTGGATGTGTGCTCTCAGCATATCCAGCGGGGTCTGACTCAAGAAACGGTTCGGCTAAAACTTTTCAAATATTCGTTAGCCGGAGAAGAGAGAAAATGGTTCATAAAGCTGCCCCGGAACTCTATTGCTACATGGGATGAGATGGTCAGAGTGTTTCTCAGGAAGTGGTATCCCCCGAGTAAAAGAGCTGAAATTCGTGATCAGATTTACGAGTTCCAACAACGTAATGGAGAACAAATTTTGAAGCTTGGGAGAGGTACAAAGAATATTTTGATAGGAGTCCAAACCATGGTTTTCCAGAACAGATTTTGAAGGAGAAGTTTTTTATAGAGGTTTGGATCCTATGACCCAAGCAATAGCCAATAATGCTACCAGCGGGTATTTCATGAATAAGTCCTACGTTACTATTACTGATATACTTAATCGATTAACTACACACAACCAAGCATGGCATTTAAGAAATTCTGATGGGCTATCACTTAGAAAACTGTTGATTCAAAATATTGTGAAAGATAGTGAGGAAACACAGCAGACATTGGCACAATTGGCAACTAGTCTCTCTTTACTGACAAAGGGGCTTGATGATAGAAAAGCGAAGAAAGTGAACGTTTGTGAAGATATCTCAGGCATGCCGCCTAGAATGTACCAAGCCCAGAGTGTCCATATCAAGAAGGCCCCACTCCACCAATTGAGAATGTTCAGTATGCAGATTACATAGCAAAAGGGGATATTCCTTGACCAATTCAGAGATAGTGGAGACCCCAACAAGGGCAGAGGTCATACAATCAAGGGAACTATAACAAAAACCAAGGGAACAACAATAAAAACTATGGTGGACCGAACTGTTATGACCCGTGTTTTCACACGTTTGGAAAGACTTGAATTACATTGGATTCTTGAGATATAAGATCAATTTGATATTTTGTTGAACATAGGGGTTATGCATGAAAGAATAGAGTCATGAAAGTGTGGGACAAGGTTAAGGGTAATTTTGGAATTTTAGAAATTAGTTTCGGGAATTACAAAATGCGATCCACAAGTTATTGGGCTTGTAAAATAAGAAGCAAATTGAGGCCCAAAAGATTAGGGGTGGCCGGCCATGATGGCCTTGGCCCAAGCCCAAAAATTTGTATTAAATTTCCATGTGAATTAGTTAACTTAAGGCCATGATCCAAGCCCATTACTTGGTCATGTGCTTGGTCATGTGACCAAGTCTTTAAATGATAGACATTAGAAGACTTAAGGCATTAAGAGACTTAGAAAAAAAGCAAGAACAAGAGCAAAAGAGATAGAGGGTTTCGGGTGGAGCATGGAAAAATAGCCATCAAAAATATTGTTCCAAAAATTTATTTCTTGTTGTTTTCCTACTAAGTCAAGGTTCCGTTGTAACTTGGTATAGTTGGTTTGGAGTGGGGAGCATCCAATTCACCAAAGTGATCATATATCCAAGTGAAGAAAACTTGAAGAAAAGGTAAGAATTTCTACCTTTTATTTGTGTTATGAAGTTTTGATTGTGTTGTAGTTTATGGAAATGTGTTGATTGTATGAAGAAATGAAAGTTTGCAAAGTGGGTATGTAGTATATATGTATGGCCGTGTATATGCATGCATTGTATGCTAATGAAGAATTGAAATTATGTTGTATTCTAGTTGTAAGTATGGTGGAATTCATATTGAGAATGAAAGTTGAATAAAATTGGATGAATTGATGAAAATAGCATTTGGCCGTGTGGTATGGAGTGGTATGGAATGGGATGGATTAAGTTGTTTAATGTGTTAGAGTGTTGTTGTGATGTTTGTAATGTAAATGAAGTTAGAATGATATAAGTTTGTATTGAATTGGAATGTAGAAACTTATGTCGTTTTAGTATGATTTTTCCGACATTAAGGAAATGAAGTTGTTTGGTTGTTAGTTGTGATGACCATTGATGAATTTGGAAGTTGGAAACTTGTTATGAAGTTGGATGCCAAAGATTTGATGTTGTGCATAAGTTATGATTTTGGCGGAAAGTTGTATACTATGTATATCGAGTGTATATCTTAAGGCAAACGATATGAAATGCATCTAGAACTATATGGTGATGATCTTGATTGTTGATGAATGTGAAATTATTGATATTAGTGAAAGTTTGGATTGAAATGAAGGTTATGTCAACTTGTGAGAAAAATGTCTAGTTGAAGGATATTTGTGTTCTTAATGTTCTTTGTTGATGTTAATGTTGTCGTTTGGGTTGTTGTTGATGATTTCTAGCCGAGTTGAATTCTCGGGGTGCCATATGTATAGGGGAAGTGCTGCCGAAATTTCGGTAGCCAAATATGATTAAAGTTGTAATAATGGCATTAATAACTCACAATTGGTAAACTTGACCAATTGCAGTTTTTCGACGAAACGGGAAGTGAGTTTGGAAAGGCTTAAGGAGCGTGAAAGGTATGTAAAGCAAACCCAATTCTTCCCTTGGCATGCCCTTAGTGTATTAGGGTCGGATCCGGGCCTCGAAGGACCTCTTGGCCCTCGGAAACCGCAAGACAAAATTTCAGTTTTTCCTTCAGTAGAATTGAACCATTTTGATACGCTTTTTCTGAAATTATGCAATTGTGCTCTAAATTACTCAGAAAGTCATAGGATGTCTGTATAACCTTCGTAGATGATATTATATGTTTAGAGGGCACAATTTGAGCTCGCCGCCTTATTTGTTTTGAGGCGGGCCCACTATTTACGTTTTTGCCCCTAATGTGTTAAAGCTTCCTTTTTAAGCGTTTTTTGAAAGAAATGTTTTAATTACCCTACTAATCGCTTAACGAATATTATTTTAAATATTCTGTTAAATATTATAAATTATTTTGACACTCGGAATGACTTCGGGAAAGTTATACTTCTGTAATTTATTACGATATCCGAAATACATTTATTATGATTCCGTCCGACCCCATTGGATTTGTTTATCTTTGATACGCTTCATCGAGTCTTTGAAAACATTTATTATATTTTTAAATTGCATTAGTCTCTCACTACTCCATTCGTGGATGTCCCAATGTTTCCCACACTGAGCCCGGGCCAGGATATGTTGTCAAGCGTAATTCTCTGCATTGTTCGCCGCGCCCCGATGTGAGGGGGCAGGTATACGCGTACATGGGTCTGTGGAGTATGATGTGCCATGTCCGCCTATTCTGATCTGATCTGTTATGGCCATTCTGATATGACATTTTATGATACGGGGCCACGCCCCCTTTTCTGATTCCTCTGTATTGTGGCACCAGTGTCGGGAGGGTGACCACGTTCTGTCTGCCGAGTCCCGTGGCAGGGATCGGATATGATATGACATATGTTTCTGTACACATTCTGTCTGATTTGGAAATATGCATTTGACACTCTGGATTTTGTACCCATTTTCTGTAATCATTATGATTTGACTTCTGTGATTCCGCTTTACATATTCAGTACATATTTCGTACTGACCCCCTTTCTTCGGGGGCTGCGTTTTCATGCCGCGCAGGTACGGACGACAGGTTTGCTGATCCGCACGTTTAGGATCCCATTTCTGCTATTTTGGGGCGCTCTCTTCTACAGAGCCCATCTTTTGGTACAGTCTGTCACTGCTATCTGGATATGTACTTTGTTCATGGTATGACGGGGCCCTGTCCCGTCTTATGATTATGATATGTTCTGTAGAGGTCTGTGGATACATCTGTGTGGGTTCTGTACATATGTTTGGGATGTTTTGTTTTATGATAGCCTTATCGGCTTCTGTGTGCCAAGTCTGCTCTTCGGCTAAATTCTGTAGCACCCACTAATGTTATTATTATATTATTATTCTGATAATATGCTAATTTGGGTATCGGGTACGTATAGGTGCCCAGCTAGGGCACTGGTCGTGGCCCACGGGGTTGGGTCGTGACACGAACCAAGAGAGATACAACAACAACAATGGTAATTTTGGGAACAAAAGTTCCAACCCTTACATTCCACCAAAAGGGCAGTCTAATGATCAAGGTAGTTCGAGGTTGGAGTCAATGCTGCAGAAAGTGTTGGCAAGTCAGACAAACACTGAAAAGACATTATCTGGGCTATCAGCGATGGTGGTTTCTCATTCAGCAACTATTTAGAATCTTGAACAGCAGATGTGTGATCTTTCTATAGAACAGCATCCTGCTAGTAAAGGAGGGCTTCCTAGTGATACTATTCCAAACCCGAAGAATGGTGGCGGCGTGGAACGTACCTTTGCTATTAGCACGAGGAGTGGTAAAATTCATCAAGTGCTGACAAGAATGTGGTTGATCTAAAGCTGATTATTCAGGAAGAAGAGGTGCATTCTGATGTGCCTATTATTGATGAGGAAGTCCATCGTGAAGAAAAAGTTGATGATATTCTAGAAGTTGCTGCTGATATAGGGAAACACACGATAAAAGGGGCTCTTCGCCCTTTGACTCAGATGTACAAATCAAAGCCTCCCTGCAAAGCCTCCCTTTCCTCAGAGATTAGCAAAGAAGAATGATGATGCTAAGTGTCAGAAGTTTTATGATCAGTTGAAGTAGTTAACAGTGAATTTTCCATTCTTAGATGTTGTCAAAGGGATGCCCAAATTTGCTAAGTTTGTGAAAGACCTGCTTACGAAGAAAAGGTCTGTTCAACATGAGACAGTGAATTTAACTCATCGTGTGAGTTCGGTTATTACTTCCACTACAGTTCAGAAGAAGGGCGATGGTCACGACCTGACTAGGGACCATGACGGGTACCCGGGGCTAACCACGGAGCACCACTCATTCTTCTACTTATCATACTCGTTAAGCGTTCATTCATCAAGTTCATACTCAAATCATTTTTCATTTGGAAACATAATTACCTTTGTATATATAAGCCCTTTGGCTATCAAAATAATACACACACACATATATATATACACTTATCAAAATCGTGAGACCATACTACCCACACATACGTATCTACGAGCCTCTACTAGAGTACTAGACATATGGACGGGACAGGACCCCGTCGTACCCAAACATATATGAACATAAAATAGTAAATCAATGGCACCTCCGGAACAATGGAGTGCTCTTAATAGTCTGCTTAGCGTCTTCTATAAATCTAGGTCGCCTCCCTATCTACATGTGGGCATGAACACAGCGTCCAAAGAAAACAGACGTCAGTACGAATATTGTACTGAGTATGTAAAGCATGAATGAAATGAACATAATAGAGAAATCATAAGACATAAGATGTAGATATAACCTGCGTAATTTTTAAGGGTGGATACCTTTCATGCCTATCTCATATATAATCATAATACATATATCATCACAGCGTATACGTCATCATATCATATGTATACCATAGTACCGTATATGCGCATACATATTAAACATTATCCGTATTCAGCCACGTAGTGGCTCGACAATATCATATACATGTCTTTCGGGCTTTTCATACATTTAAATACATAGTAGTATCGTACCCTAGTCATATAGGTTCGGCGTCTTACATACCCAGCTATAATAATGCCTGGTGTTATACGTGTCTGGCCCTACCAAGGCTCAGTATTGTCCGTGCTTGGCCCTACCAAGGCTTAGTGATATCCGTACCCGGCCGTACCATGGCTCAGTGGTATCCGTACCCAACTGCAGTGGTGCGCGGTACCCAACTGCAGTGGTGCACGCACATCATTGTATATATATATATATATATATATATATATATATATATATATATATATTCTACCCGGCCATATAAGCTCGAGGTTTCAAAATAGCCATACATAGGCACAAATAAATAAAAGCCCATAAATATCTTTAGCGTCATCACTATTATCATCGTCGTCGTTATCATCACATATATCTCATAAACTTATCATAACTTTTCATAGAGAATGCATTTGAATTTAAAGACAATCTATGAAAATCGTATCATATTCATAGCATGAACGTCATAAAAATGTCGCATGATAGAATTTATATTCTCTAAACTTAGGCTCATCATTACCATCATCGTATCTATGGCATATCTCTTACCATTATCCCATATGGAATCCCCTATGCACATAGACTCGTAATTGTTTTTGGAACATTGGTCATAGAACATGCATTAGAGCTTATAGACAATCTATAACAATATCGGGGTGACATAAGGTCAAGTACCCCCGACTGCATTATGGAGTGATCATATACATCATATCTCACCTAGAAGGAACTAGCATTTTAAGGTGAGTATACACCATGAACAACATCAAGGGATCGTAAATAGGATCATTAACTTCATAGACATCATATCTTGCTTTAGAATCTCTAGGCTTAAACTTATCATAATTATTGTCGTATTCATGATATATTTCTCATCTTTATCTCATAAGAAGCTTTTTATCAACTTAACTCATAGTTCCCAGAATGTAAGAAAGTCATGGATAAGTAGGGAAGATAATATCTAGGAATCATATAAGGATCATTAGCTTCGTAAGAATATCGTATCATGAGCATTAGGACTTCGTAAGAATATCGTATCATGAGTATCATCGGTATTGCCATGCTCGTAACGTATCTCTTTACTTTATCATATATGAAGCTCTTTATACTCATAGACTCATCATTCCCGTTATGTAGGAAAATCATGGAAAGATAGGAGGATTCATGTCATATGAGTCATGCCTTAGAAAGAAAGGACTAGCCTTAAATACCTCTTTCGTTTAATAATTTCCTTCGCTTGATTATTCTCCTTCAATGCTCACGTTTCTACCTTCAAGAGAATTCGCATTCACAGTAGCTAATCGTTTATATGAACGTGCTTACTAAAGCTAGAGAAAATTGGGAATTAATTCCTTTGTTTATACAACCTTTCCCATATTACATATCAACTCCCAAACGTCAATAACAACATTCACAATATTATAGGCAATAATCATCATTCATATACATTATCGACATTTCACAATTTCACTTCAATTCCTCCATAATCATGGTCATGGTTCACTATTGCATTTCTCACATATAATACTTAACCCATGTTCTAAATGTCGTTTATAGCTAACTTATAATCACCACATCTAGATATTCATGATTCACTCCAAACTACTACTCAAAATGTCACTATTCACACATTCATGACCCATTTTCTATATTCTTCTACAATCCAAGTGTTTCAACTTTACAATACCTTAAACAACATGTGAATACCATAAAACCTACCTTAGATGGTGTAGTAATGAACCTTGAGTGCAAACACTTCACTTGAGAAAAACCCTAGTTTGACCTTCACTTGGATTCTTTGTTTTGGATGAACTTTAATGAGTTTCTTACACTTGGTTTAATGAAGTTTATCACTAATATCTCTTGAATTATTATGGGAGAAGTGTTATAGAGAGTTCTAGAGAGAAGGGGTGTGAAAAGGGAAATGAAAAGAAATGAACTTGGTCCCTTATTAAATACACAAAATCTGTCCCGACACGAACATACGGACCAACATACGGTCCGTATCATTTATACGGGCCTTATGTCTGGCCGTATGTTTGGTCCAGTGAAGGTTGCCTATATGGGATAAATATACGGCCTAACATATAGCCAGTATAATTTATACGACCAATATGTTGGGCCGTATAATGCCCAGCTATTCCGATTTCGTTCTCGTCGACTCGTTTGATCTCCACTCCTTATGGAACCTTCTTAGCACTTGTTTATCACTTCATTAACAATCTAAGGGATGTTATAACTCTTCTCCAAAGCATCATTAAATCATCATACATCGTTACTCATAAATCCTTTCCGATCATAACGTATGCCTTGCCTTCCTTAACAGCTTCCGTCTCCTACTTCACATGTCTTTGAAATCTAATTTAGAATCATCAGATGTTATTTATTACTTATCAAATGTCGTATACGTCGTACCCTTTGTCAATCTATTCACTATGTATGAACGGAAAATTTTTCGAGGTGTAACAGAGATCTAGGGGCATTTACCGTTCTGTGCAATATTGGGCTTTATGCATTCTCCTATGCTCTGTGTGATAATGGGGCGAGTATCAACTTGATGCCCCTTGCTATTTTCAAACAATCCAGATTGGGGACTCCTAGACCGACTTCTATGCGATTACAGATAGCAGACATATCTATCAAGAAGCCAGTTGGGGTTATAGATGATATGTTGGTGCAAGTGGGTAAGTTCATGTTACCTGCTAATTTCATGATTTTGGATTGTGCGGTGCATAAAGATATTCCCATCATCTTAGGAAGACTGTTCCTTGCTACGGGAAGAGCACTTATGGACTTTGAAAAGAATGAAATTAAGTTCCGAGTGAATAATAAAGAAGTGACTTTCCAAGAAAGCACGGGGATGAGGTTGCCAAGCGCTTATGAGAGTATCTCGGTTATTGATTGTTTTGATGGGATTGATGATGTTGTCGAACATAAAATGGAAGAAGAAAGTCTGGGAGAAGCTATCACTGCGGTTCGGATGAACTTTGATGCTTGTGATATGAAGGGCTACATGGAAACTATAAACGCGCTTGAGGGTCTAGGTTCCGACACTTACCACCCAAGAAAGCTTGATCTTGATTGTTACACCTCAGAACTTTGGGTTGCTGAGAGGCGAAAGGACTAACGTAAGTTAAGGTGAACACGATGTCCCTACAAGTAAGAAGGGATACTTAATAATTCTAATTAAGATTCCCAAGACATTAGAGGCAAGAGAGAAAATTTCATTAAATGGAACTCCAACGCAGTTCTGCGAATGGGGGTTCGACGGCCCTTCTTTGTACCGTCGGACGAGTCGATCCTTCGTCGATTGTGCCGTAGAATTGAGCAATGGCGAAGACCATTCGATGAAGAGGTCGACGCTCCGTCGATCTGTTCGACAGACCGTTCTTCTCACCGTCGAAAGAAAGGAAATGGCAGATTGCTCACTGGAAATTTAACGACTTCGACAACCAGATCGACGCCCTGTCGATCTAGTAGACGCTCCGTCGATCGCAACGTACATCTCGATCGGGACTGATTTTATGAACTAATATAAGGACCCTCCCTCATTTTTATTTCATTTCATTTTCATTCTCCACACACCAAAGAAACCTCCAGAACCTTCTCCATCATTCATCCACAAGAAATCTACGGAAATCCATGATTAACTACACCAATTCCCTAAAATCAAGTGTATGAAGCCAACTAAAAGTTCATCTAAGTCAAGAAAACACAAGAAATGTGAGTTAGGGTTTTGGTGCAAGAAGAGGAGCTCCACTTGAGTGTTGTTCATCCATCATCTAAGGTGAGTTTTATGACCCTTTTACAATGGTTAGAGTGGTTAAAAGTTGAAACACTTGGGTTGTGGAAAGATGTAGAAATTGGGTCATGACTGTGTGAATAGTGTCATTGTTGAATAGTTGTTGGGATGAATCATGAATGTTGGTATGTTGTGATTGTGAATATGCTATAAATGACATTTAGACCGTGGAATAAGTATTATATATGAGAAAATGCGATAACGAGTTATAATCATAATTGTGGAGAAATCAAAGAGAAATGGTGATTGTGGTCAGTGTAGATAAATGATGATTGTTGTTGCTATGTTGTGAATGCTGTTATTAATGTTTGGGAGTTGATATAGAATGTGGGAAAGGTAGTGTAAACAAAGGAAGTGCTGCCCAATTTTCCCTAGAAATGATAAAATGTTCTTATAGGCGAGTAACTAATATTGATGCGATTCCTCTTGAAAGTTGAAACATAGGCATCGAAGGAAACCAAGCGAATAATAGATTAATTAAGCGTAAAAGGTATGTGAGGCTAGTCCTTTCTTCCCATGGAATGAATCCTGTAACATGATTTTCCTTCTCCTTCATGAATCTCTTAAATTCCGAAAAACTATGAGCCTATGATCATAAAATAGCTACAAAAGGTAATGAGTTAAAGTATAGAAAATCTAGATGTTCATGATCTGGTGTTCCTAAAATGTTAATGATGTCATTTATCTCTTACACTCACCTCATACACTATTCCCTTCAAGGTGAGGCAGAATGTTAATGAGTGCTCCATAATGAAATCGGGGAATCACGACCTTATGTCACCCCGATAAAGCATAGTTAACTTTGAGTCTTTATGCATGCACTATAATAAGCATATTATGATGATGAGATTATGATGATTAGGAGAGTAAGCCTGCATGCATTATTCATTTATGATTCACAGTCAGTTACAGATTGCTCTTCATCGATGTCTCCTTTTTTCATTGATGTATTGTTATTATTTATGCCTCTCATACTCAGTACAATGTTCGTACTGACGTCCATTTTTTTTGGACGCTATGTTCATGTCCACAGGTAGACAGGGAGGTGATCCTGATCCAGATTTGTAGGAGTTGTTCGCTGGTTAGAAGGGCACTCCATTTTCCGGAGGTGCCATTGACTATTCTTTTGGTATATATATGTATGTACATGTATATTTTGGGCACGACGGGGTCTTGTCCCGTCCATATATCTAGTACTCTAGTAGAGGCTCGAAGATACACAGTGTGGGTTGTATGGTCTCATGAGGTTGCTATATATATATATATATATATATATATATATATACTTATATTATTTTAAAGACTAAAAGGCTTGTGCATATGAAACTATTGTTGTTTCCGAATGAAAGATGTTTTTCTTATAAATTGAGTATGCTTTTGATAAACGGACATTGTATGAGCATGATAAGTAGTAGAACGAGGGGTGCTCGGTGGTTAGCCTCGGGTATCCATCGCGGCCCCTAGTCGGGTCGTGACAGAAGTGGTATCAGAGCAGTTCAGTCCTACGAAGTGTCTGCGAGACGTGTCTAGTAGAGTCTTGTTTATGGTGTGTTGCGCGCCACATCAATAAATAGGAGGCTACAGGGCATTTAGGAAAAATGACCATCTTTCTTCTTACGAGATCGTGCGATAGAGCCGTGTATAAGATTTTATCCTCCCTATTAGTGTGTTGTGATTTCAGAATGCCGCAAAAGGAAAAAGCTACAGCCACCCAGAAGGGCAAGACTACGACAAAAAGGCGGGTGGAAATAGAACCTCCGATGAATATAGAAGAGGGAGAGTCACATAATGAGGCCCTATCTAATACTTCTTCCACCCCGCCCAATTTGGAAGAACAAGGAGGAGCTTCAGCTCCAGTTTCACCACCAGTTGCTCCGGGTCAGCAAGTGACCAAGGCCATTCATTTATTGACACAGTTGGTCGCCGCCCAGACACTGCGACAGAATGCGGGCCCAAGTGATCGGTCAGCTAGTACTGGAGCCCGTGACTTCATGACTTTGAATCCTCCGGAGTTCTTCAGGTCAAAGCCGAATGAAGACCCGCATGGTTTTATTGATGAGATGTTGAGAACATTGAGAATTATTCATGCCTCCGAGACTGAATCTGTGGAATTGGCATCTTATAGACTCCGAGATGTGGCGGTATTAATTGGATAGCATCGAGAAAAGACAATGCGCCTCCTCCCATTTGGTAAGAATTTGTCGATGCCTTCATTCGCCATTATTTGCCACCTGAGGTCCGCCGAGCTAGAGCGGATAGATTTCTAAATTTGAAGCAAGGAAATATGAGTGCCCAGGAGTATAGCCTGCAATTTAATTCTTTGGCTAGATATGCCCCGACTATGGTGGCCGATATGGGAGATAGGGTGCAGAGGTTTGTGAGTGGCTTGGGGCCACATTTGTTCAAGGATTGCTTAATGGCCTCATTGCAAGAAGGGATGGATATTTCCCGAATACAATTCCATACCCAGAACTTAGAGGGACGACAGCCGCAACCAAGAGGTGATAGTGATGTTGATAGAAGGCAAAGCAAGAGGGCTAGATCTGTGGGAGCAGGCAGTGATTATAGAGGGGGATCGAGGCAGACCTATTCTCAGCATTCAGGCCAGTCAGTGACTAGTGCACCTCCTCGATTCACGGGTAGGAGATTTGATCGCTCCTTTCGTTCAGGACCGGGTCAGAGTTCGACGACCTCAGATTCTCAGTTCAGGGAAGACTATAATCAGAGGAGACCCGCAGTGCCACAGTGCAGCCAATGTGGTAAACTACGTTCCGAACAATGTCGCCAAGGTTCGGATGCTTGCTATGTCTGTGGGCAGGTTGGGCACATGATGCGAGATTGCCCGTCGACGAGCAGTAGAGTTGGCATTCAGCCCATAGGATCAGCAGCTGGTTCTTCTTCAGTGTGCCCGGTAGGGCAGACTTCTCAGACTCCAGCGGGCCGAGGTAGAGGCCGATGGGGAGTATCTACTTCAGGTGCTACACAGCCCCGCATATATGCTTTAGCTGGACGATAGGATCTTGAATCCTCCCCCGATATGGTCACAGGTACAGTATGCATATTTTTCCCATGATGTACATGCCTTGATAGGTCCAGGTTCTACACTCTCTTATATTACCTCTTATGTTGCTGGTCGTATCGGAGTGAAACCTGAGCCAATCAAACCGTTTGAGGTATCTACTCTGGTTGGTGATCCCGTGATAGCTAGGCAAGTGTATAAAAATTGTGTGATAGTGATAGGTGATCGCCAAACTGAAGCTGATTTAGTTGAGCTTGAAATATTAGAATTCGATGTAATCATGGGTATGGATTGGTTGGTCTTATGCTATGCTAATGTTGATTGCTGGATGAAAGTAGTTCGATTTCAATTTCCGGGAGAGCCCGTGCTTTAATGGAAGGGTAATACAGCGTCTCCAAGAGGTAGGTTTATTTCCTACCTTAAGGCAAGAAAGATGATAGCTAAAGGCTATATTTATCATCTAGTCCGAGTTCATGATACCGAAGCAAAGTCGCCAACCTTCCAATCCGTTCCAGTAGTAAATGAATTTCCAGATTAACTTCCAGGCCTTCCTCCAGAAAGAGAAATTGACTTCGCCATTGATGTGTTGCCGTACACCAAGCGTATCTCTATTCCTCCTTATCGAATGGCTCCGGCAGAATTGAAAGAGCTAAAGGCGCAATTGAAAGACTTGCTGGAAAAGGGGTTTATTAGACCCAGTTCATCGTCTTGCGGAGCACCAGTTTTGTTCATGAGAAACAAAGATGGTTCCCTACGAATGTGCATTGATTATAGGCAGATGAACAAGGTGACGATAAAGAACAAATATCCTCTCCCAAGGATTGATGATTTATTTGATCAGCTGCAGGGTGCCAAGTGGTTCTCTAAAATAGACCTGAGTTCGGGCTATCATCAAGTGAGGATTAAAGAAGAAGATATTCCTAAAACAGCCTTCAGAACGAGATATGGTTATTATGAATTCCGGGTGATGTCGTTTGGGTTAACAAATGCCCCGGCAGTGTTCATGAAGTTGATGAATAATGTATTCAGGCACTCTTGGATTTAGTTGTGATAGTATTCATTGATGATATTCTGGTGTATTCTCGCACAGAATCAGAGCATGCAGATCACTTGCGTACCGTACTTAGAATTCTTCGAGCCCGGGAATTATATGCAAAATTTTCAAAGTGCGAGTTTTGGTTGAATTCTGTAACATTTCTGGGCCATGTTATTTCAGATGATGGTATTAGAGTTGATACTCAGAAAATTGAAGCTGTGAAGACTTGGCCAAGGCCTACAACGCCTACAGAAGTCCGTAGTTTTCTAGGTTTGGCAGGTTATTATAGAAGATTCGTAGAGGACTTCTCATCTATTTTAGCCCCATTAATGAAGCTAACCCAGAAGTCAGCTAAATTTCAATGGAACGATGCTTGTGAACGCAGCTTCCAAGAGTTGAAGGACAGATTAACCTCAGCTCCAGCCTTAACACTTCCAGAAGGGCCCGATGGTTATGTAATATACTGCGATGCTTCCGGTGGTGGGTTAGGATGTGTGTTAATGCAGCACGGTAGACTTATTGCTTATGCTTCGAGACAGCTACGAAAACATGAAAAGAACTATCCAACTCATGATCTCGAATTAGCTGCAGTCGTTCATGCATTAACAATGTGGAGACATTAATTGTATGGGGTGCATGTCGATATTTATACAGATCACAAGAGTCTCTAATACATTTTCAAACAGAAGGAGTTGAATCTGCTGCAGAGGCAGTGGTTAGAATTATTGAAAGATTATGATGCGCTTAGCCGCCGATCAATGGGTATCCTATGCGAAATTCCATAGGAAAAGAAGGAAATGATTCATGAGCTTTACCGGCTTGCAAATCTTGGAATAAGTGTAATCGATTCGTGTAGTGCAGGGATTGGTATTAATCATTCCACAGTTTTGTCCCTGAATGTGGAAGTAAAAGAGCGTCAGTATGAAGATCCTCAGCTGAGTCAGTATAGAGACACACTTCATGAAAAAGAGAGATCTCCATTTAAAACTTCGATGGATGAGATTCTTAGATACCAAGGCAGGCTATGTGTTACGAATGTTGCAGAGTTGCGCCGACGAATCTTGGAAAAAGCCCATTATTCTCGGTATTCTATTCACCCAGGCGCAACAAATATTATCACAATCTCAAATTGATATATTGGTGGGATGACATGAAGAGAGACATAGCAGAATTTGTAGCCCGATGTCCAAATTGCCAACAAGTAAAGATCGAACATCAAAAGCCAGGAGGATTATTGCAAGTAATGGAAATCCCTACGTAGAAGTGGGAAGTTATCAATATGGATTTTATTGTGGGGTTACCCCGTTCCCGAGGCAGGTATGATTCTATATGGGTAATTGTGGACAGATTAACAAAGGCATCTCATTTTCTTCCAGCCAGGACCACATACTCAGCAGAAGATTATGCGAAGTTATATCTCAAAGAAATTGTGCGACTTCATGGTGTTCCACTATCTATTATTACAGATAGGGGAGCACAGTTTACAGCCAAATTCTAGAAGTCCTCTCAAGAAGGTCTAGGTACCCAGGTGAATCTTAGCATGGCATTTCATCCACAGACCGATGGACAAGCCGAACGTACTATACAAACTTTGGAAGACATGCTACGGGCATGTGTATTAGATTTTTGTGGTAGCTGGGATGATCACTTACCCCTTATTGAGTTTTCTTACAACAATAGCTACCATTAAAGTATCCAAATGGCTCCGTATAAATCCCTTTATGGAAGGAAATGTAGGTCCCCAATTGGATGGTTTGAAGCAGGAGAAGTACAACTAATAGGCCCTGAATTGATTCAGCAAGCGGTAGAAAAAGTCAAAGTCATCCGAGATCAATTGTCGACTGCCCAAAGCAGCCAAAAATCTTCTGCGAATAACCGCCGGCGAGACTTGGAATTTCAGGTTGATGATTGGGTATTTTTGAAAGTGTCGCCAATGAAAGGGGTGGTGAGATTTGGCAAGAAACGAAAACTAAGCCCTCGATACATTGGACCCTATAAAATTATCCGTAAGGTGGGCCAAGTAGCCTATGAATTAGACTTGCCTTCAGAACTTGAATCAGTTCACCTAGTTTTTCATGTCTCAATGCTCCGCAAGTGTGTTGGAGATCCCAAGAGAATCATTCCAATAAATGAGGTGCAAGTGACAGAAAATTTAGCATATGAAGAATTACCTATTGCAATCTTAGACAGGCAAGTACGAAGACTCCGAAACAAGCAAGTGGCCTCAGTTAATGTCCTATGGTGGAATAACAATAGAGAAGAGATGACTTGGGAAGCGGAAGAGGGAATGCAATCCAGGTATCCACACTTATTCCAACCCCAGGAGAGGTTCAAGATGAAATTCTGGCAATATAAGGTATGTATGCAGTAAATGAAGTGTAATAATTTGAGTATCTGAATACCCCTATTTCCATCATTACTCAGATATTATATCCCCTATCTTCGGGAGCTTTCGTAAGTTTTCTTAGAGTTTTATTGTGTTGTGGCACTGTGAGGCAGATTATTATGGGTTGTTGTGACAGGATGGTAGTGCCATATTACAGGGGAAACTCTGGCGAAATTTTTGTAAAATTCCTGAGTACTTAACATTCGAGGACGAATGTTCCAAAAAAGGGGGAAGAATGTTACACCTCAGAACTTTAGGTTGCCGAGCAGCGAAGGGACTAACGTAAGTTAAGGTGAACACGATGTCCCTACAAGTAAGAAGGGATACTTAATAATTCTAATTAAGATTCCCAAGACGTTAGAGGCAAGAGAGAAAAGTTCGTCAAATGGAACTCCAACGCAGTTCTACGAAAGAGGGGTTCGACGACCGTTCTTTGTACCGTCGGACGAGTCGACGCTTCATCGATTGTGCCGTAGAATTGAGCAAGGGTGAAGACCATTCGACGAACAGGTCGACGCTCCATCGATCGGTTCGACGGACCGTTCTTCTCACCGTCGAAAGAAAGGAAACGACAGATTGCTCACTGGAAATTTAAAGACTTCGACGACCAGATCGACGCCCCATCGATCTAATCGATGCTCCGTCGATCACACCATACATCTCGGTCAGGACTAATTTCATGAATTAATATAAGGACCCTCCCTCATTTTTGTTTCATTTCATTTTCATTCTCCACACACCAAAGAAACCTCCAGAACCTTCTCCATCATTCATCCACAACAAATCAAAGGAAATCCATGATCAACTACACCAAATCCATGAAATCAAGTGTATTAACACCATTAAAAGTTCATCTAAGTCAAGAAAACTCAAGAGAGGTGAGTTAGGGTTTTGGTGCAAGAAGAGGAGCTCCACTTGAGTGTTGTTCATCCATTATCTAAGGTGAGTTTTATGACCCTTTTACAATGGTTTGATGGTTAAAAGTTGAAACACTTGGGTTGTGGAAAGATGTAGAAATTGGGTCATGAATGTGTGAATAGTGTCATTGTTGAATAGTGGTTGGGATGAATCATGAATGTTGGTATGGTGTGATTGTGAATATGTTATAAATGACATTTAGACCATGGAATAAGTATTATATATGAGAAAATGCGATAACGAGTTATAATCATAATTGTGGAGAAATCAAAGAGAAATGGTGAATTGTGGTCAGTGTAGATAAATGATGATTGTTGTTGCTATGTTGTGAATGTTTTTATTAACGTTTGGGAGTTGATATAGAATGTGGGAAAAGTAGTGTAAACAAAGGAAGTGCTGCCCAATTTTCCCTAGAAATGATAAAATGTTCTTATAGCCGAGTAACTAATGTTGATGCGATTCCTCTTGAAGGTAGAAACATGGGCATCGAAACAAACCAAGCGAACGATAGATTTGTTAAGCGCAAAAGGTATGTGAGGCTAGTCCTTTCTTCCCATGGCATGAATCCGATAACATGATTTTCCTTCTCCTTCATGAATCTCTTAAATTCCAGAAAACTATGAGCCTATGATCATAAAATAGCTACACAAGGTAATGAGTTAAAGTATAGAAATTCTAGATGTTCATGATGTGGTGTTCCTAAAATGTTAATGATGTCATTTATTACTTACACTCACCTCATACACTATTCCCTTCAAGGTGAGGCAGAATGTTAATGAGTGCTCCATAATGAAATTGGGGAATCACGACCTTACGTCACCCCGATAAAGCATAGTTAACTTTGAGTCTTTATGCATGCACTATAATGAGCATATTATGATGATGAGATTATGATGATTATAAGAGTAAGCCTGCATGCATTATTCATTTATGATTCACAGTCAGTTACAGATTGCTCTTCATCAATGCCTCCTTATTTCATTGATGTATTGTTATTGTTTATGCCTCTCATACTCAGTACAATGTTCGTACTGACGTCCATTTTCTTTGGACGCTGTGTTCATGTCCACAGGTAGACAGGGAGGTGATCCTGATCCAGATTTGTAGGAGTTGTTCGCTGGTTAGAAGGGCACTCCATTTTCTGGAGGTGCCATTGACTATTCTTTTGGTATATATATGTATGTACATGTATATTTTGGGCACGACAGGGTCTTGTCCCGTCCATATGTCTAGTACTCTAGTAGAGGATCGTAGATACGCAGTGTGGGTTGTATGGTCTCACGAGGTTGCTATATATATACACACACTTATATTATTTTAAAGATCAAATGGCTTGTGCACATGAAACTATTTATTTTACTGAATGAAAGATGTTTTTCTTATAAATTGAGTATGCTTTTGATAAAAGGACGTTGTATGAGCATGATAAGTAGTAGAATGAGGGGTTCTCGGTGGTTAGCCCCAGGTATCCGTCGCGGCCCCTAGTCGGGTTGTGACATTGATCTTGCAAATAGAACTACTCCACCAACTAAGCCTTCTATTGTCGAGCCTCCAAAGGTTGAGCCTAAGCAGCTCCCAGCACACTTGAGGTATGAGTTCTTTGGTCCGAACAAGACATTGCCAGTGATTATTTCAGCATTATTGACTGAGGAACAGATTGAGCATTTAGTGGAGATTTTGTGCGAGTACAGATATGCTATTGGTTGGACCATAACTGTTACACCTTGGAAATTTCATGTCGTCACATAGTGAAGGAACCAATGCGAGCTTGAGGGTAATAGGAAGTTCTTAAGACAATAAGATGAATATTTGGTAGTCTTAGAATGCGTACGTTAGGATCTTAAAGTTATATGAGTCGATGGGATAAGAGTTGATAAGGATAAGTGGAGTATAAGTGAGGTTTAGGAAAGGTTTCGTAAATTATTGCGTTAAACATTGTTTGGTAAGGTCTTGAGGATGAGTTATAGGGATGCTTAGATCATTAATAAAATATTAAACAAGTTTTAAGAAGGTTGTATAAGGATTGGAGATCAAACGAAACGACGAGAACAACTTCGGAAAAAGCTGTGAGTTTCACGACCCCTTTCACGGACCGCGAAACTTTCCACGGGCCGTATACTGGTCCGTTGAATACCCAGCAGAGATAATGTCTTGCCAGTGGTGAACCATGACCTGTTCCACGAACCGTACAATGTTCCACGGACCGTGAAAGTGTCAGTGGAAGTCCCGACCAGCTGAAAAAGTTCTGATTATATAATGATGTTCCCACTTCATTTATTTCATTCCCACATTTTTCTATCTCTCTCAAGACTTCTATAGAATTCCACACTCTTCATATACAATAACTCAAGAAATATTGGTGATCAACTTCATCAAACCAACAAGAATCAAGTGGAAGAAACACATTAAAGTTCATCCAAGTCAAGGAATTCCTATGGAAGTGAATTAGGGTTTTGGTGCAAGAAGAGTATTCCTCCTCAAGGATTATTCCTACACTATCTAAGGTATGTTTTATGATCTTTCCATGTTGATTAAGGAAATGAGAAGTTGAAACACTTGGATTGTAGAAGGGGTATAGGAAATGGGTCACAAAGATGAAAGCAATGAAATTCTTGAGTTGTAGTTGAAATGAATCATGACTATTGAGATGTTGTAGTTATAAGTATGTTATAAATGGCTTTTAGAACATGGGTTAAGCATTAAATGTGAGAGAACATAATAGTGAACTATGACCATGATTAGGGAGACATCTAAGTGAAATTGTGAAATATGGATAAGGTGGATGAACAATGATTGTTGCTTATAATTTGGTGAATGTGATTATAGATGTTTGGGAGTTGATATACTATATGAGGAACGTTGTATAAACAAAGGAAATGCTGCCCAATTTTCTTTAGCTTTAGTAAGTACGTTTAAGTAATCGATTAGCTAATGTTAATGCAAATTCTCTTGAAGGTAGAGACGTGACTATCGGAAAGGAGCGCTCAAGCGATAGAATAGCTAAAAGAAAAAGGTATGCAAGACCAATCCTTTCTTTCTAAGGCATGAATCTTTAAATTTTCGATGATCTTCCTATACGATGGGGACTATGAGTCCATGAATGTACAAGCTACATACACATATGATTAAGAAAGGAAATACGATACGAGCATGATAATGATGATGATGAATATAAGTATGAAGAAATCCTTGTATAAAATAAGATGTCCATGAAGCTAATAATTCTAAGTATGTTTTCATCGATGCCTCTCCATGCGTACACTCACCTTAGATTGTTTGTTCCTTCAAGGTGAGCTATGATGTTGATGATTACTCCATAACATAATCGGGGGTTCACGACCTTATGTCACCCCGACATAGCCATAGTTACCTTCAAACTCCTAATGTATGTTTTTAATGATAAATGTATAATGATTCTAAGTCATGATATGTCTATGAAATGATCAATAATGTATGTTTATAATATGCTTATGCGGGGTATGAAAATATTAAGTTATGAACGATTATGTGATGATATGATTAACTGTGCCTAATTGGCGGGACATGTCACCGCTAATGCGGGCTGCCTATGATTACACCGTGCCTGGATGGCGGGACATGTCACCACTAATGCGGGCTGCTATGATTACACCGTGCCTAGAGGGCCGGACATGACACCACTAGTGGAAGGCATATGATGGTTACCCGGAAGCGGGTTAATGATGAGGACTATGATGCGATGATATATGTGATGTGATGATATAAATATATATATATATACCATGATTACATAAATATACGATATATGTACGAAATGTATTCACCTACGAAACTCATCCAGGCTATATCCTGCTCTTATGGCTCATTATCCTTCTATAATGTTTATTTCATTCTTGTATTACATACTCAGTACAATGTTCGTACTGACGTCCTTTTTCTTTGGACGCTGTGTTCATGCCCACAGGTAGACAGGGAAGTGAGCTTGATCTAGACTCGTAGGAGCCATTAGCTTATTTGGGAGCACTCCATTTTCCGGAGGTGCCATTGATTATTCTTTTGGTATACATATGTATATATATTTTTGGGCACGACGGGGTCCTGTCCCATCCCTATGCTTAGCATTCCAGTAGAGGCTCGTAGATACGCAGTGTGGGTTATATGGTCTCACAAGGTCACTACTCTATATGTGTATATATGTGTATATTATCATTTTGATAGCCGAGAGGCTTATGCATATAAAAGTATTTATGTTCCCAAATGAAACATGATTTTCTTGTGATTTGAGTTTAAATTTCATAATAGAGCGTTAAATGAGTATGATGAGTAATAGAGCGAGCGGTGCTCGGTGGTTAGCTCGGGTACCCGTCGCGGCCCCTAGTCGGGTCGTGACAAAAGTGGTATCATAGAAGTTCCGTCCTAGGAAGTGTGTACGAGCCGTGTCTAGTCGAGTCTTGTTTATGGTGTGTTGTGCGCCGCGCTAATAAACAGGAGGCTACAGGGCATTTAGAAAAAATGGCCATCTTTCTTCTTATGAGATTGTGCGATAGAGTCGTGTATAAGATTTTATCTTTCCTAATAGCGTGTTGTGATATCAGAAATGCCGCCAAAGGGAAAATCTAAAGCCGCCCAGAAGGGCAAGACTACGATGAAAAGGCGGGCAGAAAGATAAACGCCAATGAATGTAGATGAGGGTGAATTACATAACGAGGCTCCATCTAATGCTTCTTCCACCCCGCCTACGACGGAAGAATAAGAAGAGGCTTCAGCTCCAGCTCCTATGCCTCCAGTTCCTCCACTAGCTACTTCGGGTCAACAAGTGACCGAGGCCATTCATTTGTTGACACAGTTGGTTGCCGCCCAGGCACAACGTAATAATGTGGACCCAAATGATCGGTCAGCTAGTACTAGAGCCCGTGACTTCATGAGTTTGAATCCTCCAAAGTTCTATGGGTCAAAGCCGGATGAAGACCAGCAAGGCTTTATTGATGAGATGTTGAAGACATTAAAGATTATTCATGCCTACGAGACTGAATCGGTGGAGTTGGCATCATATAGACTCCGGGATGTGGCAATATTATGGTATAATAATTGGATAGCATCGAGAAGGGAGAATGTGCCTCCTCCCATTTGGTAAGAATTCGTAGATGCTTTCATTCGCCTCTATTTGCCACCCGAGGTCCGCCGAGATAGAGTGGATAGATTTCTAAATTTGAAGCCAGGGAATATGAGTGCTCGGGAATATAGCCTTCAATTTAATTCATTGGCTAGATATGCCCCCACTATAGTGGCCGATATGGGAGATAGAGTGCATCATTTTGTGAGTGGTTTGGGGGCCACATGTGTTCAAGGATTGTTTGACAACTTCATTGCAAGATGGGATGGATATTTCCAAAATACAAGCCCATGCCCTGAATTTAGAAGGACAACAATATCCACAGAGGAGTGATCGTGATATCGAAAGAAGGCAAACATGAGAGCCAGATCTATGGGGATAGGCAGTGATTATAGAGGATGATCACGGCAGAATCATTCCAGTCACTCAGGCCAGTCGGTGACGAGTGTGCCTCCTCGATTTATGGGCAGGAGATTTGATAGCTCCTTTCCTTCAGGAAAGGGTCAGAGTTCGAGAGCTTCGGGTTCTCAGTTTGGGGGTGATTACAGTCAGAGGACACCACCAATTCCACGATGTAGCCAGTGCAGGAAATTACACGCGGGGCCATGTCGACATGGCACAAATATTTGCTACGTATGTGGACCGACTGGGCATTTGATGGGAGATTGTCCCTCGAGGTATGGTAGAGGTGGGGTTCAACCCACAGGATCGGCAGCGGGTTCATCTTCAGTGCGCCCGGTAAGGCAGACTCCTCAGATGTCAGCAGGTCTAGGTAGAAGTAGAGGGGGAGCATCTACTTCAGGTGCCACTCAGCCCCGTGTGTATGGTTTAGCCAGACGATAGGATCTTGAGTCCTCCCCGGATGTGGTTACACGTACATTATCCCGTGATAGCTAGACAAGTGTAAAAGAATTGTGTACTTGTGATATGCAATCGCCAGACCAAAGTAGATATAATTGAACTGGAAATGCTAGATTTTGGCGTGATTATGGGTATGGATTGGTTGGCCTCATGTTATGCTAATGTGGATTGCCGAATGAAAGTGGTTCGATTTTAGTTTCCGGGAGAGCCTGTGCTTGAATGGAAAGGTAATACAGCCTCTCCAAAAGGTAGGTTTATGTTATATCCCGTATTTTTATACGTCGAATTATTCGTAAGCTAATCGACATAAGTTAAGGACGGGATTATTTTGGGATATGAAATAGGGACTTTTAATTCTCAATTTTAATTAGTGCACGAGTTGTTTATAAATTTCAATTAGTATAGAATTATTATTGGAGATTAGGGACTAATTAACTATGATTAGATTATTAAGTAGGGATTAGTGATTAATTAAGATTAATTATGTTAATTATGCCTTGAGTGGGCCCCACCCATTTTTAATTAAAAAAATAAAATATAATAAATCAAAAAAAATTGATGAGTCATGGGGGGGGGGGGGGGGGGTACATGTCCAAGGGAGGGACACCATATATAAACATAGGATAATGATCAACTTAGGAAATTCATTTTCATTCTACAAGTTGAAAGCTTAAGAAAAAAAAAATGAGCATTGCCATGGCTGCCAAGCTCTCAGCCAGCTATGGTTGTTAAAAATAATAATTTATCTTGCTTAGATTAATTTCAAGGTGATTTGCAAGTCCAAGGAGGTGACAGCCACATTGGGTATTGAATTGAGGAAGAAGAAATAGTGAAATTGGTGCAAGTGAGTGTAGAATTTTCTCCGATTAAATTAAGGTAAGATTTTCTCATTTTATGGTATAATTGGATTAATGGTGTTGTAATGGAAATATTAAAATTGTATTAGATGAAATTGGAAGTAATAAATTGCATGAATTCGTTGATACTAGGAGTTGTGGTTGTTATATGGAATTGTTGAATTGAAAGATTAAAAGTGTGGTTTATGTTCATATGTTGTTGTTCGTGTTGTTGTCGTGTTGTCGTTGATATGACTTCTAAATTTGGAAGAAAGAAGTGTATAACGTATCGTATACAAAGCGTATGTTGGTCTGTTTGGTGTATAACCTTAGATGTTAATGATTTGGATTGGAAAAGGATTAAGAAAGGTTATTGGGTTGTTTGAGTTGTTTATGGGCTGAATTGTAAGTATTTGATATGAATATTTCTATTACTGTTGTTGTTGGTATTGCTGTGATAACAGGAGATTAATTGGAAGTTCGGGTTAGGCAAGTTATATAGGGGAAATGCTGCCCGATTTCCGTTAGGTTCTTAACTAACCAAAAATCCTAATCAAGAAAGTATGAACTAAAGAATGATTCCTATAAGTGATTGGTTGTAGATTTATAAGCTAGAAAGTATAGTTTACTAACGATAGCGTTACTTTCATATCAAATAGGCTAAAAGGGTGACGAAGCGAACTAGATTACGGTTAACCTATAACAGGTATGTAAAGTTATCCTTCATTCTTTTTGGCATGATCTCTATGAAACAAACAGACGACGTGTATATGACTGCAAAGAAGATCCTATTCTTAGAGCCACTAGGATGGCTAATGTTCTTGATTCCCAGAACTTATTTTATTATGTCTTGATACGTGTCTATGACTTCAGACGTCCTATTTTGATATAATCCATTGTGACATTTGAAGGGTACTTAATATGATTATTGTCTTGATTTTCAAATGATAGTTCATTTTGATTATTCTATCGAGTCTCAGATATGACTTAGTTTGCATATGGTTGCTCACTACTCTGCTCGTGCATGCCTCAATGTATCTTTCACTGAGTCTTGGGCCGGGTATGTTTTCGTGCATAGTTTCACTGCATTGTTCACCGAGTCCCTCACTAGAGGGCCGGGTACGGTATATATATATGATATGATATGATGATATGATGATGTGATTATGGCGCCAAGAATGGCATATGATGACTTTATTCACCGAGTCCCATAATGGGCCGGGTATGATATATGATATTGACATGCATGATTTACATTTTATAAGGCAAGTGCAATGATAACTTTGATTGACATACTTGTCTCCTGTAATCTCTATTTCAGTCATGATCCTCTTTATTGTATTTCATGCTTTATATACTCAGTACATATCTCATACTGACCCCCTTTCTTCGGGGGAGGGGGGGTTGCGTTTCATGCCCGCAGGTACAGACACTCGATTCAGTGATCCCCCAGCTTAGGATTTCCAGTCAGCTGTCTTGGAGAGCTCCATTGTCCCGGAGCCTAGACTTTTGGTACAGATCTTCTGATGTATATATATGTTTGTCCAGTGGTACGACGGGGCCCTGTCCTGTCATATTTCACTGTTGATACTCTTAGAGGTCTGTAGACATGTGTCTGGGTTGTATATAGATTATGATCAGCTGTGTCTATATGGTTTGTTATGGATATTTCTGTTTGTTGTGGCAGCCTTGCCGGCTTGCATATGGTATCGACATGTAGTGGCAGCCTTGTCGGATTGTGTATTATAATGATATATAGTGGAAGCCTTGTCGGCTTGCGCATTTTATTACGTTGTGATTGGTTGTGATTCTTCAGGAGACAGATTATCATGATATGTGACGTTGTGAACCTTTGGGTCTTTGTCAATTCCCATATTGTCTATAGTGTCAGTCTGACTATGTCTAACAGGTACGTACACGAGTGTCCAGCTCGGGCAATAGTCATGACCCACGGGGCTGGGTCGTGACAGTTTATTTCCTACCTCAAGGCTAGAAAGATGATAGCTAAAGGCTATATTTATCATCTAGTCCGGGCTCGTGACACCGAAGCAAAGTCGCCAACTTTCCAATCCATTCCGGTAGTGAATGAATTTCTGGATGTATTTCCTGATGAACTTCCAGGCCTTCCTCCAGAAAGAGAGATTTATTTTTCCATTGATGTGTTGCCGGACTCCAAGCCCATTTATATTCCTCCTCATCGAATGGCTCCGGCAGAATTGCAAAAGCTAAAAGCACAGTTGAAAGATTTGCTGGAGAAGGGGTTTATTAGACCTAGTTCGTCACCGTAGGGAGCACCAGTCTTGTTCGTGAGAAAGAAAGATGGTTCCCTACGAATGTGCATTGATTATAGGCAGCTGAACAAGATGACAATAAAGAACAAATATCCTCTCACAAGGATTGATGATTTGTTTGATCAACTACAAGGTGCCAAATGGTTTTCTAAAATAGACTTGAGGTGGGGTTATCATCAAGCGAGAATTAGAGAAGAAGATATTCCCAAAACAGCCTTTAGAATAAGATATGGTCACTATGAGTTCCGGGTGATGTCGTTTGGATTGACTAATGCTCCGACAGTGTTCATGAATTTGATGAATAATGTGTTCAGGTCACTCTTAGACTTATTTGTGATAGTATTCATTGATGATATTCTGGTGTATTCTCGCACAGAATCAGAACATGCAGATCATTTACGTATGGTCCTTGGAATTCTTCGAACTCGGGAATTGTATGCAAAATTTTCAAAGTGCGAGTTTTGGCTGAATTCTGTAACATTTCTGGGCCATGTCATTTTAGATGATGGCATTCGAGTCGACACTCCGAAAATTGAAGTTGTGAACACTTGGCCTAGGCCTTCGACGCCTACAGAAGTCCGTAGTTTCCTGGGATTGACAGGTTACTACAAAAGGTTCGTAGAGGGATTTTCCTCTATTTCAGCCCCATTGACTAAATTAACCCAGAAGTCAGCTAAATTTCAATGGAATGATGCTTGTGAACGCAGCTTCCAAGAGTTGAAGGATAGATTAACCTCAGCTCCAGTCCTAACACTTCCAGAGTGGTCAGATGGTTACGTGGTGTATTGTGATGCTTCCGGTGTTTGGGTTAGGATGTGTGCTTGTCACGACCCAGCCCCGTGGCCGCGACTGGTGCCCTACTTGGACACCTAAACAGACCTACATACCAGATCGTCATATTATAGCCCAACTCAGATTTCATATTCATCATTTTAAACAGAACTTAAAACAAATATTATCCTAAGCGGTCGCGCGTACAAAATATCATATCAGAACCAACAGAGGCGGCGGAATACACATCGTCGAACATGTGCACATATACAAACACACAGGCCATTTAGGCCGCATCCAAATCTGATAGATTGGCGGAATCTACATCGCCAGATACATGCACGTGTACAGACAATTAGGCCGTGTTGGCCATAATAGCAAACGGGACCGCATTAAGACGTAGATCATAGACAAACGAACACACACATGACCCATTACCCACATATATGACTACAGGCCTCTACAAACCATAACGGAATCATATGACAGGACAGGGCCCCACTGTACCCCAAATAATCAAATGTACAGAAGCATATACATCACAAAAGATATGTACCAATATATGGGCTCCGGATCAAAAGGAGCACTCTGTAATAGCAGAATGTGTGGCCTACACTGGCAGATCACGAACCTCTGTACCTGCGGGCATGAAACGCAGCCCCCGAAGAAAGGGGGTCAGTACGAAAGATGTACTGAGTATGTAAAGCACAAAGTACAGAAATCCAAACCATAACTGAAGTGAAGGGTACAGAGAGAAAATACCGGATCAATATATCAAAATTTGTACTGAAGACACATGTACATAATGCAAACAGAAAATCATGCATAAGGCTCAGGAACGTGGTCACCACTCCGACGCTGGTGCCACAACACAGCATACTCCAGAAAGTTTCAAATCTCCGTACAACCCCGAACACAACATATCATCACAACATATCATATCATCAAAGCATATCGTAAGCCATATCACAACATAACTCCATAAACGGAACCTGGCCCTATGGCGAGGTCTCGGGAACCGTAACACAGCATACTGCCGAATATATCATAGTACGCACGATTAAAAAACCGGCCCGGGAACCGCGAACGATATCATAGTAATAGGCACGAGCAGAGTAGTGCGGAAACCATATGCATATACATAATTAAATTCCAAGACTTGGCAATTAAATACATATACATATATATATATATATATATATATATATTGAGATCAGAATTCTCAAGTAAGTATCGAGTCTGTCAGAAATAGTATACAAAAGATATGAGCCTTTAAATTTACAAAACTTTCGAAAAATACCTCATAGCCCATTTTTTGAAAATTTAGTATCGTTCACATTAAGGAGCTTTCGAATAACTTATGGAGCAAATCAAACGGAGCCTTAAATTCATAGGCAAAAGTCCCCTTTTTATATCACATAAAAATAGATCAAGTAAGACAAACGAAGGAAGTCTCGGAACTAGTGGGCCCACCTCGGGTCAGGGCGAGGTGGCGGACATAAATCACGAACATTAGACTCTATGGAGTCATCCATGAAAGTTTCAAAGCGATTCTATCATGTTTGTGCAAGTTATGGATGTTTGAACAATTTTCCAACAAAACATAAGGATTATAGTTCAATTACATTGAATGAATAGTACCAAAAATCAAACTCGGATTTGCATGAACAGAATTGCCCCCGAGGCTCAAATCTCAACCTAGTGTGTCTAGGACATGCCAAAAGAAGGAAAGGGATAGCTTTACATACCTTTTCCGCTTCCTACACGTCTCCAACATCAAATCTCAAGTTCGCCAAAATCTACAATTTGGTCACAATTACCAAATGTTAATTGTAAGGCTTTAAGATTACAATCTCAACCAATACTTGTCTACAAAAATTTGGGCAGCATCTCCCCTATACATATAACATCCCCGAGATTTAAACTCGGCCAAAATAGCAGCAACCATACCAACAGCAATCTCAACAATATCAACAATCGGCTAGAAATGCATTCTAACGTAAATAGTCTTCTTTTCCAAATAATGCAACAACTCCCAATCTAACTTTGCATTCTCAAATCAATATCAATATTTTCATGTTTCTATACTAATTTAAGATTATCCAAACATAGACCAAGAACATTCCAAGCCATATATCCAATGCCCAACAATTCCATATTCCATCCGAAACTTCCACAAATGCAACGAAACTACCAAATCGTATTGTTTTCTTCCAAGTTCATTAACAACAACCATAATTCACATTTATAATCTTACTTTCATAATTTTTATAAATTTCCCATAATTCCACAAATCTTCCTACAACACTTAACAACTACTTTCCTTACAAATTTTTGGGTAACATTCTTCCATTTACTCCACAAGGCCATTACAACACAATTAACATAACAAATAGAATTTTAATCTTCCCCCTCCATTACCTCATTTTCGGCCACATGCACACATGCACACCCACCATGCAAACTTCCATATTTCTATAAATTCTACCCATTTCTACATACTACAACATAAACAAGCCTTCATAACATAATTAAAAGGGATTAATTCTTACCTTTTCTCTCCAACGTCTTCACTTGACCCAAGTGCGGAAACGATGAAACGAATGAATTATCTTCCGAAATAATTATACCACGTTGTAGAGGGTCCTTGAATTAGTAGGAATATCACAAGAAAATAATTTTTGGAACAAGATTTCAAGGGGTGAATTTTTTTTCACCATGGTCGAATGGCCTTTAGTTTTTGCTCTTCTTTGTTTTGTTTTTCTCCTTCTTTGTTTCTTGAAACTTCTTATGGATAATTTAATGAATATATGGCCCCTTTTATCTAATTTAGCACATGGAAATTAATTAACTTAGGTGGGCTTGGGCCATAGTGGCCGGCCACCCCTTGCAATTTGGGCCTTAATTTTTCTTATATTTTTTTGAGCCCAATAATTCATAGATCTTATTTGTAATTCCCGAAACTAATTTCCAAAATTCCAAATTTTGCCCTTGGCCATCCTCCGTATTTCCGCATCAAAAATTTCCAAGAATATCACACATATTTTAAATAAAGTAAAAACATGACCTCATTTCCCACAAGTCAAGATTATCCCAAGTTTTTCAAACGCGCAAAAACACGGGATATAACAGTGCTACTGCAGCACGGTAGAGTCATTGCTTATGCTTCGAGACTGCTACGAAAACATGAAAAGAACTACCCAACTCATGATCTCGAATTAGCTGCAGTTATTCATGCATTAAAAATGTGGAGACATTACTTATATTGTGTGCATGTTGATATCTACACAGATCAGAAGAGTCTTCAGTACATTTTCAAACAGAAGGAGTTAAATCTGCGGGGGCAGAGGCGGTGGTTAGAGTTATTGAAAGATTACGATGTGAATATTTTATACCACCCTAGAAAAGCAAATGTAGTAGCTGATGCGCTTAGCCACCGATCAATGGGTAGCCTATGTGAAGTTCCACTAAAAAAGAAAGAAATGACTCATGAGCTTCACCAGCTAGCTAATCTTGGAGTGCGTGTAATTGATTCGGGTAGTGCAGGGATTGGTATTAATGATCCCACAGTTTCATCCCTGAATATTGAAGTGAAAGAGCACCAGCATAAAGATCCTCAATTGTGCCATTACAGAGGCACATCTCATGGAAAAGAGAAGTCCCCATTTGATGTTTCCATGGATGGAATTCTTAGATAACGAGGCAGGCTATGTGTTCCGAATGCTGCGGAATTGCGCTGACGAATTCTGGAAGAAGCCCATTACCCTCGGTATTATATTCACCCAGGTGCAACAAAGATGTATCATGATCTCTAGTTGATATATTGGTGGGATGGCATGAAGAGAGACATAGGAGAATTTGTAGCCCAATGTCCAAATTGCCAACAAATAAAGATCGAACATCAAAAGCCAAGAGGGTTATTACAAGCAATGGAAATCCCTAATTGGAAATGGGAAGTGATCGACATGGATTTTATTGTGGGGTTGTCTCGTTCCCGAGGCAAACATGAATCTATATGGGTGATTGTGGACAAACTCATGAAATCAGCTCATTTTCTTCCAGTCAGAACCACATACTCGGCTGAAGATTATGCAAGGTTGTATCTCAAAGAAATTGTGCGACTCATGGTATACCAATATCTATTATCACAGATATAGGAGCACAATTTACTGCTAAGTTTTGGAAATCTTTCCAAGAAGGTCTAGGTACTCAAGTGAAGCTTAGCACTGCATTTCATCCGTAGACGGATGGGCAAGCCGAACGTACTATTCAGACCTTGGAGGATATGCTACGGGCATGTGTACTAGATTTCGGTGGTAGCTGGGATAATCATTTACCTTTTATTGAGTTCGTGTATAACAACAACTATCATTCTAGTATCCAAATGGCTCCATATGAAGCTTTATATGGGAGGAAGTGTAGGTCCCCAATTGGATGGTTTGAAATAGGAGAAGTACAGTTAATAGGCCCTGAATTGATTCAGCAAGCGGTAGAAAAAGTCAAGGTGATCCGAGATCGATTGTTGACAGCCCAAAGTCGCCAAAAATCTTATGCGGACAACCGCCGGCGAGACTTGGAATTTCAAGTTAATGATTGGGTATTTTTGAAGGTGTCGCCAATCAAAGGGGTAATGAGATTTCGCAGGAAAGGAAAGTTAAGTCCACGATACATATGACCTTATAAAATTATTCGTAAGGTGGGTCATGTAGCCTACGAATTGGACTTTCCTTCAGAGCTTGAATCAGTTCATCCAGACTTTCATGTCTCGATGCTCCGCAAGTGTGTTGGAGATCCTATGAAATTTTTTCCAATAGATGATGTTCAAGTGACATAAAAGCTAACCTATGAAGAGGTGCCCATTGCGATATTAGACAGACAAGTACGGAGACTTCGAAATAAGGAGGTAGCTTCAGTCAAAGTATTATGGCGAAACAACAACCGAGAAGAAATGACTTGGGAAGCAGAAAAGAGTATGAGATTTAAGTACCCGCACTTATTCCAACCCCAAGGAGAGATTCAAGATGAAACACCAACATTATAAGGTATGTATGCTTTCTTTTCATGCTTTTAGTCGTGTGTGGCCAACGTATATTTCTATTGTGTTGTGGCCCTGTGAGGCAATATTATTATAGGTTGTTGTGACAGGATAGTAGTGCCATATTATAGGGGAAACTCTGGCGAAATTTTCGCAGAATTCCCGAGTGTTTAACATTCGAGGACGAAAGTTCCAAAAGGGGGGAAGAATGTTACACCTTGGAAATTTCATGTTGTCGCATAGTGAATGAACCAATGCGAGCTTGGGTAACAGGAAGTTATTAAGACTATAAGACGAATATTTGGTAGTCTTAGAATGCGTACATTAAGATCTTGAAGTTATATGAGTCGATGGGATAAGAGTTGATAAGGATAAGTAGAGTATAAGTGAGGTATAGGAAAGGTTTCGTAAATTATTGCGTTAAAATTTGTTTGGTAAGGTCTTGAGGATGAGTTATAGGGATGCTTAGATCATTAATGAAGTATTAAACAAGTGTTATGAAGGTTGTATAAGGATTGGGGATGAAACGAAACGACGAGAACAACTTTGGAAAAAGCTGTGAGTTCCATGACCCCTTTCACGGACCGCGAAACTTTTCATGGGCCGTATACTGGTCCGTAGAATACCCAACAGAGATGATGTCTGGCCAGTGGTGAACCATGACCTGTTCCACGAACCATACAATGTTCCACGGACCGTGAAAGTGTCCGTGGAAGTCCCGACGAGCTGAAAAAGTTCTGATTATATAATGATGTTCCCACTTCATTTATTTCATTCACACACTTTTATATCTCTCTCAAGTCTTCTAGAGAATTCCACACTCTTCATCTACAAGAACTCAAGAAATATTGGTGATCAACTTCATCAAACCAACAAGAATCAAGTGGAAGAAACATATTAAAGTTCATCCAAATCAAGGAATTCATATGGAAGTGAATTAGGGTTTCGGTGCAAGAAGAGTATTCCTACTCAAGGATTATTCCTACACTATCTAAGGTATGTTTTATGATCTTTCCATGTTGATTAAGGAAATGAGAAGTTAAAACACTTGGATTGTAGAAGGGGCATAGGAAATGGATCACAAAGATGAAAGCAATAAAGTTCTTGAGTTGTAGTTGAAATGAATCATGACTATTGAGATTTTGTAGTTATAAGTATGTTATAAATGGCTTGTAGAACATGGGTTAAGCATTAAATGTGAGAGAACATAATAGTCAACTATGACCATGATTATGGAGACGTCTAAGTGAAATTGTGAAATATGGATAAGGTGGATGAACGATGATTGTTGCTTATAATATGGTGAATGTGATTATAGATGTTTGGGAGTTGATATACTATATGAGAAACGTTGTATAAACAAAGGAAATGCTGCCCAATTTTCTTTAGCTTTAGTAAGTACGTTTAAGTAATCGATTAGCTAATGTTAATGGAAATTCTCTTGAAGGTAGAGACGTGACTATCGGAAAGGAGCGCTCAAGCGATAGAATAGCTAAAAGAAAAAGGTATGCAAGACCAATACTTTCTTTCTAAGGCATGAATCTTTCAATTTTCGATGATCTTCCTATACGATGGGGACTATGAGTCCATGAATGTACAAGCTACATACGTATATGATTAAGAAATAAATACGATACGAGCGTGATAATGATGATAATGAATATAAGTATGAAGAAATCCTTGTATAAAATAAGATGTCCATGAAGCTAATAATTCTAAGTATGTTTTCATCGATGCCTCTCCTTGCGTACACTAACCTTAGATTGTTAGTTCCTTTAAGGTGAGATATGATGTTGATGATTACTCCATAACATAATCGGGGGTTCACGACCTTATGTCACCCCGACATAGCCATAGTTACCTTCAAACTCCTAATCTATGTTTTTAATGATAAATGTATAATGATGCTAAGTCATGATATATCTATGAAATGATCAATAATGTAAGTTTATAATATGCTTATGTGGGGTATGCAAATATTAAGTTATGAAAGATTATGTGATGATATGATTACACCATGCCTAGATGGCCGGACATGTCACCGCTAATGCGGGCTGCCTATGATTACACCGTGCCAGGATGGCCAGACATGTCACCGCTAATGCGGGCTGCTATGATTACACTGTGCCTGGAGGGCCGGACATTAAACCACTAGTGGGCGGCACATGATGGTTACCCGGACGCGGGTTAACGATGAGGACTATGATGTGATGATATATGTGATGTGATGATATATATATATTCCATGATTACATAAATATACGATATATGTACGAAATGTATTCACCTACGAAACTCATGCAGGTTATATCCTCCTCTTATGGCTCATGATCATTCTATTATGTTTATTTCATTCTTGTCATACATGCTCAGTACAATGTTCGTACTGACGACTGTTTTCTTTGGATGCTGTGTTTATGCCCACAGGTAGACAGGGAGGTGTGCTTGATCCAGACTCGTAGGAGCCATTAGCTGATTTGAGAGCACTCCATTTTTCGGAGGTGCTATTGATTATTCTTTTGGTATACATATGTATATATATTTTTGGCCACGACAGGGTCCTGTCCCGTCCCTATGCTTAGCACTCCAGTAGAGGCTCGTAGATACGTAGTATGGGTTATATGGTCTCACAAGGTCACTACTGTATATATGTTTATATGTGTAGATTATCAATTTGATAGCTGAGAGGCTTATGCATATAAAAGTATTTATGTTCCCAAATGAAACATGATTTTCTTGTGATTTAAGTATAAATTTGATAAAAGAGCATTAAATGAGTATGATGAGTAATAGAACGAGCGGTGCTCGGTGGTTCGCCTGGGTACCCTTCGCGGCCCCTAGTCGAGTCGTGACAATAGCAGACATTCGGTGTATTCCGTCTAGCATTTGTGAGCATAAAATTTAGCTAGAGGAGGACACCAAGCTGAGTGTTGAGCATCAACATAGATTGAACCAGAACATGCAAGAGGTTGTGAAAAAGGAGATCATAAAGTGGTTAGATGCTGGGGTAGTGAATCCGATTGCAAACAACAACTGGGTAAGTCCTGAGCAATGTGCACCAAAGAAAGGAGGTATCACCGTGGTGCCTAATGCAAAGACTGAGCTGATTCCCACTCGTACAATTACTGGATGCCGTGTTTGCATGGACTATATGAAGCTGAATACTGCCACTTGTAAAGACCATTATCCCATGCCTTTCATTAATCAGATGCTGGATAGCCTAGCAAGGAGGTTTGATTATTGCTTCCTAGATGGATACTCAGGCTATAATCCGATCAACATTGCCTTAGAAGATCAAGAGAAGACGACTTTTGCTTGTCCCTATGGGACTTTTGCATTCAACTGAATGCCTTTTGGGCTGTGCAATGGACCAACCACTTTTTAGAAGTGCATGATGTTAATCTTTTCTGACATGGTAGAGGATTTCTTGGAGGTATTTATGGATGATTTCTCGATTGTTGGTGATTCGTTTGATGATTGTCTTGACCATCTGGATCAAGTGCTGAAAAGATGTGAGGAGACAAATCTCTTGCTAAATTGCGAGAACTGCCACTTTATGGTGAAGGAATGGATCATCCTCGGTCACAAAATCTCTAAAAAGGGAATTGAGGTCAATCAAGCAAAGATAGATCTGATTGCATAACTTCCTCCACCCATCTCAGTCAAAGGTGTCCAAAGTTTCTTAGGACATGTTGGGTTCTACATGCGCTTCATTAAAGATTTCTCCAAGATTTCTAACCCGATGTGCAAGCTTCTTGAAAAAAGAGGCTAAGTTTATGTTTGATGACAACTGCCGAAAGGCGTTTGATGAATTAAAGGAGCACCTCACTACTGCTCCTGTTATTGTTACTCCTGATTGATCCTTGCCCTTTGAGTTGATGTGTGATGCTAGTGGTTTCACGATAGGTGCGGTGCTTGGCTAGAGGCATAATAAAATTATGCACTCGATCTACTATGCTAGTAGGACACTTAATGCGGCGCAGATGAACTACACGGTGACTGAGCAAGAGCTCCTTGCGATAGTATATGGTTTTGAGAAGTTTCGATCCTATTTGCTGGGTTCCAAGGTTGTGGTGTACAATGACCATTCTGAGTTGAGGTATTTGATCGCAAAGAAAGAAGCAAAGCCGCGATTGATTCGATAGGTCCTTTTGTTACAAGAATTTGATTTCGAGGTAAAAGATCGAAAGGGATCCGAAAATTAGGTCGCAGATTATCTCTGTAGGCTTGAGAAAAATGGGGTGCCAGCAGAAGAACTTGATATTGAAGATGCGTTTCTGTATGAACAAGTGTTGGCGGTTTCTATGCAGGTAGCACCTTGGTTTTTCGATTTTGCTAACTACTTGGTGACTAGCATCATTCCTGACAAGATTAAATCGTATCAGAAAAAGAAGTTTTTGCGGGATGTTCGCCAATACTATTGGGATGAACCGTACTTGTTCAGAACTTATGCTGATAACATTATTCGGCGTTTTGTTCCAGAGAGTGAGGTATTGGAAATTTTGAAGGCTTGCCACGACTCTCTAGTTAGGGGACATCATAGTGGCACTAGGACGGCAGCAAAGGTTCTCGAATGTGGTTATTATTGACCAACTCTCTTTCATGATGCTAACTTGATGGTGCATTCTTGTGATCAGTGCCAACGGCAGGGGATTATTGGTAGGAGGCAAGAGATGCCTATGAACTTTGTAATGGAAGTTGAAGTGTTCGATGTTTATGGAATTGATTTTATAGGTCCCTTTGTAAGCTCTTGTAGAATGAAATATATCTTGGTGGCTGTTGATTATGTCCCTAAGTGGGTAGAAGCGGTGTCTTTACCTAATAACGAAGCCAAGAGTGTCATGGGATTCTTGAAAAAGAACATTTTTACTCGTTTCGGTCCCCCAAGGGCGATAATCAGTGATGGTGGTTCTCACTTTTGTAATAAAGCCTTTGCGGGATTAATGGAGAAGTATGGAGTCAGGCATAGGGTAGTAACCCTGTATCATCCTCAGACAAGTGGACAAGTTGAAGTCTCTAATCGGGAGATAAAGAGTATTTTAGCAAGAATAGTGAATGCAAGCGGAACTGATTGGGCCCTCAAGCTCGATGATGCTCTATGGGCTTACCGGACTGCCTTCAAGACTCCGATTGGGACTTCGCCTTTTGAGCTAGTTTCTGGTAAAGCAGGCCACCTAACAGTTGAACTTGAACATGAAGCCATGTGTTACACCTCAGAAATATTTCATGTCATCATGTGATAGATAGACTAATGCAGGGCGAGATGAATATGATGTTTCTATAAGTAAGAAAGGTTATTTAACGAACTTAGTTACGATTTCAAAGATGTTGAAAGTAAGAGGAGAAAGTTCCTTAAGAAGGGCAAAGTATATGTGGTGTTTTGGAAAAGCTCCGTAAAGTACCGAGCTAATGTTGACTTAATGATGTCTTAAAGAAGAGTTGTAACTCTCCTTAGATTGGTAATGAAGTGTTAAACAAGTGTGAAGAAGGTTCGATAAGGATTGGAGAATGAACGAAACGACGGAAACCGTTTCAGGGAAGTGGAGTTATACGACCACTTATACGGTCCGTATAAGGGGTCCGTATAACCCCACCAAGAAGATTTTTTTCATGGTGGTGAACCACGGCCACTTATACGGACCGTACAAATGCGGACAGTATAAGTGTCCGTATTGTATCCGTCGGGTAGGTTTTAAGTTTTTGAATAAATAGTTACCCTTGGTTCATTTATTTCATTTTTCATCTTCTACAAGTATTGAGAGCTCAAAACCCTTCTATAAGACTTATTCCACACCAACCCAATATAAAACAAAGATCAAGAGGCAAAAATCAAAGTGTTCATACGTTAGAAGGTTTCTTAGGGTTTGTAGACTACAAGGAAACTTGGGCATTGTAGCTAAGGTTTTGTACAAAGTTGATAGCTGCTCCAAAGCTTGTTTCCATGGGATGAAAAGGTTAGTTTTCATGCTTATTTCATGTTGTTGAGAATATTTAGTTGTAGCAATACTTGGGTGGAAAAAGGAGGAAGAAATTGAAGTCTAAATGTAGCTTTTATGATGTTTATGAGTAGTAATCTATATGGAGTCATGATTCTTAGTATGATATGAATATAACCATGTTATGGAAGGTAATGATGGTGATGAAGAAGCATTATATGAAAATGTGCTAAAATGGGTATAAAGTTGCTAGTATGAGTTGAACATGGGGGTGAATATTGAAGGCTTAGTGTAATGTGATTACGTGAATTGGATATTATGAGTATATTATGGATGTTATTGTGGTTTTTGGGAGTTGTTTTGTGATATGGTGGAAGTTGACGAAATAGGGGAAATGCTGCCCAATTTTCATTAGACTATGATTTATTCTAGTTTGAATTTAAAAGTATCATTAAGGTTTAACCATGGCATGAATCCTTCTAAATGTAGATTATTCAAGCTTCAACGGTGAGCGCTAGATAGTCGAGAAGACAAAGAGGTATGTAAGGCTAACCCTTCATGAGTTCTATAATGGCCTCCAAATAATTCTATCTCTGAAGCTACTACAGCTCATGATCCTCGATACTTTCATGATTTCATTACATCCTTTATATGATAGTTGATCCTCCAAGGATAGACGTGACAAAAACGATAATGGTAATGATGTCGATGATACTTATGGACCCTTAAGGATACGTGTCTAAGTATGTATGACAATTATGTAACACCGAGCTTATATGGCTGGGTATGATATCTATTACGCGCACACCACTGCAGTTGGGTACAGATACCACTGAGCCTTGGTAGGGCCAGGTATGTATAATCACCGAGCCTTGTCATGGCCGAATATGCAAAACACCGAACCTTCATGGTCGGGTATGGTATGGATACAAATTTGAATACGAACACGAATGTATCTGTATGTATGTATACGAGCACGCTTTAGAAATGGAAGGTCCCTATGAAAGATAAGTAAGTAAGCAATGATGATGATGGCTTTACTATCTCTCGATTCTCCCATCTTATGCTGTTTCATATGTTGTCTCTTATGCTCCTATTATGATGTTGATTATGCTTTACGTACTCAGTACAATATTCGTACTGACATCCTTTTGTTGTGAACGCTACATCATGCCCGCAGGTGGCCAGGGAGATAGGTTTGATCAATAACTTTATTATTCAGTTACTGCTTAGAGGAGCTCCATTTCATCCGTAGCTATATCTTTTGGTATTATTCTTTTGTGTACATACATGGGCGCGGTGTGGTCCTGTCCCGCCTATATGATGTTACCTACTCTTCTTAGAGGCTCGTAGACAGTTGTATATGGTTAGATGTCTTGAAGCCTTGCCGTCTTATATTTTGTACATCATTTTGATGGCCTCGTCGGCTTATGTATATTGAAGTGGGCATAGTTGTTAACGATGGTATAAATGTGTTATTGCCCAATGAGTTGAGCATTGTTGATGTATAGGATTCATGAGTAAGCTATGTGGTCCACCTAGGTGTGAATATGGATGTACGATAAGAGGTATCCAGGTGGGTTAGCATCGGGTGCCCGTCAGGACCCTCAGGTCGGGTCGTGACAAAAGTGGTATCAGAGCAGTTCTATCCTAGGGTGTGTCTACGAGCCGTGTCCAGTAGAGTCTTGTTTATGGGTGTGTTGCGCACCACGCTTATAAACGGGAGGCTGCGGGCATTTTAGGAATGAATGACCTTCTTTCTTCATAAGATCGTGTAATAGAGCCATACTATAAGGATTTTGCTTTCCTTAACTGTGTATTGTGTATATTAGAGATGCCTGTAAAGAGAAAGGCCACGACAGCCCAAAAGGATATGACAGTGGCAGAAAAGAGGGCAGAAAGAGCACCCCCAATGGATATTGTGGAGGGTGAGTCCCAGAATGCGGCTCGATCTCAGTCCTCCCATTCAGTGCCTATTTCTGAAGAGCATGAGGGCGCCTCAGCCCCAGCTCCAGCACCTTCAGCTCCTCCGCCGGATGCTTCGGGCCAAGATGTAAAAGAGGCCATTCATTTACTTACTCAATTGGTTTCCACCCAGACTCCGCGGCAAGGTACGGGGCAAGGTGACAGGGTTGTTAGTGCAAGGGCCCTTGACTTTATTAGCTTGAACCCTCCGAAATTTATTGGGTCAAAGTCGGAAGAGGACCGTCAGAATTTTATTGATGGAATGTTGAGGACACTTCGGTTAATGCATGCTTCAGACATTGAATCGGTGGAGTTAGCATCCTATTGATTGAGAGATGTCGCGGTTCATTGGTATACAGTTTGGATGGCTTCATGGGGAGCCAATGCACCTCCCCCAATATGGCAAGAATTTGTGGATGCCTTCATCCGACATTACTTGCCTCTAGAGGTTCGGCGGGCTAGATTCGATAAATTCCCGAATCTTAGGCAAGGGAGTATGAGTGCTTTAGAGTATAGTCTCCGCCTCAATGCTTTGGCTAGGTATGCTTCGGCCGTGATAGCGGATATGGGTGACCGAGTGCACCGATTTGTTATAGGCCTAGGGCCACATTTGATGGATAGGTGCTTGACTGCGTCCCTTTAGGACAACATGGATATATCACGCATTCAAGCCCATGCCTATAATTTGGAAGAAAGCCAACAACAGCAAAGAAGTGAGCGTGAGCATGATAGAGGGTATTACAAGAGGGCTAGATCTTCGGGTCCGACGAGTGAGTTTAGAGGCGGGCCGAGACAGTAGTTTTCTAGGCATTCAGGCCATGCTATTACCAGTGTGGCACCATGGTTTACAGGCCAGAGATTTAATAGATCTACTTATTCTGGGCCGAGTCAGAGTTTCAGGGCTTCAGGTTCCTAGTTCAGGGGTGTTTCGAGTCAGGCGAGGCCACTCGCGCGGCAATGTTCCCAATGTGGGAAGTTACATTGGGGCCAGTGTCGACTAGGTTTAGAGGTTTGCTATGCATGCCGTCGGCCAATCCACATTATGCGTGATTGCCCCTCGGTCGATGGCAGGGTAGAGTTTAGCCTTCAGGATCGGTAGCCGGGGTCTTCATCATCCATATGCCCTATGGGGCCAGGTTCACATGTGCCAGTCAGCCATGGTAGAGGTAGGGGAGAGCCCCCAGTTCCAGCGGTCCTCAGCACCGTATTTATGTTCTGGCTGGACGCCAGGTCCTTGAGTCTTCTCCCGATGTTGTCACAGGTATATTATCGGTATTGTCTCATGTTGTCTATGCTTTTATAGATTCGGGCTCCACACTGCCATATGTTACTCCATATATTGCGGGTCGGTTAGGGGTTAAGCCAGTGACGATTAAAACCTTTTGAAGTGTCTATACCCGGCCATGAACCGGTGATAGCTAGTCCAGTATATAGAAATTGTGTAGTTGTGATTTGTGGACATCGTACTATGGTTGACTTACATGAGCTAAAAATGGTGGATTTTGATGTTATTATTGGCATGGATTGGCTAGCTTTTTGCTATGCCAATGTTGATTGTAGAGTGAAAATGGTTCGCTTCCAATTTCCGGGAGAACCAGTTTTAGAATAGGAAGGGAATGCTGTGTTACCAAAATGTAGGTTTATTTCCTATCTTACGGAAAGGAAAATGATCACAAAAGGTTGTATTTACCATCTAGTTTGGGTTCAAGGTGTAGAAGTTGAACCGCAAGCTCTTTAGTCTGTCCCCATAGTGAATGAGTTTCCAGATGTGTTCCTGGAAGATCTTCCAGGCCTCCCTCCAGAGCGAGAGATTGATTTTGCTTTAGATGTGCTGCCGGATACTAGACCCATATCTATCCCTCCTTACAGAATGGCTCCCATATAGTTGAAAGAGCAATTGAAGGATTTGCTCGAGAAAGGCTTTATTAGGCCTAGTTTATCCCCGTGGGGAGCACCCGTGTTGTTTGTACGAAAGAAAGATAGCTCCTTGCGAATGTGTATTGACTATCGGCAACTGAATAAAGTGACGATCAAGAACAAATATCCTCTTCTAAGGATTGATGACTTATTTGATCAATTACAAGGTGCCAGATGGTTTTCAAAGATATATTTGAGATCCGGGTATCATCAAGTGAGAGTTAGGGAGAAAGGTATCCCTAAGACAGCCTTCATAACAAGATATGGCCATTTTGAGTTTCGAGTTATGTCATTTGGGCTAACTAATGCACCGACAATATTTATGGATTTGATGAACAATGTGTTCAGGCCCTTCCTAGATTTATTTGTGATTGTATTCATCGACGATATCTTGGTGTATTCTAGGTATGAGGTAGAACATGAAGATTATTTGCATACCGATCTTAGAGTTCTTCAAACTCGAGAATTATTTGGCAAATTTTCTAAGTGTGAGTCTTGGTTGAAATTAGTGACATTTCTTGGGCATATCATTTCAGTCAATGGTGTTCAGGTAGATACCCAGAAGATTGAGGCCGTGAAGACTTAGCCAAGGCCCACAACTCCTACGGAGGTTCGTAGTTTTCTCGGCTTAGCAGGCTATTACAAGAGGTTTGTAGAAGGTTTTTCTTCTGTTTCTGCACCACTCACGAAGTTAACCCAGAAATCAGCCAAATTTCAATGGACAGATTCTTGTGAGCGTAGTTTCCAAGAGCAAAAGGATAGATTAACTTCTACCTCAGTCCTGACACTTCTAGAGGGATCGGAAGGTTATGTTGTTTATTGTGACAATTTAGGTGTTAGGCTAGGTTGTGCATTGATGCAACATGGTAAGGTGATTGCGTATACTTTAAGACAGTTACGAAAACATGAGAAGAATTATCCAACCCATGACCTTGAATTGGCTGCCGTGATTCATGCACTAAAGATGTGGAGACATTATTTGTATGGTGTCCATGTGGATATTTATACAGATCATAAGAGCCTTCAGTATATCTTCAAGTAGAAAGAATTGATGCTCTTATCCCGGGAAAGCAAATGTTGTGGCTGATGCTCTTACCCGTAGATCTATGAGAAGTTTATGTGATGTTCAGCCAGAGAAAAGAGAGTTAGCTCGTGAGCTCCAGCAATTAACTAGCCTAGGAGGTCGAGTAGTGGACTCAGGCAATATGGGAGCTACCATTCAGAATCCAGCTGTCTCATCACTGGTGGTGAAAGTGAAGGAACTCCAATATGAGGATCCCATGCTAATTCATTACAAAAATGCATTCCCTCAGAAGGAGAAGTCATCATTCGAGATTTCAGGAGACGGAGTTCTCCGATGTCGATGCAGGTTATGTTTTCATGATGTTGCAGGATTACACCACCAAATATTGAGAGAAGCTTATTGTTCCCGTTATTCTGTTCACCCAGGAACAATGAAAAAGTATCATGATCTTAAATCTATATATTGGTGGAATGAGATGAAGAAAGATATAGCGGAATTTGTAGCTCAATGGCCCAACTGTCAGCAAGTGAAAATTGATCACCAAAAGCCGGGCTAATTATTGCAAGCTATAGAAATTCCTACTTGGAAATGGGAAGTAATTAACATGGACTTCATTACAGGCTTACCCCCTTCTCAACGTAAGTATGATTCTATATGGGTGATTGTGGATAGACTTACGAAGTCAGATCATTTCTTACCGGTCAAAACTACATATGTAGCAAAAGATTATGCAAAGCTCTATGTTAAGGAGATAGTGCGGCAAGAAGGTTTGGGGACTCAGGTGAGTCTTAGCATGACTTTTCACCCACAGACGGATGGACAAGTTGAACGTACCATCTAGACTCTTGAGGATATGCTACGGGCATGTATATTGGATTTTGGAGGTAATTGAGATGATCATTTACCGCTTATTGAATTTGCTTATAATAATAGTTATCATTCTAGCATCCAAATGGTACCATATGAGGCTTTATATGGGAGAAAGTGCAGATCCTTAATTGGGTGGTTCGAGGTAGGAGAGAATAAATTGATAGGGCCAGACTTGGTCCAGCAAGCTATAGAAAAAGTTAAGCTCATACGGAATCGATAATCGTCGAAGGGATTTAGAGTTCCAAGTGAAAGATTGGGTATTCTTAAAGGTGTCGCCGATCAAGGGCATAATGAGATTTGGCAAAAAGGGGAATCTTAGTCCCCCGGTACATTGGGCCTTATGAGATTGTGCGCAAAGTAGGAGAAGTGGCTTCCGAATTAAATCTACCTCTTGAGTTGGAGTCAGTTCACCTAGTTTTCCATGTATCAATGCTTCATAAGTGCATTAGAGATCCATTTAGAATAGTACCAATACATGATGTTCAAGTTACAAAGCAATTGTCTTATGAAGAAGTGCCCATTGCCATTTTAGATAGGCAAGTACAAAAGCTCAGAACCAAAGAGGTAGCTTCAGTTAAAGTTTTATAGAAGAATAATAATAGAGAGGAAATGATTTGGGAAGACGAAGAAGACATGAAATTCCGGTACCCACATTTATTTTCACCTTCAGAGGAGACTCAGGCAGAGACGTCATTATCCTCCGGTATATAATGCTTTCCTTGATGTTTTCTCGGTCGTGTGTGGCCATGGTATTTGTCGTTGTTGTTGTAGCCCTGTGATGCGATGTATTTTGGGTTGCTGTGTAGGATGGTAGTACCACATTATAGGGGAAACTCTGGCTAAATTTTTATAAAATCCCCGAGAACCTAACATTCGAGGACGAATGTTCTTAGAGAGGGGAAGAATGTTACACCTCGAATTTTTTTTATGTCATCATTTGATAGATAGACTAATGCAGGGTGAGACGAATATGATTTTTCTATAAGTAAGAAAGGTTATTTAACGATCCTAGTTGTTGGAAGTAAGAGGAGAAAGTTCCTTAAGAAGGGCAAAGTAGATGTGGTGTTTTGGAAAAGCTCCGTAAACTATCGAGCTAATGCTGACTTAATGATCTCTTAACGAAGAGTTGTAATGCTCCTTAGATTGGTAATGAAGTGTTAAGCAAGTGTCAAGAAGGTTGCATCAGGATTGGAGATCGAGCGAAACGACATAAACCATTTCAGGGAAGTGGAGTTATACGACCACTTATACGGTCCGTATAAGGGCTCTGTATAACCCCCAGCAGGAAGATGTTTTTCATGGTGGTGAACCACGGCCACTTATACGGACCGTACAATGTTATACGGACCGTATAAATGTCCGGATAGCATCTGTCAGGAAGATTTTAAGTTTTTGTATAAATAGTTGCCCTTGGTTCTTTTATTTCATTTTTCATCTTCTACAAGTATTGAGAGCTCAAAATGCTTGTCTAAACTTATTCCACCCCAACCCAAGATAAAACAAATATCTAGAGGCAAGAATCAAAGTGTTCATACGTTAGAAGGTTTCTCAGGGTTTGTAGACTACAAGGAAACTTGGGCATTATAGCTAGGGTTTTGTACCAAGTTGATAGCTGCTCCAAAGCTTGTTTCCTTGGGATGAAAAGGTTAGTTTTTATGCTTATTTCATGTTGTTGAGAATGTTTGGTTGTAGCAAGACTTGAGTGGAAGAAGGAGGTAGAAAATGAAGTCTATATGTAGCTTTTACGATGTATATGAGTGGTAATCTATATGGAGTCATGATTCTTAGTATAATATGGATATAACCATGTTATGGAAGATAATAATGGTGATGAAGAAGAATTATATGAAAATGTGCTAAAATGGGTATGAAGTTGCTAGTATGAGTTGAACATGGTGGTGAATATTGAAGGCTTGTGGTTGTTGGGAGTTGTTTTTTGATATGGTGGAAGTTGACGAAATAGGGGAAATGCTACCCAATTTTCATTAGACTATGATTTATTCTAATTTGAATTTAAAAGTATCATTAAGGCTTAACCATGGCATGAATCCTTCTAAATGTAGATTATTCAAGCTTCAATGGTGAACGCTAGATAGTTGAGAAGACAAAGAGGTATGTCAGTCTAACCCTTTCTTCAATAAGGCACGGTTCCTTGGCTATGTATATATATATATATATATCCTTTTATGAATTCTATAATGTCCTCCAAATAATTCTATATCTGAAGCTACTACAGCTCATGATCCTCGATACTTTCATGATTCCATTGCATCCTTTATATGATAGTTGATCCTCCAAGGATAGACGTGACAAAAACGATAATGGTAATGATGTTGATGATACTTATAGACACTTAAGTATACGTGTATAAGTATGTATGACTATTATGTAACACCGAGTTTTTATGGTCGGGTATGATATCTATTGCGCGCACACCACTACAGTTGGGTACGGATACTACTGAGCCTTGGTAGGGCAAGGAATGTATAATCACCAAGCCTTGTCACGGCCGGGTATGCAAAACAAAGAACCTTCATGGTCGAGTATGGTATGAATACGAACACGAATGTATATGTATGTATGTACACGAACACGCTTTAGAAATGGAAGGTCCCTATGAAAGACAAGTAAGTAAGTAATGATGATGATGGCTTTACTATCTCCCGATTCTCCTATCTTATGTTGTTTCTTATGTTGTCAATTCTCCTATTATGATGTTGATTATCCTTTACATACTCAGTACAATATTCATACTGACTTCCTTTTGTTATGGATGCTGCGTCATGCCCGCAGATGGCCATGGAGACAGGTTTGATCCATAGCTTTCTTATTCAGGGAGTGCTTAGAGGAGCTCCATTTCATCCGGAGCTACAACTTTTGGTATTATTCTTTTGTGTACATACATTGGCACGACGTGGTCTTGTCCTGCCTATATGATGTTACCTACTCTTCTTAGAGGCTCGTAGACAGTTGTATATGGGTATATGTCTTGAAGCCTTGTCGGCTTATATTTTGTATACCATTTTAATGGCCTCGTCGGCTTATGTATATTGAAGTGGGCATAGTTGTTAACGATGGTATAAATGTGTTGTAGCCCAATGAGTTTAGCATTATTGATGTATAGCATTCATGATTAAGCTGTGTGGTCCACCTAGGTGTGAATATGAATGCACGATAAAAGGTTTTCAGGTAGGTTCGCACCGGATGCCTATCATGGCCCTCGGGTTGGGTCATGACACCATGTGGGCCTTGAAGAAATTGAACACGAATTGGGAAGAAGCAACCAAACTTAGGTTGTTTCAACTCAATGAGATGGATGAGTTCCACTATCAGGCCCCTGAAAGTGCAGCATTAGACAAAGAGAGGATGAAGCAGTACCATGACAAGAAGATCCTCAAGCGGGAATTCTACAAGGGAGATCTTGTCCTGCTGTTTAATTCTAGATTGAAACTGCTACCGAGCAAATTGAAATCACGGTGGTCAGGTCCCTTTGAAGTGGTAAGTGTCTCACCCCATGGAGCTATTGAATTGATGTCCGAAGATTGAACTTGGACATTTAAGGTAAACGGGAAGAGGGTGAAGCAGTACATGGTATGATTGTGGGAGATAGAATTGTTGACCGATATCGGTTGAAGCACCTTAGGACGAATGCTGACTCGGTGAGTCCCGACCAAGAGTAAATTGGTAACACCATCGTGCTGCGATGTTAAATCAAGCACTTCTTGGGAGGCAACCCAAGTTTAAAATTCTGTAATTTTGTTTCTGTAGGTTTTAGTTTTTTTTTTTTTTTAATTGTTTAACGGGTGTTGAGTGCACAGGAACTGAAACTCAAAATACCAGCAAAATTACTCCAGAGTACAAAGACGGGCTTTCGACATGTTGACAGACCGTCAATGTACAAGGACGGTATGCAGAGCTAGACTTCTGAGAGTTAGCAACTGCTACTCTGTAGGTAAGTAAGTTGACGAGCATGTCGACGGACCATCGACATGTTCGACGACACCGTCAAAATGCTCGTCAATGGGTCAGCACCAGTTAAGTATTTTGAGTAGTCTTTAAAAAAAAAAAAACAGGGAACAGTCGGTTTTTAAATGACAGGATAATGGGCAGAGTGTATTATCAGATAACCCACTGCATAAAATACTCCCCACTCAAAACCTCCTTAAATCCCTCCATAATTTTCTCCATAACTCCCCATTAATTCCTCCACATTCCTTCACCCATTAATACTCCCACAACCCTTCACTCTCACCACCACTGAAAAACCCATCAATACTCTGCCCTAGTTATGAATTTTTGCTAATTGTTGGTTCAAATTTTTGGGTGTCGTTCTTTAAGGTGTCTCTCTAAATCAGGTATGTTGCATAAATTTCTCCCTTTCTTGGTTTTATGTTAGTGTTTCTGTGTGAAAATCTCTAGAAAACACTACCTAGGACTCCTAACTTAATGGGTATATAGAATGAGAACTTGGTGTGTATGTGTTTATATCATGAATAATTTAGTTGGGGCTGAGTTCAATGGGTTAGGGTAATGATATATGGGATGTTTAATGCAAATGGTAGAGATCATAACCTAGGGTTTGTATTTGTTGAATGAAAGCTATGCTTGAATTTGCAAAATTATGAAATTGCGGTTGGGGGAAGGAAATTTGGTATGGTTGATGTTAGTAAGACTCGTGGGAACGAGAATATCGTGCCCCCATTGAGTCGGCGGGCATTTTGATCAACTTGTTGGTTCATTATGCCCGCCAATGGTCCGAAAAAGAGGAATTTTGTTAACAATGTAACTTGAGGAGTGACGTCTGAGTAACTCTAACGGGTTGGAGGGTATTTCGATTAAAAATATCAGTTTGATTTCGTTATACCCACAAAACGAAACCCGAATAATTGCCAAAAGTCAAAAAGGTTAAAAAAGAGGGTGAAATCTCAGTAACCCAAAGCCCCAAAACCCCAAATGTGCTTGATTATGAAAAGTGGTGTTCGGATTAATTGAGGTTAAAAGCGCGAAACCGATTCAAAGTCACCATAAATATGTCAACGACACCGTTGACAGGTTGACGGACCGACTTTGTAAAAAGACGGTACCATCGAGCTATTTGACGGTCCGTCAATAGGTTCGACGGTCCGTCAAAGTGCATCGACGGTCTGCAGACTGCAAACATCAGAGAACTGAAGTTTTTTTTTTAAAACTAACTGTGTTCGATTTTACTCATACGGATTTGCTAGATTGTGGTTTTTGATGATTGCAGGTATGGCGCCACTCAAGTTAACAACCACCCGAGGGGGTTGCTTAAGGAAAACTCAAAGAATAACGGGTTAAAGGAGGCCCAGTGGCCAAGCCACACTTAGAGACGAGGATGATGAGCCCGAGGTTATGCCCGTGAGGAAGAATAGGGCTGCTCCTCCCCCATGGAACAGGAAGGTCACAGTACCGGCTCCTATACCTCCTAGTTTCTCCCTGTCTAACGAGGAGGAATCATCTACATCTGGGCCCGGTGATGGATCCGAGAAGGAGGGATCAGAGGCTGCATCTGGAGATGCCTCACCTGCTGCACGACACAGTCTACTGAGGATGCTGCTCAGTCCTCTTAAGCACCTTCTAGATCCCAAACCTGTCAGAGCTCACAGCCGAGTGATGATAAGTATGATACTGATACTGAGGCGACTAGGGCTCGGGAACATACAAGCAAGAAGCTTGAGGATCATTTTACTGTTGAGGGTGCCAGGCAGCTATATAAGTATGGCATCGGATTGAAAGATGATGAGACTCGGCATGAGAAACGCACCATAAATGAAGAGCAACGGATCAGTTTTAAGGAACTCGAGATCTTACCCAGAGCTAGAGAGCTTATTCATCACTATCAGCTAGAGCTCATGTAGGAGCTGCCTAGGGAATATTTCCCTGTTTTGGTTCGTAAGATATATGCCACACATGGGGACTTGATCCAGAAAGTCAGAAAGAGGCGCCAGAAATTAAAGGAGATACCGCCACGGAGCGAGGTTGAGATTAGAGGGGTGAATGTTAATATATCTGCCCAGACCATCAACATAGTATATTTCGGTGATAACTACACCGCTCCAAGGTAGACAATTGAGTTAGAAGATAAGTTGCTTAGACGCAAGGAATAGTCCGTAAGGGACTGGGTAGCTACAGTGGCAGGTCGCCCGACAAAGAGAGCTGAGTGTACTAACTTGAAGAATCGGGTAATGAAGAGATAGTTGACTTTAGAGGGTGAATTTTGTTGGAGCGTGGTGCAACTGCGGTTTCTCCCCACTCAGGCTGATAATGCTCTTACGGATGACAGGCAGGTTGTTGTAGCCGCATTGATGTCCAGTTACCCGATTGATTTTGGGGCATTGGCGAGCACTGAGATCCAGTTGAGGGCTTCCCAGCCCAACACGTCCCTGATATTTCCCTGCCTGATTGCAAAGCTTGTTCGGAGGTCACAAGTGCGATTTATCGATGATATCGACCACTGAATTACAGCTTCGTCGGTTTACTCTGTAGAGAAGAGCATGAAATAGGCCATCGATGATGGACAAGGGGAGGCGGATGGGTTCCCAGTGGCACTTAGAGGGTACCCCTACCTCAAGAGCTGATTCATCCAGGAGCTGCGGGTGACTGTACACAGGAGTTACCCGCCACTACTGCCCCTATGACTGAGACTGTCTAGATTGCAGATTCTGAGATTCCAGTTACGAATGTTGGTGATGATTTCGTTGAGACTCAAACTGCTACTCCTGAGCAGCAGACTTCAGGTCCATAGCCTCCGAGGTCAGCTCCACAGCCAGCGGGCCCAGCTACATAGCTCCAGGGTACAACTAGAGTTGATCCATATGCCCTCTCAATGGACAACTTTAGAAAATTTGCAAAATAGGCAGCTACAGCGGACCAGCAGTAAAGATCATAGTCAACCAGCTTGATGATTATGTGAGTTCGAGAGTGGATGAGGCATTAGATCCTGTGAGGATGACACTGTCCGCTCGGCTAGATGGATTTGAGATAAGATTGACCACATTAGAGATAGCTCGCCCGACCACTTCTACTGATGCTTTGAGCCTAGTAGCAACACCACCGTCTATTGCGGAAGAGATTGAGGAGGAGCTTCCAGTGGTGCAGTTATTTGTGCCTACCACAGCGAGTGGTCGGGGAAAGATAAAGAGAGTGGCTCGTGATGACGAGGAGGTGCAAGAGAGGACTCTCCCTAGGGGTTAGAGTTTAGAGGAGCAGCAGATGGCAGAGGCCATTCAGAGATCGCTCGTGGAGAATGTCCAGTTTGGGACTAGGGGAGCCACCTCGAGCAGTGCTCCCATTGGTGAGACGTTGCCACCACCCCTTCCTACTCCAGTGCCGGTGCCTACGGGCACCACTACTGACTCTGCGATAGAGACTGCTGTTGGTGAGGTTGCACCACCTGATACCTCGCTGACCAATGAATCACAAGATGAGCAGCGTGCCTAGTGTGCCATAGGTTTTCCTACTCCCTTGTTTTACTTTTACTGAATTGGGGACATTACAGACTTTTTCAGTTGGGGCGGGATTATTTGATTTGGATATATGTGTTTAGGACCCCATCGGCTTTTCTTTGCCATGGTTCTTTTCCTGAGGGGTTTATTTCTTGTTGAACCTGGAATGTTTAGGTTATGTTTAGATAAAATAGAGTAATGTTGACTTATGTGGTAGTGGTTTGATTAACTAAGGCTATCTTGTTTTGATTGGAGAAAAACGTACTCCCTTCCGAAGTTTTTGAAAAAAATGGACTTGGTTGTTTAATTGACATGCATGCTTCTTTGTGTAGCATTTAGATTATTGGGTGAATAATTATAGCGGGGAGACTAGTGTGTTGACAATTCTGATGTCATGTGTTGTGAGGTTTTGTAGATATATTCTCTAGTTGTGTATGTAATCTAGAACTTGCCTGGTTAGTCGTGCCTGCATTTTGAAGATAAGTGAAGCTGTGAAATGATCTTAGACCTTGTTTGTGTTAGGAACCCATGTTTAGCGTAAATATAAGCCTACCCATAGATTAATATCCCTTGTTAGCCATTTTGAGCCTGAAAACCTGTTCTTTGACTAGCCGTAACAAGCGTTCTGAATATTCATCTCTTTGCACCCAGTCCCTCCTTGGCACTAAAATAATAAGATTGAGGCTAAAAGCCTAAGTTGGGGGTGATAGGTGGACTAAGGGGATCATGAGGTGTAAGCCTAAAGTGGGGTTGAAGTAAAGTGCCTAGTCAAAAGACAGCGGTGTGGTAAGTGTAGAGAGAAAAAAATGAAAAACAAAGAGAAAAACAGCAAGCAAAGAGAAAAAAAATAGAAAAGTAGAATCGCAATAAACCACACCGAGGCAACAAAATGAAAGAAGGGAAGAAAAAAAAAGGCGAAAGGGTAAAATAGAAGAAAAAGATGTAGTGTTCAACGAGGGTGAATTATGGCACATCTAATGCTTTTTAACTCTAAGTTTTACTTGTTTTCGACTAAGTTTGTGTTAGTATGATGTATTTTGTGTGTTGTGCAGGTATTTCGAAGTTAGAATGCTCGGAAAGAGAAAAACGAGGAAAGTGAGCAATCTATTCTGATAAGCATAAAGACGGACCGTCAACATGCTCGACGGTCCGTCGAGTTGCCTCATCGATAAGTTCTTGCAAAGTGACAAATCATCAGATGATCGACTTGCACCGTCGACATAATCAACGATCTGTCGAAGTGCTTCGACAGTGGAGTTCCTGCCGAGTAAAATACAATACTCAGATCATCATTATGCTCGTCGAACATGTCGACGATTTTCGAAGTGCAACGACGACCCGTCGAAGTGCAAGTCATCTAGAACAGGACTGGATTGATTATTCCGAGTTTCACTTGTATAAATACCTGTTTAGGTTTTATTTTTCAGACATCTGGAGTTTTAGACTTTAGTAATTACTTTTGAGTTATTATTGCTTTTGAGTTGTTATTGCTTTTGAAGACTTTCTAGACAATTACATTCATTACTTTCAAGTTATATTCGTATGTTCAACATAAAATTCAATTATGCAATCTTCAATATTTTATTGTCTTCTTATTGCCATGAGTAGCTAAACACCTTTACTAAGGTTGTGAACCCAAGGATGGGTGTGTTGTGATTGGGGATCATGAAAGATATACGCATAATGGATTGTTAGGGTTTATTTGTTCTTCGTTTTCATCATATAGTTAGTGGTTGCAAACATTAGCTAACGCCATAAACTTTTGTTTCTTTGGGAAAATAACTAGGGTTAGGTAAGAACAAATAACAAGAACTCAGGGCTTTAAACCTTGTTTAATAAATTCACTTAGGAATAAGAGGAATTTACTTGGCATAATTAACCGTTCTTCATGCATACTTTCTTATCTTTGGAAAAAGCATAGAAAGAAATAATATTTTCTTATTGGGAAATAGTTCATATTCACATAGAGGTTAAGTGCATCCGTACAAGCAGTCCATTAGAAGTATATCAAGATCGATACCCATGATCGTACACTTTATCTGATGGAAGCAAAGCCTTGGTTCTTTTTACCCATATATTTACAACTTTACATTTCCAGTAGCTTTAAATTAGTCCACAAACCAAAACTACTATAAAACCCTTTTCTAGAATACACCAGGACCGCAAGATTAGTATAATACTTGTTTAGTAAACTTTTCTCACCCTAACGACGTTGGGTTACTATATCTGACAACGTCCGCATTATACCATTAATTGGTGTAATTTGAGCATATCAATTACCCATCTAAGAAGCAATATTAAGACATCCCAGCCGGCCAATCAAGCATCTGATCAATGAAAGGCATTAGAAAATGGTCTTTACAAATGGCGGAGTTCAGCTTCCTATAGTCGATGCAGACACGCCATCCAGTAACTGTACGAGTGGGAATCAGCTCATTATTTTCATTAGGTACCATAGTGATACCTTCCTTCTTTGGAACATATTGAACTGGACTCACCCACTTGTTGTCTGCAATCGGATACACTACCCCAGCATCTAACCACTTTATGATCTCCTTTTTCACAACCTCTTGCATGTTTTGGTTCAATCGCCGCTGATGTTCAACACTTGGCTTGCTGTCCTCCTCTAGCTAAATTTTATGCTCACAAATACCGAAAGAAATACCCCGAATGTCTGCTATGGTCCAACCAATAGCACACCTATACTCGCGTAAAATCTCCAATAATTGCTCAATTTGTTCCTCAGTCGGTAATGCCGAAACAATCACTAGCAATGTCTCATTCGGACTAAAGAACTCATACCTCAAGTATGATGGGAGCTGCTTAAGCACAAGATTTGGTTGCTCAACAATAGAAGGCTTAGCTGGTGGAGTGGTTCTATTTGCAAGGTCTAGATTAAGCTTTCTTGGGTGGTAAGTGTAAAACCCAGACCCTCAGCATAGCCCTCCATGTCATCAGCATCAAAGTTCACCAGAATCGAAGCAAGAGCTTCTCCCAAACTTTCTTCTTCCATTTTATGTTCGACAACATCATCAATCCCATCAAACAAATCAATAAGGGAGATATTCCCATAAGCAATTGGCAACTTCATCCCCTTACTTGCTTGGAAAGTCACCTCTTCATCACTCACTCAAAACTTGATTTCATTCTTCTCAGAGTCTATGAGCGCTCTGCCCGTAGCAAGGAAGGGTCTTCCCAAGATGATGGGAATATCTTTATCAACCGCACAATCCAGAATAACAAAATTAGCAGGCAACGTGAACTTACCCACTTATACCAACACATCATTTACAACCCTAACTGGCTTCTTGATGGATCTGTCCGCCATTTGTAATCGCATAGAAGTCGGTCTAGACATCCAAATCCGAATTTCTTGTAAATAGCAAGAGGCATTAAATTGATACTCGCCCCATTATCGCACAAAGCACAAGCAAAAGCATGATGCCCAATGTTATACGGAATGGTAAACGCCCCTGGATCTCTTTTTTTCTAAACTGTGGTAGAAGCAACAATTGAACTCATGTGGTGAGTTAATGTCACGACCTGACTAGGCCCGTGACGGGTACCCGGGGCTGACCACCGAGCACCACTCGTTCTACTACTCATCATGCTCATTAAACGTTCTTTTATCAAATTCATACTAAAATCATAAGAAAATCACTTTTCATTCGGAAACTTAAATACTTTTATATGCACAAGCCTTTTGGTCATTAAAATAATATATACATATATATATACATAGTAGCAACCTCGTGAGACCATAGCACCCACACTACGTATCTACGAGCCTCTACTGGAGTGCTAGACATAGGGACGGGACAGGACCCCGTCGTGCTCAAAATATAAATGTATACATAGTAGAATAATCAAAGGCACCTCCGGAACAATGGAGTGCTCTCAAATCAGCTACTAGCTCCTATGAGTCTGGATCAAGATCACCTCTCTTTCTACCTGTGGGCATGAACACAGTGTCCAAAGAAAACAGACGTCAGTACGAACATTGTACCGAGTATGAGAGGCATAAGTAATGAAAATACGTCAATGAGATAAAGGAAGCATCAATAAGGAGCAACTGTACATGACTATCACTTATAAAAGAAATAACACATGATGTCTTACTCATAATCATCATCATATCATATATGCATAAATGTATAAGCTGCCCGTCTATGTAGGTACGGTGTGATAATCAGTAGCCTGCGTCCAGGCCTCCCGCGTCCGGGGTACCATCTCATACCGCCCACTGGTGGTGCTGCCCGTACCATATAGACACGGTGTAATCATCTATAAGCCGCCCGCCTTAGCGGTGCTGCTCAGCTATATAAGTGCGGTGTAATATAATATCCTCAACATGTATTTATCATAATGCATGTATAATAACTCAAAGATAGCTATACTTTATCGAGGTGACATAAGGTCGTGAACTCCCGATTACATTATGGAACATTTATAAACATTCTGCCTCACCTAGAAGGTAATAGTAAATAAGGTGAGTGTATACAATAAACGGCATCATTAACTTTATGGGAACATCATATCATGAACATCTAGAATCTTTATACTTTAACTCATCATCATCATTATTGGGCTCATAACATAACTCTTACATTGTGTAGCTATTCAGGAACATAGGCTCAGAGTTTTTCGGAATTTAAGAGACTCATGAAGAGGAAGAAAAGTCGTACTATAGGATTCATGCCATAGAAAGAAAGAATTATCCTCGCATACCTAGGTTGTTTAACTATTGTATCGGTTGATCGTCCTCCTTCGATGCTCGCGTTTCTACCTTCAAGAGGATTCTCATTAACATTAGTTACTCGACTATAAGAACATTTTACTATTTCTAGGGAAAATTGGGTAGTATTTCCTTTGTTTCTACTACTTTTCCCACATTCTATATCAACTCCCAAACGTTCATAACAATATTCACAATATCGCGACAACAATCATCAATCATCTACATTTACCACAATTCACCATTTCCCTTCAATTTCTCAACAATTATAGTTATAGCTAACTATCGCGTTTTCTCATATATAATACTTATTTCATGGTCTAGATGTCCTTTATAACATATTTACAATCACAACATATCGATAATTATGACTCAATCCAAACATTTACCCAATAATGTCACTATTCCCATATTTATGACCTATTTTCTTCCTCCTTCTACAATCCAAGTGTTTCAACTTTCAACACCTTAAACAATATGTAAATACCATAAAACTCACCTTGGATGATGGATGAACAACCTTTAAGTGATACTTCTCTTCTTGCACCAAAACCCTAACTCTCTTCTCTTAAGTTTTCTTGGCTTAGATGAACTTTTACTAGGTTTCACACACTTGATTTCATGGTTTTGGTGTAGTTGATCATGGATTTCCTTCGATTTCTTGTGGATGAATGATGGAGAAGGTTCTAGAGGTTTCTTGGTGTGTGGAGGAGTGATATGAAATGAATTAAAATAAAGGGGGGGGGGTCCTTATATTAAATCATGAAATCAGTCCCAACCGAGATATACGGTACGATCGATGGAGCGTCGATCTGGTCGTCGAAGTCGTTAAAATTCCAGTGAGCAATCTGTCGTTTCCTTTCATTCTAAGGTGAGAAGGACGGTTCGTCGAACTGATCGACGGAGCATCGATCTTTTCGTCAAATGGTCTTCGCTCGAGCTCAATTCTACAGCACAATCGATGAAGCGTCGACTCGTCCGACGGTACAAAGAACGACCGTCTAACCCCCCCCCCCCCTTTCGCAGAACTGCGGTGGAGTTTCATTTATCGAAATTTTCTCCCTTTCCTCTAACTTCTTTGGAATCTTAATTAGAATTATTAAGCATCCCTTCTTACATGTAGGGACATCATGTGCACCTTAACTTACGTTAGTCCCTTCACCGCTCAGCAACCCAAAGTTCCGAGGTGTAATAGTTAAATTCACTGTCTCATGTTGAACGGACCTCTTCTTCGTAAGCAGGTCCTTCACGAACTTAGCAAATCTGGGCATCTCTTTCACAGCATCTAAGAATGGAAAATTTACCGTTAACTACTTCAATTGATTATAGAACTTTTAACACTTAGCATCATCATACTTCTTTGCCAACCTCTGAGTAAAGGGAGGTTTTTGTTTTGTCCATCTGAGTCAAATAGAGCCCCTTTTATCATCCGTTTACTAGCATCAACAACAACATCTGGAATATCTGCAACTTTCTCTTCAACACGGACCTCATCATCCACATTAGGCACATCAGACTGCACTAATTCTTCCTCAGTAATGAATCTAGATCAACCATTTTCTTGTCAGCACTTTGAAGTATTTTACCATTTCTTGTTCCAATAGAAAAAGAACGCTCAAAACCACCACCTCCATTCTTAGGGTTTAGAATAGTATCACTAGGAAGTCCTCCCTTTTTAACAGGATGTTGCTCTCTAGAAAGGTCACGCATCTGCTGTTCAAGGTTTTGAATAGCTGCTGAGTGAGAGACCACTGTCTCTGAAAGCCCAGATAATGTCTTTTCAGTATTCTTCTGACTTTCCAACACTTTTTCAAGCATTGACACCAACCTCGAACTACCTTGATCATTATACTACCCTTTTGGTGGAATGTAAGGGTTGGAACTTCTATTTCTGAAGTTACCGTTATTGTTGCTGCATCTACCTTGGTTCAATCCACTATAGTTGTTATTGTAGTTCTCTTAGTTGTTATTATATGCACCCTGCCCTTGTTGAGGTCTCCAGTATCTTTGAATTGGACTAAGAACATCTCTTTTTGCTATGTAGTTTGCATAGTGAACATTTTCCACTGACGGAGGGGGACCCTCTTGATATGGACCTTCTTGGACTTGGTACATTCTAGGTGGCATGCCTGAGATATCTTCACAAACCTTTACCTTTTTTGCCTCTTTGTCATCAAACCTCTTCATCAGTAAAGAAATATTGGTTCCCAGTTGTGCCAATGTCTGCTGTATCTCCTGGCTTTCCTTCACATTTTTTTGGATCAATAGTGTCCCAAGTGATAAACCATTAGAATTACTAGAATGCCATGCTTGACTGTGTGTAGTCAATCGATCAAGTATATAAGTAATACTAGCATAGGCTTATTCATGAAATACCCTCCAGCAGCATTATTGGCTATTGCTTGAGTCATACGATCCAACACTCTGTAGAACTTCTCCTTCAGAATATGATCTAGGAAACCATGGTTCAGACTCCTATCCAAATATTCTTTGTACCTCTCCCAAACTTCAAAAAGTTTCTCCCCATGACGTTGTTTGAACTCGTAAATCTGATCACGAATAGTAGCGCTTTTACTCAGGGGATACCACTTCCTGAGAAACACTTTGACCATCTCATCCAATGTAGCAATAGAGTTTCGAGAAAGCTTTGTGAACCATTTTCTCGCATCTCCGGCTAATGAATATTTGAAGAGTTTTAGCCGAACAGCTTCTTGAGGCACACCCCTTTGGATATGATGAGAATATTACTCCAAAAAGTTTATTATATGCTGGTGAGGATCATCATCGACTGCATTCTGAAAGTATCTCTCTTGTTTGAGCATATGATAGAGGGACATTTCAAACTTGATAGTAGTAGCATCCATCCTAGGATGAACTATTGTAAATGCAAAGTCTTCCATCATAGCTGGCTGATCACCAAAAACGTTCTCGACTGGAAGTGTGTTGTCTGCCATGATCACCTGGTTTACAATGTAGCAAACAAGGTGTGTTGGAATAGGACCATGACTTTAAGAAGAGTAAACACTATTTAGTAATTTCAAAATCGTATTCCCCGGCAACAACACCAAAATTTGATAAGCTCAAATTACACTAGTTAATAGCATAAAGCGGACACTATAAAATATAGTAATCCAACTAGGTTGGGGAATCCCACAAGGAATATGGTGTGAAAAGTTTATTAAACGAGTATTATACTAATCTTGCGGTCCTGGTATACTCCAGAAAAAGGGTTTTTATAAGAGTTTTGGTTTGTGAACTAACTTAGAGTGACTATTAATTGAGTTGTAAATATATGGGAAAAATTAACCAAGGTTGTGTCCCCCTCAGATTAAGTTTATGATCATGGATCTTAATCTTGATATACTTCTAATGGATCGTTGTATGAATGCACTTGACCTCTATGTGAATCTAGACTATTTCCCAATAAGAAAAGATTATTTCTTTCTTTGTTTTTCCTAAAGATAAGAAAGTATGCATGAAGAACGGTTAATTATGCCAAGTAAATTCCTCTTTTTCCTAAGTGAATTAATAAACAAGGCTTAAAGCCTTGAGTTCTTGTTATTAAATCTTACCAAACCCTAGTTATTTTCCCAAATAAACCAAAGTTTATGGCGTTAGCTAATGTTTGCAACCACTAGCTATATGATTAAAATGAAGAACAAATAAACCCTAGCAATCCATCATGCATATATCAATCCCAATTCCCAATCACAAAAACACTCATCTTTGGGTTCTCAACCTCAGTAAAGAATTTAGCTACTCATAGAAGCAGAAGAACAACAATAAATAATTAAGATCATAATGCTTACAAATGATTGATGGGAATTAAAGAAAATAATTTCAATTGTTGGTAATCCCAAAAAGACTTCAGAAACTATGAGTATGCAATGCTAAGGAATTAAGACTGAAATCTGAGGTGTAACATTCTTCCCCCCCCCCCCCCCCCCCCTTAGAAACATTGGTCCTCGAATGTTAAACTCTCAGAGATCTTATGGAAATTTTGCCAGAGCTTTCTCTATAGAGGTAATACTATCAACCTATCACGCAGTGACCCAACAACACAATGCCACACAGGGCTACGAAAGTTACTAATAATAATGGCCCCACACTACCAATGACAGTAACTAACAACATATACATACCTAAAGGTTATAATGTCTCAGTCTAGATTTCCTTTAGTAATGGAAACAAATGTGGATATCTGGATCTCATATCTTTCTTAACTTCTCAAGTCATCTCTTTTGCCTTCACATTCTTTAATAGTACTATTACCGAGGCTACATATTTGGTTCTCACTCCACAACCCTGGAACTTTGGTGATCTTAGAGGGTAGTAGGAATTTTCTAACACAATAATTGTTCTATGCTCCAAATATTATCAATTGTTACATTTGTTGGGGATTTCTCAATATACTAGTGAAGCACAGACGCGTAAAAGGCTTGACATATAGATTCCAATTCCAAGGGTAAATCTCGTAGGTTCTTCGACTATCATCTTGTGAAGTTTGAGGTATCCAAGGGTCAACTTATACTCCTTATTACCTCTCATAAATCTCTTCAAGATGAGATTCCAGATTTCAAACAATCTAACATTCTCCCATTCTTATAGAGCTTCATACGGGCCATCTGGATATTGGAACAATGACTAATACCATATGCAAATTCAATCCACACTAACCGGTCGTCCTAATTTTCTTCGAAGTTCTAATATACATGCTTATGACATATCCTTAGACGTCAGGAAAGTGTGCTTTACCTACCCACTTATCTCAAGGTGGAAAGCAATACTGGGGTAATCTATATTCTTCAGGTTTCTCTTAATGTACTGATCCTCTGGCGCTAGTAGAAAATCGGGCATCTTAACTAGATAATTCCATATATATCTTACATGATCTCTTACAATTATAAAATCCATACTGATAATTCCCTCATTCCTCAATGACATAACCATATAATACCTCAGTCTTTCAGACTTCTGTTTATTTATTAATAGACCACGAACTCTGTAATATGTTATTTCTATCGATCGACCAAGGTCATGATACATCTTTATTGCCTCTAAATAGACCATCTAAACTTGTTATATCTAACATAAATTTGGTTCGATATCTTTGGAATCCATCTTGCTGAGATACTCCTTCCCTGAATCCTCTTTCGAGCTTTGGTTTAAGAGATATATAATTTATAGGATACTATATCTTTACTCAAGTTTCCCAACATATACCCTATCTTGCTATTGCTATCCTCGACTACGCTACACTTCACTAGTTGAAGCTCTATAGTGATCTTAGCAAGCCGCTCATATACTTGTATCATCTATATAGTATATGATTCTATACCCTTCTGCTATCTTCCAAAATAGATGTATCCATTTTGATGTTAGATCCACCTTTATTTATTCTAATGCAATGAAGCTGTCTTACATGAACTTACTCCTCATTATCCTCTTCACTACCGCCACTAGCCTCTTGTTCCTCATTTAGGTCTATCTATTTCCATTTACTTACAACGCGACTTTAATTCTCTTACTTCTTGAATATTCTATGCCTGAAATTCTTGTATCATTTATAAACTTCCGCTCCCATATAATCATACAGACTTATTCTTTTTCTTTGTAGGTTGTTACTGTCAAGTACTTTCGGTCCTTCGACTAGTTCATTCTCATTTCAGTCTTCTTCGATCGTTAACTCCGCATCCTTCCCTCAACAAAGACGTTACTAGATTCCGACTCGAATGTTTTTTCCTTTAAGGCTTTCCTTGTACAATTCTTTCCCAACCGGTATACGATACTGGAACTTCGTATCCATGCGATTAGCTCGCGGTGGCTATTTCACTTAACTTTTTATCTTAGTCCATTATTTACTTCGAGTACCATCATACTCAATCCTTCTTTGCTTCTTCATTGTTGACTTTCCTATTACACCCTTATCTTTGTACTTTAAATAATTCCTTCCTTGGAGTACTATCTTCCAATCTTTATTTAGTCACGCATATGATTGACTGGTTATGTTTATCGTCAAAGCGTTCTTACACTTCATCGGCCTGCTAGCGTAATATCCCTTTGGGGTAGTTTCCCATTCCTTTATCATTATCTTTCCATCTTCTAACAAATCTTACTCTTGATCCAATACTTGTCGCCTCGTCTTCCCCCTTAGGGAGTTAACCCACTACTCTAGATTTGACACCCTATTTATCTTTCCTCTTTCCTGCAAGTACTTACTCCTGGTAATTTTCGCGACTAATCTTAGTTGTAGTTGTTTGTCGTCTGAGTCTATCTGGTCAGTTGCACAGATATGTAGTGGTCACATATTCTCATAGACGTACTTTCCTTGGATGGGCCTAATCTTCCATTAATAAGGTCTTTATAATTTTCCTTATCGTCCTTCCAGAAACTATCTTTCTCCGATTACTCGCTCTCCCATTTCATCACTATGAAGGTAGAGTATAGTATTCCATTTCCAAGAATATACCATGATTATTAGTACTTCTCCTTCCCTTTGTTACATAAACACTCTTCTTTAGGTAGGTCACTTTTAGACTACATGTTCATCTCATTAACGAAGGGAGTATTTATATCAATTTGTGACTTCAAACTCTTCCAATGCCTTTTACATAAATAATCCTTTTAAGACATGACTCACTTCCTTCATTAGCTATTCAGTCTTGTACTACTAACTCAATAATCCTGTGATAATAAAACTTTTGGAGAGAGTGTTTGAGTTCTGGATGATGTGGGAATGAATGAAAAAAACCATGGATCAAAATTATACAACGACACAAGTTGCACTGCCTTACTTCGACGGTTCAATCGATGGTCCATCGACTTGTTCGACGAGCTATCGAGTTGCATCGCCAAAGTGCTCATCAGATGTAACACCCCGTAAACTTGAACTACGTGTCAATATGTAAAAATCTAGTGTTCAGATTATATTTTATCTATATGAATCCATTCTTGATGAATTCGGGTGGAAGGTAGTTGTTTTGAAGTCAAACCAACTAGTGAAGTTCTTCAGGGCTCTTAATCTCGCCTAAGCTTTGGTAGGTTTGTCTTCTAAGTGATTTTCATGAAAATGTGTTGAGAATTTGGAAAAACTTCCTTGATGAAAGTTGTAGATATTTGAAATATCTTTCCAATGGTAGGTCTCCCAGCCCAAGCAAAGTTACATAAAAAAGGTTATGTCCGTTTTACTTAAACCTATCTGGACGCAAAACATTCTGGAAATTTGGCCGGTGTTACGGTGAGACGTAGCGGACCATAACACGTGTTGCGAGCCCTAACACTGCATCGTAATGCCTCAAAAATCACCAAAACTCTCTGGAAATTTTTGTTAAAGGACGGTATGTAACACGAAGGATGGCCCATCCTTCCGGGGTGTCCTTTGGCCCGTTTTCACACAAAAAATAGAAATAAGGCACTTGTTTCGTTCATTCCTCAACTTTCTAAAAAGCCCTAAGAGCGAAAACCATTCCTCCAAGTCTTCAACTCAAAGGTAAGAACATCTTTATCATTATTAATCAATCCTAGCATCAAACCCATGATTCTTAACATAATTCTTGTAACAAAAACCTTAGGGTTTGTAAAGGAATCCTTCTCAAAGTGACTCAAGCTAGGGTTTTGGGTATTCTTTACTAAGAAGGTGAATTGTTAAGATACGTAAATCATAATTAAGGCATGTCTCTCGTTTGAAAACTTATTTTGGATGAAAAATCACTTTTTGAAACTATTGTTGGAAGTATATATTTCATTCAAGGTTATTTAATGAATGAAAAGAAAACTAATCTTTTCATGTTTCTTGAACTCTAATTCATATCTAAATGGTGGTTAATGTGTGTGAGGGGACAAACCCACATTAAACCAAGATTGTAACAAACCTTATATATGTATATGATATTATGAACGTTTTCCTCTATAAGAGATGCTTAATAGTGATGGTTAAGGGTTGGTAATGATATTCTCATTGATGAATTAGGACATGGAAATTTTTCATAAAGAAGTTAAACGTTTTCAAAACATTGATTGGAATGACTTATTCTTTCAATATTGCATAATGAACCTTAATGACAATTGATGATGTGACTACATTACAAATGAATTATGAATTGTCTTCTATGCTATGAAAACTGGTTGTTGTGTTTAGCCTAGCTACTTGGGAGGAAGGGTAGCCACTATGGATCCTAGTGTGATAATGCCTATCCATTCGGTAGGATGAGTGGCCACTTCCGGGTTTGCTACCTGGGGTATGATTAGGCCTAGCTATTCGGGAGGAAGGATAGCCACCGTTGAATTTCATATTCCGGTGTGATATGCTGCTATGATTAGGGAACCTCAAAGGTCATCCCTTCGTTATGATTGATTTTTGGGCTTATATTGGCAAGTGTGATATTCCTATATTTTAATGGAACTGATTTTAATAATCATGATCAATTTAAATGGCATATTTGGAGGTTGGAACTTGACAAGGACTTTATAACCTGTTTTGATAATTGTCTTTCATTGAGATAAACAAGCTGAATAATTGTTTCCATATTGCGTCACACTATCCTAAGAACTAATTTCTTTATATGTTATTACACTTTATTTTCATATCACTTGTCCCCGAGGCATTCACGGAGTACGAAGTTGTAACACTCCTTAAATTCGAGTTAGATGTGAAGGAATTAAATGAGAAGTAATGTGACATTTTATGCATATGAAGTCCTATCAATATGAGTTTGGGTGGAAATAGTTGATTTAAGATCAAGACCAAGTAGTGAAATACTTAAGAGTTCTTAAAATCGCCTAAGATTTGTTGACCTTTATTGTAGGCCAAATTTATGAAAATCCATTATGAATTTAGGAAGACTTCCTCCAATACATGTTGTAGATCTTTGAAATACCTTTCCAAAGGTATAAAGTTGAGCTTAAATGCACTTGTGAGTAAAACGTCATGGCCATTTTACTAAACTGCATTTTGCGGGATCATCCTGCGGTTCAATGCTTCGTTTCTCAGGATGAACACCAAAAATCATACCTCTCTGACACGTTGTGGGGTAGGGCTGCATTTCACGGGTCAAACGTGCAATTCGCGGGATGCGTCACGCGCCTTGCTCGACTATAAAAACCCCCAGAACATGAAATTTTCTTAAACCATCATTCCAATCCATCTTTGGTTGACCTTTTGAGGAGAAATAACCCTAGGGCTTCCCCAAAACATAAGGTAAGAACATCTTTAACATTATTGATCAATACTAGCATTAAACCCATGATTCTTAACATGATTCATGAATGAAAAACCTAGGATTGCAAAGTAATCCTAAACCTAGGATTAAAAAGTAATCCTTCTCAAAGCGACTCAAGCTAGGATTTTGGGTGTTCTCCGTTGTAAAAGTAAATTGTTGAATTAGGTAAGGCTTAATTAAGGTATGTCTCTTTTGAAAATCTTACTTTGGAATGCATGACTTCTTTTCAAAATTTCTTTATGGAATAGAAGGGTGAACTTCTCATATTTTGAAACCCTAATTCGTGCTTTGATTGTGGTTAGTATGCGTGAGGGGACAAGCTTACATTAAAACTTGTTTGTATTATCCTCTATATAGGTACATGAGTTCATAATCGTTTTCTTCTATAAGAGATGGTCATTAATGAGGGTTAATTGTTGGCATTGATGTTTTAAAAAGCAACTATGACAATGGATTCTGTTTAAAGAAGCGGAAGCGTTTTCAAGATTATCTATGAAAGTATGGAGTTCGTAATGGCATAATGAACTTTAATGTTATTGATGGTGTGACTACTTTGAGACAAATTGCGAATCGGCTTCTACGCTATGAACTTTGTTGTTGTGTTTGGCCTAGCTACTCAGGAGGAAGGGTAGCCACTATGGATCCTAGTGTGATAATGCCTAGCCATTCGGGAGAAAGAGTGGCCACTTCTTGGTTTGCTACCTGGGGTGTGATTATTCCTAGCTATTTGGGAGGAAGGATAGCCACCGTTGAATTTCATATTCCGGTGTGGTGCGCTGTGACAAGGGAACCTCTACGGTCACCCCTTCGATGTGCTTGATTCTTGGTCCTGTATTGGCATATGTGATAGTATTATTTTCTCACGGAACTGTTGTTGTTAATTATGATCAATTGAAAGGCATATTTGAAGTAGTACCTTGACTAGAGGCCTTATAATCGGTTGTGATAATTCTTATTGAGATACACAAACTGAATAACTGTTCTTACATTGGTTTCACATGATTTTCAGGACTGATTTTTGTATGTATTATTGTACTTTATTTTCATATTACTTGTTGTCCCCGAGGCACTCACTGAGTACGAAGTACTCAGGCATACCATTGTTGTTATTGATGGTATATTAGGTAACGGAGAGGAGAAGGTTCTTGATACTCTAGACGTTTAGGAAGGACTTATTGTTGTTGCTGATTTGGTGAGCCACACATTCATTCGTGGGACACCTTAATTATTTATTTATTTATTTATTCATTATATTAGTTTTTCCGGGCTGCGTCCGGATGAGTCAGACTATTAATCCTTTATCTTAGAAGCTCCATAGTATACATTCTTGTGGGTAGTGGTTGACTTATTTATTAACTCTCGGGAACGTTGTTACGTTTGACTAAGTATTGATTACTAAAGACTTCCGCTGATTTAATTCATAGATGCATGATTTGTCTACCTTTATTTTATAAACTATTGGAGGCGAATGTTGAACCTGGCGGGTTCAAGTGTCATTGTGCATCTTTTAGGTTCTTCTGATGTTGTTCATGACGTCGGATGCCCGTCATGTCTAGGGTGGGTTTTGGGGCGTGACAAGCCTAGTATCAGAGCCTACGTTTAAATATGTCCTAGGATTATTGTCAGTGTCTATGGAGCTATGTGTAGTGGAGTTTTCCTTGCGCAGCCTAATCACCTGCATGACTGAGAAAGTCCCAGTACATTCATAGGTTTTTCCTATTCTTCTTGATTTTAGATTGTGCTGTAGAGCTTGAAATCCTTTTAGGATCATTCTGACGTGTCCGTTAATTCATGCCTAGTGAGAATTGCTTTAATTCGTGCTGCAATTTCTAACCTAGTTAACAATAGTACTATGAGGTGTACATTGGTTGTGGTATATAATGTGATGGACGGTACAAAGTCTGTTGGAATTCTATTGTAAGTTTGTAGTGGTGATCGTAAGCTTTGGTTGTGGATGTTTTGAGGCAGGTATCCTTACTATCTGTTCTCGTGATGCTTATTCATTGATTGATCGGGGTTCAAATTTATCATATGGGACCCCTTATTTTGCTCTTGATATGCGTATGAAATCCGAACCTTTGTTGGAACCCTTTGTGAAATGCCTTCTGGTGTTCCTGTTATTGCTTCTAGAGTGTATAGAAATTGTGTTGTTGTGATTAAAAGTCGTGAGACCGTGGCTGATTTGTATGAACTTGAGATGGTGGATTTTGATGTAATTATGGGGATGGACTAGTTGTCCGCATGTTATGCTAATGTGGATTGTCGCCATAAATTATTTCATTTCACCCTTCCCGATGAGCCTGTTATTATGTGGGAAAGTGAAATTGCTAACCGAAGGGGTGAATTTATTTCCTATCTTAAGGCTCATAAGATGATTACTAAGGGGTGTATTTATCATTTGGTTTCTGTTAATGATACAAAAGCCATAGTACCCAAATTTTCATCTGTTCCCAAAGTCAGTGATTATCCCAAAGTATTTCCCAAAGATCTTCCTGGTATCCCTCCTGATAGAGTTATTGATTTTGGGATTGATGTTGCCCCCGACACCTAACCTATTTCTATTCCACTTTATTGTATGGCTCCAGTAGAGCTAAGGGAATTAAAGTATCGGTTGAAGGACTTGTTGGATAAGGTCTTCATTCGACCAAGTTCCGTACCTTGGGGTGCCCCGGCCTTGTTTGTTAGGAAGAAGGATGGTTCCCTTAGGATATGTGTTGACTACCGTCAGCTTAATAAGGTGACCATTAAGAATAAGTATCCCTTGCCTAGGATAGATGATTTTTTTGACCAACGTCAAGGTGCTAAGTTCTTTTCGAAGATTTACCCGAGGTCCGAATATCATCAGTTAAAGATAAAGGAGAAGGATATTTCAAAAATCGCTTTCCGTAATCGTTATGGGCACTTTGAGTTCCTAGTCATGTCCTTTGGGTTGACTAATGTGCCTGCTGCATTTATGGATTTGAAGAATCGTGTTTTTAAGCCTTATCTAGACCGCTTCATTATTGTGTTCATTGATGATATTTTGATATATTCTAAAAGTCGTGAGGATCATGCTAATCATTTGTTAATAACTTTGACAACACTCGGGAGAACGAGCTTTATGCAAAATTCTCAAAGTGTAAATTTTGGCTTGAGTCTGTGGCTTTCTTGGGTCATGTGGTGACTGGTGATGGCATTAAAGTAGACCCTCAGAAAATTTCAACGGTTAAAGATTGGCCTAGACCAACTAGTGTAATGGAAATTTGTAGTTTCTTGGGTTTGGCAAATTATTACCTAAAGTTTGTGGAAAGATTTTCATCAATAGCCTCTCCATTGACTAAATTGATACAGAAGACTGCTAAGTTTCAGTGGTCCAAAGCTTGTGAAAAGAGTTTCCAAGAAGTTAAGACAAGGTTAACTTCGGCTCTTATTTTGACTTTATCTTCTGCGTCTGGTGCATATGTAGTGTATTATGATGCTTCTAGAATTAGTTTGGGTTGTGTATTGATGCAGAATGGCAAGGTGATTGCTTAAGCTTCACGACAGTTGAAGAAGCATGTGAAGAACTATCCGACTCATGACTTGGAATTGGCTGCAGTGGTATTTGCTTTTAAATTTTGGCGTCATTATCTGTATGGTAAGCATTGTGATGTTTTTACTGACCACAAGAGTCTACAATGTATCTTCAAGCAGCGAGAGTTGAACCTCAGACAAATGAGGTGGTTGGAGTTGTTAAAAGATTACGACTTGAATATTTTGTATCATCTTGGTAAGGCTAATGTGGTTGCTAATGCTTTGAGTAGAAAATGTACGGGCACGTTGGCTTATTTGCGTGCACATGGCATTCCCATGGGGAAGGAAATTCGAATACTTACTAGTCTTGGGGTCAAACTTGATGAAACGTAAGATGGAGAGTTAGTGGGAATCACACCATCATGGTCTGAAATTGGGCAAAGGATAAAATCCAATCAATATGATGATGAACTTTTGGCAAAGCTGAGAGATGGAGTGGAAAGGGGTGAGTATACTTCATTTACTATTAGGACTGGCAATAGAGTTCTGCGGTTGCAAAGACGATTGTGTGTTCCCGATGTTGATGGTCTTCGATAAGAACTAATGATGGAAGCTCATAGTTTCAAGTATTCGGTTTATCCGGGATCCACCAAGATGTATAAGGATTTGAAACAACACTATTGGTGGAAGAGCATGAAGGTTGATATTTCTAACTTTGTGGCTAAGTGTTGGAACTGTCAGCAGGTGAAGGCTGAACATCAAAGGCCTGGTGGCTTGGCTCAAAACATTGAGATTCCTCAATGGAAGTGGGAGATGATAAATATGGATTTTGTTGCAGGTTTACCTCACATAAGGGCCAAGTATGATTTGATTTGTGTGATCATGGATAGACTCCCGAAGTCTACCCATTTTCTTCCTATAAAGACGTCATATACCGCGGAGTACGCCAAGTTATATTTGAAAGAGATTGTCAGGTTTCATGGTGTTCCAGCATCTATCATATCTGACAGAGGTACGCAATTTACTGCTCATTTCTGGCAGACGTTTCAAGAAAGTTTGGGGACTAGAGTGAAATTGAGCATTGCATTTCATCCTCAAACTGACAGGCAGGCAGAGAGAACTATTCAAACTTTGGAGGATATGTCGCGTGCTTGTGCAATCGATTTTGGAGGAAATTGGGATGAACACGTACCTCTGGTGGAATTCGCTTACAACAATAGCTATCAAGCGAGTATTCAGATGGCTCCTTATGAGGCTCTTTATGGAAGGCGTTATCGGTCTCTAATTGGTTAGTTTGAACCAACGGAAGTAGAGTTGTTGGGTCCTGATTCAGTTCATGAGGCGATCGAGAAGGTAAATCTTATTGTGCAGCGACTGAAGACCGCTCAGAGTAGACAAAAGTCTTATACGGACATGAGGCGTAGGGAATTGGAATTTTCTATTGGTGACAAGGTTTTCTTGAAAGTGTCGCCTATAAAGGGGTAAATGCGTTTTGGCAGAAAGGGAAAGCTTAGTCCTCGCTATATTGGTCCTTACGAGATTACAAAAAGGGTAGGGAAGGTAGCTTACGAGTTGAGATTACCGGCTGAGATGTCCATGGTTCATTCGGTGTTTCACATTTCGATTTTGAGATTGTACACACCTGATCCTTCCCATGTGTTGCATCATGAATATATTGAAATTGATGAAGCTCTGTCTTATGAAGAAGAACCAGTTCAGATCTTAATCGTCAAGTTAGAACGTTGAGAACAAAGGATGTAGCGTCGGTTAATGTGTTGTGGCGAAACCATAATACTGAGGAAGCTACTTGGGAAGCAGAGGAGGGCATGAAGAAGAGATATCCTCACTTGTTCCCTATGGCAAGTATGAGCTAGCATTTTAAATTATTCATAGATGAATCGTTGTGTTAGTTTGGAACATCTTGTGGTTTAGCGAATTCTTTCTCGGCTACATTTCTCATTCGAGGACGAATGATCTTAAGGGGGGGGGGGGGGGGGGGGGGGTGGGGGGGATAATGTAACACTCTGTAAATCCGAGTTAGGTGTGAAGTTATTAAATGAGAAGTGATGTGACATTTTATGCATATGAAGTCCTATCAACATGAGTTTGGGTGGAAATAGTTGATTTAAGATCAAGACCAAGTAGTGAAGTACGTGAGAGTTCTTAAAATCGCCTAAGATATGTTAACCTGTATTGTAGGCTAAATTCGTGAAAATCCGTTGCGAATTTGGGAAGACTTCCTCCAATACAAGTTGTAGATCTTTGAAATACCTTTTCAAAGGTATAAAGTTGAGCTTAAACGGACTTGTGAGTAAACAGTTATGGCCATTTTACTAACCTGCGTTTCGCGGGATCATCCTACGGTTCAATCCTCTGTTTCTCAGGATGAACACCAAAAATCATACCCCTCTGACACATCGTGCGGTAAGGCTGCATTTCACGAGTCAAACGTGAAATTCGCGGGATGCGTCACGCGCCTTGCTCGACTATAAAAACCCCCAAAATTAAACCCATGATTCTTAACATGATTCTTGAATGAAAAACCTAGGATTGCAAAGTAATCCTTCTGAAAGTGACTCAAGCTAGGGTTTTGGGTGTTCTCCGTTGTAAAAGTGAATTGTTGAATTACGTAAGGCTCAATTAAGGTATGTCTCTTTTGAAAATCTTATTTTGGAATGTAGTACTTCTTTTCAAAAGTTCTTTATTGAATAGAAAGGTGAACTTTAATGTTATTGATGGTGTGACTACTTTGAGACAAATTGTGAATCGACTTCTATGCTATGAACTTTGTTGTTGTGTTTGTCCTAGCTACTCGGGGGGAAGGGTAGCTACTATGGATCCTAGGGTGATAATGCCAAGCCATTCGGGAGAAAGAGTGGCCACTTCCAGATTTGCTACCTGGGGTGTGATTATGCCTAGCTATTCGGGAGGAAGGATAACCACCGTTGAATTTCATATTCCGGTGTTGTCACACCCCTACCAGGAGTATGACTGGCTCCGACCCGTAGGCCGGGAACCACCTGACTTATCCGATACTTTGAATATTATAACCCATAACTCAAGAATACCTGCACTCAGAAAAGGCCCAAAATAGGAATATCTGCTCGTTCAGCACATATGTACATATGCGGACCGACAAGGTCACCACAACATAACGTATGTCATAAAGCCGGCAAGGCTAACAGTAAAGTACCAAGAGCTCACAATAAGGCTGACAAGACCACCAGTATATTATACCACAACATGAACCGATGGAGATACAAACATCTAACTATACATACACGTCTACGAGCCTCTACATGGAATACAAATGATCATAAGGACAATACCAAGTAGACTGTAGCTACGAAGAAAGTGGAGGGCTCCTGAGAATCTGCTGATAGAAGACCTATGGGTCTGGTCCGTCACCCTGCCTACCTGCGGGCATGAGCGCAGCGTCCACAAGAAGGGACGTCAGTCCGAATAATGTACTGAGTTTGTAAGGCATGAATAACAACATAATAAAGATATGAAAGGCAACATGGAATAAGAGAGATAACCTGTACATCGGAATACCTCATAAGGCGGATGTCATGCATGCTTAGCCTTTAAAAAAAAACAATTCTATACATATACGTAGTACCATGCCTGGCCATTACGGCTCGGTGTCATATATATAGTATCATGCCCGGCCATTAAGGTTCGGTGTTATCATCATTAGCCCGCGTCCGGGGCAATATCATAACATGCCCACTGCAGTGGTGTGCACATCTACGTGCCATGCCCGGCCGACTATAGCGCGGCGCGGTGTGAGAAAATACATACATATATATAAAGCATGCATAAGAACCAAATAAAAGCTATAAATATATCGGATTGACGTAAGGTCGGTAACCTCCGATTATATTATGGATCAATCATCATCGTTTATCCCACCTTGAAGGAACAAGGGTCATAAGGTGAGATTACCAACAATGAAAGAAATTAAGAAATTGCAAAGTAAGCTCAATCACCTCATAATAATATAAAGCTAATGTAGATGGAAATCTCTATGAATAAAAATCATCTCATAATAACATGAAATCCGTATGCCTTGGAGCTTGGATAAATAAATCCCTCATAGTCATCATCATGGTTATCATAAAACAATTATTCATCTTTACCATCATGAAAACTTTAAGAGTCATGAATCTCTAACATTCTTGGCAATGAAAATTTTCATGGAATTCATGCATGGTTTGGTAGGAAAAGAATCATGCCTTAGAAGCTCAATAACATCATAAGGATCACGAAATTCGTGGACTTCTAGCATTTGTGAAACAAATGATATTATGGGTATGACACAAAGGTTTATAACGAAAGGATCATGCCTTTAGAAAGAAAAGGACTAGCCTTAACATACCTGGAAGATAATTTCTCAACTTCCAACTTACTTCCTGACTCACAATCTACGTATAAAACCATTCATACTATTGTTAGGCTCATCATCATGCACTTGTCTCAAAACTTAAATTAAAATCCTTTTAGATTCTGTCGAAATTCGGGCAGCATCTCCCCTGTTTATATGCCTAGCCCGAAATCAACCAATCAACAACAACAATACCAACATCATAAACACCATTATCCATACCAATATTCTACAAGATAAATATAAGTATTTTCATCCAAAATTCTCTTCAACCCTCAATCTATAAGCCAACAACACCAACACAACAAACTATAACTTTCATTCTAGTAAATATTCCTTAATCAATATTAATAAGGAAAGAGATTCAATGATTCATACCTTATGTTTACCAAAGTAGCAATATCTTCAATATCTACTTCTTTCCAAGCTCACTCCAACACCAAACGAAATTATAATTGCGCCTACACATTGCCCGGACCTCGATCAATATTCCGTAGCTTAAATTTTGCTCAAAATCCTCACTTCTATGTGATATAAGAGCCCTTTTTCTTTGCTGAATTTTCTGGAATGTTGTGGATAATTTTGATGATGAAAAATGGGGTTTTAGCCCCTTTTATAGTGGCTGAGGTGGCAGCGCTGTAGCAGTACTGTAGAGATACTGTATTAGCCCTGTTTTTCTGCTTTGTCAGCTCGGTTTGTAACGTCTATAATTCTCTACTCCGATGTCCTATTGACTAGCCATTTGTTGCATTAAAAACTAGACTCGACGAACTTCATTTTAGGCTTTTGTTTCACCTTGAAACTCCTAATATACTAGGAGATATGCCCCTCCAAAGTTGACTAAAAATCCGCCCAACATTTCTCAAATTTTCGTCAAACTTATTTTCTTCAATTTGCTTGATCTCGAAATCTTCCGAAACTCTCCATACATGATATTTATCATTTATTATACTTGATAATGGCCATGTTCTTGTGTTTCAAAATAGTCCTTCCCGATTACGACTTACGAGATCGTAATTCATCCTTTACTTCATTGTTACATACTTCCCATGGCTTGTACCTTCCAAAGCATCATGTGGCTTCTCCGACACTCCATTAATACGGTGATGTACGTGTCATGCTCATGCTCTGAAAGTACGGGGTATAACAGGTGTGGTGTGCTCCCTTCAAAAACATTCGTCCTCGAATGTTGAGGTAGAGTTCGCTCCGAGGTAGCTATCAATGTTCTTACCTATATTTGTCAGTAATTACTTTACTTACTTTCTCGTTGGAAACCGAATTTATCCAAATTACGCAGTCTATTCTTCTTCTTTTGTGGCCAAAATTTATGCCCGTGCTCAAGGTCGTCTCTTTTCTTATTATCTGTCTGTCTACTAACTCTTTATGCTTTATCATTCTCATTGTCTGTTCAGCCTTCATTGTTTACATTCTTCTATGCCCTATCATTTAGTACTTACCACATACTTTTATCCAATTTTGATGTCATCTTCTTTTTATTTAGAAATTCTTGTTCTCTTCGATCCCGCGTATTTTTCTTACGTTTCACAGATGTCCCAGGCCTTTGTCTTCTTGTTTACTTATTCTTATTCTTTCTTTCTTAAATATAACCTCAAGACTGATCACATTTTAACATCCTTTGCTTTCTATAGCAGTCGAATTTATCTTTGCGGTACTTTATCTTTCAACTAGTTTAACACCGAAATGTCTCGCTTAATTTCTCTTTCCTTCAATTGGACTTCTGGCACTTGGCTAACTAACGACAATTCTTGTACTTATATCAAAAACATCTCAAACATCTTCTTTAACGATTTCTTTCCTTCAATTTATGTTTAAAGTTTCTGATCCTTATTTTGGCTAATAACTTAGGGGTGATTTCAGAAGTTTGTCAAAAAAATAACCAAGATTCTTAGTCATGCAGCGAATTTGGATCTTTTCATTCTTTCTTTTGTCTGTAACCTTCATTTGTTCCTTTTCCAATAAGAGCCATCATGTTGCTTGCTCCACGAGGTTTCATTGTCACCCGATTGATCTAATCAAACGCAATATCCTTTGATCATTTCCTATGGGTTTCTCCTTCTACTTTTAACCTTTGCCCGATTATCACTTAATAAGTCTTTCCCATAGTTTGATGCAATTATCTGTCATTTCGATTTACCAATCAAGCGAATCTCTTAATTCGTTAAATGTCCATCTCCTTTAGTTATACCTTTGAATCCTTTTCCTGCGATCTTGTCGTCATCTACTTCCACGACTTCACCTTCCGTTGACTTAGTCCCTCTTATTTCGCAGCCCTCTATTTCCCTACTAGTGGGCAACTTTCTTATTTGGCGGTGGCACTTTTTCTTGCTTGTTTTCTCTAGTGCTACTTTAGATTATTCCTCTTAGTACTAATCGATTTTACATACATATCATTTCATCTCCTTTTTAATTCCTTAGTCGGACTGCTTAATTCCTTGTATTGTCATCATAGTTCCACCTATGGTAGTGCCTAGATGGTTTGCAATAGCATTTCCTTGTAAAGGGCTTATTATTCTCATTATTTACTTTACTTCAGATTATTCATCCAATGCGTCAAAATAACATAGCCAAGGGATTTATATTCAAATGGGACTCAATTCAACCCATACAACAACCTCAGCACCATCATTTATACACTTGTATACAACATTTTCTCGTCATCATTGTTGTCCCTCATAACAAGATTATACTTACAACATACTAGTGATCATATCTCCAGCTAATCTACTATTCAAAATATATTTAATTCCATGGTTGAATCTTTCCTCCAATTTCCTCTCCTCAATTCTTAACATCATTACAAAATAACTCATAAGCCGGAGACTAAAATAAAATCATACTTAATCACAACTTCCTTTCAATACGAGTGTGCTTCCCTCTGTAAGTACTTGGCTCTCCTATACCAGCGGCTAATTGAGACTTAACTATCTTTCATTTTCTTTAAATATTTGTTGTCGTCCCCACACCATTTTACTAGTCGTTTCATCAGGACGATTATTTATATGGTACTATGACTTATGCTCTTCACGATTTAATATAAACGGTGACTTATGATTTCACGACGCATGAGGTATTTCTAGTCTCAGGCAGTACTACCGTCGCGCTATCCATAGGCATACTGTCTTTCTTACCTTTGACAGTCATTGAAATTCCCAAAATATTCCTCTTTAAAAACTCTCATCTTTTCCAGTGCTACGATTTCTCTTTACTAATCCCGACTGTCCTTGATACTTAACCTTGATCACTTGTAAGCCTTCTCACTTCCTCTGTTACCTTTTGAGGTACGTGTGCTGCATATTTAATTATAACAAAAAACAAATCTCTGATACGAGTGATTCGAATCATAGCCCGGAACACTATGTATTGCATTGGCAAAACTTACTTCCTTGATTTGCTAAGCCTTCATTATCTTGTCATGCCTCCTTTGCCCTGTCTCTCTCATAATATACTTGCATTTAGTCCATTTCCACTTTTCTTTAGCACATCCTTGCTATATTAGTTCATCTTGAATTTCGGCTCCTTTAAGCAAGTACATTCCCTTCCTCTGCACTTGGGAATATTCTAATTCATCTAATAATGTCCTCATATACCAGTAACATTCGAGTATTGACCGTATTTGGTAGTCAATTGGCCGAGCCTAGCGATCCTTCAACTCCTCTAGTCCATATAATGCCAGAGTTACTATCATCGCATGATTTGACTTATTTCTCTTTTGCTAATTGAATTCTTGTATCAAGTCAGACGTCCACACGTATTGGACACAACTCAAACCACTTCCTTCCTTCACGCCTAGTAGTCCCCTAGATTAATGAATCAATGGTGACATCGGAATTCGTTCGGCTCCTTATAGAATGCCCGACTATACCATGCTCCTTCAGCCGTAAAATAGTGCATTACATTTATTCATACGTATATACCATTATTGGTCTGGTCCGAAAAAAAACTGTGCAGGATTCCGCTTTCCTTCCGCGATGCTGAAGGAAAGCACAATATTCTGAGACCTTCCGCTTTCCTTCCGCGATGCGGACGGAAAGCGCAATGTCCTGAGGCTTTCTGCGCAGGACTCCTCTTTCCTTTCGCGATGCGGAAGGAAAACGCAATGTTCTAAGGCTTACTTTTGAACGAGATATCAATAATCTGATCTTGGCCTTTCGGAATGACATACGGTCATAACCTCCGAATGAATTATGGAGCTCATATCGAATCCAAGGAGTTAGCTTAATGATGATAAACATGATAATATGGTAAGAATCAATCAAATAAGTAAGGCACTAAGATCTGAAATACATAGCATAGGAATGGAGTGAAGTTGTTATGGAACGTTCATGTTCATGTTCTAGTTGGGTTCGTGCCAAAGAAAGAATGAAACAAACACCTTACATACCTTATCCGTCAAGCCGCCACTTAAAGAGTTCCTTACATCGAAGCTTGCCCTTAATACCAGTAAAAGTCGATACTTTTTCTCATATTATCGCGATTCGTCCTTTTCTTAATTCAGCTCATAGTGTCCCATAGTTTCTCTTAACTAATTGTTTATATCATAATCATGCATCAAAATCCTTCTAATGTCCCGCCGATTCTTGTTCTCATCATGCAATTTTTGTAAAATACACCATTTTCTTTCTTCCTTCGTTCATTTCTTATTTCCCCTTACGATAGCATAGCTTGCTCGTATGGGTGTTTATTTGTCACGACCCAACCCCGTAGGCCGTGACTAGTGCCCGAATTGGACACTCATATTGCCTGTTAACTGTAATCATTTATAACTAGCATGTCATGAACTTATTTGTATAAAAAGGCAGGGCGTTATTTTAAAGCTGTCACAATTCTGTATGTCATAAGCAATTGTCTCCTGAGGAGTTACCATTTTCAACAACAACATATATTTATATATACGCAAGCCGACAAGGCTGCCATTACACGCAACATTCCAAACATACATACATATGCAAGCCGACAAGGCTGCCATCACGAATGGGTGCGCCCCAAACATAAGTCATGTTCATACAACGCATCATCAACTATACATAGACCCACACAGATGTCCACAGACCTCTAAGAGTAATGACAGTATCATGTGACGGGACAGGGCCCCGCCGTACCCCGAATACACATATACACATACATCAAAAGGGAGTTATACCACAAGCTAGGCTCCGGAACAAAGGAGCACTCCAAAGTAGCTGAATAGATATCCTAAGCTGGCGGATCTCCAAAACGAGCGTCTGCACCTGCGGGCATGAACGCAGCCCCCCGAAGAAAGGGGGTCAGTACGGAATATGTACTGAGCATGTAAAGTATGAAATGTAGTAATAGACCCATAAGGAGACAAAGTATGTAGGACCCAATGCAACAATCAGAAATTCATAAAACTTGCCTTTGGACATATTTCATATGTATCATTCTCATATCAATATCGTTATAGAGTTTTGTAATCAAAGCTGCATAATCATTCTGTATATAACATATATATAACGTGTCCCGGCCCTTTAATGAGGGACTCGGTAATTAAAATCATAGCATCATAAACATAAACATAGACGTGTCCCGACCCTTTAATAAGGGACTCGGTAATAGGGAATATGCCCTCCTGGCCACCATCTCCATATCATCATGTCATCATATCATCATATCATCACATCATCATATCATCATATCATCATATATATATATACGTGTCCCAGCCCTCTAGTGAGGGACTCGGTGATTAATATAGTAAATATGCGCACGAGAACGTGTCCTGGCCCGGGACTCAGTGAAGGATATAGCGGTAAGCACGAGCAGAATAATTAGCAACCACATATATGCAATTAATCTTTTGAGACTCAATAGATAAGCAACTAACCAGCTTTAAAGTGATGGGATAATAATCATATTCAATTCTTTTTAATTCTCATAACCAACTACAACAAGAAACGTTTCAGATTTCATGTACATGTATCAATTTAACATAGTGTGCTTTTGAAAGTCAAGCATGCCTCTACTTGTGCGATTCTTTAAGAGTAGGAACTTCTATACATCATTCATTAGTCAATCATATAGTAGGCTCGTGACAATAACATTATAGAATGAAAGAATCACAAATCATGCTTGGAACTAGAGAGTAGAGTTTACCCCAAGGTTCATATCATTTCATACTTACGTCTAGGACATGCCAAAAGAAAGAAGGAATAGGCTTTACATACCTTTAGCGTCTAGTCGTATTATAACTTGTACTTGCTGCCCAAAAACACTTATCCTATATAAAGATATCAAGAGCTACAATTAGTCTACAAAAGAATTTAATACGTATTTTGACGCTCACAATCCCTTTCTAACATTTAAACGACGTTTCGTTCGCATTCAAACCAACTAGTGCTACAAGCTAACATTGCTAATCATTCTTTCATATATCAATCCAAACTTGTTTAACATGACTTAGGGGACTTTGGAGAGAAAATGATCAAAATGGTCCTTAATGTATGAGGGTTGGATTGTTTTGGTCCTTGATATATTCACTTGATTGAAATAGTCCTTGATGTTTCGAGAAAATGATCAAAATGGTCCTTAATGTATGAGGGTTGGATTGTTTTGGTCCTTGATATATTCACTTGATTGAAATAGTCCTTGATGTATGCAAAATGTGGATGATTTTGGTCCTTGATATATTCACTTGATTGAAATAGTCCTTGATGTATGCAAAATGTGGATGATTTTGGTCCTAAATTCTAAATATAATGCCGTAACATTATTCAAATGTTTGACACAAAAAATCCATCAAATGTAAGTGAAATATTTTTAATTTTTAGTTTTTTATTATTTTTATTTTTAAAATGTATTATTCTTTTTATATTATTTATTTTTCATTTTCTTTCTTTTCATTCCCAACCTTTACTTCTTATGATTCCATGTAATTGCTCGTATTTTTTTATTTTATTCATTTAGCATAACCGTGTTATTATAAACTTATATTTTTCCTTTCTTTTGAATTATTTACTTAAGTTACGTTGAAACTTACTTATGTAATGTTAGAATTTGACATATGAGTATTATTCATAACATTACATAATTATGTTACGTTGAAACTTAAGTAAATAATTCAAAAGAAAGGAAAAATATAAGTTTGTAACCCCATTCACAATGAAATTCTACTTTAATAACGTCACCCGTTATATGTCAAGTTTGTTAATAACTCATTCTTTTCAATATTAAGAGGCGTAGTTTCAAATATTAGAATAATAACACGGTTATGCTAAATGAATAAAATAAAAAAATACGAGCAATTACATGGAATCATAAGAAGTGAAGGTTGGGAATGAAAAGAAAGAAAATGAAAAATAAATAATATAAAAAGAATAATACATTTTAAAAATAAAAATAATAAAAAAGTAAAAATTAAAAAAATTAAAAAAATTAAAAATATTTCACTTACATTTGATGGATTTTTTGTGTCAAACATTTGAATAATGTTACGGCATTATATTTAGGATTTAGGACCAAAACCATCCATATTTTGCATACATCAAGGACTATTTCAATCAAGTGAATATATCAAGGACCAAAACAATCCAACCCTCATACATTAAGGACCATTTTGATCATTTTCTCGAAACATCAAGGACTATTTCAATCAAGTGAATATATCAAGGACCAAAACAATCCAACCCTCATACATTAAGGACCATTTTGATCATTTTCTCGACTTTGGACAGCTTGCACATCATTCAAATCAGTCCCAAAACGGCCAAACAGCACATACCACAATACCATTTTCACTTAGCAATTTTCCAGTTTTAACTTACAACGACAACAACACGTTTAATAACATTACTTTCACGATTCTTGGAACTGTTTTAGCATCATTTTTATTCTTACAACAGCCCACAAATCATTTCAATTTCAACTTGAATCATTGCACTTCACTTTCACTATATGTTCATAACAACATTCAACATTCAACATACACTTATTCACTTCTAACCTTAAAACAGTCCACGGTTTTGGACTGCTTGTATACTTCAACATGATTCGTTTCTTTAACACCTCAATTCACATATTCAACATGCATACAATATACCACAATGTCCATAACAACAAAAATCAAAACTTGGCACAAAACAGTCCACAATCCCCCTAAAACAATCCCCTTACACGGCACGGCTTCAACACCACTCCAACAACTTCATGATTTTCATCCATTTATCCATACTACAACACATTCAATCCACTTCCAATACATGTACAAGAAGATTAAACATGATTCCATTAAAGCCTACAACACACGGCTCATTTAAATTTTAAGAAAAACAGTCCAATACAAACATGCAACATCATAAACCAACTTCTACAATCTTTGTTCATTTACATATGTTGACACACATTCAATTCATCAACAATACATGCAAAATGAAACCAACCATGGCTTCACCAAGCTCACGGCTCACCCCCTACTTCAACCACAACAACAATCCAACAACAACATGCATGAACTATACATTCAAATCATCATGCAACACAAGAACAATGATCATTCTTACCTTGTAACTACACTTCAATCGGCTAGCCTTCACTTTCACTTCTTGAATTTTAACACTTGTTCTTGCTATATAAATGGATGCTACACGTTAATATACCTTCAATGGGGTTGGCTTGCTTAGGAAAAACTGAATTCTTGATCAACTTGGAGAGCCAAGTTCTGGCCGTGAGCTTCAAGAGCATGGCATGGCATGTTTATGGTTTCTTCTTCCCTTGAAACATAATGGTGAATGTGTATAACACTTTAGGGGTTTAATGGTGAGAAAGAAATGGAAGAGCTGGCCGTTTTTTGGTGGTGGAACAGCCATGGAAGGCCGTGGCTCTCTTTCCTCTTCACTTGGTGAAGATGAGAGCCTTTCTCTCTCTAAGTTCACTTGGTGGGATTGGGAAATGAGTTGTGCATGCTACTTTGGTCAACAAGGAGACCATTTTGCTGTCCAAGAAGGTCTTACACGTTCCCCCAACTAAGCATGGGCAAACATCTGATTTTGTCATGTGTTTGTGGGGCCCACACGGACACTAGTGAAGAATTTGTGAACATTTAAGTCTTAATACTCAGCCCAACTTGCATCGTCCATATCTCCTTACCCCGATATCATTTTGCCGAGCGGTTTGTTGCATTAAAAACTAGACTCGATGAACTTCATTTTAGGCTTTTGAAACATCTTAAAACTCCTCATATACTAGGAGATATGCCTCCTAAAATATAGGCTAAAATCGGGTCCGAGATTTTACTGAAATTGTTCCGATTCATTTCGTTTAACTTCTTATCCTCTTCCAACCTCATGTAACCTCTTATACATACATATACACACTTATATACATCAATAAAAATCCATATACACGTCTCGAAGGTTCCGGAGAATCACAATAACCTTAAACATAACTAGAGAACTCACAAAGCTTTGACGAAACTCCAATCGCAAAAGTATATTCATATCTTTTGTCCATCCTCTATATCATTACTAATGATCTCAAATACTTTAAAAGGTCACTCGCATTACCTCATATACATACTCATAGCGCGATTTCAAATCCTTTAGGTAACCGTGTCACCTTGGGATGCTTAAGGAAACCATATATATAACGATATTCTTACTAACTCGACTAACTTTCCTTGAACCTTCTTAACTCATTCTTTCTTGTTTTAGTACAAGTAGCACGGATTATTATGGAGTGTAACATTATTCCTCGTATATTGGTCCTGTTTCATTTACAATCGCATCTCTATTCCATGTCCACTGTCATATGCCATCACTGTCTACCTTTGGCCAACCTTACTAATTTATTAAGCTTCGTCTTATCGTGGCCGTGCACATAAATTCCTTTAATTAATTTATAACCGCACTTTCTTGTACTTTTGTCCTCAAGGTCCTCCTTGATTTCGTTTGCTCTTAAAGTGCTCTTTCCCGTTTGCCACTTAATAATATCTACCTAAAGGTTTGCACAACATCCCACTATGAGTACAAGCCCATCTTGATCTCGTATATATATATATACTTCTAGGGTGGAACTTTCCCGTACTCGTTAACTTCATTTCCCATATCAATATCTCTTTGTTATCACTTATTGACCAATCTAATCTATAAATTGTAATACCGTATTTAAGTTCCTAATTTCAACTTTCTTTATGTTTCCAATAGGTCTCAATCCTCCAAAATCTCGGATGCAACTCATTCCAGTTTCTTTAACTACTAATCATTTTTTTCCTCCAGGGTTCCTCCTTTAAATTAAATTAAAATCACTTTAAAACTTCTCTTTGAAAGCATCGCATAGTTGTTCCTTCAATCATGACTTACTAAACGGCTAATGGTCACATTTTCCCTTTACTCTTTCTCTATAGACATGCAAGCAATTCAATTTGTAAAAATTTCGGCAGAGTTTCCTCTATAATTCATACTACCTCATTCCTGCACACATCCCAAAAAACACATCCAATGCCCCACAGTGCAATCACAAATACCCATAATATCTTGATCAAGTTCTTATATCAACGTCTATCCGTATTAATAAAATAGGAAACATACCTTTCGAATGAACAACTTCAATTCGAAGCAATTTCCTCGTAGCGACATAATCAACTGCTTATCCATGATCAAAACAGTTGGGTAAGGATCAGGGACATCATATCCTATAATTTAGTTCTATGGCACGATCTAAGATAAGAAAGAAAGGTCAATGGTTCTTAAATGCCCGGAAGCCTCTTGTTTATAAGTGTGGCGCGCTTCACACCCATAAACAAGACTCCACCCGACACGGCTCATAGACTTTCCCAAGGACGAACTGCTCTGATACCAATTTGTCACACCCCTACCAGAAGTATGACTGGCTCCGACCCGTAGGCCGGGAACCACCTGACTTATCTGTTACTTTGAATATTATAACCCATAACTCAAGAACACCTGCACTCAGAAAAGGCCCAAAATAGGAATATCTGCTCATTCAGCACATATGCACATATGTGGACCGACAAGGTTGCCACAACATAAAGTATGTCATAAAGCCGGCAAGGATAACAACAAAGTACCAAGAGCTCACAATAAGGCCGACAAGGCCACTAGTATATTATACCACAACATGAACCGATGGAGATACAAATATCTAACTGTACATACACGTCTACGAGCCTCTACATGAAATACAAATGATCATAAGGACAATACCAAGTAGATTGTAGCTCCGAAGAAAGTGGAGTGCTCCTGAGAATCCACTGATAGAAGACCTATGGGTCTGGTCCGTCACCCTGCCTACCTGCGGGCATGACCGCAGCGTCCACAAGAAGGGACGTCAGTACAAATAATGTACTCTATATGTAAGGCATGAATAACAACATAATATAGATATGAAAGGCAACATGGAATAAGAGAGATAACCTGTACATCTGAATACCTCATAAGGCGGATGTCATGCATGCTTAGCCTTTAAAAAAACATTTCTATACATATACATAGTACCATGCCCGGCCATTAAGGCTCGGTGTCATATATCTAGTATCATGCCCGGCCATTAAGTCTTATATCCCGCATTTTTGTGCAATCGAATAATTCAAGACAATCGCGGGAGGACGACAAGCAAGGCCATATTTTATTTTGTTTGGCATATGAGTTGTTTATGAAAAATTTAGAAGTGGAAATAATGAGAAGGGTCAGGAGCATAAAGGGAAATTCGCAATACGACTCGTGGAAATATGAAAGAAGACGAAGGGCAAAATTGGAATTTTGGAAATTAGTTTTGGGAATTACAAAACAAGAATTTTGACCAATTGGGCTCAAAAGAAAATTAGAAAAAAAATTGAGGCCCAAATGGATTGGGTGGCCGGCCATGGAGTGAAAAAAAATGGCCCAAGCCCATTAATTAAAAATCATATGATTAATATATTAAGAGGGGTCTTCATCATTTATCAAGAAACTTCAAGAAAAATCAAGAAGAGAGGAGAGAAGAGCAAGCCACGGCCAAGAGAGAAAGAGAAAGGGAAAAAGAAAAAAAAAATTCTAGCCTTCAACTTTGGTCCAAAAATCTTGTTCTTCTTGAATTCATAGCAAGTTCAAGACGCTCTCCGACGTGGTATAATTAGTTTAGCGAAAGAACCACATTCGCGGCAAGTTGAAAGTTGAAGAAAAAGGTAAGGTTTGATTCTTTCTTGTATGCTATGGATGATTTTGTATGTGTAGTGTGTAAAGAGTGGATGAAATTCATGGAGGAGTAAAACCATGGTGTAGCCGTGACTACAAGGGCAAAACTGTGTGTGTGTGTGTGTGCATGTGTTGTATGTGTTGTGTTGCGTTTTGGTTGTTGTTAAGTGTAGAAGATATGGAATTTCATGAAAAATATACATGTGGGGTGTGTTGGCCGAATGACATGGATTATAGAAGAGTGTGGTGAATTAATTTTTCTTAACATTGTAAATATTGTTATGGTAAGCTTTATAATGTAAAATAAGGATTTAATGGTTTAGGAGTGAAGTTGTGTTGGTTGTTGTAGTTGTGTATGCATGAAGTAGCCGTATAGTTGTAGTGAAATGGTAGTTATTGGGGACTTGGTGTAAAAGTTCATGTAAATGGAATATTTCGTCCTCGTACGTATAAGAGGTAATGTTGATAGTGTGATGTTGTTAGCGTATAAATTATAAAGTTGTTAATGTTTTTATTGAAGTTGGAAAGTCTTGAAGGAAGTAGTATATCGATTAAATTATTGGAATGAACTTTGGGTTGATCATTGAAATTGTAGCATGGTTGTTGATATTATGTTGATAGTTTGGCCGGGTTGCATTCCCGGGATTGTTGTTGCTTGAAATTGGCCAAGTTGAACTTGGTGGGATGATGGATTTACAGGGGAAGTGCTGCCGAAATTTCGGTAGCCAAGTGTCATTTTAAGAACCCAATTCTGAATGCACTAACCAATGTTTGGTAAACATGACCAAATTGTAGATTTTGGCGGATTTGCAACTTGAATTTGGAATAGCACAAGGAGCGGAAAAAGGTATGTAAAGCTTCACCCTTCTTTCTATGGCATGTCTTAGACGTAATAAGTTGGGTACGAGCCTCGGGGACGACCCTATTCTCCTAAATTCGCACCTAAAGTTTCCCTTCTTTTATTCAGTAGACTTGAACGAGAAATTGAGCAAAAATGTTGAAAAACCTTCCTAACCCTCTAGAACTTGCATAACTAAAACCCGACTACCTTGAGACCCTCACAAGTAACGCCATGACATGTAACATATGTAAGTTTAGCACGCCGCCTCATTTGACCCGAGGTGGGCCCTTTGTTCCCGGTTTTCCTTATTGATTTGCTTGATTTTCTTTGAAGCTGAATCCAAAAGAAACCATTGATCCTTATCCTGTTATCAAATGGAAAGTACTATACTTATCCCAGTAAGGATACTTCTATGATAATAATGATAACGATGACGTTAGAAAAGAGAATATGCCTACGATAAGTATGACTAGAATGATTCCATGACCAAGATTTCTAAGCGAAGGATTTGATGTGAATGCGAAGGTGACAAACTAGTTCTTGATCCTTATCTCTATTTCTTAGCTATGGCACTATGCTCTAAGGATTTCAACGCCTATGAATTGACGTCTATGATGCCTATGTTTCATACTACACTTCTTCTAATACCATTCTTCGATGATAGTCTTGCCTTAAAATACTCGTTCCTTCAAGGTAAGACAACGTGATCACGGTTATTCCATAATGCAATCGGGGGCTACCGACCTTACGTCACTCCGACGTGGAACTGGTTTTCTTGGACACTCGAGCGTGTTGTATGCATGTTATAAGTATATGTATGCGATAAAAGAACCAGAGCGCTATAGACGCTGATGTATGTACATGACACACGTATATGTATATGATGAAAGAGCCAGAGCGCTATAGACGCTGATATATGTACATGATGTATGCTTACATATATGGGGAAGATGGAGATAAGGGCAGCGCGTTATATACGCATATCCACCCGATCAGTTGGCATTATATGACATGATATCGTCCCGGACGCGGGATGCCCGGACGCGGGATGTGTATATTATGGTTAAATGGATCGGCTGCCGACGCCTCGGCAATATGATATGTCTTATTTATATATATATATATATATATGAACAAGGAAAAATCTTTAAGGGAAAGCTAAGCATGCATAGCGTTTGCCCAAGGGCATATATATATCTATATACAGGTTATGATTCTACCCCAGGACATGTGCTATTACTCTTTTATGTCGTTATTTCCGTTTTATATTTTCCGTATGCTATTATTCATGCCTTACATACTCGGTACATTATTCGTACTGACGTCCCTTCTTGTGGACGCTGCGTTTCATGCCGCGCAGGTCAGCAGACAGACGACCTTGGTTCCTAGAAGCCTCACCAGCAGCATTTAGTAGCGCTCCAGTTGTTCCGGAGCCTCACTTCCTTGGTACTATTTTGTGTATATATATCCGGGCACGACAGTACCCGACCCTTCCTATGTATATGTTTATTATGTCTAGAGGCTCGTAGACAGATATGTACAGTTAGATATGTTGTATTTTTGGTATCTTAGCGTCTCTGTATAATGTGATAGCAACGCTTACTTGTCTATGTTTATGATGATTCTACTAACGTTAATGTTCAGTAACAAAAAAAAAATGGCACGGTTCATACGGCCGCTGAGACGTAAAGGTAAAATGATAAGATAAGGGGTGCTCGGTACAAGTATCGGGTACTCGTCACGGCCCCTAGTCGGGTCGTGACTGAAGTGGTATCAGAGCAGTTCGGTCCTAGGGGTTTGTCTACGAGCCGTGTCCAGTAGAGTCTTGTTTATGGGTGTGTAGCGCGCCACACTTATAAACAGGAGGCTATAGGGCATTTAGGAAATATGACCTTCTTTGTACTCAAGATCGTGCGATAGAGCTATGCTACCAGGTTTCCACATTCTTTTCCTAATCATGTGTTATGGTTTCAGTAATGCCGCCGAAGAAGAAAGCTAGGGCAGCCCAGGAGGGCGAGACAGCGGCTGGAAGGAGAGTTGAACGGGAGCTAGAAGAAGGAGAATCTCATAATGAAGCTCCCCCTCAGACTTTTCCTGCTCCCCCTGCACCAGCAGAACAGGAAAGAATTCCAGCTCCAGCCCCCGCACCTCCAGTTCCACCCCCAGCAGCTCCGGGCCAGCATATGGCAGAGGCCATCCAGTTATTGACCCAGTTAGTTGCCGCACAGGCTCAGCGGCAAGATGTAGACCTGGGAGATAGGGCAGTAAGTGCAAGGGCCCGTGACTTCATTACCCTGAAGCTGCCACAGTTTTATGGATCGAAACCGGAAGAGGACCCACAGAGCTTTATAGACGAGATGTTGAGGACACTGAGATGTAGCAGTTCTGTGGTATAGTGGCTGGATATCTTCGAGGGGACCAAATGCCCCTCCCCCGGTTTGGCAGGAGTTTACTGAAGCATTTCTACGGCATTTCTTACAGCCAGAGGTTCGACGAGCTCGAGCAGATATGTTCTTGAACCTTAGACAGGGAAATATGAGTGTTCGGGAATACAGCCTTCGTTTCAACTCACTAGCCAGGTATGCCCCAGCCCTGATAGCTGATAGGGGAGATCTCAGATATCATCGACTTTTATAAGAGTAGAATAGCCAGGAAAAGCTCTGTTGTTGCTAGTTTTACCTTTGACCAAAGCTAGGCAAGGAAGGGAAAGGATAATGCTAGGAGTTGAGCCTCAAGCTTTAGATTATGGTATACCAGTAGAGGATGAAGAGCCATTCAAGAAATCGAGGAGTTTGCAGCCTAAGGACCCTATTAACCAAGACTTGATGGCATATTCTGAGCAAGGTTCAAATGAAGGTGGTGGTCAAACCCGACATGTTAGTATAGTTGGTACAATTGTAGATGTTCTGGATGGTGGAGAATGACTGATAGAGGGACAACAGGAAAAAGAATTTTTCAAGCCCATGTTAAAGCGATTTGTGCTAGATCAGGGTTCTAGAGTAAGGTCCTGTAGAGGCTCACATCCGTCGGAATTCCAGGACCATAGCAACCAATGATGAAGGTATATTTGTCGCTTTGATTAAGTGTTAAAATTAAGCAAGTATGAATTGAAATATTTTATTATATGCAACAATGGTAAGTCATAATGGCCCAAACGATTATATTAGGAAAGGGAAAGGAGTAATATTAAGTGGAATCTTTGGTCAGACGATGGGTTAAAAATATTGAATATGTTGATAGAACGGTGGAAAAAGATATGTTGTGGTAACAAGGCAATGGTATAATAAAGCAAGAAAGGTAGGTCTGGGAAAACTTAGTTCGATGAAGAGATTATAATTATAGAATTACGAATGATGGGTGTCAATAGGAATCCATAAGATATGAGTGACTTGAAAGTAAGGGGAGATAGGATAGTATGAAGAGATTGTATGAGGGGATAAGTGATAACGCCAGGTATAATTAGTGTTGTATTAATGTTTATACACTCTTGAGGGTGGTATATATATATATATATATATATTATTTGAATGACTTGAAGATAAGATAGTATGAGGGGATGAGTGATAACACCAGGATAATTAGTGTTGTATTAATGTTTATACACTCTTAAGGGTGGTATCTATATATTATATACAATTTTGTTAAGATAACTTTTGATGTATTACTGGTGGGACTTAAAAAGAAGAGAAGTTAGGGGTGATTTTCAGCCAGACGATTGTAAAAGATTGTGTTATATTTTGAGTTGCCAATAGCCTTAGAAGTGTTTTATAAATGAGACAATGATATGATTAGATAAGAATTGTAACTTTCCCTCGAGGTAAGACACGGAAAATATATGTATGTGTTTAAATATAACCCTTGAGTATAAATATGCCGATGATTTATGAGTAGAGATGGGTAAAGCAAGAATTACGGAAATAGAAAAGAGTATCAGTTATAAGGATAGTGATGCTTAATTCCAAAAAAGGGATAGGATATGGAATGCAAGATTCATGTTTAAAATCATGTGAGGCATTGTATGTCAGACCTACGAGAGTGTTTTGGAGTAATGTCAGTTGTTATATATGTTGGGGAAAAGAGTATAAGAGTCGGAAGTCAAACGAATCGGAGAGAATATGTTTAGTCAGAAGGATTGCATAGGGTAGTTTGACGGCTATCTTGACGAAACGTTGAGTGGTTTTGACGGTCCGTCATTGTGTCATCGTAGAACTACCTTGGGGGCAGTTCTGATGTCATGCCCCAAAACCCACCCTAGACGTGATCGGCATCCGACGTCATGAACAACATCGGAAGAACCTAAAAGATGGACAATGACACTTGAACATACCAGGATCAATAATCACCTCCAACAGTTTATAAAATAAATTTAAACAACTCATGATGTAAGAATAAAATCAGCTGATGTCTTTATAATTTAAATAATTCAACCAAACCATGAGAGTTTGCTCGAAAGAGATAAATAACAGCTCTTCTTCTACCCACATTCGAATGTATACTAAGGAGCTTCTAAGAATAAGGAATAAACGTCTAACTCATCGCGACGCAGCCCGGAAACTAATATAAATAAACGGAATCAATAAATGGGATGTCCCACGAACAAGCATGTGGGCTCACCAAATCAGTCGCATCAACAAGTTCTCCTAAACGTTCTGAATATCACGAACCTGCTCTTCTTCGTTACCTAACATACCATCAAAAATAATAATGCTATGCCTGAGTACTTCTTACTCAGTGAATGCCTCAGGGACAACAAGTGATATGAAAATAAAGTGTAATAACATATAAAGAAATCAATTCTGAGGATAGTGTGACACAATATGGAAACAATTATTCAGCTTGTTTATCTCAATGAAAGACAATTATAAAAACAGGTTATAAAGTCCTTGTCGATTTCCAACCTCCAAATATGCCATTTAAGTTGATGATGATTATTAACAACAGTTCCATTAAAAGGTCGAAATATCACGTTTGCCAATACATGCCCAAAAATCAATCATAACGAAGGGATGACCCTTGAGGTTCCCTAATCATAGCAGCACATCACACCGGAATATGAAATTCAATGGCGGCTATCCTTCCTCCCGATACTTGTACCGAGCACACCTTATCTTATCATTTTACCTTTACTTCTCAGCGGCCGTATGAACCGTGCCATTTTTCTTTGTTACTGAACATTAACGTTAGTAGCATCATCATAAACATAGACTAGTAAGCGTTGCTATCACATTATACAGAGACGCTAAGATACCAAAAATACAACATATCTAACTGTACATATCTGTCTACGAGCCTCTAGACATAATAAACATATACATAGGAAGGGTCGGGTACTGTCGTGCCCGGATATATATACACAAAGTAGTACCAAGGAAGTGAGGCTCCGGAACAACTGGAGCGCTACTAAATGCTGCTGGTGAGGCTTCTAGGAACCAAGGCCGTCTGTCTGCTGACCTGCGCGGCATGAAACGCAGCGTCCACAAGAAGGGACGTCAGTACGAATAATGTACCGAGTATGTAAGGCATGAATAATAGCATACGAAAAATATAGAACGGAAATAACGACATAAAAGAGTAATAGCACATGTCCTGGGGTAGAATCATAACCTGTATATAGATATATATATATGCCCTTGGGAAAACGCTATGCATGCTTAGCTTTCCCTTAAAGATTTTTCCTTGTTCATATATATATATATATATATATAAATAAGACATATCATATTGCCGAGGCGTCGGCAGCCGATCCATTTAACCATAATATACACATCCCGCGTCCGGGCATCCCGCGTCCGGGACGATATCATGTCATATAATGCCAACTGATCAGGTGGATATGCGTACATAACGCGCTGCCCTTATCTCCATCTTCCCCATATATGTAAGCATACATCATGTACATATATCAGCGTCTATAGCGCTCTGGCTCTTTCATCATATACATATACATGTGTCATGTAAATACATCAGAGTCTATAGCGCTCTGGTTCTTTTATCACATACATATACTTATAACATGCATACAACACGCTCGAGTGTCCAAGAAAACCAGTTCCACGTCGGAGTGACGTAAGGTCGGTAGCCCCCGATTGCATTATGGAATAACCGTGATCACGTTGTCTTACCTTGAAGGAACGAGTATTTTAAGGCAAGACTATCATCGAAGAATGGTATTAGAAGAAGTGTAGTATGAAACATAGGCATCATAGACGTCAATTCATAGGCGTTGAAATCCTTAGAGCATAGTGCCATAGCTAAGAAATAGAGATAAGGATCAAGAACTAGTTTGTCACCTTCGCATTCACATCAAATCCTTCGCTTAGAAATCTTGGTCATGGAATCATTCTAGTCATACTTATCGTAGGCATATTCTCTTTTCTAACATCATCGTTATCATTATTATCATAGAAGTATCCTTACTGGGATAACTATAGTACTTGCCATTTGATAACGGGATAAGGATCAAAGGTTTCTTTTGGATTCAGCTTCAAAGAAAATCAAGCAAATCAATAAGGAAAACCGGGAACAAAGGGCCCACCTCGGGTCAAATGAGGCGGCGTGCTAAACTTACATATGTTACATGTCATGGCGTTACTTGTGAGGGTCTCAAGGTAGTCGGGTTTTAGTTATGCAAGTTCTAGAGGGTTAGGAAGGTTTTTCAACATTTTTGCTCAATTTCTCGTTCAATTCTACTGAATAAAAGAAGGGAAACTTTAGGTGCGAATTTAGGAGAATAGGGTCGTCCCCGAGGCTCGTACCCAACTTATTACGTCTAAGACATGCCATAGAAAGAAGGGTGAAGCCTTACATACCTTTTTCCGCTCCTTGTGCTATTCCAAATTCAAGTTGCAAATCCGCCAAAATCTACAATTTGGTCATGTTTACCAAACATTGGTTAGTGCATTCAGAATTGGGTTCTTAAAATGACACTTGGCTACCGAAATTTCGGCAGCACTTCCCCTGTAAATCCATCATACCACCAAGTTCAACTTGGCCAATTTCAAGCAACAACAATCCCGGGAATGCAACCCGGCCAAACTATCAACATAATATCAACAACGATGCTACAATTTCAATGATCAACCCAAAGTTCATTCCAATAATTTAATCGATATACTACTTCCTTCAAGACTTTCCAACTTCAATAAAAACATTAACAACTTTATAATTTATACGCTAACAACATCACACTATCAACATTACCTCCTATACGTACGAGGACGAAATATTCCATTTACATGAACTTTTACACCAAGTCTCCAATAACTACCATTTCACTACAACTATACGGCTACTTCATGCATACACAACTACAACAACCAACACAACTTCACTCCTAAACCATTAAATCCTTGTTTTACATTATAAAGCTTACCATAACAATATTTACAATGTTAAGAAAATTTAATTCACCACACTCTTCTATAATCCATGTCATTCGGCCAACACACCCCACATGTATATTTTTCATGAAATTCCATATCTTCTACACTTAACAACAACCAAAACGCAACACAACACATACAACACATACACACACACACACACACGGTTTTGCCCTTGTAGTCACGGCTACACCATGGTTTTACTCCTCCATGAATTTCATCCACTCTTTACACACTACACATACAAAATCATCCATAACATACAAGAAAGAATCAAACCTTACCTTTTTCTTCAACTTTCAACTTGCCGCGAACGTGGTTCTTTCGCTATACTAATTATACCACGTCGGAGAGCGTCTTGAACTTGCTATGAATTCAAGAAGAACAAGATTTTTGGACCAAAGTTGAAGGCTAGAATTTTTTTTTTCTTTTTCCCTTTCTCTTTCTCTCTTGGCCGTGGCTTGCTCTTCTCTCCTCTCTTCTTGATTTTTCTTGAAGTTTCTTGATAAATGATGAAGACCCCTCTTAATATATTAATCACATGATTTTTAATTAATGGGCTTGGGCCATTTGTTTTCACTCCATGGCCGGCCACCCAATCCATTTGGGCCTCAATTTGTTTTCTAATTTCTTTTGAGCCCAATTGGTCAAAATTCTTGTTTTGTAATTCCCGAAACTAATTTCCAAAATTCCAATTTTGCCCTTCGTCTTCTTTTATATTTCCACGAGTCGTATTGCGAATTTCCCTTTATGCTCCTGACCCTTCTCATTATTTCCACTTCTAAATTTTTCATAAGCAACTCATATGCCAAACAAAATAAAATATGGCCTTGCTTGTCGTCCTCCCGCGATTGTCTTGAATTATTCGATTGCACAAAAATATGGGATATAACATCCTCCCCCCCTTTAGAACATTCGTCCTCGAATGTTAAACTGGCCTCATAGCTTAATATAATACTTCGGGGAGGTCTTAACCTGTGGTATATGTACTTATGTCCTTCTCTACACTCCTTGGGTCCCATTGGACTAATATTTTCTATATATCGCAACCTCACTTCTGGGACTTAACATTCGCAATTTATACGTTACGTGCTTATGTATACCTATCACCGTCTCACTCACACCCCCCTTCAACGCCAATCAAACCTCCTTTAGTCCTGAAGCTCCGTCGTGCTTCTTCCCATTCCGCTAGTCTAGTCCATCTCCACTTACCCAACTTCTATAGGGTTTTTAACCACTTCATACGCTCTTATTTACCTTAGGATGCCTAATTTCACATTCGTCTCTTGTTCCCCCGTTTATGACATTTTCAGCATATTTCCCAGGGGGTCACCCATCGTGAAATTGCTCTCACCCTAGCACGCTTGACCTTGAAACTTTAATGCATTTCAGCGTCTTAGCGTTAGTATTTCCGCCTCCACTCCCTCGCACTACTTATGTCACATAATATGGAACGAGTTGGGGTCTTAGCAGTTTTCGAAACGCCCGCGTAACACATCTTTTCTTTTATTTGCAGTTCTACCCTCCGCAATCTCTAGTATTCGTCTTTTACCTGTACATATGGATACTTTTTATCCTAATTTCCGAATTCTTAATATGTTCAGCAATACAAAGGGTAGCGTAGGATAAGATAGAATCTGAATCAATTAACACGCATATCATAGAAGGTGTCGAAAGAAAAAAAAATACCTGTGGCCGCGTCTGCGGAAGGCTCAGGGTCTTGTCGTCCTGTCAATGCATATAGGCGGTGCGGAGGACCGGCTGAACTAGGTGCCCCTCCTCTACCTCAGCCGCGGCCTGCTGGAGCTTGGGAAGTCTGTCCAAGAGGGCGTACGGTCGACGATGAACCAACCGCGGACCCGGCGGGCTGGGCTTGGCCTCCCTCATACCCCAGTGGGCAATCACGCATCAAATGGCCAACCCGCCCACAGTATAACAAGCACCTGTACCTGCGCGACACTCTCCAGAGTGTGGCCTACCACATCATGCACACTGTGGCGGGGGTGGCATCATCCTGCTAGAATCGGCTCTATACTGGGACCCCGAAGCTCTAGCACCCTGATTTGGTCCCGAATAAGTAGAACGATCAAACCCCCTATCAGAAAATCGAGGTGGCGCACTGGCCACTGATTGGCCCGAATACCTATATTGCTCCTGTGCCTGCCCTCCTCTATACTCGCTTCTAGCCCTGGAAAATCTGCCCCTTTTTCTGGAACCCCTATCTGGATAATGCTCCTCTCTCCGTGACTGGTACTGCTGTTCCAGATTTTGGGCGTTGGCCTGGATGCGGGTAATAGTCATCCCATCCTAGAGTGAAGCCGTCAGGCACTCCTTAACTAAATGTGGCCCTAGCCCACTCACGAATCGGTGCAGATTAGAACTGATTCATCATGAACCTTCGACAGGTCTGTTCCATAGAAGAAATGATCCTAAATGGGTACATCCTCACTTGGGGCTTTCTCTAAAGAGTAACTTATTCTTCCCCCTATCATCACTACAATCCTCAAATCACCCGTAGTCCTTTCTGAAGGAGTCATCGTCAAACTGTAAAAAAATAGAAGTCAGGGTTGAAAATTTACACCCTATGACTCAGCTCCATAGCACCATCTAGGATACAAAGAAGGGTAAACATCCTAAATACCCTGCATCATCTTCTTTATAAGCGTTGTGCGCTTCACACCTATAAATAAGACTCTTCTGGCCACGGCTCGTAGACAAACCCAAAGATAATCTGCTCTGATACCACTTCTGTCACAACCCAACCAGGCGGTCATGACAGGCACCCGGAGCTAACCTACCGGGCGCCACAACATGTACATGTATCACATATCCATACTTGAGTGGGCTATCATGCTAACTCATAAATATCATAAGCTGTATGGGACACAAGTCCAAAGATAATATACATACGTCATCAAGCTGATCCAAGTACACATGGCAGCAAGGCTATCAAAATGATGATACAATAAAACATAGACTAAGAAGGTCATAAAACATTTAACTGTGCATATCTGTCTACGAACCTCTACTGGAGTGCATAGGATGATAAAGACGGGAGAGGACCCCGCCGTACCCATCTGTACACAAAAGAATCATACCAACTGGACTGCAACTCCGGAACAAATGGAGTGCTCCTGTACAATTATTGATCGAGAAGTCAGCCTATGAGTCTGAACCTTCTCCCTGTCTACCTGCAGGTATGAACATAGCGTCAATGAACAAAAGGACATCAGTACAAATAATGTACTGAGATTGTAAGGCATGAATAACAACATAATGAAAATATGGAGATAACATAAGATAAGATAGATCAACCTGTACCTCTGAATGCCTCTTCAGGCGGATGTCATGCATGTTTAGCTTTTAAAAAAAACATTTTTATACATATATATATATATAATATTGTACCCGGCCATATAGGCTCGGTGTTATCACCATATCATCATCATCTGGCATCTGGGGCATCCCGCATCCGAGGCATCCCGCATCCAGGATAACATCATAACATGCCCACTGCAGTGGTGTGCACAATAGGTGTCGTACCCGGCCGACTATAGCGTGGTTCGGTGTGAGAAAATACATACATATATATAAAAGCATGCATAAGATCCCAAATAAGCTATAGCTCTATCGGAGTGACGTAAGGTCGATAAAACTCCGATTATCATTATGGAACTATTATCATGGACATATCTCACCTTGAAGGAACACTAATCATAAGATGAGATCAACATCAATAATAAGATCAATAACCATAATATGAGATCAATAACTAATAATCATGAGATAAGGATGAACAATATCATAAGAACATCAAGAACATATGCTTCTAACATTTCGAAGAGAGGAATCATTATGGACATACTTTGTGTAAGCTCGAAGTAACGGAATCATGCCTTAAGAAAGAAAGGGATATCCTTAACATACCTTGTCGTCTCCTTAACTACTTAACGCTTATCCTTCTGAACTTGCAAATTTACATTCAAGATGATTCATACAACAATCAAGCCATAGGAACAATTGCACACTCAACTTAGCTAGTTAATAAGTTACGGAATTCAGACAGCATTTCCCCTATTTTATCTACTCCGAACCAATTCCAAAACAGCTCTCAAACATCAATAACAACATCAATAATAACATAATCAAGATGATACATGACAAGCATATACAAAGTCGTCCGAAACTTCCTTCGAAAATTAGTCCATAGGCCAACAACGTCAACATATCCACCCACGACCTTTATGCCATGTTTTCCCTTACTTTAACCCATTAAAATCTTCCAAAAATAACTTAATATCAAATTTAAGATGAAGAACATACCTTAGAACTTGAAGAACTTCACCCTCACACAATTCACTCTAAGCTTATCCACCACAACTTCAATTAGAAACAAGCTCCTTCCACGAACTAGTTAAGGATTCCAAAGCTTGATCTTCACTTGAAATAACTTGGGATGTTTATAGATGGTTAAGAGAAAGTTGGAAGAGTCAAGAAGATCTGGTTTTGGTGATAAAATGAACCAAGGTCATGCCTCTCTTATTTTTAATCAAGAAATAAGTCTCCACTGCCTCAATTCGACGGCAGCATTGACGGTACGATCTTTATTCGATGAGCCATCGAATTGCAACTGTCGAATTGCACAGAGGAATCGTGCAATTTTGTACAGGTCGTATCTTCCACTATACGTCTTGGATTTTCTATTTGTTAATTGCATTGAAAGAAGACTCTCTGAACATCAATTTACATAAGTTATGCATTCCATAACTCCTTATATACTAGGAGATATGCCTCTCTCAAGTTGGACAAAAAATTTCTGTCCAAAATTCTATCTAGTTTTTTTGAAATTTTGACAAACTTAATTTCTTCGATTCGCTTGATCCCAAAACCTTTAGAAACTTGATTGGCACTCATTAGAAGTATTCCTTAACCTTATAAGGGTTCCATAACCTCTTCGAGCTTACGTCAGTTTACTTAGGATGCGATATTTTTTCGAGGTGTAACAACCGGATGGTTGGGCAAGCTATAATGAGCATTTATCACCTCAGCACCGAACTTAACCACCGTACCCTACATAACAATCTCCAGATCAGGCTGAGTCAACTTCACACGCTTTGGGTTCACATAGAACTCCCTCACCCATTGCTCGTTAGCCATGCATGGATCGGGAGCAAAGCAGCTCCAGCCAATTTTCACGAGGCGCTCATAGAATTCGAGCAGTTGTTCTGGTACTTTATGCATATTGATTCCTGATGAACCGAGATTTTGGCACATCTAATGCTCTTTAACTCTAAGTTTTAGTTGTTTTCGAGCAAGTTTGTGTTAGTTTGATGTGTTTTATGTGTTGTGCAGGTATTTTGAAGTTAGAATGCTCGGAAAGCGAAAAAACGAGGAAAATAAGAAATTTGTTCTGATAAGCATGAGGACGGACCGTCAACTTGCTCGACGGTCCGTCAAATCGCCTCGTGAATAAGTTCCTGCGAAGTAACAAAAATCATCAAAGCATCATCAGATCGTCGACTTTCATCGTCGACATGATCGACGGTCCGTCAAAGTGCTTCGACAGTGGAGTTCCTGCAGATTGATAAAAGTATACTAAGATCGTCGATTTGGTCGTCGAGCATGTCGACGACCGCCGAAGTGCAAGGACGACCTATCGAAGTGCATGCCGAGCTGGAACAGGACTAGGATTGATTATTTCTAGTTTGACTTGTATAAATACCTGTTTAGGTTTTATTTTTTAGACATCTGGAGTTTTAGACTTGTAGTAATTACTTTTGAGTTGTTATTGCTTTTGAAGATTTGCAGACAATTACGTTCATTGCTTTCAAGTTTTATTCGTAAGTTCAAGACAATAATTCAACTATGCAATCTTCAATCTTTTATTATTTTTATGTTGCCATGAGTAGCTAAACACCTTTACTAAGGTTGTGAACCCAATGATGGGTGTGTTGTGATTGGGGATCGTGAAAGATATACGCATAATGGATTGTTACGGTTTATTTGTTCTTCGTTTTCATCATATAGTTAGTGGTTGCAAACATTAGCTAACGCCATAAAATTTAGTTTATTTGGGAAAATAGCTAGGGTTAGGTAAGAACAAATAACAAGAACTCAGGGCTTTAAACCTTGTTTAATACATTCACTTAGGAATAAGAGGAATTTACATGGCATAATTAACCATTCGTCATGCATACTTTCTTATATTTGGAAAAAGCATAGAAAGAAATAATCTTTTCTTATTGGGAAATAGTTCATATTCGCATAGAGGTTAAGTGCATCCATACAAATAGTCCATTAGAAGTATATCAAGATCGATACCCATGATCATACACTTTATCTGACGGGGACACAACCTTGGTTCTTTTTACCCACATATTTACGGTATTAAATTTCCAGTCACTTTAAATTGTCCACAAACAAAATCAACTATAAAACCCTTTTCTGGAATATACCGGGACCGCAAGGTTAGTATAATACTTGTTTAGTATACTTTTCACACCATATTCTCTGTGGGATTCGACCCCAACCTCGTTGAGTTACTATATTGACAACGTCCTCGTTATACCGTTAATGGGTTGAGTTTTAGCGTATCAAATTTTGGCGCCGTTTCCGGGGAATACGGTTTTGAAATTACTAAATAGTGTTTACTCTTCTTAAAGTCTTTGCCATATTCCAATACACCTTGTTTTCTACCTTGTAAACCAGGTGATCATGGCCAACAACGAACTTCCGATCGAGAATGTTTTTGCTGATGAACCAGAAGTAGATGAAGACTTTGCATCTGCAATCATTCATCCGAGGTTGACTGCTACTACTATCAAGTTTGATAATTCCCTATATCATATGCTCAAACAAGAGGGATACTTTCAGAATGCAGTCGATGATGACCCTCACCAACATATAACGAACTTTCTGGATGTGTGCTCTCAGCATATCCAGTGGGGTGTGACTCAAGAAGCAGTTCGACTGAAACTCTTCAAATATGCGTTAGCCGGAGAAGCAAGAAAATGGTTCACAAAGCTGCCCCGAAACTCTATTGCTACATGGGAAGAGATGGTCAGAGTGTTTCTCAGGAAGTGGTATCCTCCGAGTAAAAGAGCTAAAATTCGTGATCAGATTTACGAGTTCAAACAACGTAATGGGGAACAACTTTTTGATGCTTGGGAGAGGTACAAAGAATATTTGGATAGGAGTCCAAATCATGGCTTTCCAGATCAGATTTTGAAGGAGAGGTTCTATAGAGGGTTGGATCCTATGATCCAAGCGATAGCCAATAATGCTGCCAGCGGTTGTTTCATGAATAAGTCCTATGCTACTATAACAGATATACTTGATCGATTGACTATACATAGCCAAGCATGGCATTCAAGTAATTATAATGGGCTATCACTAGGAAATCCGTTTATTCAAAATATTGTGAAAGATAGCCAGAAAACGCAGTAGACGTTGGCATAATTGGCCACTAGTCTATATTTACTGACAAAGAGGCTTGACGAGAAAAAAGCGAAGAAGGTGAACGTTTGTGAAGATATCTTAGGCATTCCGCCTGGAATGTACCAAGTCCCAGAGGGTCCGTATCAAGAGGGCCCCCATCTACAAGTTGAGAATGTTCAGTATGCAGATTACATAGCGAAGGGGGATATTCCTGGACCAATTAAGAGATACTGGCGACCCCAACAAGGGCAGGGGTCATACAATCAAGGGAACTATAACAACAACCAAGGGAACTAAAACAACAACTATGGTGGACCGAACCAAGGGAGATACAACAACAATAATGAAAATTTTGGGAACAGAAGTTCTAACCCTTATATTCGACCAAAAGGGCAATCTAATGATCAAGGTAGTTTGAGGTTGGAGTCAATGCTTGAAAAAGTGTTGGCGAGTCACACAAACACTGAAAAGATAATATCTGGGCTATTAGAGATGGTGGTCTCTCATTCATCAGCTATTCAGAATCGTGAACAACAGATGCGTGATCTTTCCAGAGAACAACACCCTACTAGAAAAGGAGGGCTTCCTAGTGATACTATTCCAAATCCGAAGAATAGTGGGGGAGTGGAATGTACTTTTGATATTAGCACGAGGAGTGGTAAAATACTCCAAGGCGCTGATAAGAAAGTGGTTGATCTAGAGCCTATTGTTGAGGATGAACAGGCGCGTTCTGAAGTGGCTATTATTGATGAGGAACTCCGTGGTGAAGAAAAAGTTGTTGATATTCTAGAAGTTGTTGCTGATACAGGGAAGCACTCGATAAAAGGGGCGCTTCGCCCTTTGACTCAGATGTACAAAGCAAAGCCTCCCTTTCCTCAGAGGCTGGCAAAGAAGAATGATGATGCTAAGTGCCAGAAGTTCTATGATTAGTTGAAGCAGTTAACAGTGAATTTTCCATTCTTAGATGCTGTCAAAGGGATGCCCGAATTTTCTACGTTTGTGAAACATCTGCTTACAAAGAAAAGGTTTGTTCAACATGAGACAGTGAGTTCAATTATTGCTTCTACCACAATTCAGAAGAAGGGAAACCCAGGGGCACTCACTATTCCGTGTAATATTGGGCTTCATGCATTCGCCCGTGCTTTGTGTGATAATGGGGCAAGTATTAACTTGATGGCCCTTGCTATTTTCAAACAATCTAGATTGGGGACTCCTAGACCTACTTCTATGCAATTATAGATGGCAGACAGATCTATCAAGAAGCCAATTGGGGTTATAGATGACGTGTTGGTGAAAGTGGGTAAGTTCATGTTACCTGCTGATTTCGTGATTCTGGATTATACGGTGGATAGAGATATTCCCATTATCTTGGGAAACCCGTTCCTTGCTACAGGAAGAGCGCTTATGGACTCCGAAAAGAATGAAATTAAGTTCCGTGTGAATGATGAAGAAGTAACTTTCCAAATAAGCAAGGGGATGAAGTTGTAAAGTGCTTATTAGAGCATCTCATTTATTGATTCGTTTGATGGGATTGATGAAGCTGTCGAACATAAAATGGAAGAAGAAAGTCTGGGAGAAGCTCTCGCTGCAGTTCTGATAAATTTTGATGCATGTGACATGGAGTGCTATGTGGAAACTATAAATGCGCTTGAGGGTCTAGGTTCCTATACTTACCACCCAAGAAAGCTTGATCTTGATCTCGCAAATAGAACTACTCCACCAGCTAAGCCTTCTATTGTCGAGCCACCAAAGCTTGAGCTTAAGCATCTCCCAGCGCGCTTGAGATATGAATTCTTTGGTCCGAACAAGACATTGTTGTCATGACCCAAACCGATGGGCCATGACTAGTGCCCGAGCTGGGCACACATATACGACCTGCTAGGTATAATCAGACTGAAACTGACACAATATGGCAATCTGTAAAAGTATATTGTAAACTCATCATGTGATACCTCAAAAAGAACACGTCCCTTGCGAAGCCGCAGCTAACCAAAACATAACACAGTATGCAAGCCGACAAGGCTGCTACTATATGCGGGAATATCCAAAAGGAACTACATCCGTATGGCTAACCAAACCATATATATATACAACCCACACATGTCTACAGACCTCTAGGAGTATAACAAAGTCTATGTCAAAAGGATCAGTACCAAATTAGCTCAAGCCCCAGAACAATGGAGCTCTCCAAGTAGCTGGGGAGAAGTCCTAAGCCGGAGGATAACGAAGCTGAGCGTCTGTACCTACGGGTATGAAACGCAGCCCCCGAAGAAAGGGGGTTAGTACGAATAGTGTACTAAGTATGTAAGCCATGAAATCAACATATACATAAAATCCTGGAAGACATTTGGGACACGTCAATGAATGGGCAAAATAAATGCATCAGTACAGTTATATCAAAGAAACACATATATCTATAGAAATATCGCAATAAAGGCCACAGCATCACCCCCCGTCAACTGTGCCATATACAAATACACATCACAACAAGGCCACAGCATCGCCCCTTGTCAACTGTGCCATATATACATCATAACAAGGCCACAGCGTCACCCCTTGTCAAATGTGCCATATACCCACACACATCACAACAAGGCCACAATGTCACCCCCTGTCAACTGTGCCATGTATACATCACAACAAGACCACAGCGTCACCCCCTGTCAACTATCACATATATACATACACATCGCAACAAGGGCCACAACATCACCCCTGCCTTGTAATACACAACAAAGGTCACAGCATCACCCCCTGTCAGTTGTGACTTATATATACATGAAGAATGAAAATGAGTGCAGTGCATAATAAAAATGAAATAGTAGAGCTCTCTGTAATGTCACAAAATAGCAATATACATACGTTATACTCATGGCATGCATAGGAGTTCAAATGAAAACTATCGTTCCATCCCACCTTGGAGGAACAATTTATAAGGTGAGATCAGCAACAATGAAATAAATTGAGAAAATCATGAAAGAGTTTAACATTTTCATATCATCGTTGAAATCATACTTGAGACCTTTAAATATAAAATCATCCTCAACGTAATCCTCATAAAAACATTGTAATTTTTAACATCATAAGAAGCTTTAAGAGTCATAACTTCTAGCTTTTAAAATCAAGGAGGTTATGGAAACACTTATGGAATCATACCATAGGAATCATGCCTTTGAATGAAAGGGACGAGCCTTAACATACCTAATCGAAATCCTACTAGTTACGATTATCCGTCTGAGATCGTAAATCCACATTTAAGAGGATTTACACTAATGTAAGACTCATCATCGCACACTTGTCCTATGTTTTCAAATCAAAATATTTTATATTCTGCCAAAAATCGGGCAGCATCTCCCCTGTTTATATGCCTAGCCTGAAACCTCAATTCAGCAACCAACAATAACAACAACAATACCTACATCAATAACATCATTTCTAGCACTAATATATACCATAAACCCAGCCACACGCTGTTTTCCAACTTCCGTAACTAACCCACTTACTATACAATTATTTAACGACTTTATCTCCGTAAATAAGCCTTAAATAATACCAAAAGAGAAAGAGTCATACCTTTTTCTTGTCAAAATGATAATATCTTCAAGATTCCACCTTGAATACAAGCTAAATCCAACGCAAGTTAATACCGTGATGACAACTACGCACTATCCGAGCCTTGATTAGCTAAAATCACTCAATTCTCTCAACTTTTTATGACCAAAATACCCCTATATGTGCTGAGCTCCCAATCTGGTTTTTTTTTTGTGAAACAAAATGGGGTTTCGCCCCTTTTATAAGGTTCAAATTCTGGCCAGGGTCATTGTAGCATTTTACTGTAGCAGTACTATAGTAGGCCGGTTACTGTAGCAGGTTTGTAACATCCATAATTCTCTACTCCGATCTCCTATCGATGAGCGATTTATTGAATTGGAAACGAGACTCGACGAACTTCATTTTAGGCTTTTGTTTCACTTCAAAACACTTTATATGCTAAGAAATATTCTTCCCTCAATTTGGACCAAACTTTTCACACAAAACTTCACCTATCCTTTCTCCAAAGTCGTACCACTCATTTCCTTATAAAACCTTCCAATATACCTTATATACATCCTTTACTCATTAAATATGCTTCATAATGCTTGCTCCTTATATTCCAAAGTGGTTTTACTTAACCATAACTCAACGTACTTATGTTTCAAATTTGATACGTGCTTCTTCAAGGATACGGGGTGTAACATCCTTCCCCTCTTAAAAACATTTGTCCTCGAATGTTGTAGTGCTCCGATCCTCAATATCCTCGTTGAATTTTTGTTCGATTACCATATACTTATACTATAATTTGGTCAGGTTCATCCTGCTCTTTCTTAGCTCCTTATCAAATTCATTTGTGAGTCGTACAGTCTTAATCCTTATGTATATGATCACAAGTCAACTAGTATCCGTTCTCATTCTGTCTTCATTCCAGTGGTTCAACTAGCTACGCCACGGCTACTTGCCGTTCTGCGACCGTCCTTCCTCTTCGTTCCTCATTTATTTATTAACGGATAACTCCCTTGCTCGAATACAACACTTTCTTTTGTTGACTCCTCTGATGCTATTTTGGCTATCCCTACTTGTACTTGTTGAACTTAGATACGTGCTAGATTATCCCCTCGTAATTCATCAGCCAAGCTTTTCGATTCATCATAAAAAAATTTATACTAATGTCCCGTTGCTTGTTCAGCGGTACTCTGCTACTGACAAATCCTTATTCTTAACGATTACGTTTCTTCAACCATCCATCTCAATTCCTTTCCATGATCAGTTACAAGCATATCCTCAATACAATCTCTTAACGATTCCTAACGTCCCATCACCATCTTTATTATTTCTCCTAGCATGATTATATATTGTGATGAACCAATAATCATAGTTCGAACTGGTCTATAGCTCACAATATCATCGAGCTCTTGTAAAACTCTTCCTTTAATTCCTTTGCCTCAAATCTTGCAATATAACTTATAATTTTGAAGTTAGGGAAATTCTCACTTTGCCACAGCTTCTTTTCTAACATCGTATGGTATACTTACCCTTGACTTCCTCATTCCAGTGATCACTTAGTTAGCTGTCATTCCTTGTTGGCTTTTCGGTGTGTCTATTCCCATCTGCGGGGCATAACTTTACGCTGATGATTCATATAATTCTATAATACATACCCTTATGCTCCGCATGGTTAGTGACCCGTGATATACTTTCTAATTTCTAGTGATGCTGCTGCCTTTCTATCTACACCCACATCGTTCTTCCTCTCTTTAGAGACCGCCACACCGCTTAAGGTTACTCCCTTTGTAGAGATTCTCATATTTTTCCTTTAATATTAAGATTTTCTTCCGTTGTAACCCAAGGTGTCCTTTGTACTCATCATCCATTTTGGCATTCTCTTTGTAGTTAGCTTGCAGAGCGTTCTTACTCTCTTATTACTCTTTAGGATGTGTTGCTGCCTATTTAGGGGCGGCACAAATTTCCCTGGTCTAGAAATATCATATCTCACGTCTGCATGAAGTATTATCCTGATCCATTTTAATTCCTTTTCATACCTACTTTGTGGTATGCTTATCTTTAGTCCGTTCCTGCTCCCTCTTAATGCATTCTTGATATGCCACCACGTCCCGAATTTTGGCCTCCTTAAGCTAACCTCTTTCTTTCTTTGGAATTTTAACAAAGCCATACCTCATTTCAGGACTAGATCTGTTCTTCCCCCCTTTTAAGGGTGTTCTTATACACTAATAACTCCCGAATATCAGTAGTCATTGTCCAACCTTAACGTTCCTCCAACTCCTTTGGTCTCTTATAATACCGGAATTCTCTCATCGTATAGCGTGACTTATTTTCCTTTCTGCTAATCGAGGGCTTTTCATTTGAACGAAGCGCTTCTGTATTACAGATCTATTCTCGCTGCCTTCTTTAAGGCCTTTTTACTTCTACCTTTTATGACTGAACATTTCCCAAATCAATGGGTTAATGGGAACATTGGAATCCATCAAAACATTTTACGGAACGTTTGGTCACACTTTGCTCTTTTTATCCCCTGTCTTCCTCCATAACTATTATCACTGAAATTCTTCTTACTCTGAGTTTCCGGTTTCACTCTACGTCTACAATATATCATTGAGGGTTAATATGCTACACTCTTCCCCTTCCACTATCAATCCCTTTATTCACTTAGCTCAATTATCCGAAATTTTCCTTCACTACTTATTTGCATCCCACCTATGTGTTCTAGTTCTTGCAGTGTCCTGCCACTTCTTGTTCGTGTCATGAATTCCTTGCAAATATAGCCTCTTCTTTCTTCTCCTTCCTACCACCAAGGATAGTCCATACTCATGAATATTTCCCATACATCCTTCTATTTCCTTTATAATTAAATATCGGTATTCCTTATCCTCATCCTATGTCATTGATGTACTATCTCCCGGTTAGCTTTGTTAGTTCATTATCCTCTCGCTTGCCCTGGGTGATTGCTAAATTTTCCTTTTCTTCCCTTCTTCTTCTCTCCTCTCCTTTTGACCAGCCCATTAGTGTACCTTTCCTACTTTCATCCTCAAACCTTCCTTGAGTTCCTTCCTCCCCAGCGTCCTTCTCCACTTGTTATTTTATAGTATTGACCCTGAACTTCGTGAAATATTCCTTTAAACGTGCAAATCCATTCTATTGTTAAATCATCTTCCAGGGAAGCTTCACCGTTTTCGAGGCAACCGTGTCAGTATGACTACACATTTATCCCTTTATATACCTCTTGAGAGCTGAAAATCTCTTAGTATCGTTGCAAGGGCTGATCATTCTCTCTCTTACTTCGCTTCCGTATTTGTGATTACTATCCTTTAGTCCCACTTATCGAAGTCTGTATTCTAACCCCACACATTCATCTTTTGTTTCACACTATCATACGTTATCCCTTTCGCATGCCTACTTTCGAATTTTATCTAAATAGTCCCTTGCCTTACCCATTGTCCCTCTTGGAAGCTTCACTTACCCTCGTTTCTTACACTTTTCCCTTTTCCCAAGACATTCTAATCTCTTTACTTTCTATATGTTCACTTTCTTCCTTTCCCTGATATTATCGCATTAAGGCTTTCCAACTCTAACCTGTGGTGAAAGTAACATCAAATTACCTTGTAACATTTGTCACTTGAACTTCACTACCCTGTTCGATTGATGCCTTCAATATACCGCAACGTTTGTTGCTGGGACATATATACCGATTAGCGCAACCACATATGGGATGTCATACACATACATATATATATATATATATATATATATATATATATATATATATATATATGTTTACTAACGCCTCGCTTACAAAGTACTTCCCAATACTATTCAAACTCATCTTAATTCTAGAGCTGTGATGAACTTTTTTCTCTTTGCCGGTCTAGTCCGCCTCATCCTTCGCGACCTTTAAGGGTTTCTAACCACTCCGATACTCCAATTTCCCTTAGGCTACTCTAGCTTCTCATATGTCTGAATTTGTAGGACTCTTAATATACTTCCTAGGGGGTCACCCATCCTAGTACTTCTCTCACCCCAACACGCTTAACCTTAGAGTGCTAATGGGATCCGATGCGCTAGTGCTGGTACGATCACATCCACCCTGCGCGACCTTTATCGCATGACCTAGAATCAGTTGAAGTTCTAACGGGCCCCAATAAATTCTCGTAATACATCTCCCTCCGGATTAAAAGGATCTCTTACTCTTCCGACTAAGCAAATGCTATTTTGGCCTTTGAAATCCTCAATAATCACCTTCAATATTCATATATGACTACTTTTCATCCAAGCTTGCAAGATTCCTAATGCTGGCGACAACACCTTAATCGCAGTTACTTATAAATACTTAAGTCACTGATCCCCTTTAGGATTTCCGCTCAACACTATTTAGTATTACCCTGAAGTAATTACATACGCACACAGGAAATTCCAATAAGAACTCGTATACCTGTAGCCGATCGGTCCTTAGCCTGATCTGGTGGGCTATAGAGTGAAGTATGCTCTTCGTCCTTGTCTTCCCACCGTCTACTAGTCTGGCCTAACGTAATGCTGCAACGTAGGGAAAATCTAGATGTGCCAAACTCTTTACTTCCTCAATTATGTCTTCATCCACTATATGATTTCTCAATCGGGTCTCCTCCTACTGGAGCCACATCCTCCGATGGGTCCGTCTCAATGGAATAGCTTATGCTCTTTCTTATACCTCTTGACATCCTCGATCCTGAGTCGACCGGTGATACAAGTCTCATGTCCCCCTTCGGAGCCTCACTTATGCTCCCATTAATTGAACTTGTCCTCTTCTCCAATAAAATCCTGCAATTTAACAAAAAATCATACTAAGAACGAGCTTTCCTATCATTGGCTCTACTGCACGATCTATGATCGGAAAGAAAGATGACATCCTAAATGTCCTGTAGATTCCTGTTTATAGATGTGGCGCACAACACACCGATAAACAAGACTCTACTAGACACGGTCTGTAGACATTCCGAGGATGAACTGCTCTGATACCACATTTATCACGACCCAAACCGATGGGCCATGACTAGTGCCCGAGCTGGGCACCCGTATACTACTTGCTTGGTATAATCAGACTGAAACTGAAACAATATGGCAATCTGTAAAACCATGTTGTAAACTCATCATGTCATACCTCAAAAAGAACCTGTCCCTTGCGAAGCCACAGCTAACAAAAACATAAAAACGTATGCAAGCCGAGAAGGCTGCTACTATACGCGGGAATATCCAAAATGAACTACATCCGTATAGCTAACCGAACCATAAATATACAACTCACACATGTTTATAGACCTCTAAGAGTATAACAAAGTCTATGTCAAAAAGGTCAGTACCAAAATAGCTCAAGCCCCGGAACAATGGAGCTCTCCAAGCAGCTGGGCAGAAGTCCTAAGCCGGAGGATAACCAAGCTGAGCGTCAGTATCTGCGGGCATGAAACGCAGCTCCCGAGGAAAGGAGGTCAGTACGAATATTGTACTGAGTATGTAAGGCATGAAATCAACATATATATAAAATCCTGGAAGACATTTGGGACATGTCAATGAATGGGCAAAATAAATGCATCAGTACAGCTATATCAAAGAAACACATATATCTATCGAAATATCACAATAAAGGCCACAGCATCACCCCCCGTCAACTTTGCCATATACATACATCACAATAAGGCCACAGCGTCGCCCCCTGTCAACTGTGCCATATATATATCAGAACAAGGCCACAGCGTAACCCCCTGTCAACTGTGCCATATATACATCACATCAAGACCACAGCGTCACCCCCTGTCAACTGTGCCATATATACATACATATTGCAACAAGGGCCACATCATCACCCCTGTCAACTGGGCCTTGTAATACACAACAAAGTTCACAGCGTCACCCCGTCAACTGTGACTTATATATACATGAAGAATGAAAATGAGTGCAGTGTATAATCAAAATGAAATAATAAATCTCTCTTTAATGTCACAAAATAGCCATATACATATATTATACTCATGGCATGCATAGGAGTTCAAATTAAAACTTTCGTTCCATCCCACCTTGGAGGAACAATTTATAAGGTGAGATAAACAACATTTAAATAAATTGAGAAAATCATGAAATAGCTTAACATTTTCATATCATCGTTGAAATCATACTTGAGACCTTTAAGCATAAAATCATCCTCAGCATAATCCTCATAAAAACATTCTCATTTTTAACATCATAAGAAGCTTTAAGAGTCATAACTTCTAGCTTTTGAAATCAAGGAGGTTATGGAAACACTTATGGAATCATACCATAGGAATCATGCCTTTGAAAGAAAGGGACGAGCCTTAACATACCTGATCGACTTCCTACTAGTTACGATTATCCGTCCGAGCTCGTCAATCTACATTTAAGAGGATTTACACTAACGTTAGACTCATCATCGCACACTTGTCCTAAGTTTTCAAATCAAACTATTTTATATTTTGCCGAAAATCAGGCAGCATCTCCCCTGTTTATATGCCTTGCCTGAAACCTCAATTCAGCAACCAACAACAACAACAACAACAATACCAACATCAATAACATCATTTCCAACACTAATATATACCATAAAACAGCCCACACGCTGTTTTCCAACTTCCGTAACTAACCCACTCACTATATAATTATTTAACGACTTTATCTCCATAAATAAGCCTTAAATAATACCAAAAGAGAAAGATTCATACCTTTGTCTTGTCAAAACGATAATATCTTAAAGATTCCACCTTGAATACAAGCTAAATCCAACACAAGTTAATACCGTGATCAAAACTACGCACTATCCGAGCCTTGATTAGCTAAAATCACTCAATTCTCTCAACTTTTTATGACCAAAATACCCCTAGATGTGCTGAGCTCCTAATCTGGTTTTTTTTTTTTTTGTGAAAAAAATGGGGTTTTGCTGTAGCAGGTCGGTTACTGTAGCAATACTTAGCATGAGTTTTTGCTCTGTCATACAAACTTGTAACGTCCATAATTGTCTACTCCAATGTCCTATCGATGAGAGGTTAGTTGCGTTGGAAACTAGACTCGACAAACTTCAATTTAGGCTTTTGTTTCACTTTAAAACACTTCATATGCTAAGAAATATTCTTCCCTCATGTTGGACCAAAATTTTCACACAAAACTTCACCCATCCTTTCTCCAAAGTCGTACCACTCCATTTCTTCCACTCATTTCCTTATAAAACCTTCCCGTACACCTTATATACATCCTTTAAGCATTAAATATACTTCATAATGCTTGCTCCTTATATTCCAAAGTGGTTTTACTTAACCATAACTCAACGTACTTATGTTTCAAATTTGATACGTGCTTCTTCAAGGATACGGGGTGTAACAATTGCACGTGATCATTTCAGCATTATTGACTGAGGAACAGATTGAGCGGCTAGTAGAGATTTTTTGCCAGTACAGACGTGCTATTGGTTGGACCATAGCAGACATTCGGTGTATTCCTATTATACCCCGTAATTTTGCACGTCGAATTAATCGCAACCTAATCGACTTAAGTTAAAGACGGGATTATTTTCGGACATGAAATAGGAACTTTTAATTTTCAATTTTAATTACTACAAAGATTGTTTATAAATTTTATTTAGTATAGAAATATTATTGGAAATTAGGGACTAATTCATTATGATTAGATTATTGAGTAAGGATTAATGATTAATTAAAATTAATTGATTTAATTATTGGTTGTGGGCCCCACCCGAAATAAAATAAAAATAATAATTCAAGAAGTCAATTGATGAGTCATAAGGGGGGGGGGGGGGGGAGTAGCACGTGTCAAGTTGAGGGACAACATATATATGAAAAATTGGATGAACAACTTAGAAGCTAATTTCATTTTCATAAAGTTAAACTTGAAAAAAAAAAAGACATTTCCATGGCTGCTCTGGGCCAGCCATGGAGGGAGGAAAAATTGATTTGTTGCATATTTGATCAAGTTCCAAGTGAATTACAAGTTCAAGGAGGTGATAGCAGCATTGGATATTGAATTGGGGAAGAAGAAATTGTGAAATTGGAACAATTAAGTGTAGAACTTCCTCCGAGAAAATTAAGGTAAGATTTTCTTATTTTGTGGTATAATTGTATTAATGGTGTTGTAATGGAAGGATTAAAATTGGATTGGATTAAATTGTAAGTAAGAAATTTCAAGAAATCATTGTTATATGAAATTGTGGGTTGAAAAGGATTAAGAAGGGTTGTTGGATTGTTAGAATTGTTTATGGGCTGAATTGTAAGGATTTTTATATGCGTATCTCTATTACTGTCATTGTTGGTATTTCTGTGATAACAGGAGGTTAATTAGAAGTTTGGGTTAGGCGAATATATAGGGGATATGCTGCCCGATTTCCGTTAAGTCCTTAACTAATGAAAAACCCTAATCAAGAAAGTATAAGTCCTATAGGCGATTGGCTACAGATTTATGAGCTAGGAACTATAGTTTACTAACGATAGCGTTACTTTTATATTAAATAGGTTAAAGGGGAGACGAAGCGAACGAGATTACGATTAACCTTTAACAGGTATGTAAAGTTATACTTTCTTTCTTTTGGCATGATCTTTGTGAAGCAAAAAGATGACGTATCTATGATCCCAAAGAAGTTCCTATTCTTAGAGCCACTAGGATGGCTAATGTTCTTGATTCCCAGAAGCTATTCATTATGTCTTGATACGTGTATATAATTCCGGAAGTTCTATTTTGACATAATCCATAGTGATATTCGAAAGGTACTTGATATGACTATTGTCTTGATTTTCAAATGATAATTCGTTTTCATTATTCTATCGAGTCTCAGATGTGTTTTAACTTGCATATGGTTGCTCACTACTATGCTCGTGCATGCCTCAATATATCTTCCACTGAGTCCCTCCCGGGCCAGGATACGTTTTCGTGCACAGTTTCACTGCACTGTTCACCGAGTCCCTCACTAGAGGGACGGGTACGGTATATATATATATATATATATATATATATATATATATATATATATATATATATATATATATATATATATATGATGGTGTTATGATGTGATGGCGTGATGGTGTTATGATGTGTTTATGGCGTTATGATGTGATTATGGCGTTATGATGTGTTTATGGCGTTATGATGTGTTTATGGAGTTATGATGTGTTTATGGCGCCAAGGAAGGTATGTGGTGACCTTATTCACCGAGTCCCATAATGGGCCGGATATGATATATGATATTGATATGCATGATTTTCATTTCATAAGGCAAGTGTATTGATGTTTTAAAAGTCATACTTGTTTCTGGTAATCTCTATTTCAGTTATGATCCTCTTTATTGTATTTCATGCTTTACATACTCAGTACATATTCCGTACTGACCCATTTTCTTTGGGGGGCTGCGTTTCATGCCCGCAGGTACAGATAGTCGGTTTGGTGACCCTTCAGCATAGGACTTCTACTCAGCTGTCTTGGAAAGCTCCATTGTTCCGGAGCCTAGACCTTTGGTACAGATCTTATGATATATATGTATATGTTTATCCAGGGGTACGGCAGGGCCCTATCCCGTCATATTTCACTGTTAGTACTCTTAGAGGTCTGTAGACATATGTGTTGGTTGTGTATAAGTTCTGTTCAGCTGTGTCTATACGATGTGCTATGATATGATGTTCGTCTGTAGTGGCAGCCTTGTCGGCTTGCGTATCATTTTATGATTTGATTTGATTTGTTGTGACTCCTCATGAGACAGTTTATCTGGATGTATATGTACGTGACGACGTTATTAACCTTGGAGTTCTTTTGCAAGTTTCCATATTATTCTTAGATTCAGTTTGACTATATCCAACAGGTACGTACGAGTGTCCAGGTCGAGCACTAGTCATGGCCCACGGGGTTGGGTCGTGACAAAAGTGGTATCACAGCAGTTCATCCTCGGAGTGTCTACAGACTGTGTCTAGTAGAGTCTTGTTTATCGGTGTGTTGTGCACCACATCTATAAATAGGAAGCTACAGGACATTTAGGATGTTACCTTTCTTTCATATCTAAGATCGTGCGATAGAGCCCGGCCATAGGAAATGAAATTCCTTATACTAACCCTTGATTTCAGCTGAAGAACGACATCGATAGAAGAAAGTGGATGATAATGCTGGAAGTTACAATGTACACGGGTAAGCAACGAAGCGAAAGATATATTTTGGATAAGGTAAGGATATTGAAGTATGATTGACATGTAAAGTTGAAAAGTGAAAAGGAAGGTATAACAGGACAGATCGTTAAAGGATCAGGTATGTTTCGACATCTTTATACTTCTACCTGAAATTGGGAGCCCTGTGTGGCTATGATATGATATGATACATACGTATATATGTTGGCCCTGTGAGGCATTGTTGGTATTTCCTGCGTGCAGGTTTTGGGATAGTAAGAAAGATAGAGGAAACTCTGCCAAAATTTTCTTAGAAATAAAAAGGGAATGAGATATAAGTTCGTAACATGTCTTGAAAGGTTGTGTTGATAGTAATAATAGGATTTGACCAAGTTGCGAGCCTGACTTCGAGAAATGAAGTTAACTATTGAATTGATAGTAATTGTAAATATGAGGTCGATATCGATAGGGTAAATTTATCATGTTGGATTAAAGCTTTAGGAGATACTCTCCATGTCATCCATAAGAGGCATCATTCTTACTTGGTAAATTTTATTTCAAAGAAGCATATATGAGCAGCAAAGTTTGGAATTCATTTGAATGGACCAGAATACTTTCCAGCTATATTTTTACCTCAGAAAAGCTCATATTGAAGGGAAAAAACGTCCAGTAATTAAGTTTCACTTCATTGGAAGAATACAGAGCATACAACAAGTAGTTTATGAACTAAATAATTCATTCACGACTCAAGAATAAACCTGGAGGTAAACCATGTGAATCAAGCACTAGAAGTCCTATGGTGCTTGTCGGATTCTAGTTTTTCTTCTGGTGGTGGTTGGAGAATGCCTCATGGTGACATTTTATTAGTTATTAATAAACTAATTGGAGATGGAATTTGTGGAAGGAAAACTCAAACTTGTGAGCTGTCATGGATCATGCGTTTCATATGTTGTTGATGAAATGCTAGGATAATTTGGAAAGGGCTTGTGACACTAAGGGATGATTTAGGAAAAGGTGGAAAATCTTAACAAAACATTTTTGAGGTATCGAGTGAACTGATAAGTAGGGATAAATTACGACGAGTTTACAGTTAAAAGGAGTGATAGTATGATTGAGATAAAAGTATGGAGGAGGAGGAATTATGACAAATTATGAAGGTATTGATAAGATAGCTTGTGAGATATGAAGGATAAGATTGATCAGAAAGGGTGAAGGGTTAAATACGCCTACTCCACAGAGTGCAATTAAAACATAGTAAGAATCGTGAATAAGGTTAGGAAGTGTTACGTTATAGAATGGATTACGAACAGGATGTAATGTGAATACCATAAGGATTGTTATAGAAATGAGTAAAGCCTAGCAAGGAAGTAACTAAAGGATATGATGTGATCAGTGTGAAACGGAAAAGCAAATATAGAGCAAAAAAAAAAGTCCTATAGGGAAGTTCAGAATAGAGATCAAGTGGTAACGAAAGTGAAAGCGAACACAGGAAGAGAAGGGGTTAATAGAAAGAAGAAGATAAGAAGAAACCGAGTGGGATTACAGTGTAGCAATGTGTTATGACATATATAGCTGAGAAAATGAGTAATATAAGCGACAGAATTGTGAAAGACCGAACTAAAGGAAGATGAGCAACGGGACAGAATGAATGCTAGAAATGACTGGTATGATAAGAACAAATAGGGATGAACAGAATATACTTTGAAAATGAGAAAGGGGTTATGTCGAAGCGGTGTTTCCCGATGGATACAGGAGTAGCATGAGATTTCTCGTGCACAAAATAAAAAAAATGGACATAGACTGGAGAAAAGAAAGGAATACTACAGAAAGCCCCTAAGACAGACATAATCAAGTGAGTACGAGTATAAAATAGAAAGGAAAACATATAGCTACGAACTTAAAGGTGCAGTACGACGATAAGGTGGTGAGATAAGACCATTATTAAGACGAATTTGATATGATTTTGAGTAAGTTAGAAGTCAGTGTTGGGTACACAACAAGGGTGAAAGAGCATGAGGCATAAAGGAGTACTGCGTGTATGTGACTTCACCTTAGAAATAGTGAAATCCTTAAATGACAGGGATTGTGGTTTTGCAAAACAACTGATGTATTGTGGATTCATTAGAAAAGAAAAACAGATGATATCCGTTGGGATAAAGATAGTGTTATAGGAAAGCTTGGGACACTTATCATCAGAATATAAGTGCTACCTAATTGAGAATTTGAAACGACTATAAGCACTAGCTAATTACTGATCGAAATAGATGGAATGTGGCTTTGGATAAATCGTTACATTAATTATATTACTCGAGTACCAACCATCAGATAAGATTTTGTACTATATATCGAGAGTTCTCATCGCCTCGTGATTATGTTAAGGTTTCGTACATGGGTAATCTAAGTTATAGATGATATAAAGGAAGACATGGTTATGGTGCAGTATACCGAATGTATTGGAAAAGAACCATATGAATTTGAAAATTTGAAATGGGGACATAGAGTAGAATATAAATAGATAATGATGTAGGTACACCCAAAAGGGGGGAAGCGGATGAGAGAAATGCAAGTGTAAGATGAAAACAACTGGCACTGCAATACATTTAGTGTGAATACTTAAACTTTAAGTGGGATCCCTTGCTGAAACAAGTTAGTAAGATTTGAAATCCAGCAATAAACGGATAGAAGCCAAGATGGTATTTGAGACAGTGCTGAGAATTATTGGTAAAGATCTTGGATAATATGACATCAGAAGGTGGATTTTTATAAAAAGGAAAAATACGACAAGAGAATGGTAACGAGTAACTTAAAAGATATTATAAGGGATAGCAAGGCTATACTGGATTAGAGGTTAAGATGTTGGCAACAGAGTTATTGGCTAATGACATTGTGACACATAAGCAGCAAAGGAGAAGGGAAAGGAAAGGAGTATGATGAGAGAGGCTACGAACGAGTTTTAGTACAGATATGTAAAGCAGAATGAACCAGGAAAAGGGAAGACTCTGACTAAGATTAGATACACTTTATATAAGATTGTACAAGAATAGTTATGCAACCTACGAACATTTGTGTGCTAAGAATGAGACCAAGTGAGTACTTGATAAGAAGAATGAGGATTCAGTACTAACAACGTGATAGTGATATATTGGATACATTAAGGAAAGGTATAAGGTGGTTTGAGCCAAATTACTGAGATAGAATTAGTACTGAGGGCAAATAGGACATGACCATGGTTGAGCCAAAGATTTACCTCGATCCCAATTGTAAGATACAAGAGGAGAATGCAAGGTAAATCATGAAGACTAGTGAAACAACGCTAAGGTATTTTTCGAGCTCATTTGAGTACTTACACATATTCTGATGCGTGATAGGGAGACTAAGAGCAAAATTTGAGTAAAGAGACCGTGGAAGAGTTTGAATCAAAAATAGAGAAACGACATGAGCTAATATGCCTAAAGTATCGCCAGTTAGGGTAAGGGAAATTACGAAATGATTTAACCGAGACAATCAGAACAAGCGAGTTACTGGATGACAGTGAAGTTATAATATGAGGGGACCCTAGCGCTATTTGATAGACAACCCTAAAGATCGAGATCAAGAACTAAAAGCAAGTGATAGTTAAAAACCTTTAAAAGAAAGTCAAAAAGTGACACATGATGCGGAAGATTCCAGAATACGGACTGTAACAGCAGCGCAAAGCAAGGTTATCGGAGTAGAGTCTGTGAAGGGTCTACAAGTACCGGAGGTATGAAATACTCCAAGAATTGTAAAGTCTAATAAATCGATGAGGGATGTCTGCACGTTACAAGTTCTTACTTAAATATTAGACGTAAAGTGAAGTGAATGATACATCATCTTAAGGGACTAACTGTAGAAGAAGAAAGAGTCGAGTTGTGGCTAAGTGCACCATGAATACAAGTCCGAATCAATCAGTGACAGAACAACTGAACAGTATGCAAACAAGAGAAAGAGTAACACTTCAGCAGAAGAGCTCGAAATACAACTGACAACCAACCGCGAAATGAGGAGGAGAGCAAAGACAATGACGTGAAATAATTACGTTGAGAAGAAACAGAAGGAGGAAATATTACGTGAATGACTATGTAAAGACCTGGAATGCGTTATAATGAATTATAGCGAATCAACCAATGAAAGAGGCACGTGAGGGGCATAATTAAATAAGAGAGCACTTGAGTAAGTATTGGGAATTCAGGGCCAGTTTAACATTCGAGGGCGAATGTTCTAAAGAGGGGAAGGATGTTATACCCCGTATTTTTGCACGTCGGATTATTCACAAGCTAATCGACTTAAGTTAAAGACAGGATTATTTTCGAACATGAAATAGGAACTTTTAATTTTCAATTTTAATTACTACACAGATTGTTTATAAATTTTATTTAGTATAGAAATATTATTGGAAATTAGGGACTAATTAATTATGATTAGATTATTGAGTAAGGATTAATGATTAATTAAAATTAATTGATTTAATTATTGGTTGTGGGCCCCACCCGAAATAAAATAAAAATAATAATAATAATAAAATAATAATTCAAGAAGTCAATTGATGAGTCATAGGGAGGGGGGGGGGGGTAGCACGTGTCAAGTTGAGGGACAACATATATATGAAAAATTGGATGAACAACTTAGAAGCTAGTATCATTTTCATAAAGTTAAACTTGAAAAAAAAAAGACATTTCCATGGCTGCCGGCTGCTCTCGGCCAGCCATGGATGGAGGAAAAAATTGATTTGTTGCATATTTGATCAAGTTCCAAGTGAATTACAAGTTCAAGGAGGTGATAGCAACATTGGATATTAAATTGGGGAAGAAGAAATTGTGAAATTGGAACAATTAAGTGTAGAACTTCCTCCGAGAAAATTAAGGTAAGATTTTCTTATTTTGTTGTATAATTGTATTAATGGTGTTGTAATGGAAGGATTAAAATTGGATTGGATGTAATTGGAAGTAAGAAATTTCATGAAATCATTGTTATATGAAATTGTGGGTTGAAAAGGATTAAGAAGGGTTGTTGGATTGTTAGAATTTTTTATGGGCTGAATTTTAAGGATTTTTATATGCGGATCTCTATTACTGTCATTGTTGGTGTTTCTATGATAACAGGAGGTTAATTGGAAGTTCGGGTTAGGCGAATATATAGTAGAAATGCTGCCCGATTTCCGTTAAGTCCTTAACTAATGAAAAACCCTAATCAAGAAATTATAAGTTAAAGAATGAGTCCTATAGGAGATTGGCTACAGATTTATGAGCTAGGAAGTATAGTTTACTAACGATAGCGTTACTTTTATATTAAATAGGCTAAAGGGGTGACGAAGCGAACGAGATTACGATTAACCTTTAACAGGTATGTAAAGTAATCCTTTCTTTCTTTTGGCATGATCTTTGTGAAGCAAACAGACGAAGTATCGATGATCCGAAAGAAGTTCCTATTCTTAGAGCCACTAGGATGGCTAATGTTCTTGATTCCCAGAAGCTATTCATTATGACTTGATACGTGTATATAATTCCGGAAGTTCTATTTTGACATAATCCATAGTGATATTCGAAAGGTACTTGATATGACTATTGTCTTGATTTTCAAAAGATAGTTCGTTTTCATTATTCTATCGAGTCTCAGATGTGTTTTAACTTGCATATGGTTGCTCACTACTCTACTCGTGCATGCCTCAATATATATTCCATTGAGTCCTGGGCCAGGATACATTTTCGTGCACAGTTTCACTGCATTGTTCACCGAGTCCCTCACTAGAGGGCCGGATACGGTATATATATATATATATATGATGGTGTTATGATGTGATGGCGTGATGGTGTTATGATGTGATTATGGCGTTATGATGTGTTTATGGCGTTATGATGTGTTTATGGAGTTATGATGTGTTTATGGCGCCAAGGACGGTATGTGGCGACCTTATTCACCGAGTCCTATAATGGGCCGGATATGATATATGATATTGATATGCATGATTTTCATTTCATAAGGCAAGTGTATTGATGTTTTAAAAGTCATACTTGTTTCTGGTAATCTCTATTTCAGTTATGATCCTTTTTATTGTATTTCATGCTTTATATACTCAGTACATATTCCGCACTGACCCCCTTTCTTTGGGGGGGCTTCATTTCATGCCCACAGGTACAGATAGTCGGTTTGGTGACCCTTTAGCATAGGACTTCTACTCAGCTGTCTTGGAAAGCTCCGTTGTTCCGGAGTCTAGACTTTTGGTACAGATCTTATGATATATATGTATATGTTTATCCAGGGGTACGGCGGGGCCATGTCCCATCATATTTCACTGTTAGTACTCTTAGAGGTCTGTAGACATATGTGTGGGTTGTGTATAAGTTCTATTCAGCTGGTTCTATACGATGTGCTATGATATGATGTTCGTCTGTAGTGGCAGCCTTGTCGGCTTGCGTATCATTTTATGATTTGATTTGTTGTGACTCCTCAGGAGACAATTTATCTGGATGTATATATACGTGACGGCGTTATGAACCTTGGAGTTCTTTTGCAAGTTTCCATATTGTTCTTAGATTCAGTTTGACTATATCCAACAGGTACGTACGAGTGTCCAGGTCGGGCACTAGTTATGGCCCACGGGGTTGGGTCGTGACAATTCCTTCTGGCATCTGTGAGCGTAAAATTCAGCTAGAGGAGGACAGCATGCCGAGTGTTGAGCATCAACAGACATTGAACCAAAACATGCAAGAGGTCGTGAAAAGGAGATCATAAAGTGGTTAGACGCTGGGGTAGTGTATCCGATTGCAGACAACAAGTGGGTAAGTCCCGTTCAATGTGTACCAAAGAAAGGAGGCATCACCGTGGTGCCTATTGCAAAGAATGAGCTGATTCCCACTCGTACAGTTACTGGATGGCGTGTTTGCATGGACTATAGGAAGCTGAATACTGCCACTTGTAAAGACCAGTTTCCCATGCCATTCATTGATCAGATGCTGGATAGGCTAGCTGGGAGGTCTTCCTATTGCTTTCTAGATGGATATTCGGGCTATAATCAGATCAGCATTGCCTTGAAAGATCAAGAGAAGATGACTTTTACTTGTCCTTATGGGACATTTGCGTTCAGCCAAATGCCCTTTGGGTTGTGTAATGCACCAGCCACTTTTCAGAGGTGCATGATGTCAATCTTTTCTGACATGGTAGAGGGCTTCTGGGAGGTATTTATGGATGATTTCTCTGTTGTTGGTGATTCGTCTGATGATTGTCTTGACCATCTGGGTCAAGTGCTGAAAAGATGTGAGGAAATGAATCTCGTGCTAAATTGGGAGAAGTGCCACTTTATGGTGAAGGAAGGTATCGTCCTCGGTCAAAAAATCTATGAAAAGGGAATCAAGGTCGATCAAGCGAAGATAGATGTGATTGCAAAACTTCCTCCACCCATCTCAGTCAAAGGTGTCCGAAGTTTCTTGGGATATGCTGGGTTTTACAGGCACTTCATCAAGGATTTCTCCAAGATTGCTAACTTGATATGTAAGCTTCTTGAAAAAAAGGCTAAGTTTGTATTTGATGACAAGTGCCAAAAGGCATTTGATGAATTAAAGGAGTGCCTCACTACTGCTCCTGTGATTGTTACTCCGGATTGGTCCTTACCCTTTAAGTTGATGTGTGATGCTAGTGGTTTCGGGATAGGTGTTGTGCTTGGCCAGAGGCACAATAAAAGTATGCACCCAATTTATTATGCTAGTAGGACACTTAATGTGGCACAAATGAATTACACGGTGACTTAGCAAGAGCTGCTTGCAATAGTATATGCTTTTGAGAAGTTTCGATCCTATTTGCTAAGATCCAAGGTTGTGGTGTACACTGACCATGCTGCATTGAGGTATTTAATAGCAAATAATGAAGCTAAGCCGCGACTGATTCGTTCGGTCCTTTTGTTACAAGAATTTGATTTTGAGGTAAAAGATAAAAAGGGGTCCGAAAATCAGGTCGCAGATCATCTCTCTAAGCTTGAGGAAAGTAGGGTGCCAGCAGATGAACTTGATATTGAAGATGCATTGTCACGACCCAACCCCGTAGGCCGTGACTAGTGCCCGAACTGGGCACCCGTATACCAACCTGTTACATATAACATCAAACTGAAACTACGACAATACGGAAACTTATAAAGGAACTCCAAAGTTCGTAACATCATCATATATATATACTTCCAGATCAACGGTCTCCTGAGGAGTCACAACTAATCATATCATGAAATAATACGCAAGCCGACAAGGCTGCCATCACATATCAATATCGTATGCAAGCCGACAAGGCTTCTACTAGAGACGAACATCATACCACAACACATCGTATAGACACAACTGAACAGAACCCATACACAACCCACACATATGTCTACAGACCTCTAAGAGTACGAATAGCGAAATATGACGGGACAGGGCCCCGTCGTACCCCTGGATAACACATACATATATATATATCATAAGATTCAAACCAAAAGTCTAGCCTCCGGAACAACGGAGCTCTCCAAGACAGCAGAAAGGGAGTCCTAAGCTGGCGGATCACCAAAGCGAGTATCTGCACCTACGGGCATGAAACGCAGCCCCCCGAAGAAAGGGGGTCAGTACGGAATATGTACTGAGCATGTAAAGCATGAAATACAGTAAACATGATCATAACTGTAAGGAGTACAGAAAACGAGTACAATAACCAGAATACCAAAATGCTTTCCTTTGAACATAAATCATGCATGTCAATATCATGTATCATATCCGGCCCATTATGGGACTCGGTGAACATGGTCGCCACCCCGTCTTTGGCGCCATAACATAGCATACTCCAGAACACAGCATAACTCCATAACACAGCATAACTCCGTAACACAGCATAACTCCATAACACAGCATAACACCATAACACAGCATAACACCATAATATATATATATATACCGTACCCGGCCCTCTAGTGAGGGACTCGGTGAACAATGCAGTGAAATTGTGCACGAATACATATCCTGGCCCGGGACTCCGTGCAAGACATATTGAGGCATGCACAAGCAGAGTAGTGAGAAACTATATGCAATTTAAAAACATTTTCAAAGACTCAATAGAATAATCAACACGAATTACCATTTGAAAATCAAGACAATAGTCGTATCAAATACCTTTCGAAGGTCATTAGAAACATATCAAACATCCCTTGACGTCATCATAAGCATATCACAAAGCCTTAAGGATCATAGTCATATGTCACTAGTTATTATAGAGTTCCTAAGAATAGGAACAGATATATATCAACTATTAACCAACGTACAGAAAACTGAAGAGGGAGGCTCAATCACTTGAGAATCGTAACATCAAGAAGTGAATAAGAATCATAAATATCACTCAAAGCTTATGAATGGAATTACCCCAAAGTTCATATTGTTCATCACTTAAATCTAAGACATGCCAAAAGAAAGAAGGGACAGCTTTACATACCTGTTGACGACTAATCGCAAAACCGTTCGCTTTGTCGCTCTTTTAGCCTATTTAATACAAGGGTAACGTTATCGTTAGTAACTATATTTTCTAGTTCGTAAATCCATAGGCCATCGCTTATAGAACTTATTCTTTTAACATATACATTCTCGTTTAGGGTTTTTCATTAGTTAAGGGCTTAGCGAAAATCGGGCAGCATTTCCTCTATATATTCGCCTAACCCGCATTTCTAATTGTCCTCCTATCAACACAGAAATACCAACAACAACAATATACACATAAAATTCTCACAATTTAGCCCATAACTATTCCAACAACCCAACAACTTCTCTAAATTCATTTCAGCCCACAATTTCCTATAACATCGATTTCATGCATTTTCTTAAATACAATTTCGTCCAATCCAATTCTAATAATTCCATTACAATACTATTAACACAATTACATCATAAAAAAATAAAATCTTACCTCAATTTTCTCGGAGGAATTTCTACTCTTAATTGCTCCAATTTTGCAATTTCCTCTCTTCCGACTTAAAATCCAATGTTTCTACCACCTCCTTGAACTTGTACTTCACTTAAAACTTGATCAAAAATGTGCAACAAGGTATTTTTGTCAACAACCATGGCTGGACGAGAGCTTGGCAGCCATGGAAGTTCTCCTTTTTTTTTTTTTTAATCTTAAATTTCAAGAAATGGAATGAAAAAGTGTTCTTGATTCATTATACAACTACATATGTATATGGCTCCCCTTACAATGACACGTGCCCACTATGATGATGATGATTCATCCATTTCACTTTCCTTTTTTCTTTTTTTTAATAAATCGGGTGGGGCCCACAAATATAAGTAACTTAATTAATTACTAATCCCTACTTAATAATATAATCATAGTTAATTAGTCCCTAATTTCCAATAATATTTCTACACTAAATAAAATTTATAAACAATTTATGTTCTAATTAAAATTGAAAATTAAAGATTTCTATTTCGTGTCCGAAAATAACTCCGCCTTTAACTTGAGTCGATTTGCTTGTGGATAATTCGACGTATAAACATACGGGGTATAACATCCTTCCCCCCATTAGAACATTCATCCTCGAATGTTAAACTGATTCTTAATTCCCAATACTTTCTCAAGTGTCCTCTTATTCAATTACGCCCTTCACATACCTCTTCCATTGGTCGATTCTCCATAATTCATTATAACACATTCCAGGTCTTTATTTAGTCATTCCTGTAATATCTCCTTTTTCTGTTGCTTCTCGAGGTAATGATTCCATGCCTTTGTCTTTACTCTTCTCTTTGTTCCACAGTTGATTATCAGCTGCATTTCGAGCTGTTCTGCATAAGTGTTACTGTCTCTCTTATCTGCATACTGTTCAGTTGGACTGTCATCGATTGATTCGGACGTGTACTCATGGTGCATGTAGTCATGATTCGACTCTTTCTTTTTCTATTGTTATTCCCTTAAGATGACGTATCGTTCACTTCACTTTACCTCCTTATCTTTAACAAGATCTTGTAACGCGCAGACGTCCCTCATCGGTTCATTAGACTCTAATATCCCTGGAGCGTTGCAAGCCTCTGGTAACCTGTAGACCCTTCGCAGGTTCTACGAGTAAAATGAAACTTTCCAGAGGGTAACCTTTTTATATCCCAATATCCTTGCTTTACTCCACTGCGACAGTCTGTATTCTGGAATCCTCAGCATCATGTGTCACTTTCTGACTTTCTTTTAAAGGTCTTTTACTATCATTTGCTTTTTTTTTTTACTTCTCGATCTCGATCTTTAGGGCTGGATATCAAATAGCGCTAGGGTCCCCTCATATTATAACTTTACTGTCATCCAGTAACCAGTAACCCGCTTATTCTGATTGTCTTGGTTAAATCATTTCGTAATTTCCTTTACCCTACATAGCAATGCTTTAGGCATATTATCTCGTGTCGTTGCTCTATTTCTGATTCAAACTCTTCTATTGCCCCTTTACTCAAATTTGCTCTTAGTTCTCCTATCACGCATCCTATTGCAATCTTTTATAAGAGTATGCGTAGGTGCTCAAATCAGCCCAGAAAATACCTTAGCGTCGTTTCACTAGTCGTTATGTTTTACCTTGCATTCTTCTCTCGTACCTTTCAATTGATGTTAAGGCTCAACTATGGCTTTTGCCCTCAGTACTAATTATATCTCTGTAGTTTTGCCTCAAACCATCTTATACCTTTCGTTGATGTATCCAAAATATCGCAACCACATTGTTCTTACTGAATTCTTACTCTTCTTATCAAGTACTCACTTGGCCTCGTTCTTAGTATACAAGTATTTGTAGGTTGCATAACTATTCTTGTACAATTCGTACAAAGTGCATCCAATCTTAGTCATAGTCTTTCCTTCTCTTGGTGTATTCTGCTCTACATATCTTATTGTATTAAAACTCACTTGTTGTCTATTTCGCCATACTCTTTCCCCTTCCTCTATTTACCATTTGGTTTTCTCATATCCTACTACAGGAGAGATTCCCTATCCTTTCTCCTTTGCTACCTATGTGTCACAATATCATTAGCCCATAACTCCGTTGTCAACATCTTAACTTCTAATCCAGTATAGCCTTGCCACCCCTTATAATATCCTTTTAGTTACTTGTTACCATTTTCTTGTCGTATTCTTCCTTTTTGTAAGCATCCACCATCTGATGTCATATTATCCAAGATCTTTACCAATAATTCTCAGCACCGTCTCAAATACTATCTTGGCTTCTATCCGTTTATTACTGGCTTTCAAATCTTACTAACTTGTTTCAGCAAGGGATCTTACTTAAAGTTTAAGTATTCACATTCAATGTGTTACAGTGTCAGTTGTTTTCATCTTATACTTGCATTTCTCTCATCCGCTTCCCCCCTTTTGGGTGTACCTACATCATTATCTGTTTATATTCTGCTCTATGCCTCCATTTCCAATTTTCAAATTCCTATGATCCTTTTTCCATACACTTGGTATACTGTGCCATATCAATGTCTTCCTTTATACCATCTATAACTTAGATTACCCATGTACGAAACCTTGACACAATCACTAGGCGATGAGAACTTTCTATATATAGTACAAAATCTTATCCGATAGTTGGTACTCGAGTAATGCAATTAATGTAGCAATTTATTCGAAGTCACATTCCATTCATTCCAATCAGTAATTAGCTAGTGCTTATCGTTGTTTCAAATTCTCCGTTCGGTAGCACTTATATTCTAATGATAAGTGTCTCAAGCTTTCTCATAACACTATCTTGATCCCAACGGATATCATCTATTTCTTTTAATATATTTACAATACATCGGTTGTTTCGCAAATCCGCAATCCTTGTCCTTTAAGGATTTCACCATTTCCAAGGTGAAGTCATACACATGCAGTACTCCTTTATGCCTCATGCTCTTTCACCCTTGTTGTATACCCAACGTTAACTTCTAACTTACTCAAAATCATATCAAATTCGTCTTAATAGTGGTCTTGTCTTATCACCTTCTCGTCATACTATACCTTAAGTTCATAGCTATATATTTCCCTTTTGTCCTATACTCATACTTAATTAATTACGTCCGTCTTGAGTGTTTCATTTAGTATTCCTTTCATTTCTCCAGTCTATGTCCATCTTTTATTCTGTACACGAGGATTCTTATGCTACTCCTGTATCCTTTAGAAAACACTACTTCTGCATAACCCCTTTCTTATTTCCATAGTATATTCTGTTCATCCCTATTTGTTCTTATCATACCAGTCATCTCTGGCATTCATTCTGTCCCGTTGCTCATCTTCCTTTAGTTTGGGCTTTCACAATTCTGTCGCTTATATTACTCGTTTTCTTAGCTATACGTCATAACACATCGCTATACTGTAATCCCACTCGCTTTCTTGTTATCTTCTTCTTTCAATTAATTCCTTCTCTTCCTGTGCTCGCTTTCACTTTCGTTACCACTTGATCTCCATTCTGAACTTTCCCTGTAGAACTTTGTAAGTCTTCCTCATTCGTTCTACATTTGCTTTTCCGTTTCACACTAATCACATCGTATTCTTTAGTTACTTCCTTGCTAGGCTTTACTCATTTCTATAGCAATCCTTATGGTATTCACATTACATCCTGTTCGTAATCCATCCTATAACGTAACACTTCTTAATCTTATTCACGATTCTTACTATGTTTTAATTACACTATATGGACTAGGCGTACTTAACCCGTAACTCTTTCTGATCAATCTTATCCTTAATATTTCACAAGCTGTCTTATCAATACATTCATGATTTGTCGCAACTCTTCCTCCTCTGTACTTTTGTCTCAATCGTACTGCTATTCTCTTTTAACTGTAAACTTGTCGTACTTTATCCCTACTTATTGGTTCACTCGATACCTCAGTAAAATGTTCTGTTACGAGTTACCACATTTTTCTAAGTCATCCCTTAGTATCACAAGCCCTTCCGAATCATCCTAACATTTCACCAACAACATATGAAATACATGATCCTAGACAGCCCACAAGTTTAAGTTTTCCTTCCACAGATTCCATCTCCCATTAGTTGATTAATGAACTAATAAAATGTCACCATGAAGCATTCTCCAACCACTAGCAGAAGAAAACTAGAATCCGACAAGCACCACAGGACTCCTTAGTGCTTGGTTCACATAGTTTACCTCCATATTTGTCCTTAGGTCGTGAGCGAACCATTTAGTTCACAAACTACTTGTTGTACGCTTTGTACTCTCCCAATAGAAGTGAAACTTAAATACCGGGCGTTTTTGCCCTTCAACATAAGCTTCTTCTAAGGAAAAAATGCGGCTGGAAGGTATTCTCGTCCATTCAAATGAATTCCAAATTCTGCTGCTCATATACGCTTCTTCAAAACAAGGTCTCCCAAACAAGAATGATGCCTCTTATGGATGACGTGGGGGTATTTCTTAACTCTTTAGTCCAACATAATAGATTTACCTTGTCGGTATCACCCTTCAAAACATATTATGAACTTATGTCTCATTCTCGTCCTTTTTCCTACTTCTGGGATAATTTGGGCAGAGTTTCCTCTGTACTTCTTACTATCCCGGAACCTGCACGCAGGAAATCTAACAATGCCTCACAGGGCCAACATATATACACATATATCATATTGTATCATAGCCACACAGGGCTCCTAATTTCCAGAAAAAGTATAAAGGTGTCGGGACTTACCTCACATATCGTACCTCGAGACGTACCTGATCCTTTAACGATCTGTTCTATTATACTTTCCTATCCGCCTTCTCTTTCATCCTCCAACTTTACATTTCAATCATATTTCAATATTCTTACCTTATCCGACATGCCTCTTTCGTACCGTTACTTACCCGTGTGCTTTGTAACTTCCAATATCGTCAATCGCTTCCTTCTGTTGTTATCGTTCTTCAGCTGAAATCAAAGGTTAGTACAAGGAATTTCATTTCCTATAGCTGGGCTCTATCGCACGATCTGAGATATGAAAGAAAGATAACATCCTAAATGTCCTGTAGCTTCCTGTTTATAGATGTGGTGCACAACACACCCACAAACAAGACTCTACTAGACACTGTCTGTAGACACTCCGAGGAAGAACTGCTCTGATACCACTTTTGTCACGACACAACCCCGTAGGCCGTGACTGGTTCCCGAACTGGGCACCCGTATACCAACCTGTTACATATAACATCAAGCTGAAACTACGACAATACGGAAACTTATAAAGGAACTCCAAAGTTCGTAACATCATCATATATATATACTTCCAGATCAACGGTCTCCTGAGGAGTCACAACTAATCATATCATGAAATAATACGCAATCAGACAAGGCTGCCATCACATATCAATATCGTATGCAAGCCGACAAGGCTGCTACTAGAGACGAACATCATACCACAGCACATCGTATAGACACAGCTGAACAGAACCCATACACAACCCACACATATGTCTAAAGACCTCTAAGAGTACGAATAGCGAAATATGACGGGACAGGGCCCCGTCGTACCCCTGGATAGCATATACATATATATATATCATAAGATTCAAACCAAAAGTCTAGCCTCCGAAACAACGGAGCTCTCCAAGACAGCAGAAAGGGAGTCCTAAGCTGGCGGATCACCAAAGCGAGTATCTGCACCTGCGGGCATGAAACGCAGCCCCCCGAAGAAAGTGGGTCAGTACGGAATATGTACTGAGCATGTAAAGCATGAAATACAGTAAACATGATCATAACTGTAAGGAGTACAGAAAACGAGTACAATAACCAGAATACCAAAATGCTTGCCTTTGAACATAAATCATGCATGTGAATATCATATATCATATCCGGCCCATTATAGGACTCGGTGAACATGGTCGCCACCCCGTCTTTGGCGCCATAACACAGCATACTCCAGAACACAGCATAACTCCATAACACAGCATAACTCCGTAACACAACATAACTCCATAACACAGCATAACACCATAACACAGCATAACACCATAATATATATAAACCGTATCCGGCCCTCTAGTGAGGGACTCGGTGAACAATGCAGTGAAACTGTGCACGAATACATATCCTGGCCCGGGACTCAGTGTAAGACATATTGAGGCATGCACGAGCAGAGTAGTGAGAAACTATATGCAATTTAAAAACATTTTCAAAGACTCAATAGAATAATCAACACGAATTACCATTTGAAAATCAAGACAATAGTCGTATCAAATACCTTTCGAAGGTCATCGGAAACATATCAAACATCCCTTGACGTCATCATAAGTATATCACAAAGACTTAAGGATCATAGTCATATGGCACTAGTTATTATAGAGTTCCTAAGAATAGGAACGGATATATATATCGACTATTAACCAACGTACAGAAAACTGAAGAGGGAGGCTCAATCACTTGAGAATTGTAACATCAAGAACTGAATAAGAATCATAAATATCACTCAACTCTTATGAATGGAATTACCCCAAAGTTCATATCGTTCATCACTTAAATCTAAGACATGCCAAAAGAAAGAAGGGACAACTTTACATACCTGTTGACGACTAATCGTAAAACCGTTCGCTTTGTCGCTCTTTTAGCCTATTTAATACAAGGGTAACGTTATCGTTAGTAACTATATTTTATAGTTCGTAAATCCATAGGCCATCGCTTATAGAACTTATTCTTTTAAATTATACATTCTCGTTTAGGGTTTTCCATTAGTTAAGGGCTTAGCGAAAATCGGGCAGCATTTCCCCTATATATTCGCCTAACCCGAATTTTTAATTGTCCTCCTGTCAACACAGAAATACCAACAATATACACATAAAATTCTCACAATTTATCCCATAACAATTCCAACAACCCAACAACTTCTCTAAATTCATTTCAGCCCACATTTTCCTATAACATCGATTTCATGCATTTTCTTAAATCCAATTTCGTCCAATACAATTATAATAATTCCATTACAATACTATTAACACAATTACATCATAAAACAAGAAAATCTTACCTCAATTTTCTCGGAGGAATTTCTACTCTTAATTGCTCCAATTTCGCAATCTCTTCTCTTCCGACTTAAAATTCAATGTTTCTACCACCTCCTTGAACTTGTACTTCACTTAAAACTTGATCAAAAATGTTCAACAAGGTATTTTTCTCAACAACCATGGCTGGCCGAGATCTTGGCGGCCATGGAAGTTCTCTCTTTTTTTTTTAAGCTTAAATTTCAAGAAATGGAATGAAAAAGTGTTCTTGATTCATTATACAACTACATATGTATATGGCTCCCCTTACAATGACACGTGCCCACTATGATGATGATGATTCATCCATTTCACTTTCCTTTTTTCTTTTTTTTTTAATAAATCGAGTGGGGCCCACAAATATAATTAACTTAATTAATTAACTAATTAATTAACTATCCCTACTTAATAATCTAATCATAGTTAATTATTCCCTAATTTCCAATAATATTTCTACACTAAATAAAATTTATAAACAATTTATGTTCTAATTAAAATTGAAAATTAAAGATTTCTATTTCGTGTCCGAAAATAATTCCGCCTTTAACTTGAGTCGATTTGCTTGCGGATAATTCGACTTATAAACATACGGGGTATAACATGCATTTCCGAATGAGCAAGTTTTGGCGGTGTCTATGCTAGTGGCACCTTGGTTTGTCGATTTTGCTAACTACTTGGTGACTGGTATCATTCCCGACGAGATCAAATCGTATCAGAAAAAGAAGTTTTTGCGGGATGTTCGTCAGTACTATTGGGATGAACCATACTTATTCAAAAGTTGCGCTAATAACATTATTCGGCGTTGTGTCCCAAAGAGTGCGGTATTGGAGATTCTGAAGGCTTGTCACGACTCTCCAGTTGGGGGACATCATAGTGGTACGAGGACTGCTGGAAAGGTCGTCGAATGTGGTTATTATTGGCCTACTATCTTTTATGATGCTAATTTGATGGTGCGTTCTCGTGATCAGTGCTAAATAAAGCGGAATATTGGTAAGAGGCAAGAGATGCCTATGAACTTTGTAATGGAAGTTGAAGTGTTCGATGTTTGGGGAATTGATTTTATGGGTCCCTTTGTAAGCACTTATGGCATGAAATACATCTTAGTGGTTGTTGATTATGTCTCCAAATGGGTAGAAGCGGTGTCTTTACCTAATAATGAAGCCAAGAGTGTCATGGGATTCTTGAAAACAAACAGATTTACTCGGTTTGGTACCCCAAGGGCAATAATCAGTGATGGTGGTTCTCACTTTTGTATTAAAGCCTTTGCGGGATTGATGGAGAAGTATGGAGTTAAGCATAGGGTGGCAACCCCGTATCATCCTCAGATAAGCAGGCAAGTTGAAGTCTCTAATCGGGAGATAAAGAGTATTTTAGCAAAGACGGTCAATGCAAATAGAACTGATTAGGCCCGCAAGCTCGATGATGCTCTATGGGCTTATCGGACTGCCTTCAAGACTCTGATTGGGACTTCACCCTTCAAGCTAGTTTTCAGGAAGGCATGTCACCTGCCAGTTGAACTTAAACATAAGGCCATGTGGGCCTTGAAGAAGCTGAACATGAATTAGGAAGAAGCGACCAAACTCTGGTTGTTTCAGTTCAATGAGATGGATGAGTTCCGCTATCAGGCATATGAAAGTGGAGTGTTATACAAAGAGAGGATGAAGCAATATCATGACAAGAAAATTCTGAAGCGGGAATTCTACAAGGGTGACCCCGTCTTGCTGTTTAATTCTAGATTAAAGCTGCTCCCGAGCAAATTGAAATCACGGTTGTTAGGTCCTTTTGAAGTGGTACGTGTCTCACCCCATGGAGCTATTGAATTGAAGTCCAAAGATGGAACTTGGACATTTAAGGTGAACGGCCAGAGGGTGAAGCACTACCATGGTATAATTGCGGGAGATAGAATTATGGACCGATATCGGTTGAAGCACCCTGGGACGAATGGTGACGCGGCTAATCCCGACCAAGAATAAACTGATAACACCGTCGTGCTGCGATGTTAAATTAAGCACTTCTTGGGAGGCAACCCAAGTTTAAAATTCTGTAATTTTGTTTTTGTAGGTTTTAGATTTTTATTTTTTGTACAGGTGTCAAGAGCGCAGGAACTGAAACTCGGAAAAACTAGCAAAGTTACACCAAAGCACAAAGACGGACCGTCGACATGTCGACGGAGCGTCAATGTGCAATGACGGTATGCAGAGCTGAGATTCTGAGGCTTAGAAATTGCTCATCTGCAGGTAAGTAATCGACGAGCATGTCGATGGACCGTCCAAGTGCTCATCAATAGGTCAGCCATTTTCTTTAATTTTCTTGTCTTCTTTACGCTTTGACGAGTCATCGACATGTCGACGACTCCTCCATAAACTTCAAAAAAAATATAACAGGCCAACAGTGGGCTTTTAAAACAAAATAACGAGCAGAGCATTCATATATGAATAGATGCTATATTCCTCCCTCTTCAAATTCCTAACTTCCCTCCATAACTCCCTTCTTAACTTCCTATAAATTCCTCCATAAGATCAGCTTCCATTACACTGAACCCTAAAACCATAACACCCACTGATTTTTCGAAGTACTGCCCTAGTTGATTTGTCCTTTTCTGCGTTTTTTCTTATTTTTGGTCAAGTTTTCTTCAAGGTCCCTTTCTATATCAAGTATTTGCATGATTTCGGCCTTTGCTTGGTCTTTATCTGAGTGGTTGTGCGAAAATTGCTAAAAGAGAGGCCTAGGGTTCCTAACTTAATTGAAGAATTGGATTTTGGGACCTAGGCTGTATTTGATGGCATTGAAATAAGTTGGGTGTGTTGTTAACTATGATACATGGGTGACATATGTGAATGCTAAGGGTAGAGATTATGACTTAGGGTTTGTATTTTTTGAATGAAATCTACTCTTGATTAGCAAATTGTGAAATTGTGTTTGGGGGAAGGAAATATTGGTATGATTGCTATTATATGGACTCGTGGGGATGAGAATATCGTGCTCCCATTGAGTCGGCGGGAATTTTGATCAATTTGTTGGTTCATTATGCCCGCCAATGGTCCGAAAAAGAGAAAGTCTATCGAAACATAGTGCTTAAGGAGTGAAGTCTGAGTAACTCCAACGGGTCGGAGGGTATTTCGACTAAAAATCTCGGTTTGAAATCGTTATACCCACCAAACGAAACCCAGATAATGGCCTAAAGTCTAAAAGGTTTAAAACAAGGGTGAAGTCTGAGTAACCCGAAGCCCCAAAACCCCAAATGTGCAAAATAGTAGAAAATTGGTTCTCTGATTGATTGAAATGGAAAACGCAAAGTCGAAACTAGTTCTGATGTCTGTCAACTATTGATAACTGATGCAGGGACATAAACATGCTGATGGCATCATCGACAGGTCGACGGACCGTCTATTCACAAAGACGGTCCCGTTGAGCTTATTGACGGTCCGTCGATAGGTTCGACGGTCCGTCAAACTGCATTGACGGTCTGCAGACAAAGAGGATCAGAGAACTGAAATTGGAAATTTTTTTTGCATTGAAACTAACTGTGTTGATTTCACTTGTACGGATTGACTAGATTGTGATTTTTAATGATTACAGGTATGGTGCCACCCAAGTTGACAACCACTCGAGGGGGTGGCTCGAGGCAAACTCAAAGATCAACCGGTCGGAGGAGGCCCAGTGGCCAACCTACACTTAGAGACGAGAGATCGGATGACGAGCCTGAGGTTATGCCCGTGAAAAAGAACAGAGCTGCTCCTCCCCCGTGGAACAGGCAGGTCACAACACTGGCTCCTACACCTCCCAGTCCCTCCCAGTCTGACAAGGAGGATTCATCTACATTTGGGTCCAGTGATGGATCCGAGGAGGAGGGATCAGAGGCTGCATCTGGAGATGCCTCACCTACCGCACGAGCACAGTCTACTGAGGATGCTGCTCAGTCCTCTCAGGCAAATTTTAGATCCTAGACCTGTCCGAGCTCACTGCCTGGTGATGATGAGGCTGATACTGATACTGATGCTGAGGCGGCTAGGACTCGGGAGCTAAGAAGCAAGAGGCTCGAGGATCGTTTCACTGTTGAAAGTGTCAGGCAGCTGTATGAGTATGGTATTGAATTGAAAGCAGATGACACTCAACATGAGAAACGAACCATAAATGAAGAGCGGCGGATCAGTTTTGAGGGGCTCGAGATCTTACCCAGAGCCAGGGAGCTTATTCGTCACTATCAGTTAGAGTTCATACAGGAGCCGCCTGGGGACCATTGCCCTGTTTTGGTTCGGGAGGTATATGCCGCATATGGGGCATTGATCTCGAAAGTCAGAAAGAGGCGCCAGAAGTTGAAAGAGATACCGCCATAGAGCGAGGTTGAGATCAGAGGGGTAAGTGTTGATATATCTGCCCAGGCCATCAACAGAGTATATTTCAATAATAACTACACAATCCCGAGGCAGATAATTGAGCTTGAAGACAAGTTGCGGAGGTGCAAGGAACAGTCTATCAGGGACTGGGTATCTACAGTGGTGGGTCGCCCAACCAAGAGACACGAGTGTACTAATTTGAAGAATTAGATAAATAAGAAGTGGTTGACTCTAGAGGTAAAGTTTTGGTGGAGCGTGGTGCAGTTGCGGCTTCTCCCCACTCAGGCTAATAATGCTCTTACGGTTGACAGGCAGGTTGTTATAGCCGCACTGATGTTCAGATACCCGATTGACTTCGAGTCATTGGCCAATACGGAGACACAGTTGAGGGCTTCCCAGCCCAACACTTCCTTGATACTTTCATGCCTGATTACTGAGCTTGTTCGGAGGTCACAGGTGCGGTTTATAGATGATATCGACCACCGGATTACAGCTTCGTCGGTGTGTTCGGTAAAAAAGAGCAAGAATGCGGCCATTGATGAGAGCCAAGGGGAAGCAGATGGGTTCCCAGTGGCACTTGGAGGGGTACCCCTACTGCAGGAGCCTGTTCATCCCGGGGCCGCGGGTGACTCTTGTTACATCCTGTACTTTTGTACATTTGATTTGTTGTAAGTTAATCAATATATGTTCAAGGGAAAGACTAATTTTTGTGGTTATAAGTATTTATGCGGCACTTAACGAGTGATAAGTAAGCGTCGTGAAGGTTAAAGGTTAAACAAATTTGGGCTATGGTTCGAACCGCTCGCACCGGAGAATTTTGGTCATAAAGAGATCAGTGTATAAAAGAATGAGGTCCCAAAATGATTTAGGACTTAAAATTGTGATGACGGTGATTCGAAATTATATTTTTAGGTATGCATAAAGAGGCTATGGACTAGTGTTATACCACATGATTATGATAGTGAGTGTATAAAGTAGTATATAAAGTGTGTTAAAAGAGACAAAAAGGGGGCGCATATTACGTGAAAAGTTCAGTGCATTTGATAATGGACACAAGGTTAATAATTAATATTTGAGAGGGGTACAAAAGGTGTTTATTAACTATCATTTTAAGATATCTTCAAATGCTATTATATGCATTTGTTGTACTAATGTTATTGCCACGTGTAAACAAGGGGACAAAACACTTGTGTTTTGTAAAAGGGTTTAAATACAACACATGGTATATTTAATTATTACATTGAGCTAGACATCAAATTAAGGTTTCATTGGTACTAAAAGAAGGACAAGTGGGTCTACCCTAAAGAAAAAGAAATATTAGCTAAAGTGATAAGCATGGAGAATGGGTCATTCGGTGGTGTTTTCTTAAACCAATAAATGTTTGCTTTACTGATTTTCCTTGACAAAAATGTGTCCAGCAACGTTGGTGCAATCTGTTCTTATGTAAAGTGTGAACAGGGGTTGAAATAGAGACTTGAAGATGATAAAGTAAGCTGAAATTTTGAGTAGCTCTAGAGCCATGTATGAAGGTAGTATAAGTAAGGATTAAGGTAAGACTCTTCATCCTTTAGATGTATTTTAGTTAGCTAAGTTGTAGTTGAGTTGTATGATTAAGAAGTTGGGGGATGACAGCGGGAAATCCTATTTTGATGTTGTTGTTGGCTTATTGCCTGTTTCCAGGTTGTTTTGGAACTTATTATTGTTGTGTTGTTGAGATAGTTTCCTTGTAAATGGAAAGTAGTTGATGTTATTATTGTGATGTGTCGATGGACATCATGAATTTGGAGGAAGGAAGTGTATAAAGATATCGTATACGAGTGTATATTGGACGAGTTCTTGTATATCTTTGTGTTTTGGGAATTTGAGTTTAAGGAAGATTTGAAAAGGTTGTGGTTGCATTTATTAATTTTGTTGGTTGTATTGTGATGTTCGTGAAATAGGGAAAATGTTGTTCGTTTCATTTTAGAACCGAATTATTTCTTGATATACGGGGTATACGAGTGTCGCCTATGTTTATACATGTATACCTTTGTTATAGGGTTGGCCTAATAGTTATGGCGAGTTCGTTGTTGGATCGTATTGAAGATTCGAGGTATGTTAAGGCTATTCCCTTTTCTTCTTTTGGCATGGTCTATATAGAACAAACGGACAACGAACGTATAATCTCCAAAGAAGCTTCTATTCTTAAATACTAGAATGGCTAACGTTCTTGATTTCCAGAAGCTATTTCATTATGTCCTGATACGTGTCTATGATTCTTGAAGTCCTATTTTGATATTATAATCCATAGTGGCATTCGAGGGTATTATGCTTCCAGGTTATTCAAAGAGTTTCAGAAATAATCTTATGAGTCTCACTTGCATTCATTTGCTTCTATATATATGTAAAGCTATCCCTTCTTTATTTTTGGCATGAATTACATAAAACGAGCGGACGATGAACGTACATAATTCCCATGAATTCTAGTTCTCAGTGGTACTTGACAAGATAGTTGTCTTTGATTCTCAAAGTTTTGGTTCATTTTAATTGTTCTATTGAGTCTCGGATGATGATTTAATTGTACATGGTTGCTCCTGATATTTGATTCGTGCATAGCGTTATTACATCATTTCACTGAGTCCCGAGCCGGGTATGTATTCGTGCACAGCTTCATTGCATTATTCCCCGAGTCCCTCACTAGAGGGCCGGGTACGGTATATATATGATTATTATATTATATATGGATCGGGTCGTACGTTCCTCGACATTATTATATTATATATGGATCGGGCCGTACATTCCTCGGCACTATTATATTATATATGGATCGAGCTGTACATTCCATAGCACTATCAGTTATATTATAATCTATGCCTATCATACGCCACAGAGTCAGTTTCAGCTATATAGAGTTACGCAAATATTCTCAGATGTTAGCCACAGATGCATTCAAATATTGAGACTGGTTTTCATGATTCATTTGTACTTGATGTTCTTATGCCTTACATACTCTGTACATTGTTCATACTGACGTCCCTTTGCCTGGGGGCACTGTGTTCATGCCACACAATCCAAGATTATTTTGCATGTGAAAGTATTAAGCTAGGATGATTGGCTATCAGCTGGGATTGGGAAAACTCCATTTTCTTCCTGGAGCAGTGCCGAGTCATTGTGGTTATCATATGTGTGTATGGGTATGTCGGGGCCCTATCCCGACATATATGATTCAGGTGTTTATGCTTAGAGACTTTGCAGACAGTGTCCTGTGGTTAGTATGTTGAGATGTCATGTGTTGAGTAAAGCGACCATGTAGGCCGATATGTCAGTTTGAATTATTCGATTTTTGATTAATTGAGTATCATTTGCAAATTTCTATGGTTTGACGGAAAGTACTTTATTATATTTCCAAAAAATTTTATATGTCCAGTTTCATTGTGTTAATACCAGAGGGTTTTCTCAGCTCTAAGTAAGGGTTGGGTGCCCATCTTGCCCTATCGGAATCGGGGTGTGACAAAGTGGTATCAGAGCAATTTGTCCTAGGGGTTGTCTGCAAAGTCGTATCTAGTAGAGTCTTGTTTATGGTGTGTTGTGCGCCACATTTATAAACAGGAGGCTACGGGGCATTTAGGATGGTTACTTTTCTTTCATATCTAAGATCGTGTGATAGAGTCAAGCTATAGGAAATGAGATTCCTTATACTACCCTTGATTTCAGCAGGAGAGTGGTGTCGACAAGAGGAGGTAAATGATGATACGAGGAGTTACAAAGGCAAGATATTTCATTGAGGTTACGTTATCAAAATTTGTATACAGAATGGAGAACCGATAATCATCAAGGAAAGTTATTGTAAGTATAGTAAGAAAATGGATTGAATTTATATATTGATGATAAGTTCAATTATAAGGTGTGCACAGAAGAAGCTGAAGGAATCAGTAAAAAGATAAGTAGCGGTTAGCAGAGTATATGTCAGATATAGTGTGAATGTTGCAGGTATGATTGAAACCTGCAGTTAAAGATTGAAAAGGAAAGTAAACAGGAAAGTATAACAGGTACAGTTTGAGTTGGACATACGAGGTAAGTTCATCATTTTCATACTGTTGTTGATATTGAGAGCCATGTGTGGCTATGATATGATATATATGTATATATGTTGGCCCTGTGAGGCATTGTTGGTATTTCCTGCATGCAGGTTTTGGGATAGTGAGAAATACAGAGGAAACTCTGCCAAAATTTTCCTAGAAATAAAAAGAGAATGAGATATAAGTTCGTAATATGTCTTGAAAGGTCGTGTCAACAGTAATGATAGGATTTGACTAAGTTGCGAGTACGGCTGACTTCGAGAAATAAGTTAACTGTTGAATTGATAGTAATAGTAATTATGAGGTCGATATCGATATGGTAAAAAGAAATGCTAGGATAATTTGGAAGGGCTTGTGATACTAAGAGATGATTTAGAAAAGGCTGGCAAATCTTAATAGAGTGTTATATTGAGGTATCAACTGAATTGATAAGCAGGGATAAATTACGACGAGTTTATAGTTAAAGAAAGTCATAATATGATTGAGACAGGAGTACAGAGGAAGAAGAATTGTGACGAATATGAATGTATTGATAAGACAGCTTGTGAGGTATTAAGGATAAGATTGACCCGAAAGGGTAAAAGGTTAAGTACGCCTATTCCACAGAGTGTAATTAAACCATAGTAAGAATCGTGAATAAGGTTAAGAAGTGTTACCCTATAGGATTGATTACGAACAGGATATAATTTGAATATAATAAGGATTGTTATGAAAATGAGTAAAGCCTAGTGAGGAAATGACTAAAAGATATGACATGATTTGTCTGACTAAAATAAAAAGGAAAATGTTAGACGGAAAGGCGAGCTATAGAATGAATAAGAAAGACAAGTTCAGAATAAAGATTATGTGATAACGAAAATGATAGCGAGCACAAGAAAAGAAGGAGTTAATTGAAAGAAGAAAATAAGAAAAAAGCGAGAAAACAGTGTAGTAACAGGTCATGACATGTATAACCGAGAACACAAGTAATATAAGTGACAGAATTGTGAAAGACCAAACTACAGAAATATGAGCAACGGGGTAGAACGAGTGCCAGAAAATGACTGGTATGATAAGAACAAACAGGGATGAACAAAATACGTTTTGAAAATGAGAAAGGGGTTATGTAGAAGTAATGTTTTCCGAAGGATACAGAGGTAGCATAAGATTCCTTGTGCACAGAATAAAAGATGGACATAGACTGGAGAAATGGTAAGGGAATTCTAAAGGAAGCACCTATGATAGATGTAATTAATTGAGTATGGGTATAGAACGAAAGGGAAATATATAGCTACGAACTTAAAGGTGTAGTACGACAACAAGGTGATAAGATAAGATTGTCATTAAGATGAACCCAATATGATTTTAAGTAAGTTAGAAGTCGGTGGTGGGTACACAACAAGGGTAAAAGAGCATAAGGCATAAAGGAGTACTGCGTGTATATGACTTCACCTCGGAAATAGTGAAATCCTTAAAGGACAAGGATTGTAGGTTTGAGGAACAAATGATGTATTGTAAATTTATTAGAGGAAACAGATGATACAGGTTGGGATAAAGATAATGTTACAAGAGAATTTTGGACACTTATCATTAGATTATAAGTGCTACCTAATTGAGAATTTGGAACGACTACAAGTGCTAATTAATTATAATGTGGCCTTGGATGAGTTGCTACATTGGTTGCATTACTCGATTACAGATTATCAGATGAGATTTTGTACTATATATAGAAAGGTTCTCGTCGCTTCGTGATTTTGTTAAGGTTTCATACATGGATAATTAAAGTTATAAATTATAAAGAAAAGACATGGATATGGTACAGTATACCAAGCGAATTGGAAAAAGGACCAGATGAATTTGAGATTGGAAATGGGGACATAGACCAGAATATAAATAGATAATGGTATAAGTACACCCTTAAGAGGGGAAGCGGGTGAGAGAAATGCAGGTGTAAAATGGAAACAATAGACACTGAAATATATTTGATATAGATGCTTAAAATTCAAGTGAGATCCCTTGCTGAAACAAGTCAGTAAGATCTGAAAGCCAGCAATAAATAGATAGAAGTCAGGATGGTATTTGAGACAATGCTGAGAATCATCTGTAAAAGATCTCGAATAATATGACATTAGAAAATGGGTGCTTATAAAAAGAAAGAATACGACAAGAGAATGGAAATGAGTAACTTAAGGGACATTATAAAGGATAGCAATGCTATACTCGATTAGAGGCTAAGATGTTGGCAATAGAGTTGATTGCTAATGATATTGTGACTTACAAGTAGCAAAGGAGAAAGGACAGAAAATCTCCAATAGTAGGATATGAGAAAATCAAAAGGCGAATAAAGGAAGGGAAAGGAGTATGACAAGATGGGCAACGAGTGAGTTTTAGTACAAATGAGATATGTAAAGCAGAATGAACCAGGAGAAGGAAAGACTTTGACTAAGATTGGATATACTTTATACAAGTTGTACAAGAATTGTTATGCAACCTACAAATATTTATATGTTAAGAATGAGACCAAGTGAGTACATGATAAGAAGAGTAAGGATTCAGTAATAACAATGCGGTTACGATATTTTGGGTACATTAAGGAAAGATGTAAAGATGGTTTAAGCCAAATTACCGAGATAGAATTAATACTAAGGGAAAATAGGACATGGCCATGGTTGAGCCGAAGATTTATCCCGATACCGATTGTAAGATAAGAGAGGAGAAGGCAAGGTAAAGCATGAAGACTAGTGAGACGAGGCTAAGGTATTTCTTGGGCTAATTTGAGCACCTACGCATATTCTTGTAAAGATTGCAACATGATGCGTGATAGGAAAACTAAGAGCAAAATCTGAGTAAAGAGGCAATAGAAGAGTTTGAATTAAAGATAAAGAAACGACACGAGATAATATGCCTAAAGTGTTACAAGTTGGATTAAGGGAAATTGTGAAATGGTTTAAGCGAGACAATCAAAACGAGCTGGGTAAGACAATGAATTTATATGTGAAAAATCAAAAATTCGTTTAGAATTATACCAGTTAATGATAGACAGATTATAGAGCAGCTATGTAAAGTTATAATATGAGGGAACTCTAATGCTACTTGATACCCAACTCTAAAGATCGAGATTAAGAGCTAAAAAGTAAAGTGACAGTTAAAGTGTCTTAGAAAAAGGACGAAAAGTGATACATGAGGCTGAAGATTCCAGAATATAGACTGGAACAGCAGAGCAATGTAAGGTTATTGAAGTAAAACAATGTTACACTTTGGGAAAATTTCATTTTATTCGTAGAGTCTGTAAAGGGTCTATAGGTTACCGAGAGGCATGAAATACTCCAAGGATTGTAGAGTCTAATAAATCGACAAGGGACATCTGCCCATTATAAAATCTTATGTAAAGATTAAGAAGTAAAATGAAGTGAACAATACATCTTAAGGGAGTAACTTGTAGAAGAAGAAAGAGTCGAGTTATGACTAAGTGCACCATAAGTACAAGTCAGAATCAATCAGTGCTAGTATAACTGGACAGTGTGCAGACGAGAGAGAGAGTAACATTTCAGCAGAAGAGCTCGCAATACAACCGTCAACCAACTGGTAAATAAAGAGGAGAGTAAAGATAACGACGTGGAATTATTACCTTAAGAGGCATGCGCAAGAGGACATATTACGGGAATGGTTACTTAGAGATCTAAAATGCCTTATAGTCAAAGGAATCGACCAACGAAAGAGGCATGTGAATGACATAATTCAAAAAGAGAACACTTGAGGAAGTACTGGGAATGCAAGATTAGCTTAACATTCGAGGATGAATGTTCCTAAGGGGGGACGGATGTTACATCCCGTACGTTTGTACGTTTGATTTGTCATAAGTAAATCGATATAAGTTCAAGGGAAAGATTAATTTTTGAGGTTATAAGTATTTATGCGATGCTTAACGAGTGATAAGTAAACGTCGTGAAAGTTAAAGGTTAAAAAAAATTGGGCTATGGTTCGAATCGCTCGCACCGGAGAATTTTGGTCATATTCAAGTATACAAAAAAAGAGATCAGTGTATAAAAGAATGAGGTCCCGAAATGATTTAGGACTTAAAATTGTGATGACGGTGATTCGAAATTATATTTTTAGGTATGCATAAAGAGGCTATGGACTAGTTTTATACCACATGATTATGATAGTGAGTGTATAAAGTAGTGTATGAAGTGTGTAAAAGTGACAAAAGGGGGGGGGGGGGGCATATTACGTGAAAAGTTCAGTGCATTTGATGATGGACACAAGGTTAATAATTAATATTTGAGAGGGGTACAAAAGGTGTTTATTAACTATCAATTTAAGATATCTTCAAATGCTATTATATGTATTTGTTGTACTAATGTTACTGCCACGTGTAAACAAGGGGACAAAACACTTGTGCTTTGTAAAAGGGTTTAAATACAACACATGGTATATTTTATTATTACATTGAGCTAGACATCAAACTAAGGTTTCATTGGTACTATAAAAGAACAAGTGGGTCTACCCTAAAGAAAAAGAAATATTAGCTAAAGTGATAAGCATGGAAAATGGGTCATTCGGTGATGTTTTCTTAAACTAATAAATGTTTGCTTTGCTGATTTTCCTTGCCAAAAATGTGTCAAGCAACGTTGGTGCAATCTCTTCTTATGTAAAGTGTGAACAGGGGTTGAAATGGAGACTTGAAGATGATAAAGTAAGCTGAAATTTTCAGTATCTCTAGAGCCATGTATGAAGGTAGTATAAGTAAGGATTAAGGTAAGACTCTTCTTCCTTTAGATGTATTTTAGTTAGCTAAGTTGTAGTTGAGTTGTATGAATAAGAAGTTGCAGGATGATAGCGGGAAATCCTATTTTGATGTTGTTGTTGGCTTATGGGCTGTTTTGGAACTTATTATTGTCGTGTTGTTGACATAGTTTCCTTGTATATGGAAAGTAGTTGATGTTATTATTGTGATGTGTCGATGGACTTCATGAATTTGGAGGAAGGAAGTGTATAAAGATATCGTATACGAGTGTATATTGGACGAGTTCTTGTATATCTTTGTGTTTTGGGAATTTGAGTTTAAGGAAGATTTGAAAAGGTTGTGGTTGCATTTATTAATTTTGTTGGTTGTATTGTGATGTTCGTGAAATAGGGAAAATGTTGTTCGTTTCATTTTAGAACCGAATTATTTCTTGATATACGGGGTATACGAGTGTCGCCTATGTTTATACATGTATACCTTTGTTATAGGGTTGGCCTAATAGTTATGGCGAGTTCGTTGTTGGATCGTATTGAAGATTCGAGGTATGTTAAGGCTATTCCCTTTTCTTCTTTTGGCATGGTCTATATAGAACAAACGGACAACGAACGTATAATCTCCAAAGAAGCTTCTATTCTTAAATACTAGAATGGCTAACGTTCTTGATTTCCAGAAGCTATTTCATTATGTCCTGATACGTGTCTATGATTCTTGAAGTCCTATTTTGATATTATAATCCATAGTGGCATTCGAGGGTATTATGCTTCCAGGTTATTCAAAGAGTTTCAGAAATAATCTTATGAGTCTCACTTGCATTCATTTGCTTCTATATATATGTAAAGCTATCCCTTCTTTATTTTTGGCATGAATTACATAAAACGAGCGGACGATGAACGTACATAATTCCCATGAATTCTAGTTCTCAGTGGTACTTGACATGATAGTTGTCTTTAATTCTAAAAGTGTTGGTTCATTTTAATTGTTCTATTGAGTCTCAGATGATGATTTAATTTGTGCATGGTTGCTCCTGATATTCTATACGTGCATAACGTTATTACATCATTTCACCGAGTCCCGGGCCGGGTATGTATTCGTGCACATCTTCATTGCATTATTCACCGAGTCCCTCACTAGAGGGCCGGGTACGGTATATATATATGATTATTATATTATATATGGATCGTGCCATGCGTTCCTCGGCATTATTATATTATGTATAGATTGGGCCGTACTTTCCTCGGAACTATTATATTATATATGGATCGGGCTGTACGTTCCACAACGCTATCAGTATTATAATCTATGCCTATCATACGCCACAGAGTCAGTTTCAACTCTATAAAGTTACGCAGATATTCTCCGATGTTAGCCGCAGATATTCTCATATGTTGGCCACAGATGCATTCAAATATTGAGACTAGTTTTCATGATTCATTTGTACTTGATATTCTTATGCCTTACATACTCGGTACATTGTTCGTACTGACGTTCCTTTTCCTGGGGGCGCTGTGTTAATGCCACACAGTCCCAGATTGTTTTGCAGGTAAAAGTATTAAGCTAGGATGATTGGCTATCAGCTGGGATTGGCAAACTCAATTTTCTTCCTGGAGCAGTGTCGAGTCATTGTGGTTATCATATGTGTGTATGGGTATGTCGGGGCCCTGTCCCAACATATATGATTCAGGTATTTATTCTTAGAGACTTTGCAGACAGTGTCCTGTGGTTAGTATATTGAGATGTCATGCATTGAGTAAAGCGACCATGTAGGCCGATATGTCAGTTTGAATTATTCGATTTTTGATTAATTGAGTATCGTTCGCAAATTTCTATGGTTTGACGGAAAGTACTTTATTATATTTCTAAAAAAAATTATAGTCCAGTTTCATTGTGTTAATCCCAGAGGGTTCGCTCAGCTCTAAGTAAGGGTTGGGTGCCCATCATACCCTATAGGAATCAGGGTGTGACAACTCTACACTGGAGTTACTCGCCACTGCTGCCCCTATTATTGAGACTGCCCAGGCTGCATATTCTGAGACTCCAGCTGCTGATATTGGTGATGATTCCGTTGAGACTCAGACTGCTATCCCTGATGCATAAACTTTGGCTCTACCGCCTCCGGCTCCAGTCCCACTGCAAGCAGGTCCAGCTGCACCGCCCCATGGTACTGCTAGAGTTGATCCATATGCCTTTTCAATGGACAACTTTAGGAAATTTGCTAAACAGACAGCTACAGCGGACTAGCAGTCAAAGATCATAGTAAACCAGCTGGATGATTATGTGAGGACGAGAGTGGAGGAGGCATTAGATCCTATGAGGACGACATTGTCCGCTCGGCTGGATGGATTTGAGATGAGATTGACCGTATTGGAGATGGCTCGCCCGACCTCTTCTACAGATGCTTTGAGGGCAGATTTGGAGCAGCTTAAGGCTGATGTGTTATTGTTGAAGGCTCGTGATCCGTGCTTAGCAGCATCACCATCGTCTGTTGCAGAGAAGATTGAGGAAGAGCTTCCAGTGGTACAGTTAGTTGTGCCTACCGCAGCAGATGGTCAGGGGAAGAGAAATAGAGTGGCCCGTGATGAGGAGGAGGTGCGAGAGAGCACTCGCACTAGGGGCTCGAGTATAGAGGAGCATGTTACACCACGAAAAATCTTCCGTTGGTACGCAAGTGAATGAACTAGTGATAAGTACGAGTGTACGATGTTTCCGCGAGTAAGAAATAACATTTGACGACGACCCTAAGTGAGATTCCGAAGGCAATCGCAATAAGAGAGAGGTTATGCTCCATAATGAATAATTATAGGTTTTGGAAATGTGAAAAGTTGCAAGTTTGCATTCTGGCCAGTTGGTCATAAAATGAATACGGACCGTAAAGTGGTATACGGTCCGTAAACTGCCATGTCGTATTTTGGCTTCCAAAACTTCAACTTTCTGCCAAATGAGCAAATGGTTAAAAATGACCCAAAATACGGACCGTAAAGTGGTTTACTGGTAAACTGCGTCCGTAAATCACCACATCTCAGTTTGAGTTTCTGGTTCTGATATGATTAAATACGACCACGAAGGACGGTCCGTAAACTGAAATACGGACCGTAAACCAAGTTTACGACCACTGTGCACTTCAAATCAGATTTTTAAGTCATTAAATAAGGGGACCAAGGCTTATTTAATTTCACTTCTACATCACACCCCCTCTCTCTAGAACATCTCTCTACATATATTCCACAAGTTTTCAAGGATTATTAAGGATCAACAACACAAATCAAGTGAATCAAGTGTGAGCAAACCCATTAAGATCATTCAAAGTCAAGAGATCCAAATGGAGATAAACTAGGGTTTTGCTCAAAGTGGAGTATTATCAACTAAAGCTTGTTCCTACAACATTTAAAGTAAGATTAATGATATTTCTATGTTGTTTAAGGTAGTTAAGAGTTTAAATACTTAGATTGTAGAAGAGTATAGAAAAATGAGTCATGAATATGGAATAGTGTCATTTTGAGAAATAGTATGAATTGAGCTATGGGTCTTGATGTATTGTGAGGTAAATACGATATAAATGATGTTGAGAACATGAGATGAACAATGTATGTAAATGGACGTCGCGTGTGTTATGGCCATAGTTATGGATGAATTGAATGTAAGTCTAGAAATATGGATAATGTGAATGAGTAATGGCTATTGTTATGGCGTCGTGAATTTATTATTGACGTTTGGGAGTTAAGATACGTTTTGGAGGAGATGTTGTCCGATTTTCTCTAGCTTTAGTCATATATGCTAGCTATCGATTCTAACGATAGTATGACCTTTAATGAAGGTATAAACGCAAGCGTTGAAAGAGAACGTGCAAGTGATATATATTCGAACGAAATGGTATGTGAGGCTAACCCTTCTTTCATAAGGCATGGTTCTTTGACCAAACGTCTAAATCTCCTATAAGACTATGATTCCTTCAAATGATTTGATCTTCCGAGCTAGTAAGCTCACGATGCTTAATATGCTATGATTGTACTAAGTTCCTCATATGCCGAGTAGGCCTATAGGATAGATGTAATGATAATGACGATGATAGTGATAATGATAGTAATGATGATAAGAATAATATGATGCTAAAGATGCCTATGAGCTATTATATGTATGTGTGCCTATGAATGGCTATAATAAGACCCCGAGCTTATGATGCCGGGTAGAATGTATGTATATGTATATGTATAGAGTATGTAAATGATTACGTAACGCGCACGCACTTCTGCAGAAGGTACGGATAACCCTGAAGCCTTGGTAGGGCCAGGTATGTATAACCTTGAGCCTTGGTTGGCCAAGTATGTATGAAACACCGATCCTTCATGGTCGGGTACGCTATATAAAGGCTATATGTATATGTATATATATATGACATCAGTATGAGTACGAATATGTTGAGTATATGTAAATGTTGCGCAAAGGCTATGTATATGCAGTGTATATGAGATGTACACGATATGAATATGAGTATGAATACGAATGAATAAGACTATGTATACGGATACGCGATAAGAAAGAAACGTCCCTATGGAAAGCAAGTAAGTGCCATGGCGACGATGCTATTGTCTTCCCTCCTATGCTGTTTCATATGTTATCTATTACGCTTTTATATTGATGATGATCATGCTTTACATACTCAGTACATTCTTCGAACTGACATCATATTGTTTGTGGACGCTGCGTCATGCCCGCAGGTGGCCAGGGAGACAGAGTTGATTCGTAGCTACATTCTCAGTGATTACATAGCGGAGCTCCATTTCATTCGGAGCCATAGCTTTGGGTACTTATTCTTTTGTGTACGTAGTATGGGCATAGCGGGGTCCTGTCCCGCTTATGTGTTATGTTATACTTTCTTTAGAGGCTCGTAATTACGTGTATATGGGTAGATATGTCTGGCCTTGTCGGCCTATATTTTGTATATCATTTTGTTGTCCTCGTCGGCCCATATACATTGATGTGGCATAAATGCCTATGATGATATAAAGAATCTTGTTGTTCAAGGGGACTAGTATTATGGATGAATAGAAATGTATGTTTTAAATATATGGCTCACCTAGATATTATGCAAAAGTCTGTCAAGGGGTGCCCGGGTGGGATAGCACCGGGTGCTCATCGCGGCCCCTTAGTTGGGTCGTGACAGAGCAGCAGTGGCAGAAGCCATTCAGAGATCGCTCATGAAGAATGTCCAGTTTGGGACTAGGGGAGCCACCTCAAGCAGTGCTCCTAGTGGTGAGACATTGCGACCACCCCTTCCTACTCTAGTGGCAGTGCCTATGGGCACCACTACCGATGTTGCTACAGAGACTGTTGTTGGTGCGGTTGCACCACCTGATGCCTCGTAGACCTATGAGTCGCGCGATGAGCAGCGCACCTAGTGCGCCACAGGTATTCCTACTCCCTGCAATTACTTTTTCTGCATTGGAGACATTGCAGACTTTTTCAGTTGGGGGTGGGAGTATTTGATGTATCATATATGTGTTTAGGACCCTCCCGGCTTTTTTTGCCACGGTTCTTTTCCTGAGGGGTTTATTTCTTGTTGAACCTGGAATGTTTAGGTCGTGTTTAGATAAAATAGAGTAATGTTGACTTATGTGGTGGTGGTTTGATTAACTTAGGGTTGTCTTATTTTGATTTTGAGAAACAAAGTACTCCCCTCCGAATTTTTTTTGAAATAATGGACTTGATTCTTTAATTGACATGCATGCTTCCTTGTGTGACATTTAGATTATTGGGTTACCTTGTGTGCGGAACTTTAGCGGGGAGACTAGTGTGTTGACAATTCTGATGCCATGTGTTGTGAGGTTTTGTAGATACATTCTCTAGATTTGTATGTGATCTAGAACTTGCCTGGCTAGTCGTGCCTGCATTCTGAAGATAAGTGAAGCGGTGAAATGATCTTAGGCTTTGTTTGTGTTAGGAAACCCCTGTGTAGCCTGAATATAAGCCTACCCATAGATTAATATCCCTTGTTAGCCATTTGAGCCTGAAAACCTGTCTTTGATTAGCTGTAACAAGCCCATACCTGTTCTTAATATCCATTTCTTTTTGCACCCGGTCCCTCTTTGGCACTAAAATAAGAAGATTGAGGCTAAAAGCCTAAGTTGGGGGTGATAGGTGGACTAAGGGGAATATGAGGCATAAGCCTAAAGTGGGGTTAAAGTAAAGTGCCTAGTTAAAAGACAGCGGTGTGGTAAATGCAAAAAGAAAAAAAGAAAAAAAAAACACCGCAATCAAAGAAACAAAATGTGTAGAGAATCACAATAAAACCACATCGAGGAAACAAAAAGAAAGAAGGGAAGAAAACAAAAGACAAAAAGGGTAAAAGAGAAAAATAAGATGTAGTGTTCAAGGAGGGTGAGTCACTGTTATCCAAATATCTATCGCACCCATCCCCAAGCCTACATTACAACCTTGAAAAAGTCCTAGAGTGATCACAACATACTATCCAAAGTCGAGGGCGCTAAAAATAAGGGCAGGCCCATGGTATTTGCATGTATAGCTAGAGAGTTTCTTTGTGAGTGTGAGTGTTTCTCTTCTCCTTTGACTTCTGTCCCATTCTGTGTGTACATATATGTTGGGACATTCTTTGGTCTTTGTGAGGGCATTAGAATTTGCTAAGTGATTGGTTTCCTGTGAGTCTTGATTCGTTGCGCTATGGTTTCTGTGATAAGTAGATGTTATAAATTGAAGCCTCATGGTTAGTTGCAACAAGTCCTTGATTGGTTTTGTCTTTATTGGGGGGAGAGTTATTGTGATACACTTGATATACCGGAAGTTAATTTCCACAACCACTGTAGATAGCTTTGCTTTGTGATATCGAGACATTTGTAGATTGAGTCTGTTAGTTGACTTGCTTGAGGACAAGCAAAGACTTTAAGTTGGGGGTGTTGATGTGTCGAGATTTGGCACATCTAATGTCATGACCCAACCCCGTGGGCCATGACTAGTGCCCGAGATGGACACCCATACACGCTTACTTACCAAATGAGCATATCAATGACTTATCCATATCCAACATTTATTAATTATTACAGATATTAAGGGCAGATGTTTCCTTGAGCGGTCGCATATATCAAACACATCATACAGGAGCCACCAGGGCTGTCGTAGAACATATCGTCCAAAGCATATACATAAGTATATATACATACACGCCGTTAAGGCTGTCATAGCAAATAGGACCGCTTAGACGCAAATCACAGACATAACCGAACAATAACGACCCATGACCCACATATATGTCTACAGGCCTCTAACAAATACAACATAATCATATGACGGGACAGGGCCCCGCCGTACCCCTGAATATACACATACATATATATAACGGAAGAGTCTGTACCAAAATATGGGCTCCAAATCAAGGGAGCACTCCAAGGCAGCAGAACAGATAACCTAAGCTGTCGGGTCACTCACACGAATGTCTGTACCTGCGGGCATGAAACGCAGCCCCCGAAGAAGAGGGGGTCAGTACGGAATATGTACTGAGTATGTAAGGTATGAAATACAACTGGAAAGATCATAATTGAAATAGATATTCCGGGAGTCAAGTATCATAATAAGGAAACCACTGTACCTGTGTAGTACGGAACAGAATCAAACATTTTCATATCGCATACCGTACCTGACCCATTATGGGACTCGGTGAATGAAATCATGTCATTATGTCATCATGAATACATGTATACATATACCGTACCCGGCCCTCTAGTGAGGGACTCGGTGAACAAAGTCATGCATGTCAACATTATATATCATATATATACCGTACCCGGCCCTCTAGTGAGGGACTCGGTAAGTGAAGTCATATCATCATATCAGTATGCCATCATATCATCATGCATATACATACATACATACCGTACCTGGCCCTCTAGTGAGGGACTCGGTGAATCAAATCATCATATGCCCTCCTGGCCACCATAACATATCATCATCTCATCACATCATCATATGCATATACCTTACCCGGCCCTCTATTGAGGGACTCGGTGAACAATGCAGTGGGGTGCGCACGATAACATACCCGGCCCAAGACTCGGTGAATAGACATATTGAGGCGTGCATGAGCAGAGTAGTGAGAAACTATATGCATATAAATCAAGACTCGATAGATAGGTGCGCAAATCGACACTTGAGGATCATAAACACGTTTCGAGTCAATCCGAGTTAGTATGAAAAAGTTATGGACGTTTTAGTACAGAACCTTCTACAAACATTTCAGAAGCCATTTTTGGAAATCAAAGCAACAATCATGTCAAGCACCTTTCGGATATCGTTATGGATCAAATCAAATATAGCTTTTGGAACCATATGTACATATCAAAATATATCAAAGACTCAATGGAATAATCGAACGTACTAGCATTTGAATATCAACACTTTAGTCATATCAATTATCTTTCGAATGCCATTCGGAAACATATCAAACAGAACTACGGATATCATAGATCCGCATCAAAACCGTATGAAACAGCTTATGGAAATCAAGGATAGTAGCCATCCTAGTGGCTCTAAGAATAGGAGTTTCTTTGAAATCATACATATACGTCATTTGTTCGTTTCATAAAGATCATGCCAAAAGAAAGAAAGGTAAGCCTTACATACCTTGCCCGCTTTATACGCTAGTCCGAACTTAAGTCTTTGACTTCGCAAGATCTACAACAATATTCATACATACCAAACATTAGCCATAAACACTTAGAGTCCAATTCTAAACCAACACTTAATCTACAGAAATTTCGGCAGCATTTCCCCTGTAAATACACCATCCCCGAGAATCCAACTCGGCCATATCATCAACAACAAATCCGAGAATTTAACTCGGCCAACTTAGCAACAACAATGCCAACAGTTATTCCAACAATATCGACAATCAATTCAAAACACATTCCAACGTTAACTTCTTTCTACAAACTTCGACGGCGTTCCATTTATGTTATATTCATAATTGCTTACATATTCAAGTTCTAATCCGCAACCATTCAAACAATATTCAAGAATACTTCAAACAATCCGTACAATATTCACAATAATCCAACCCATATGCTATGCCACCCGAAGCCTTCCAAATGGAACAAGAACAATAACAACACATTTTCTTCCTTCAATTTCATGAACTTCACCAACAATTCACACACTAACAACATTGTTTTCCATAATCACAAGAAATGGATTTTAACATCACATTAGTTTCTAAACAACTCTCCAACACTTACAACTTCAACTAGAATCATCAAACGTTCATTATCAACATAGAATTCATGACAACAACAATCAAAATACTAAGTAAAATTGATTCATTCTCTTCTATACCACATAAGCACCACACGGCCACAACACTATATCCATATTTTCATGAATTTCACTCATTTCTACACACTACAACATACACAATCATCCATAACATATAAAAGAAGATTGATTCTTACCTTTTCCACTTATCTTCTTTCTTGGCTAAAGTTGCTCCTTGCAAGAATAGATGTTTTTCTTGCTCCAATAATTATACCACGTTAAAGAGGACCCCTGAATTAGTAGGAATACTAGAAGAAAATAATTTTTGATCAAAGTTTTCTAGGGGTCAATTTTTGGTGGTCATGGCCGAATGGCCTTGTTTTTTTTTTTTTTTTTTCTCCTCTCAAAGTTTCTTGAATCTTCTTGTGTTGAAGATGAAATAATACATGGGTCATCCTTTAGACTTATTTATTTTTCTCCCATATGGGCCTTGGCCCATTTATTTTTGGACGGCCAAATGGCCCCTTAAGTTCAAGCCCACTTTTTTTTTTGTTTTGTAATTCATGAAAAATTATTCTCCAAATTCCAAATTTGCCCTTAGCCTTCCTCCATATTTCTATGAGTCATCTTGCGAATTTCCCTTTTTACCCCTAACCTTTCTTAATATGTCCACTTCAAAAACTTTCATGAACAACTTGTGTGCTACACAGAATCAAAATATAACCTTGTCCTTAACTTTCCGCGATTATCTTGAATTATCCGAATGTACAAAATGCGGGATATAACATCTAATGCTCTTTAACTCTAATTTTTACTTGTTTTCGAGCAAGTGTGTGTTAGTTTGATGTGTTTTATGTGTTGTGCAGGTATTTTGAAGTTAGAATGCTCGGAAAGCGAAAAAATGAGGAAAATAAGAAATTTGTTCTGATAAGCATAAGGACGGACCGTCAACATGCTCGACGGTCCGTCAAATCGCCTCGTCAATAAGTTCCTGCAAAGTAACAAAATCATCAGAACATCATTAGATCGTCGACTTTCATCGTCGACATGATCGATGGTCCATCGAAGTGCTTCGACGGTGGAGTTCCTGCAGATTGATAAAAGTATACTCAGATTGTCGATTTGGTCATCGAGCATGTCGACGACCGTCGAAGTGCAAAGACGACCCGTTGAAGTGCAAGCCGAGCTGGAACAGGACTGGGATTGATTATTCCAAGTTTGACTTGTTCAAATACCTGTTTAGGTTTTATTTTTTAGACATCTGGAGTTTTAGACTTGTAGTAATTACTTTTGAGTTGTTATTGCTTTTGAAGATTTGCAGACAATTACATTGTTGTCAAGTTTTATTCATAAGTTCAAGACAATAATTCAACTACGCAATCTTCAATCTTTTATTATTTTCTTGTTGCCATGAGTAGCTAAACACATTTATTAAGGTTGTGAACCCAAGGATGGGTGTGTTGTGATTGGGGATCGTGAAAGATATACGCATAATGGATTGTTACGATTTATTTGTTCTTCGTTTTCATCATACAGTTAGTGGTTGCAAACATTAGCGAGCGCCATAAACTTTGGTTTATTTGGGAAAATAGCTAGGGTTAGGTAAGAACAAATAATAAGAACTCAGGGATTTAAACCTTGTTTAATAAATTCTCTTAGGAATAAGGGGAATTTACTTGGCATAATTAACCGTTCTTCATTCATACTTTCTTATCTTTGGAAAAAGCATAGAAAGAAATAATCTTTTCTTAGTGGGAAATCGTTCAAATTCACATAGAGGTTAAGTGCATCCATACAAACAGTCCACTAGAAGTATATCAAGATCGATATCTATGATCATACACTTTATTTGACGGAGACACAACCTTGGTTCTTTTTACCTACATATTTACAGTATTAAATTTTCAGTCACTTTAAATTAGTCCACAAACCAAATAAACTATAAAACCCTTTTCTAGAATACACTAGGACCGCAAGATTAGTATAATACTTGTTTAGTAAACTTTTCACACCATATTCTCTGTGGGATTCGACCCCAACCTCATTAGGGTACTATATTTGATAGCGTCCGCGATATACCATTAATAGGTATAATTTGAGCGTATCAATTCCCCTCTCAAGTAGGAGTTTCTTGTCCATCATATTTTGAAAGTAACGGTGCTGGCAATCGAGAGACATGAACCGGATAGTGTCATATTGATCCTTATCATTCTCTTCAACCTCTTTATGGACTTGGGCAATGTTTTCATTCTAATTTTGATCCATCTTTCACCAAGTAGTACTTGCATTGATTAAATATAATTTAGTCCGGCATTTGATTCCTGTTCAGCAATTTAATAATTGTCAAATGAACCAAAACAAAACCTGCAAAATAGACCCCCGAAGGCACTGTTGCGATGCTACTGTTTTCAGATTTTCTATGCAGCTCCTGCCCCTACGATAGAGCTATCGCAAACGTAAGGCTGGTCTCGCAGAAATGAAGTCGATCTGGCGTGAACTTGTCCGCATTTGCGGATGAGGCAATTCCAGTTGGGTACTGCATCTGGGTAACTTGATGTGCTGAAGCAAAACCGCGCCTGAGGAACTTATTCCGCAGGGGCGAAGTCGTCATCAACCTCCAAAAACCCAGAAGATTTTTTGAGTTTTCCACTAATTTTGGACCCAAAATTTCCCTATTTACCCCCCCCCCCCTCCCCCCCGATAATTTTTCAATCATTCAAGCATGCATGGTGATTAAACACGGTAGACTATGATTTCAAGCAACAAACACCCCAAAATTCTAGAAATTCTACCAATAACTACTTTGAACACCCCACCCTATTGTTCTTCGATTTTCAACCCAATTTCGAGAAATTCTAGTACTTTACACAGTGATAAACACAATACCTAAATCTAAGGATTTTCTACCCCCTTCCCCACCACCCCTCCTCCCCCTAATTATAAACCCAAATCACGAAAAACCCAATTTCTTACCCAAAATTCTAAATATATATACATGAATAAAACCATATTTGCAACTTAAATTCATCCTATAGTAAGAAGGAAAGAATTAGACATACCTTGTAGTGAAGATTCAGAAGAGGTTTATTAGTTCAAAAGTTCCTCCATTCTTGAGTGTTTTGCCCTAAAATTTTTGTCCTTTTTTAGTTTGGTGTTTGGAAAAGGATAGAAGTGGGATGAGGGAAGAATTTTATGGGGAATAGGGTGTGTTGAAGGGGTGTACTATTTAGGATTGGGGTTATGAGGAGTTGGGAAAAAACTCCTCCTTTTTACCCCATTTGTACTATTCGACATCCGCCTCCTCGGATTGGGATCTATATTTGCGAATCTGTCGGTGCGGGATGTTCACCGCCTCTATGAACCATGCTCTTTCTAGCCAAGCCTTTTTTGCAATAGCATAGGCCATGTCTACAGATGCGCTTCCGTGATAGGATGTTTGCTTTTGCATATTCTTCTATACTTAGAGGTTGCCGCCTATACGGACAGCCCACCGCACCCGTATGTGCGTACTTGCAAAGACTTCCTCACATAGGTAAAATCTACATGGGATTATTTCTCCCAAGAGATTTGATGAGACCAGTTTGACTCAAAATCCGCCTCCCCGACTCTTATGTGACTCTTGCGAAGCATATCATACCATCAAAATCCTATCATGTGTTCAAACAACCAAGTTCAAATTTTCAAGACCACATGGATGGACAAAGTTGCAGATTCGATAGTACCGACCCCATTATTTATCGAGGCAAGCGACCTTCCAATGATCGAATTTAGGCAGACAAGGTTAGGCAACGGATTGCATACAGAGAGCGTTCACCATCTACACATTCCACTACCACCAGCATTGAACGATGTATCATAATTTGCGGCGGCATTATCAAGGGAAAAAGGCAACCTTAGATAATTATGACGGAGTCACCTAGGACATGGGGCAATTCAGACCATTAAGGAAGGCGTGGCGATTCAAGATCGTGATGTATTTCCTGATCAATCATTTATAGTCAAGGTTAGGGTAAAGACCTGTGTCAAGATAGTGACCGATAGCGTGTTGTATTTATTTTATCACTCAAGCTGAGACCTTTCCGACATGTTTCCATTCCAGAAGTTACACTTCAGCAGAATATACTCATTCCTATCATTTTCACTAAGGTACACCAAATTTTTAACCTATCTATGTATCGTCCTCTCGCTACCCTCCGTTCGGGGATGAACGGTTGTTTAATTGGTATCTAATGTAACGATTAGTTTGGTCTTTATAAGTATTCTTTCTTTTTCTCCAAAATATCCCTTGTTTGTACTCGCAACAGTTGCATTTCACATGCGGGAATTACGTGTAAGGGTGACTTATAGCCGACTTGAAAAGAAATTAATCAACTTACGATTTTCTAAATCAGATATTTCGCTTCTACGTTTGGCCCGGCCGCTTTAGCGAGCCCGCATCTACGAAGATTCCACAGTGTAGGTGAGAAATTCGAATAATTAATGAGTCCGCCTCTGAAGAATATGTTCTTCAAAGGCGATACTGCGTAGGCGGGTGGTGGCTCGCGTAAGCGGAAATCTCTAAAACAGACCTAGCATTTATTTCCCCATTTTGGGATTAGACCTTATTTCCACCCAATATCTTTCTAAAGCTGGTTTGGGAAGCATTTTCAAAAGGTTTCAAGGCCATTTAGAAAGGGTAAGATCAATCCCCTATTGCATTACTCCCCTTCTTGTCCCTTACCTTCCATTAGCTATTTGATGTTTAGGTTTTTGGGATTTGAGGGAGAACTCTTTTGATTTGTAAAACCGTAGGTGGGTAAATGATTTCTTTAACTAAGATCATGCTTTATTGTGGAAGTGTAGCTTAGTGTCTAACTTTTTTGTTCGAACAAACTCATTGTATTTCATCCCAACATAGTTACACATATCTTACAGCCTATAAAACAACAAAAAGCCAAGTAAAACTCTCCTGCCTAACAGACCACGACCACTTATTCATTTTCACTTACTATGACACCTCTTTAGACCCTATACATTTCCTACATATACAATTGTTCTATCCATTTCCTATCGTTACAGGTTATTCTTCTCTTTAGCATCTCTAAGGCTCTAATCCTGCTCTTTTCTTTTATTTGCTGCACCATCAGTTGAGACCTGATAATTTTTTGATTCCATACAGCATCATTCCTTGCAGTCCATATATGATATACCGCTGCAGCCAATATTTCCCATATAAGCCCTCTACTCATCTACCCTTTCGTTCTTCTCACCAACCTTCTCCACAGCCCTTGCACTCCTAATCTACATTTTGGAGCCTTGATCCAGGTTAGCACCGTTTCAAGACACATCTGTGAGTATGCACATTCAAAAAAGAGATGGTTTATAGTTTTCGGGGATCTTCCACAAAGACCACACAGGTTGTCCTGGCACAGTACCATCTTTTCTAGTCTCACCTGCGTGAGTAGTCTCCCATTCATCACCAGCCAATAGATAAAACTATGCTTTGGAACTGCCACTGTAGACCAAACTGCTCTTCACCATGGTTGTTGTATGCCACTCCCCATGCTCCAAGAATATCCACTTCTAATCGTGTACTTCCCTCCTGGTGTTAACCACTCATGACCCTTATATCCAGTTCTGAATTTTTCTTTTATGTTGCATATCTTTTTCCAATACTAGCAACTCTCTTGTGATGGTTTATATTGCCACCAGTCTTCTCCTTTCAAGTATATGTGGTTCTCCTATTTCACCCAAAGGTTATATTCTTTATTTGCAATGTTCCACACATATTTCCCAATAGCAGCTTCATTCCACACTACACAGTTTGTAATCCCCAGTCCTCTGTTCTTCTTTGGCTGACACACTAAGTCTCATGCCACAAGGGGTGGTTTGTTTGTACACACCTGCCCTGTCCATAGAAAGTTCCTCCATATTGCAGTAATATTTTTGAGGACTTGTTTCAGCAATAAAAACACAGTTGACCAGTAGTTATGTATGTGCAGCAACACTGAGTTCACAAGCTGCACCCTTCCCGCATACGATAAATTCCTAGTACCCCAAATTTTCACTCTAGCTGTCATTTTTTCTATCAACATTTCACAATCTACTGCATTCAGTCGTTTTGACTTAATGGGCACCCCCAGATATTTGAATGGCAACTTGCCTCTCATATATCCGGTCAGCTCACATACATCTGCTACTTCTTGCTGGTCCATGTTGGCAGTGAACACATTTGATTTACTTGCATTAGCATTCAGCCCTGAAGCCAGAGAGAAAATCTTTAGTGCCCTCAGCATCAATACTATAGAGTTAAATTCCCCTTTGCAGAAAATTAACATATCATCTGCAAAACACAAATGATTCAGCTTCAGCTCTTTACATTTAGTGTGATATGCAAACCCTGGTTGCTCTGTCACCCAGTGCATTGGTCTAGTAAAATACTACATACAAATCACAAATAAGAGTGGAGATATAAGGTCACCCTGCCTCAATCCTCTTTTTCCTTTGAAGATTCCATGCAGCCCCCCCGTTAATAGCTATTGTATACTGGGTTGTAGTAATGCATTTCATGATCCACTTGATAAACTTTACTGGGAAATTCAGACCATATATCATCTCCTGTACAAAACCCCACTCAACTGAGTCATATTCCTTTCTCAAATCAATCTTCATCAAGCAACTTTTAGTAGAGTTCTTCGTATTGTATAGTCTCACTAAGTCCTGACATATCAAGATATTTTGAACAATAGACCTACCAGTAATAAAGTCACTTTGGTTATCAGATATGATGCTAGGCATTACCATTTTCAGCCTTGAGAAGATCATCTTACAGAGAATTTTATACAAAGTATCGCAACATGATATGGGTCTAAAATCCCCTACACGTTCAGAGTGTGTCCCTTTTGGGATTAAGGTTATAACAATATCATTCACCCCTTTGAGCATTTCACCTAACTCAAAAAACTCCAGTACACCCGCAACTATATCATCCCCCCTATATTCCAACTATCCTTGAAGAATTTACTCCCAAACCCATCAGGTCCTGGTGATTTGTCCCCTCCTATTTCCCATAAAGCTTTCTTTACATCCAGTGTGGTAAACGGTTCTGTTAGCATATGGCTTTAAGTCTTTGTGTTACACCTCAAAAATTTTTTGTTGGTGCACAGTGAATAGACTAACGAACAGCACAAAGTATGTGGTATTTCGATAAGTAAGGAATGACATTTGATAACCCTAATTAAGATTTCAAATATGTTCGAGATAGAGGAAGAAAGTTTGCAAACAGAAGGTCAGGCATACGATAGGTATCGAAAAGGAATTGCGAGTAACGAGTTAATGATGATTTAATGATGCTTTGGAGAAGAGTTATAATATCCCTTAGATTGTTAATGAGGTGATAAACAAGTGTTAAGAAGGTTCCAGAAGGATTGGAGATCAAACGAGTCGACGAAAACGAATTTCGAGAAACTGGGGATTATATGGCCAAACATACTGACCGTATAAAACATACGGGTCGTATGTTGAACCGTATAATCAGCCAGAATAACACCCCTCTCTGGACCAAATCTACGTCCATACATACGGTCAGTATAATTTATATGGACCGTATGTTGGTCCGTAGAAACTGGTTGGGACAGAGTTGGTGTATTAATAAGGGATCCAAGTCTTATTTCATTTCATTTCCCCTCCACACCCTTCTCTCTAAAACATCTCTCTACACTTCTCCCACAAGAATTCAAGAGATATTAGTGATCAACAACATCAAACTAAGTGAATCAAGTGTAAGAAATCCATTAAAGTTCATCCAAGGCAAGGAATCCAAGTGAAGGTGAAACTAGGGTTTTGCTGAAGTAAGGTGTTTCCACCCAAGGTTCATCCCTACACCATCTAAGGTATGATTTATGGTATTTCCATGTTATTTAAGGTACATGAAAGTTGAAACACTTGGATTGTAGAAGGGTATATAAAAATGGGTCATGAATGTGAAAATAGTGCTATTTTGAGTAATAGCTTGAATTGAGTCATGACTCTTGATGTGTTCTGATATGGTTATGTTATGAATGACATTAAGAATATGGGATAGACATTTCATATGAATGAACTTAATCATGTGTTATGACCATAGATATGGATGATTGGAAGTGAATTGAGAAATATAGATAATGTGGATAAATAAAGACTATTGTTATGATATTGTGAATGTATTATTGACGTTTGGGAGTTGATTTATGATATGGAGGAATGTCGTATAAATAAAGGAGATGTTGTCCAATTTTATCTAGCCTTAGTCATGCATGCTAGCTATCGGTTTTCTAATGATAGTACAACTCTAATGAAGGTAGAAACGTAAGCATTGAAGGAGAACGTGCGAGTGATAAAATAGTTGAACGGAAAGATATGTAAGGCTAACCTTTCTTTCATAAGGCATGGTTCTTTGGCCAAATATTTATTCTTCTATGAGCCTATGACGCTCTCCAAATGATTCTATTTTCAAAAAGCTACAAAGCTTATAATTCTCGATATGTATTACGATTGTACTAAATTCCTCATATGACGAATAATCCTATAAGGATAGATGTAATGAATAACGATAATGGTAATGACGATAATGATGACGACGATAATGGCTATAACGATAATGATGACGATGATAATAGTAATGATACTAAAGATGCTTATGAGCTATTATGTATATGTGCCTATGTATGACTATTATGAAACCCCGAGCTTATGAGGCCGGGTAGAATGTATATATTTATGTAACGCGTGCGCACCTCTACAGTTGGGTACGGATAACCCTGAAGCCTTGGTAGGGCCAGGTATGTGTAACCCTGAAGCCTTGGTTGGCCAGGTATGTATGATAACCGAGCCTAGCCATGGTCATGTACGTGAAACACTGAACCTTCGTGGTCGGGTATGCAATGTAAATACTATGTATATGATGTGAATATGTATACGATATAGATATAAGTATGAATACGAATATGATACGAATACAAATAAGAATATGTATATGATATGAATATGAATAAGGATACGTGTATGGATACGACTATGGATACGAATGTAAACGATTACGGATATGAGTACAGATACGAATATGGATGTATGTACATAACCTCGCATTAGAAATGGAAAGTTCCTATGAAAAGCAAGTAAGTGGTTATGACGATGATACCACTATCTCCCATCTTATGTTATTTCTTATGTTGCTTACTATGCTTCTATATTGATATTGATCATGCTTTACATACTCAATGCATTCTTCGTACTGACATCCTTTTGTTTGTGGACGTTGCGTCATGCCCACAGGTGGACAGGGAGACAGGCTTGATCCATAGCTATATTTCTCAGGGATTACATAGCGGAGCTCCATTTCATTAGGAGCTATAGCTTTTGGTATTGATTTTTTTATGTACATAATTATAGGCATAGCGGGGTCCTGTCCCGCCTATATGATATGACATACTCTCCTTAGAGGCTCGTAGACATGTGTACATGGTTAGGTGTGTTTGGCCTTATCGGCCTATATTTTGTATATCATTTTGTTAGCCTCGTCGGCTTACGTACATGATATGGGCATAGTTGCTAATGATGATATACATGTATTGGTTTTCCAATGGGATTAGTATGATTGATGGATAGAATGTATGATTTAATATGTGTCTCACCTAGATGTAAATGTAAAGGTATGTTAACAGGTGCTCGGGTGGGCTAGCATCAGGTGCCTGTCGCGGCCCTCCGGTTGGGTCACCACTGATCCTCTTCTAAGTATGTTCCTACTCACATGTTGTCTTTCTTCACTGTTTGTTCCCATCAGTTCCACGTAGCACTCAGTAAATGCTTCACTAATGCCTTTTATATCCCTACATACTGCCCATCTTTCCTTTTTGTTATAAAAATTCTATTGATATTCCTTCGAGCTTTGAGGTAATTATGGTAGAATTTGGTATTTTGATCACCTTCTTGTAGCCCCATTACTTTGCTTCTCTGTTTGAGAAACTGCTCTCTAGCATGGTTTAGCTTAGTGCATTCCTTGGCCAGCTTCTCCTCCTCCTTATACAATGTTGTATCCCCTTGCTTTTCCTAAATTAATTCTTGACACTGAACCAGTTTCGTCATGGCCTGTTCAGCTTTATTTCCTATGTCACTAAAACTAGTTTTATTTAGCTGTACCAGTATGGCCTTCAATCTATTCATTTTGCCAATCACCTGGAACATTTTTCTTCCTGCTATAGGAACATCCCAACTATTCTTCACTTTTTCAGCAAAATCCTCGGCAGAGCTCCACATATTAAAGTATTTGAACTGCTTCCTTCCCTCTTTTTCCATATTTTCCCAGCTAATAATAGCTAGACAGTGGTCAAACAACCCTTCAAGACTATAATGTACCTCTGATGCAGGTAAACATCAGCCCTCCATTCCGTATTCACAAGCACTCTGTCTATGTTGGAGTAGACTCTGGCAGTCTCTTGTTGTTTGTTGCACCAAGTATAATAGGCCCCAAATGACTTCATGTCTTGCAATCCACATGTATCCACAGATTTCCTAAACTCTCTAATTTCTGAGAGTGTGACAGGGCTGCCCATTCTGTCCTGTTGCTGTAGCACATTATTGAAATCGGCTATAACTGCCCAGGGTCCCTGCGTAGTCCCATACACCCTTAGAATATCTTCCCACATTACTCTCCTCATTGCTTGGTCGTTATACCCATATACCATAGTTACATGAAACTGTTTACCCGTACCTCCATGTTGCACCCAACAGTGTATTATTTGAGCTGACACCACCAATATATTGACGTTAAAAATTTGAGGCTTCCATAATAGCCAAATCCTTCCCCCGGGATGAGCAGATTAAGATTTTTTGTTGGCCCTATTTAAACCTTTGGCGTTCCAAAACCCAAGTTTATCCATTGGCGGTGGGGTTATCGCCACCCTTACAGTTTCCAAGGTCTTCACATGGCTATTTCAACACTATCTCCCCTTGCTTTTGGCCCATATCTTCCTCCTAATGTTGTAGCACTGCAAAAGGGTTCCTCTGTATAGACATTTGGCTCGTTTTTCCTCCTTCACCCTTATTTGTGTTCATGCTCTTCTCCTTCCCTTTCATGTTCACCCCCTCCCTTTGTTGTTGTGTTCCTTCATCCACATATTCCCCCTGTTCTACCTCTTTTTTCCCCTTCTCCCGCTTTTCTAACCACTCTTTGTCCCTCTGTTGCCTTCTACACTCATGAATTTCATGACCGAAATTCTTACACCTTGTACACATGGTAGGCTTCCACTCATATTCAATCCTCTACTCCACAATCACCCCCACCTCATTTTCAAACATTACCTCCTTCGGGTATTCTTTATTCAGGGGCATCTTGACTGGTACTCTTGCAAATGTCAACCTCTCTTTTTGGGTTGTGGCTTTATCTGCTCATAGTGGTTTCCCCACCATTCCAGCTATTTTAGTTAGTGCTGATTTCCCCTAATATTTTATATCCAGTCCTACCAGCTTAATCCATATCGGCATTTTATCCACCTTTTCCTTAGTAACTTCTACATCAGGTCTCCATGGTTTCACCACTATGGGTTTCCCATCGAACATTAGTACGCCCCCCTCTACAGTTGTGTTTTTATCCTCCTTATTGTGGAATCTCACTAAGAATACCCCTCTATTTACTTGTGCCACTTTAGCCACCCCTAATACCTTCCACACCCTCCGAAAGTATCCCTCCATGACTGTTTGTGGGGGATTAGATCCCAACACATAATAGATAACTGCAGAACTCTAATATTCTACTTCATCCCTAATATCTTCCATTGTTAGTTTGACATTTTCAAATTTTCCCTCTTGACCTTCTAGGTCTAAAACTCCATTACTGGCTTCATCCCCCACTATTTTACTCCATGTTTCACTTCTATGCCCTAGATTTTAAGACTCGCCAGATATTGGATCATCCACCATATTCGCCCATGATTTTGTTGATTTTGGGTTCAATCCCGGTGATGCACTCATTTGTTTAGTCGCCGCTCCACTGCTCTGCCCAATCGATTTCCCAATTGAAGTCTCCATGGTTAATTTTTGGTTGAGATTGAACGGAACAATTCAATTCAGTACATTCACACTTTTCATCTTTTTTGCATCTGCTGATTGAGGAACTTCTTTCCTCCCCCCCCCCCCCCCCCGACCCCATCTGGATTCACTGCATGGATCTCTTGTCCCCTTCCTCTAGTTTTGGGTCTCTTGGCCATTTCGGCTTTCGCCGAGAAGAACTACCAATTCTAGAGAGAGAATTTATATATCTAGCAAAATTTTAGTGTCTAGCTTAAAGAAGATAATTTCCAACATCAATGTCTAATTCAAAAATGGCTTACTCAAATGGGTTAGTGTAGGGTTTTCTTGTAAAATTGGGGGTTTTGGAGCGGAATTGAAAGATCATACGGGGATTGTTAAGTATGAAACTTATGTTGCTGATCGTTGGAGCTTCAAATAGACTAATTTTGTGAAAAGTTTTGAATTTTCCCTTGTGAGCCCGGGGTCATTTTCTTAACAGTTGTTGGAGTCCTTCTAGGAGTAAGGTAGTTAAATGTTCATAGTATCACTTGCTAATGTAGAATACTTGCTTGACTAGACTTCACTCATTCGGATATGATCCCAAAATGAAGATGCTCAAAATGGATGTTCGTGGTACGTGTTCGGCAATTGAGGAAGGTTAAATGTTCATAGTATCGCTTGCTAATGTAGTTTTTGATGGGGAAAGCATGATAGGATTTCGAGCATGGTTATGGGGCTAAATCCACTAGGTTGGTATGAATTCTGATTATGTGGGCTTGTCACCGTTCTTTGTGCAATTATTGACATGTGGTATACTTGATTACGTGGTTGTGATGATGCGGGGTGTGTTAGTTCTATTTGTTGTAATTGAAATTGATTTTCTGATACATTACCATGGTAGTTTGATAATTCGTGCATGAATTGAATTGGCTTTATGGTGTTTTGTGAATTCCATATCATGTTCATTGGCATTGTTACATGTGAACGCTCATTCTTTCTTTCATACATGATGAAAAGGTTTTGGAAATGGTTTCGAATTGGAAGAAAGAAAAAGATGATTGTTATGATCCGAAATTTGTACCGGGTATGTTGATAGAGCCACGGCATGCAGTCCGTCCGGGTGGCTAGTACATGGACTCCGCGGGTCCTGAATGGGTCATGACTATTGAAGCGACAAATGCTTATAGCATGTGTGTACATATTGGAGATATTGGCCATTGCATTGCACAACATTGCATCTGATTTGCATTGCATCTCTCATTATCACATCATATATTATCTTATCGGATTCTTATTGGTATCGTACTTGTGTTGTGATCTATGGATGAGGTATTGTTTAGAACTTGGTAGACTTGTGGAGTAGGGAATTAACCTAGGCTATGACTTGATGATTTTGGAATATTTTATGCTTGTTGATTGTTGCTTACTGTCTTATCTGTTTAATTGTTGATTTATGTGTTTTATATGCATTAACTAATCTTAATCATCCAATGATGCATACCAGTACATGGGTTGTACTTGCTCTTATTACACCCTTTTTGGGTGTAGAGTTGTTCCAGGTAATTGTTCGAGGTATCGAGATAGATTTTCGAGGATCGTCACAAAGATGTTCTGGCAGAGCCACTAGCCGGTTCTGCTTCCCAAATTCTATTCCTATATACCTTGTCTAACTTATTCTTACAAGCAGTGTGTATCATTTTGGAGTTTGTATGTCTTTCAAATCTTGTAAATTGTCGTACAAGAGAGAGAAATTTATTTATAAAACTCTTATTTCGTCACTTATTTATGTCATTTCAATTTAATTACGTCTTTATTTACTTAAGTTCTGCACTTGTCAGTACAAGGGTGGTTAATGGTTGGGAATGGTATGCCTACTATATGGATTAGTGTAGGTACCACCACGATCTGCGATTTGGGTCGTGACATTCATTGACTCTACCCGGTCAAGGAATTCCCTTACAACTCAATTGTAAACACCTATTACACAATTTTAACAAAGGTAAATAAATGGAACCACAACTAGAACCTAACTCTTAAAAACAAAAGAACATAGTAATAAAACTTTATAAGCTCGATGTCTTTGTCGATTTGTAGTTGCCTTTCTAGAGACTCATGTGTTGGCTCTCAAATCACACTTGATTTGTCGTTGGATATTTGTGGTTAAGCCCCAAAGCTTGTTCGTGTTTTTTATATAAAATTAGTTCCCGCCTTATCTTTTTCAAATCCAACCAAGTATTGGTTTCATAATTATAGCTGAAAAAACAATCTTTGCTTGTCTTGGATTTCCTTCTTTCCATGTATGTGCATTGACTTCTCATTTTCCTACTTCAATGCTAATTCCATGTATTGCGTTTATGATAATACTTTCATAACTTGAAATCCAACCTTTCATCGAATAGGCATGAGTCAATATTCCGGTTCTCGCAGTTGGCATGAAATTGCTCTTCGACAGTCTCTAGTGTAATCTGTAAGGACCAATTCCTTTCTGCAGTTCCTATCCTATTGTGACTGTTTCACTGAATTCCTTGGATATCTGTTTGGACTTCTGGTTCTTCAATGCCTTCATTTTATGTCCATTGTACTTGATTGTCTTATGGGTGCATTGTTTGTCAAATTATCAAAACTCATTTTAAGCTCATCAACTATTATTGAGTCAGTAATTACTCAACAACGGTAACCTTAAGATCATCAAATGCTTTTTGGCACTGCTCGCCCCAAACCCATGGTTTATTCTTCTTTAATAACTCAGTTAGTGGGGCATCCTTAGCTGAGTAGCCGCTAATGGACCTACGATAATAGTAAAAAAGCCCAAGAAAATATCTAAGCATAGTCATGTCCGTGGGTGCCTCCCACTCTTGGATAGGCCACATTTTGGCCTCGTCCATGCATGACTTGCTCTGGATAATCACATGGCCCAAGAAATGTACCTCCACCTGCGCAAACTTTCCCTTCTCCTACTTGATGTAACGATAATTTTTCCACAAGGCCTGGAAAATCTTTTTCAAGTGCTCCATAGGCTCCAAAGTGTTTCTATAAATGGCTATGTCGTCCAAGGTACTCCACCACGAACTAGTCCAAGTAGGGTGTTATGTCCCGTATTTTTATACTTTGGGACAACCCGGATTAACTATAATAAGTTAGGGCCAAGACCATTCCGGGACATAAATTCGGGACTTTTGACTTTTGATTTTGTCTTAAGATATAAGTTGTTCATGAAATTGATGGCATGGAACACCTAGGAAAATTTGGGACCAAATGAAATATTGTTGAAAGTTAAAATTCATGAAAAATGAGGCCCTTGGCCGTGTGGTCCTTAAATTGGTCCCACACATTTTGTGGCCAATTTTAATTGGTCCACTCCATGTGGGGGCCAAGGACACTTGGACAACAACTATATGAGCCTAAAAGATGACCAAGTAGTCATATATTCCCCATTTCAAGACTTAGAAAAATCAAGAAAGTTGAAGGCCACACCAAGCACCTCTCTCGGCCAAGAACATGGGAAAACCAAATCCAAAACTAGCCAACTCAAAATTATTTCCTTAGTAAAAACCCTCTATTTTGAGGTCCCTAAGTAGCGTGGAAGTGTTGTTCGGGTCATCCGCCCTTTCGTTGTGTCAATTGCAAACCCTAGCCCATTTGTGGATTTGAAGGAAAGAGGTAAGATTTGATCTTGTTTTATGTGTTATAAGTGTTGTATGCATGTTGTAGTATGCTAAAATGGAGGAAATTTGTGAAATATTGTAAGTTGGAGGTGGTCGTGTAAATGGGTGTTGTGATTGAGTTGATGAATAAATTCTATGTAGCATGTTTGATTGTTGTAGGGTGAAGAAATAAATGAAAACCATCTAAATGTATATGTGGGTGTGTGGTCGTATATAGCCTCTAATGTGTGGCAAAGGATGAATTAATATCGCTTAGTGTTTTATTAGTTGTCGTCATGAATTCTAGTTTGGAAATGAGCGTTTAATGACTCAAGATGGATGTTGTAATTGTAGGGGCTGGTTTGAGGGTTATTGTGTGTTTGATGTAAATTGTATATTTATGAGAATGCTATCGTTATAGTGTGGATTGTTGACGCAAATCATGATTTGAAAATGAGGAGTGTGTTATAGTGAGGTTCTCGGGTTTGGGGGCTGTTTTCAGGTAATTTGGAGAAATTGTTGGATTGTTGGAAATATTATGTAAATTGTTTAAATTGTCCTTGAATATTGTTGGTAAAGATTCGGGTTGGTAAGTGAATGTATGAGCGATAATGTGGCTTGAATGTAAGCCGTCCATTGAATATTATGAATGTTATTGAATGTTGTGAAAGGGAGTTATTAATGTTATATTGCCTTTCGGATTGGTCATTGGAGTTGCTAGGTTGGTTATTGTTGTTGTTGTTGTTGATTTTGGCCGAGTTAAATTCTCGGGGTGGCCTATTTACAGGGGAAATGCTACCCAAATTTCTGTAGAATTTAGTGTTAGTTTAGAATAAATTGCTTAAGTGCCCATGGCTAATGATTGATATTCGTTGGCGTACTTGTAGACCTTGGGGAGCCCGAGGCGTAGATTGGGATTAGCTTTAGTTGGGCTAGCTTGGAGTGCGTACGAGGTATGTAAAGCTCAAACCTTCCTTTTTTTTTGGCATGTCTTAGTTATAAATAGGATTTGTCATTAGCTTCGAGGAAAATCTAAATCCGAAATCCGAGTATGCGATGACTCTTATATAAGTAAATATATATTTCTTGGCATTCGTGAGTTTGATGTGATGAAATAGGAACCCTTATGTTTACGGAATAATTGATTCTCAAATGTTGCATAAAAGTTTGGTTTTAAAGAATTTGGTATGCCTACTATGTCAACTTTCAAGTATGGTCATTTTGCTCATAATAGAGTCCATGGTATTAATTTTTATGCATATGGTTACTCACGACTCTGCTCGTGCGTTTTGTTATATCTTTCGCCGAGTCCCGGGCCGGTTCTGTTGTCGTGCGCACTTTGATATACTCCGGTGTTATGCTGTGTTTCCGCTTATATTTGGTGTTATGCTGGGTATGGCGTTATGTTGTGTTGTGATATGTGACGGGGATACGGAGATTTGAAACCTTCTGGTGTTATGGCGCCATCGACGGGCGGGCGACCATATTCTTCTGTACCCTATGGATGACTTATATTTTGAAAGTAAACATTTTGATATTTTGGGCTTGCACTTATTTTCTGTACTTCTATTTCGTTTATGTCTCAGATTTGTTTTCTGTATCTTCTGCTTTGCATACTCAGTACATATTTCGTACTGACCCCCTTCCTTCGGGGGCTGCGTTTCATGCCCGCAGGTACAGACGCACAGTTTGGTGATCCACCAGTTTAGGACACCCTCTTCTGCTGTTTGGAGTGCTCCTCTTATTCCGGAGCCTATATTTTGGTATATATTCGTTCTTTGCATATGTATATATTTGTTCAGGAGTACGGCGGGGCCCTGTCCCGCCATATGATTCGGTTGGTCTGTTTAGAGGTCTGTAGACATATATGTGGGTTGTGCCTACTTCTGTACAGGTGTGTTTGTATGATCCCATTTGCCATGGCAGCCTTGTCGGCATGCATTTGTATATGTTTTGGGCCGTTGCGCCATTTGATAGCCTTGTCGGCTTTTTGATATAAACGTACATATTTGGTTGCGTTTGAAATGTGTCTGAGACAGTTTGATATAATGTGAGGCAGCGTGTGATATTTGTGCCCGTATACGTTATCTGTATGTGATTCAGATTGGATGAGTGTGTTCGGGCGCCCAGCTCGGGCACTAGTCACGGCCTACGGGGTTGGGTCGTGACAGAAGTGGTATCAGAGCGGTTTGTCCTCGGAATGTCTACAGGCCGTGTCTCGTAGAGTCTTGTTTATCGGTGTGTTGTGCACCACATCTATAAACAGGAAGCTACAGGACATTTAGGGTGTTACCTTTCTTTGAATCTTAGATCGTGCGATAGAGTTGTACTATTAGGATGACTCTTTTCTGACCGATTGTTGTGTTTTTCAGTGATGCCTCCGAAAAAGGCGACAACTTCCGAGAAGGGCAAGTCAGTAGCGGCCGGAGAGACTAGCCGGGCTCAGAAAGTTACTCGGACCATTGCTCAGATTATGCGTGATACTGCACCCCGGCCAACAGACTCTGCTACGTCATCATCATCAGAGGAGTCTGGAGCACCAGCCGCTGCCACTATGGATCAGGGGGCGGCTTCACTATTAGCTCCAGAGGCTCCAGCGCCCGAGCCTCCAGCTCCTCAGCCAGGGGCGGAGGATAGGACGTTGAGGGAGGCAGTGCAGTTATTGACTACTTTGGTAGCGGGACAGGCTCGTAGACGCGGGCTAAGAGGTGATAATGATGATGACAGGCGTGATAGCCTGAGGGTTCGGTTTTTTCTAACATGTGGTCCCCCAGAGTTTTTCGGGTCTAAGCCCGAGGAGGACCCCCATGACTTCATTCAGGGGATGAGGCGCTCATTGGGACTGGTCAGGGCTTCAGAGACCGAGTCCGTTGAGTTAGCCTCGCACAGATTACGAGATGTTGCGACTAATTGGTATGAGTCTTGGGAGCTGTCCAGAGGTGAGGGTGCTCCCCCAGCTACTTGGGATGAGTTTGTGGCCGCTTTTCTCCGCCACGTTTTGCCCTCGGAGTTACGACGGGCGTGGGTTGATAGATATTTACAGCTGCAGCAGAGAGGTCGGAGTGTTCGTGAGTATAATTTAGAGTTTGATTCTTTGGCTCGATATGCACCTGCTATAGTGGCTGATATGGCTGACCGGATGCACCGGTACGTGATGGGATTGGACCGCTACTTGGTTGACAGCTGCATGGCGGTGGCCTCACAGACTGATATGGACATCGCCCGATTACAGGCTCACGCGCAGGGTATGGAGGACCGGTCGGGTAGAGATCGTGACAGGAGACCGCCCAAGAGGGCCAGATCTGCGGGATATTCGGGAGATTTTCGAGGCGGGCAGCCTCAGTCGCAGCAGTCAGGTAGATATCCTCCTCCATCAGGCCGGGGTACACAGTCCGCCGGTAGATGATTTGACAGTACAGGACCATCTGGGGCCGGTCAGAGTTCCAGGGCATCAGGTCGCAGACAGCCAGGGGTCCCAGCCAGTCCAGACCATCTAGGCCACGTTGTTCTTATTGCGGGAGATCGCACCCAGGGGAGTGCTATCGGGCTACCGGAGCCTGTTTTACTTGCGGCCGTCAGGGCCATGTTATGCGTGATTATCCGATGGCGAGTGGTTCTGGTGATACAGTTCAGCCGACGAGATCAGCCGCTGGGTCATCTTCTACTCCCTCAGCTATGCGCCCTGTGGGGCGAGGTTTGCTGGCACCGGCGAGCCGCGGTCGAGGCCGTGGCAGTGTTTCAAGTTCTAGCGGTCTATCGAACCGCATATATGCATTGGCTACCCGTCAGGATCAGGAGGCTTCGCCAAATGTTGTTACAGGTACCTTACTGATTTTCTCCCGATCTGTATATGCGCTGATTGATCCTGGTTCTACTTTATCGTATATCGCTCCACTTGTTGCTAATAAAATTGGGATAGAATCTGAGCCGATAGAGCCTTTTGAGGTAGCTACACCAGTAGGGGACTCTGTTGTAGCCAGACAGATTTATCGAGGTTGCTCGGTAATTATTTGTGGCCGCTGCACCAAGGCAGATTTGGTAGAGCTTGATATGATTGAGTTCGACGTTATTATGGGTATGGATTGGCTAGCTTCTTGTTATGCTAATGTTGACTGTCAAAAGAAGGTAGTCCGTTTTCAATTTCCAGGTGAACCAGTTGTAGAGTGGGCAGGTAATACAGCATCGCCGAGGGGTAAGTTTATTTCATACCTCAAGGCAAAAAAATGATCAGGAAGGGCTATATTTATCATCTGGTCCGTGTACATGATTTAGAGGCAGAGGCACCGACTCTTCAATCAGTCCCAGTGGTTAATGAATTCTTCGATGTATTCCCATACGAGCTTCCAGGTCTTCCCCCCGAGCGGGAGATAGAGTTTGCTATTGATCTGTTGCCAGATACTCAGCCTATATCTATTCCTCCGTACAGAATGGCACCTGCTGAATTGAAGGAATTAAAGGAGCAGCTGAGAATTTATTAGAGAAGGGCTTTATTCGGCCCAGTACATCTCCCTGGGGAGCTCCGGTGTTATTTGTCAGAAAGAAAGACGGCTCGCTGCGGATGTGTATTGATTACAGACAGCTGAATAAGGGAACCATCAAGAATAAATACCCCCTCCCTAGGATTGATGATTTGTTTGATCAGTTGCAGGGTGCCAGGTGTTTTTCGAAGATAGACCTGCGGTCAGGCTATCATCAGGTGCGGGTACGAGAGGCGGATATTCCTAAGACAGCATTCAGGACCCGTTACGGGCATTATGAATTCAGAGTGATGTCTTTTGGGCTGACTAATGCTCCAGCGGTATTCATGGATTTGATGAATCGGGTATTCCGGCCGTTTCTTGATATGTTCGTGATCGTATTTATTGATGACATTTTGGTTTATTCACGATCAGAAGCAGAGCATGCAGATCATTTGAGGACGGTACTTGGCACACTCCGGCACCAGAATTTATATGCTAAATTTTCTAAATGTGAATTCTGGCTGTCTTCAGTAGCATTCCTGGGGCATATTATTGGAGCGGATGGCATCCGAGTGGATACCCAGAAGATCGAGGCCGTAAAGAGTTGGCCTAGACCTACGACGCCTACGGAGGTGTGTAGCTTCCTGGGATTGGCCGATTATTACCGGAGATTTGTAGAGGGATTTGCTTCAATTTCAGCGCCTTTGACAAGGATGACTCAGAAGGGAACTAAGTTTCAGTGGTCTGATGCTTGCGAGCGTAGCTTCCAGTTGCTGAAAGAAAAGTTGACTACAGCTCCAGTCCTGACTCTTCCTGAAGGTCCAGATGGGTATGTTATTTATTGTGATGCCTCTGGTATGGGTTTGGGGTATGTATTGATGCAGCACGGTAGGGTTATAGCTTATGCTTCCCGGCAGCTCAAAAAGCACGAGAGAAATTATCCCACTCACGATTTGGAGCTAGCCGCGGTGATTCATGCCTTGAAGATGTGGAGACATTATTTATATGGGGTTCACGTTGATATTTATATAGATCATAAGAGCCTCCAGTACATCTTCAAGCAAAAGGAGCTGAACTTGCGGCAGAGACGGTGGTTAGAGTTGCTGAAAGATTATGATGTTGATATTCTATACCATCCAGGGAAAGCTAATGTTGTGGCAGATGCACTCAGCCGTAAGTCCATGGGCAGTTTAGCGGACACGCCTTCAGAAAAGAAAGAAATGGTTCGCGATATCCATCAGCTGGCTAGTCTTGGAGTCCGCTTGGCCGATTCTGGAGTTGTTGGGATTTCTGTTCGAGGAGTGGTCGAATCCTCTATTCTGGGTGAGATAAAGCGACGTCAGTATGAGGATCCTGTTCTGATACAGTACAGAGACGCAGCCCGTGAAAAGGAGAAGACCCCGTTTGAGATTACATCCGATGGAGTATTATTATACGGGGGCAGATTATGTGTACCTGACGTTGCGGGACTGCGGCGACAGGTTATGGGCGAGGCAGATTATGCCAGATATTCTGTTCATCCAGGGTCGACGAAGATGTATCATGATCTTAGATGCCTGTATTGGTGGGACGGTATGAAAAAGGATATAGCAGAGTTCGTTGCCCAGTGCCCAAATTGTCAGCAGGTGAAGATTGAACATCAGAAGCCCGGTGGGTTATTGCAGGAGATGGAGATTCCGACGTGGAAGTGGGAAATCATTAATATGGATTTTATTGTAGGCTTGCCTCGCACTCCACGGAGGTACGACTCCATATGGGTTATCGTTGATCGGCTAACAAAATCAGCCCATTTTCTTCCAGTTCGGACTACATACTCAGCTGAAGATTATGCCAGGCTATATATTAAGGAGATTGTGAGACTTCACGGAGTTCCAGTGTCTGTTATCTCCGACAAAGGTGCCCAGTTTACAGCTAAATTCTGGAGATCATTTCAGGAGGGATTGGGGACCCAGGTGAGTCTGAGTACAGCATTTCATCCTCAGTCCGACGGGCAGGCCGAGCGCACTATCCAGACATTGGAAGATATGCTGCGTGCCTGTGTTATTGATTTCAGGGGTAGCTGGGATGATCATTTGCCGCTTGTTGAATTTTCTTATAACAACAGTTACCACTCCAGTATTCAGATGGCACCATATGAGGCTTTGTATGGCAGGAAATGCAGATCTCCGATCGGTTGGTTTGACGTGGGTAAACTTCAATTAATTGGTCCAGATGTGGTCCAACAGGCAGTCGATAAAGTGAAACTGATTCGGGAGCGACTGTTAGCGGCCCAGAGTCGACAGAAATCTTACGCTGATAAACGACGTCGACCGTTAGAGTTCCAGATTGGCGATTGGGTGTTCCTGAAAGTGTCACCTATGAAAGGTGTTATGAGATTTGGCAAGAAAGGAAAGCTCCGTCCGAGATATATTGGGCCTTATCAGATCATTCGTAAAATAGGCAAGATGGCCTATGAATTGGATCCGCCACCTGATTTGGGGGCGGTACACCCGGTATTCCATGTTTCTATGCTTTGTAAGTATATTGGTGACCCTTCCAGAATCTTTCCTACAGGTGATATACAGGTCACAGAGGAGCTATCTTATGATGAGCAGCCTATAGCCATATTGGATCGTCAGGTAAGAAAATTGCGGAATAAAGATGTGGCTTCGGTTAAAGTGCTGTGGCAGAATAATAACCGAGAAGAAATGACCTGGGAAGCTGAGGAGCAGATGAAGAAACAGTATCCTCACCTATTTCCGGTACCTACAGGTAATCCAAATCCTTTATCTGACTATGTTGATTTGCGAATGACTTGTATGTGATGGCTATAAAAGAAACTCCCCCAAATTTTTGGTAAGACCCGTAGGATTAATCCAACATTCGAGGACGAATGTTCTTAAGGGGGGGGAGGATGTTACGTCCCGTATTTTTATACTTTGGGACAACCCGGATTAACTATAATAAGTTAGGGCCAAGACCATTCCGGGACATAAATTCGGGACTTTTGACTTTTGATTTTGTCTTAAGATATAAGTTGTTCATGAAATTGATGGCATGGAACACCTAGGAAAATTTGGGACCAAATGAAATATTGTTGAAAGTTAAAATTCATGCAAAATGAGGCCCTTGGCCGTGTGGTCCTTAAATTAGTCTCACACATTTTGTGGCCAATTTTAATTGGTCCACTCCATGTGGGGGCCAAGTGTCACGACCCGTCTAGGGGCCGTGACGAGTACCCGATACTTGTACCGAGCGCCCCTTGTCTATCGTTTTACCTTTACCTCTTAGCAAGCCATGTAAAGAGAGCCATTTTTTTTTTGAACATTAACATTAGCGGCGTCATTCTGAACATAGACTAATAAACTTCGTTATCACTTATACATCAACATTAACATGCCAAAACACCATATATCTAACTGTACTTAACTGACTGTACATAATTGTCTACGAGCCTCTAGACATAGTACACTTATACATAGAAAGGGCCGGGTGCTGCCGTGCCCGAATATACATACACAAAATAGTACCGCAGAAGTGAGGCTCCGGAATAACTGGAGCACTGTCAACACTGCTGGTAGAGCTTCTAAGTATCAAATCCGCCTGTCTGCTGACCTGCGCGGCATGAAACGCAGCGTCCACAAGAAGGGACGTCAGTACGAATAGTGTACCGAGTATGTAAGGCATGAATAGTAGCATACGGAAAGTATAAAACGGAAATAACGACATAAGAGAATAATAGCACATGTCCTGAGGTAGAAACATAACCTGTATATATATATACCCTTGGCAGGTGCTATGCGTACTTAGCTTTCCTTTAAGAATCTTTGCTTGTTCATATACATATACATATAAAATAGGACATCTCATATTGCCGAGGCGTCGGCAACCGATCCATTTAACCATAAATATACACATCCCGCGTCCGGGCATCCCGCGTCCGGGACGATATCATATCATGTAATGCCAACTGATCAGGTGGATATGCGTTCATAACGCTCTGCCCTTACCTCCATTTTCCCCGTATACATATGCATATATCATGTACATATATCAACGTCTGTAGCGCTCTAGCTCTTTTATCATATACATATACGTGTGTCATGTAGGTACATCAGCGTCTATAGCGCTCTAGCTCTTTCGTCACGTGCATATTTTAAAAATATATACGCATATCCTACATACATTTACATGTCTTATATGCATTTACGTATCCTATAAACATATATCTCATATGCACGCATGAGAGCCCAAAGAAGCATCATGTAGTCATCGGAGTGACGTAAAGTCGGTAACCTCCGATTACATTATAGAATACTCGTGATCGCTTCGTCTCACCTTGAAGGAACGAGTATTTTAAGGTGAGACTATCAACGGGGAATAATATTAAAGTAAACGTAGAATGAAATCGGGGCATCATAGATGACAGTTCATAGACTTTGAAATCTTTTAGAAAATAAAGTCATAGCTAGGAAATATAAATAATATTCAAAAATTAGTTTATCATTTTCATGTTTACATAAGATACTTAGCTTAGTCATCTTAGTCATAGAGTCGTTCCGGTAGTACGTATCATAGGCATATTCTCTTATCTAACATCATTATTATCATTATCGTCATGGAAGTGCCCTCGTTAGAGGAGTCACAGTACTTATCATTTGGTAACGAAATCGGGATAAAAGTTCCCTTTGGATTCACTTTAAGTAAGTCAAGCAAGACTGTAAGGAAAAATCCGAGAGTAGCGGGCCCACCTCGGGCCGGATGGGGTGACATATATTATTTACATATATTACATGTCATGTCATTACTTGTGAGAGTTCTAGGGTAATCGGGTCCCACTTATGCAAGTTCTAAGGTTTTAAGAGGTTTTTCCATCATTTGTACACTTTCTAGTTCAATTCTATTGAACAAAAAGTGGAAAGCTTTAGGTGCGGATTCCGGGGACTAGGGTTGTCCCCGAGGCTCGTACCCGACTTATTACATCTAAGACATGCCATAGAAAGAAGAGTGAAGCCTTACATACCTCTTTCCGCTCCTTTTGCTATTCCAAATTCACGTCACAATTTCGTCAAAATCTGCAAATTGGTCGTTTTTACCAAAACTCTCATTAGTATACTTAGAGTTGAAATCTTAAGGAAACACTTGGCTACCGAAATTTCGGCAGCATTTCCTCTGTAAATATACCATCGTCAACATTCAACATAGCCAAATTCTCAACCAACACAATCCGGGAATTCAAACCCGGCCAAACTATTAACATAATCAACAATCGCACTAGCAATTCACATATTTCATCCAAGATGCATGATTTCAATTTATTACCTTCTTCAAAACCTTCCGACTCCAATGAACACGATAACAACCTTATAGTATATATTCCAACGACATCATACCAATAGTCGTAATATCATTTCCAACACCAACATATGCCATAAAACAACCCACACACTATTTTCCAAATTTCTCAACCAACCCACTTGTGATACAACTATTTAATAACTTTATTTCCGTAAAGAAGTTGAAATTAGTACTAACAACATCAATAATAACATCCCCAACATCCTACAAGATAGATATATGTATATTTCGTCCAATTTCTCTTCAAATCTCAACCCACAAATTAACAACATCAATACAACAAACTATCACCTTGTTCTTGCCATTATTTCTTAATTCATATTGATAGAGAAAGAGATTCAACAAATTCATACCTTGTTTTTCATGAAGGTAGCCAAATCTTCAACATTTACTTGTTTCCAAGCCACTCCAACTCCAAAATGAAATCATATTTGTGACTATGCGTTGCCCGGACTTCGATTAGTACTTCGTAGCTTGAAATTTCGCCCAAAATCCTCACTTTTATGTGGGATTTAAGGGCCCTTTTTCTTGCTGATTTTTCTGGAATGTTTTGGAACATTGGAGCATATTTGTGATGAAGAAAAATGGATTTTTGCCCCTTTTATATTAAATTGGGTCGGCGTACTGTAGCTACAGTACTGCTGCAGTACTGTAGCGGTGCTGTAGCAGTGCTGTAGCAGTGCTGTTTCTGCGCGACAGTTCAGTTTGTAACGTCTATAATTCTCTCCTCCGAGGTCCTATCAACGAGCGGTTTGTTACATTATAAACTAGACTCGACGAACTGCATTTTAGGCTTTTGAAACGCCTTAAAACTCCAACTATACATGGAGATATACCCCTCCAAAGTTGACTAAAAATCCTTCCAGCATTTCTCAAATTTTCATCGAACTTATTTTCTTCAATTTGCTCGATCTCGAAATATTCCGAAACTCTCCATACATGATATTTATCACTTATTATACTAATAATGATCATGTTCTCGTGTTTCAAAATACTCTTTCCCGATTACGACTTACGAGATCGTAATTCACCCTCTTTCTTCGTTGTTACGTACTTTCCATGGCTTGTGCTTTTCAAAACATTATGGGACGTCTCCGACACTCCCTTACTACGGTGAGGTAAATGTCATACTCCTGCTCTGAAAACGCGGGGTGTAACACCAAGGACACTTGGACAACAACTATATGAGCCTAAAAGATGACCAAGTAGTCATCTTTTCCCCATTTCAAGACTTAGAAAAATCAAGAAAGTTGAAGGCCACACCAAGCACCTCTCTCGGCCAAGAACATGGGAAAACCAAATCCAAAACTAGCCAACCCAAAATTATTTCCTTAGTATAAACCCTCTATTTTGAGGTCTCTAAGTAGCGTGGAAGTGTTGTTCGGGTCATCCGCCCTTTCGTTGTGTCAATTGCAAACCCTAGCCCATTTGTGGAGTTGAAGGAAAGAGGTAAGATTTGATCGTGTTTTATGTGTTATAAGTGTTTTATGCATGTTGTAGTATGCTAAAATGGAGGAAATTTGTGAAATATTGTAAGTTGGAGGTGGTCGTGTAAATGGTTGTTGTGATTGAGTTGATGAATAAATTCTATGTAGCATGTTTGATTGTTGTAGGGTGAAGAAATAAATGAAAACCATCTAAATGTGTATGTGGGTGTGTGGCCGTATATAGCCTCTAATGTGTGGCAAAGGATGAATTAATATCTCTTAGTGTTTTATTAGTTGTCGTCATGAATTCTAGTTTGGAAATGAGCGTTTAATGACTCAAGATGGATGTTGTAATTGTAGGGGCTGGTTTGAGGGTTATTGTACGTTTGATGTAAATTTTATATTTATGAGAATGCTATCGTTATAGTGTGGATTGTTTACACAAATCATGATTTGAAAATGAGGAGTGTGTTATAGTGAGGTTCTCGGGTTTGGGGGCTGTTTTCAGGTAATTTGGAGAAATTGTTGGATTGTTGGAAATATTATGTAAATTGTTTAAATTGTCCTTGAATATTGTTGGTAAAGATTCGGGTTGGTAAGTGAATGTATGAGCGATAATGTGGCTTGAATGTAAGCCGTCCATTGAATGTTATGAATGTTGTTGAATGTTGTGAAAGGGAGTTATTAATGTTATATTGCCTTTCAGATTGGTCATTGGAGTTGCTAGGTTGGTTATTGTTGTTGTTGTTGTTGATTTTGGCCGAGTTAAATTCTCGGGGTGGCCTATTTACAGGGGAAATGCTGCCCAAATTTCTATAGAATTTAGTGTTAGTTTGGAATAAATTGCTTAAGTGCCCATGGCTAATGATTGATATTCGTTGGCGTACTTGTAGACCTTGGGGAGCCCGAGGCGTAGATTGGGATTAGCTTTAGTTGGGCTAGCTTGGAGTGCGTACGAGGTATGTAAAGCTCAAACCTTCCTTTTTTTTTTGGCATGTCTTAGTTATAAATAGGCTTTGTCATTAGCTTTGAGGAAAATCTAAATCCGAAATCCGAGTATGCGATGACTCTTATATAAGTATATATATATTTCTTGGGATTCGTGAGTTTGATGTGATGAAATAGGAATCCTTATGTTTACGGAATAATTGATTCTCAAATGTTGCATAAAAGTTTGGTTTTAAAGAATTTGGTATGCCTACTATGTCAACTTTCAAGTATGGTCATTTTGCTCATAATAGAGTCCATGGTATTAATTTTTATGCATATGGTTACTCACGACTCTGCTCGTGCGTTTTGTTATATCTTTCGCCGAGTCCCGGGCCGGTTCTGTTGTCGTGCGCACTTTGATATACTCCGGTGTTATGCTGTGTTTCCGCTTATATTTGGTGTTATGCTGGGTATGGCGTTATGCTGTGTTGTGATATGTGACGGGGATACGGAGATTTGAAACCTTCTGGTGTTATGGCGCCATCGACGAGCGGGCGACCATATTCTTCTATACCCTATGGATGACTTATATTTTGAAAGTAAACATTTTGATATTTTGGGCTTGCACTTATTTTCTGTACTTCTATTTCGTTTATGTCTCAGATTTGTTTTCTGTATCTTCTGCTTTGCATACTCAGTACATATTTCGTACTGACCCCCTTCCTTCGGGGGCTGCGTTTCATGCCCGCAGGTACAGACGCACAGTTTGGTGATCCACCAGTTTAGGACACCCTCTTCTGCTGTTTGGAGTGCTCCTCTTATTCCGGAGCCTATATTTTGGTATATATTCGTTCTTTGCATATGTATATATTTGTTCAGGAGTACGGCGGGGCCCTGTCCCGCCATATGATTCGGTTGGTCTGTTTAGAGGTCTGTAGACATATATGTGGGTTGTGCCTACTTCTGTACAGGTGTGTTTGTATGATCCCATTTGCCATGGCAGCCTTGTCGGCATGCATTTGTATATGTTTTGGGCCGTTGCGCCATTTGATAGCCTTGTCGGCTTTTTGATATAAACGTACATATTTGGTTGCGTTTGAAATGTGTCTGAGACAGTTTGATATAATGTGAGGCAGCGTGTGATATTTGTGCCCGTATACGTTATCTGTATGTGATTCAGATTGGATGAGTGTGTTCGGGCGCCCAGCTCGGGCACTAGTCACGGCCTACGGGGTTGGGTCGTGACATAGGGATGGAATATCATATTCATCACTGTGCAACATGTAGCGGGTGTATTAGTTAAGATGAAGGGGATCACCAACCATTCATAGGCTCCATATAGTCACATATGCTGTCTTTGGCACATCTGCCTTTTCTACGCGCACCTAGTAGCAACTTTTTTTAAGATCCACCTTGGTAAAGTACTTGTCCTGTCCAAGTCTATCAGACAAGTTAGCAATAAGTGAAATAGAGTATATGTTCTTTACTGTCACTTTGTTGAGCGCCCGATAGTCTATGCATAAGTGTGATAACCCATCCTTGTTCTTTTGAAACAAAATTTGCGCTCCATTGGGTTCTTTAGATGGGCGGATGTGACAGACTTCTAAAAACTCCTTCAATTGCTTCCTTAGGTCCTCTCCTGGGGCGGAGCCATGCAGTATGTGACATATGTGGGTGGCTTGGCTCTAGGCTCCAACTTGATCTTATGATCCACTTCACGCGTAGAAAGAAAGTGCCTTGGTATCTTCTCAGGCATCACGTCCTTGTTTTCTTCAAGTGCCTTCGCTATGTATGGTAGAAATGCTCCTTGAGAACTATTGTTTCTCCTAAGCATGCAATGGTGGATATGAATGTCTCCTCCTCCTTCTTAAGGCCCTTCACAAGTTGTGTGGATGATAATTGTGTTTGTCCTTCCACCTGTGGTATCTTAAACATAGGCACCATACAAGATCTTTCTCGCTCCATAACCAAGACTAATTGGTGGTAGGGATCGATCATAGTACGACACTTCTAGAAGAACTATTTCCCAAAATTGTGTTAAGGATATCTAGAGGAGTGACAGTGAAGTCAGTTTTACCTTTCCACTTGCCCAACGTGATGCTTACTCCACTACCCATTTGCACACAAGAATTATTGATACATTGACTTTCTTGAGGAGGTTGTTTCTTTGACTGAGCCTTAACTCTAACTTTTTGTTTCTGCCTCGAACATGAACTTAGTCATTGCACCTGAGTCGACCATAGCACGAACGGGTCGTCCATTGATGCTGATGTTCACCTACGATGTGTTGTATTCTTTCGGCTTCCCTATTTATTTTATGATAGCACCGCATCGTCCAATCATGCCCAGCTGTGTCATGCCCCAAACCTTTCCCTTGCTCCTGTGTCTCTTTTTCCTTTCGTTCACGTGACATGGAACTCAGGGTTTTCATTTTAGGGCAGCTTGTATAGCCATGTGGCCCTCCGCATATGTAGCAACCATCTCCCTTAGTGGCATGCATTTTCCTCTCAACATAACTTTGGCATCCAAACTTCTAGGCATCATACTTGTTGGCATCATGACTCTTGCGGTGCAGTTGCTGTTCTTGCCTTTGCCATGATTTCCTCTCCATTTGGTATGGCTACTCCTTATCTCCTTGCCCTTGCCTTTGTTATGCTTGTGTCATGCCTAAACTCCATCAATGCTTCAGCACGAACGATGGCTTCCTCAATGGTACTAACCTATCACGTTTTAACTCTATCTTGGCCCAATTTTGTGACCTGTCCATAAAGTGGAATAACATGTCTTCGTCTGTGAGGTCGAGAATCTTAAGTGTGAGAGAGGTGAACTCACGTATATACTTATCCTTCTTGTTTACTTCAACTCTTGAAACTTGTGCTTCGCCTCATAGATGCCGTTGTTGGGGAAGAAAGCCCTTTGAAACTCGACCCGAAATTGCTCTCATGTGTCCATGGTGTAAAGCCCCTTCTCCATCTCGGACTTCTTTCGTTTCCACAATAACATGGACATCTTAGTGAGGTATAACACGATGACGTTGATCTTGTTCTTATCACTCTTCACCTTGTTGTAGTTAAAGTAATTCTCCAAATGCTAAAAGAAATTATCCACCTCTTTTAGATCACGATCACCTGTGAACATTGGTGGCTTGGTAGCCTCAACCTTGGCCTTCCTATCATTGCCAGATGTCGCAGATCCTTCAGCTTCAATCTGCCCCTCGAGGGCCTCCATCTTGGCCTTCATGGTCTCAATCATGTTCAATGCTTCCATGAGCATGAAGTCCAAGGGAGTGATGGTTTCCCTCATCTTCAGTTCCATATGCTTGAGCCCCTCCAACTCTTTCCAGATGTTTTCATTCTCCTCAAGGGTGAAGTCTTCAAGAGTCTTGAACTTGCCGTCGACCTTGTTCAAACGTTTACCGAAAATCTCCATGGCCTGACTCGTTGTGCCAACCCTTACGATCCACTCTACTCCAGGCGTGATGTTTGTAGGTAGTTCCTTCCGTTCGTCATCACTCACCTCAGTGGCCGAAGGTGGGTGGGATGTCAGTGTTTCACTTCCATCATCAAACAACATTTCTTTATTCCTCTTATGGTTTTTCCTCCCCTTTTGGTGGTTCTTCCAATCATCCTTCCCAACGTTGGCAGTGTTAGCAGTGTTAATGTCTCTTTGCTCGTTTTCCATTCCACTAGTATCGATCTTTGCACTGATACGTCGTTGTTACAGACTTAGACTTCAACTAAGCACACGTGTGGCATTTGATAGCTCACTCACGAATCTTTCATGATCTTGCAAGCTCAATTAAGCCTTTTCAACATTAGATTGCTAAGGGAATGTTAAATTGAAGAAAGAACCAAGAGAAGTACCAAAGAAAGCTTTTATATTACTCAAGACTTAGAAGATTTGTTTGATGTATTTACAAATGAATGGCTCCTTATTTATACTAGTCATCTAGGGGCTAATGGGTAAATAATTATTGTTACACATGTCCCACCATATTTACAAGTAAGTTCCTAGTATTTGAGTATATTCCCTAAACGGTCACCCGTTTATTGTTAATTGCTTCCAAATATCACTTTTGTTTCTTTTAGGACTAGAATATCACTCAACTGTCACTATTTTCCTTAGAATATACTAAAAATACAAAACCTTCCTTCTCTCCTAATTGGCATGCCATGTCACATAAAATTTTATTTTTTTTAATAATAAATTTATTTAATTCATCAAATTCATTTAACTCAACTCAACCCAAGCCAAACCCATAAACCAACCAACTCTTGTCTTATACCCATTTAACCCGGTTAGAAAATATCAAAGAAGCGTAACTTTTATTCCCGGTTTTGGATTTTTTGCATTTTGACCCTCAATGTATACTCCTTTTATGATTTGCACCTTATCCTATATATATATATATATATATCGATATGCACTCTAATATTAGTATTTTCTTATAAAACCAAAAAAGACTTATTTTGTTTTATTATTTACAAGAGTATGTCTTTTATGATTTTGTAACAACATAAGAAATCAATTTACATTTATTGTTTTAATAGTGGAGATAAGTTTTTACCTCATTTGGTGCATGCACCAAATTAAATGTCTACTTTGTCGGATAAAATTCCAATCATTGTAACTGAAAAGTAATGTAATATATAGCGATGAAATTACACGGTAAATATCTTGTAGTTTCATCTAAAAATCTGAAACTTCAATAGTAATAATGATTATTTTGAAAGATAAATTTAAAAAAATGGCTAGTGAACAACTTTTGTACCAATTTTGTCTTTACATTTAGATATGCAAACTGTTTAATTTGTTCCCCAGCTAGCACTTCCCCAACTATTAGTAGTGTCAGTAGTGAAAAATGGATAAAATATTTACCCTCGTAAATAATAAAACAAACTAAGTCTTTTATGATTTTCTAAGAAAATATAGAGATTATCGTGCATATGTGCAAATCATAAAAGGGAGTATACGTTAAGGGTGCAAAATGCAAAAAAAATCAAAATCGGGTATAAAAGTTATTCTTCTATGATGTTTTCTAACCGGATTAAATGGGTATAAGACATGAGTTGGATGGTTAAGGGTTTGGGTTAGGTTGAGTTAAGTGGAGTTGAGATGAGTTAAATAAAGTTATTTTAAAAAAAATAGAATTTATGTGATATGGCATGCCAACTAAGAGAGAAGAAGAGTTTTGTGTGTTTAGTATATAGTAATAGTTGGGTGATATTGTAGTCCTAAAAGAAACAAAAGTGATATTTATAGATAATTCACAATACATGAGGGACCTATTAGAGAATTTACTCATTCCTATTTCTAGAATTCTCTATATGGCAAGAAAGTTTCATGGACTTTCCTAGCAAATTCATAGGATTCTAGGATCTTTTAAGGGAAATTCTCGTATTTGTCTAATACCTTCCCTTAAGTGCTAGTCTTCCTCTTAGGTAAGCATCTTACATGGCAAAGATGTGTGTCAAGTGGCACCTAGATAGCATGATGAAGTGGCGGGTCATCACATTAGACCCAATAAATTTTATGTGTCTACACTTTCTTACTAAATTTTTGATAATTATTCCTTTAGTTTTAACTTTCTATTAGCTTCAAAATTTATATATCTAAGCTGATTAAAGGTTAAATGTGGTGCACAATAATAAGAGGATCAAAATTGAAATAATGCACAATTTAGGAGAAAACATGAATAATAAAGAAGAGCTTTTTAAACCAAGCACAATTTGGGAAAATTTGTTTTTTAAAAAAAAGAAAAAGAAATCCCAACTCTAAAAACCACCTATTGCTACTGCCTAGTAGGGGTGGGCGTTCGGGCCATCGGATTGGATATGAAATTTTCGGTTTGGATATTCGATTTTCGGATTGAAGAAATTAAAATCCAAATCCAATCCAAATAAGTTCGGATTGAATTGGATATTTTAAGTTCGGTTTCAGATTATTCAGTTTGGATATTTCGGATTTTCGGATTTGACTCTTGAGACTTAAGACAAACTTATTAGGAACGAAATTCATGTGTTAGTTCCATAGAGGTAAATCTAAATCTTAATTGTTCAGTAAAAAAATTCTTCTAGTTCAAATTAGGATTAACAAATCCAAGTCATGTCCAACATAGTAAATCCATACCAAATAAAAGCATTCTGAAAAAGTAGAAATGAACAAAATAAAATCTAAGTAGTCATCTAGAAAAATAACAAAGAACTCTGTTGTGGTTGACACTATCATGAGTCTTTTGAGACTTGAGAAGTAAGAAAACCTTATAGTATATTTGATTTCGTAGAGAATTGTATATTAGATTTAATATTTTAATGGGTATGGCCGTAGATACTAATCTATTGGACCTTTAGAAACTAGACTTATGAGTACTTGACACATATGATATAAGTAGGGCTAGATAAAAGGTATAAAAATTTCGGATTTTCGGATATCCAAAAATCCATAGTACTAAATCAATATCCAATCCGAAATCCATGAATTTTAAAAATAAAACCCGAAGTCCCATCCATAATCCAAATATCCAAACCAAATATTTAAAAAATTCGAATTTCGGATTGGCCCAAACTGTGCCCACCCCTACTGCCTAGTGGTAGGGTGAGCAAACAAATAAAGGAAAAACTAAAAATATCTAAGGAGTTCTCGCAATATTTTACGAAACTGTACGAGAATATTTAAAATCTGTGTAGTCAGAGAAATATTTTATGTGCAATATTTCAAGTCAACCTCAAAAAACCTAACAATCCTTGAAAGAAAAACGAAAAAATAATGTCCAATATAAATAATCATTTATGAAGATTCCACATGATCATTGATAGAGGTGAGATGCACGTACAAATCTTCCCAACGCGTCAATCATGTAATGAGAATATAAGGCAAGAAGACGTGGCGAGCTTAAACCAAGTTATTAGTCTACGAACGTGTAGGCTACCACCTTAATGCTGCCCATTCATAATTATAGAAACAAAATCCCATATCACGGACCCCATCTATATATATCTCCATGCATATAGTTCTTTCTATATTATTACCTTCTTTGATTCTAATTCCTATATTAGAGAAAGAAGGAGAAGAATAATGGGAATAGCATCAAAGTTTCAAGTTATTGCTGTATTGTTAGTTGGCCTACTGGCTTTGGAGGCAGTGGCTACTTTTGACTATGGAGATGCCATGGACAAGACTTTGCTCTTCTTTGAGGCGCAGAGGTCTGGAAAATTGCCTCCGAATCAACGTGTCAAATGGCGTGGCGATTCAGGTCTCAAGGATGGTTTTCTCCAAGGGGTAAGTTCATCTCTCTTAAATCCTTTCATTGCTTTTTAGGTGTTTTTTCATAGTATTCAACAAATACTTAAAACCACTTTGATGTATGTTAACAATGAACCAGTATATATCTAGTCTTTTTAATGATGAGTATAGGTTATTGATTTCGTTCCATATTTTGCAAGGACGTATAGGTAGGAATTAAGTGAAGATTTGGAAGCTTAATTTGAGTATGTGATTGGTAAAATTTGTTTAATTTTGTAAAACTATGGTTGATATGGGCATGCAGGTGAACTTGGTGGGAGGGTACTATGATGCAGGAGATCATGTAAAATTTGGATTGCCTATGGCATATAGTGTGACAATGCTAGCGTGGAGTGCTGTTGACTACAGGAAGGAAATTGTAGACCTTAATCAGATGGGGAATACCTTGGCTGCCATTAAATGGGGTACTAATTACTTCATCAAGTCCCATACTCAGCCCAATGTCCTCTGGGCTCAGGTAATTGTATTAATTCTTCTTCTCTACACCAACTACATTCAATTGCTTGTTCTCTATATATCTTGGTAGATAGAAATATTTGCAATAGTTTGGTTACCTGCTTCAGGAAGGACCGGCCGATTTTTTCTACCTAATTATGATATTGTTACGACTAGGGTTGTATTCGTTATGAAGGAACATATTTTAAATGAAAAATGTTTTCCCGCAAAATAAATGGTTTCTTTCCTATTTTCTTGTTTTCACTACGTAAGCAAAAAATATTATCCTAAAAGCATTTGTATATGACCTACACAAATACTATAGTTAGGTGGGGGTAGGGTAAGGTGTGTGGGGGTTGGTGGGGATGGGGATGGGGCTATGGAGGTGGGGCTGAAGATGAGGTATGTTGGAGGATGGATAGGACACAATCAATGTCCACTTCTGTAACTTGTTTTCCTCTAGTTCCAATAGGATGTAATTTTTTCATTTTTAAATAACTTGTGTTTATCAAAAAAAAAATATTTTTCGGAAAACCTTCGTACCGAACACACCCATGTGAAATAACAATATGCGCACAGCCTGACCGTCGGAATTTAAGAAAAAAGAAAACCTTTGAAACTTGTGGTCTAAATAAGCCATAGATATTTGTGTGACTATAAATTATTTGTCATTAAGGATAAAATGAGTATTTTAAAGTTAACTTGTTACTAAATATAAAAAATATCATTCTTCTTCGACTAACTAAAAAGGAAATTTTTTATATTGGGGACACTTTTTTTATCCCTTTTCATTTTTTGGAATTCATTGTACATCACTTGCACATTACCCATTTTCATTTAACCGGTGTATCATTATTTGACATTTTGAGTTTTCATATTCATTGCTGGTAAAAGGTTAACTTCATCAGGAACAATCTATTAGAAACTATAGTTTTTACAAAATTTTATATAGTAGTAACATATATCGACATTATTTGAAACTTTTGTAAACAATTCGAACATCCGAGATGCCTTATCTTTTGTATTTTTCATGTCTAAAGTATTAGTTGAAATTTCAGGTCGGAGATGGAGATTCTGATCACTATTGTTGGGAGAGAGCAGAAGACATGACAACCCCAAGAACTGCTTACAAACTTGATCCCAGCCACCCAGGTTCTGACCTTGCTGGTGAAGCTGCTGCTGCTTTGGCTGCTGCGTCTATTGCATTCAAACCTTACGACTCTTCCTACTCTACCCTCCTTTTAGTGCATGCAAAACAGGTGCACCTTAATATGTACATATAAATGTGTGTACAGTGGTGAAGTCATGAATTTCAATAAGGCCTTAAATATTTAATTTTTCAGTGTTCAACTAACCACCCTTCGCCAAATATAGCTTTGCCCTTGAGTTCGTGTGTAAAGAGAGGATTTCTTTCCTTTTTTTTTGGTAGACTGTTTAACTGGGAATTCTTGAAATATTGCAGCTATTCTCATTTGCGGATACCTTCAGAGGTTTGTATGATGATTCCATCCCAAACGCTCAAGCATTCTACACATCATCTGGTTATTCGGTCGGTGATAATATTCCTGACCTGCATTTCCTACCACTTGTTCAACTTATAAATTTTCTCAAATCAACTTTGTTCATGATGTACTAGGATGAGCTTCTGTGGGCTGCTGCATGGCTCTACCGAGCAACTAATGACGAGTACTACTTAAAATATGTGGTGGACAACGCGGTGTCTTTGGGTGGAACTGGATGGGCAGTCAGGGAATTTTCTTGGGACAACAAGTATGCTGGTGTTCAAATCCTTCTGACCAAGGTAATTACAGTAGTTGGAGATGTCCTAGTTTCAATAAGAAAAACAAATACTTTTAAAATTTGTTGCAATGATTGGTTTAATTATTCAGGTAAGGTCTTGCATTTTTTATGTGTAGATTCTCCTAGATGGAGCTGGTGGATCACACACTCCGATATTGAAACAGTACCAGGCTAAAGCAGATTACTTTACCTGTGCTTGTTTGCAAAAGAATGATGGATACGATGTAGCCCTGACTCCTGGTCAGTACAACTCTGTTGAATTTTCCATAAATGGTATGTCTAAATGCTGATTTGTTAGTAAATATTTGTTTGTTTCGATAATGTTATCCAGGAGGCCTGATCTATGTTCGTGAATGGAATAATCTGCAATACGCCTCATCAGCTGCTTTCTTACTTGCCATGTACTCCGATTATCTTTCTGAGAAAAAAGCTGTATTAACATGTCCTGAAGGTCAAGTTCAGCCATCAGATATCCTATCATTTGCAAAATCACAGGTATGTCCATTTCAACAGGTGGCCTGAACTATTATTTGAGCAAAAATTATGCTCATTTTCACCTTCTACTATTTTTTAAGAAAGAAAAAGGAAATATTTCAAGGGGTTGATGCTGTAATTGTGATAGTCTTGATTTAATTGATAGATTTCAGAATTCTAACCGATTTCATGATACTGCATTCTACAGGCTGATTACATTCTTGGTAAAAATCCCAAGGCTATCAGCTACTTAGTTGGTTATGGACAAAACTACCCAATCCACGTTCACCACAGAGGCGCCTCCATTGCCCCTATTTCAGTCCTTCATTCTGCTGTTAGTTGTTTAGAAGGATTTGAGACTTGGTATCGCCGCCCTCAGGCAAATCCCAACATTATCCACGGTGGCCTTGTGGGAGGTCCCAGCAAAACTGATGATTTCAGTGATGACAGGTCCAACTATGAACAAACTGAGCCAACAATCTCTGGTTCAGCTCCTCTTATAGGACTCTTCTGCAAATTGCAGTCCCTCTCGGGCTATTCAGGTAAACTTTTACAAAATCTCAAGCTCTACTTAAGATTTCCAATCTTGTCCGGTCATATAATTAGTAATGTCGGCTTTAAACTTCAGGTTCTTATCATCATAGATCACCAACACCATACCAGAAGCCTCCAGGTTGGTAACTATACTTTAAAGCATTAGAAAAACTGAAATGAAGTTCGATTGTTGGTTCACAACTATTGAAAACTTACCACAATTAATCGCATTTGTATCCTGCAGCTTCCCGTCGCCCACAACCATCAGCACCAAACCACAAAGCTCCACAATCTTCACACCCCTACAATAAAGCTCCAGGTTAGCAATTTGACATTGCACTTCCATGTTTCTTCTTGTGCTAGAAATTGAGCACCCCTCTACCCACCACAGAGAATTAAAAAGGAAAAAAACAAAACAAATGAGGATAATTAATAAAGTCATTAGAATTCAATGATCTGTTTAACTCTTCCAGGTTCTTATCCCAAATATGTACCAGAATATCAAACCAAAATCAGATGAATAACTTGATAATAGCAAGATCTTAATCTTTCCATAGATAATTTTTCTTCACCAGCTATGGGGGAATACTTTTTAAGTGCACTATGACCATCAAACAGTTCCTTTTTGCTTTTCTTTTGAAATTTTGCAATGCATGTTTATACAATACTCAGAAAATAAAAAAGTGACATTTCTTGCAGGTGCACCAGTCATATTCTTGCACTCCATAATTTCAACATGGACAATTGGTCCAACAACTTACTACAAGCACAAGGTGGCGGTGAAGAGCACATCTCAAAATCCAATCACAGATCTCAAGTTGGTAGTTGAAAACCTTTCAGGATCATTGTGGGGGCTCAGTCCATGCCCAGAGAAGAACACATATGAGCTTCCTCAGTGGAATAGAGTACTAAAGCCTGGTTCAGAACTCATTTTTGTATATATTCAAGGAGGTGCCCAAGCGAAGATTTCAATCAAGAGCTACCATTAACTGAGCTACATGGAGAAGACCAACTAATACCCAATTTTCCAGACGCTCTAATTCCTTACCAAGATATTTTCCTTTTCTTTTTCATGTTTGAACCAATATTGACAGTTGTAACATAGCAATGAAGATCGATGCTATTCTGAAATTATTGGAATTTGTGAATTATTATTGTTTTATCTTCATTTTTGTTTCTTTTCTCTTTGTCTTGTAAGCAAGCAAATACGTTTACTTAATTTGCGTACCACAGTGAGATAAATGGGAGCCCCAAGAGATTCAAAACAAGAACGTGACTCACCAAATCATTGCATCATAATCCTTTATCAGTAAATTAGGGACCATATGGCGAGAATATCACTAGAGGCATGTAAACTACTCTTGGATTCAGACGCATACGTGATTGATAAATAATGTCTGGTTGATAAATAATACCATGATGAAACAGAGTATCCTTCTCGCAGAGACTTATTTAACTATTAACCATATTATACTATCATGAAGTACTTATTCACGTCTTTTCAAAAGTAATTGAAATTTATTATAACTATTGTGGAAATTATAAGGTGCAATGAGCACTAAATACAGCACGAAACACGTAGCCAAATTTGGAGTAAAGATTAATGAGAGAATCTATTCCAGGGCTATGGGTTATCTATCGATCCTGTTGATTTATGATACTTAATTTTGAGTCAGTAAATGAGTTTGGCAATTGATTTGCATAATAAATTACCTTTTGAATTTTAAATTCATACCGCATTGTACGAGGATCTTAGATGTACTTGTGGATAACAAAATTTTATTAAATTTAGATTCATAAGAAATTCGGATTATATTAAATTCAAAATGTACTAGTCCAAATAGATATTATGGGCTACAATTGAATTATCTATTTAAGTCAAATGAAAAAGGATTTGATTAAAATGGTCCAAATGCATTAGACTAGCCCATTTAATTGGGCTACAAATGACAAGTCCACTTTGCCGAGCCCAAAATACCACTTTATTCTTGAGACCCACTTTGTTGCCACATGTCAAATGACGTGGCACACCAAGTCAAACGAAGGAGCTGCACGCCAGGTGTCAAAATGATGCAGCATGCCTAGTCATTCATTCTGATTGGTCGAAAAAGGATTGTCCTTATCACAACTCTTCCATCCTAAAACTGTAAACTGGGATCTCATAATTCAAAAAAAGGGACCAGAATGCTAAAAAGAATCCAGAGAGAACTCGTGGATCAAACGCTGTAGATTTCTCTACAAGCTATAGTTTCAAGCACGCAATTATTTCTCTACAAGTTCTTAAGATCAAGACCACCAAATTCAAGATCAAGCTTCAGGTCCTTGAATTCAAGTACAAGTCAAAATCAAATCCATCAAGTTCAAGATCAAGCTCAAAAGCCCTTGAGTTTATTATTGAAAAGAAGAATCATAGAGATGGTAACACTCATATTTGAAACCAAATACTACAATTGTTGCGAGATTTTTCTGTCTTGATTATTATTTTCTTTACTCTAATTTTATTGTTTACAAATTCTGGCATGCCCAGTGGGACAAGCTCTACCTCTCATCTCAACTTTTCGATTAGCAAAGTTCAAGAACATCGACATGGCCTAAAAGAAGATCAACTCCGAATCAATTTCCTCTAAGGTTGCTGACTCCAAGTTCTCTGTTGATATGAAAAACATCCTCAACATTACCTTTAGAAGCATTGGGCCAGTTACGAGGAGCAAAGAAAGCATGATGGGACAACAACCACTCCAAGTGTCATCTGCATCAACTCTTGTTTTCGGTTCTTCATCCCCAAAAAGAGCAAGATCCTCCACCAAAGCATCGCACGGAGGAAGCAACATTATTGAAAGGATTAAGAAGACTCTAGCTCTACTTGATCTCTCTGCATCCAAGAACTCTGCTATGAAGAAAGATGATGATACTTTAAGCGACCGATCCTCTCTACCCACACGACATGAAGTAAGCCAATTAAAGATCTACTTATGTGACAATCCATGCTATTCTCCAACTTCCCCAACAATCATGCAATCGATGGTAATTAACGCTTCATCTATGGAGGATACACTAGCAAACTTGACAAAGGCAATCAACAACTTGCCAAGCATATGTAAAATCAAGATGCTCGGATTGAAAAGTTGATGGACAAGATGGATGACTTAATGGAAGGAGAATCAATCCATGCACCTGGGAAGGCTCCAGAAGCATAAGGAACTGAACCTCGCACAAACAACACTGTCAACCAAGGAAATTCCAGTTTCTTCTGAAGATATTATTCCACTTGACCAACTAAAGGAGTTCATCGAAGGTACTATCAAGGATAAGTACAAAGTTTCTTCCAAGTCTTCTTTTACTTATGCAAAGCCGTCAACTATAAGAATTGATAGCTTCAAGATACCCGCCGGTTATCAGTCTTCCAAATTTTAGCAATTTGAGAGCAAAGGAAATCAAAAGCAACATGTTGCACATTTTTTGAAACAAGTAAAAACGCTAGGATTTACGAAGACTATCTTGTCAATTAGTTTATTCGCTCCCTCAAAGGGAACACCTTTGACTGGTAGGTACACTGATCTCGAACCTAATTCTATCGATAATTGGGAGCAAATAGAGTAGAAGTTCCTCAATCGATTTTATAGCACAAGGCATACTGTGAGCATGGTGGAACTTACAAGCACTCGCATGAGAAAGGAAAACCCAGTTATCGATTTCATTAATCGATGGAGAAATGCAAGTCTAAACTGCAAAAATAGGCTCAATGAAACTTATGGGATAGAGATGTGTATCCAAGGAATGAACTGGGGACTTCGCTACATCTTGCAAGGAATTAAGCCAAAGTCCTTTGAAGAATTAGCTACTCATGCTCATGACATGGAGTTGAGCACGTCTTCCGCTGGAAATGAAGCAATGCCTCTCTACTACCCTCCCAAAGGAAAGGACAAGCATGAACCCAAGAGATGGAGCAAGTTCGTGCCTAAGAGTGACAACAAAGAATCCATGAACATTAATGTCTCACCTGTAATGTTTACTACGAAGGTGACCAAAAAGCAGAGCATGGAAACAACTTCCTTTCAAGACAACACAAGCTAAAAGTTAACCTTGAAGGAGATGTAAGAGAGAGAATACCCCTTCTTGGATTCTGATGTCCGTGATTTTTTATTTTTTTTTTGGCAAAAGAATCACACAACAAGATTTGGTGATGATTTATTAATAAAAAGAGACTTATTTACACAATGGAATCACAAAACCAGATTAAAAGAAATCTAGGCTAACTAAGATTAAGACTAAGAAAATAGCAAATCCTAAGTGTGATGCAGAAGTAACAAAACTTCCATCAATCAGTTAAGTCTGGACTCATCTTCTACTTTGGATTGATGCCACTATCAGACACCTCAAGCTCTTACCAGGTGCTACAGTATCAAATCCATGTGAACAAAGGCAAGCAGTATACTAGCACACTCTTCATCTGATGGTGTTGTGAAACTGCTACCTTTTAGTGTGAATGAAAACCATTTAAAGCATATAGATAACAATCTGAATACTGAATGTATCCTGTAACAATTATCTAAATAAATCCTTCTAGCAGTTTGAACAGTGAAACTCACTAGATAGGATAACCTTAGATGACTATACAGTCTTAAAAATTGGAACTCAATTTAGCCTGTTATAGCATCATCTTGAATCAATCTAGTTCTCTGATCTTATGTGTTGACTGCCTGATGTAGGCATTGCAATCTTATCACTATTCAGAATCCTCCTTGCAGCTATTGGTAAGTCTTAAAAGCTATGTATTTGGATTGAACCTGCAAAATCAAAAACCATGTTAGCTAAACAATCTGCCAGTACATTGCCTTCTCTCAAGATGTGAGCAAACTGTACATGGCCCGTATCTCTCCACTGCTTGATCCTTCTCACTTCCATACTAATCTTCCATGGACTATCCTATGTCCCTTCTAAAATGTTGATCATGGTCAACGAATCTGATTCTATAACCACAGGAACCAGATGATTTGCAATACAATATGATATACGATCCTGGATTGTACTTGCCTCTGCACCAATGTTTGTTATATCTTGAAGCTTCCTTGCACTAGCATATATCAAATCCCCCCCCCCCCCCCCCCCCTCATTTCTCACACAAAAAGCTACTGAACTTGGTCCTGGATTACCCCTTAAAGAACCATCTGTGTTGCATTAAACCACCCTTCATGAGAACATTTCCATTGCACCAATCTGATTCTTGTATGAAGTTTGTATCTTTCCAAGTATTGAACTAGCTGGGGCCAATCCCGAGGAACATTCTTCAACCATGGATATGTATGACCTTAACCTTGCTCATGCTATTACCATGCATAATAATATTCCTTCTCTTCCATAACTGTCAACAAATGAAGGCTGGAACAACCTGATAAACAACTTTGAGTATAGGAGAACCCTGTATATTCCACTATTTCACCAATGCTTGGTGAATTTTCACTAAAGAACCTGTGACACCAGTTGTTGCACTGTAGTATAACTAAATTATAATGGCAAACTCACCTGTTCTGAACAAATGTTGCATGGTTTCTTCATACTGAGAGTTAACACAACATCTGCATATGGATATATTCATTCTCTTGAGTACAACATCCACTGGTAACTTAAACTTCCAAACTCTTCATAACAGGAATGAGTTTTTGAAAGAAACACCTTTAGTCCATAATCTTGTCAAATGCATAGAATACTGATCATGTTGTCTGAGAGTATTCCATGCACTTTTAACTGAGAAATTACTATGTGCAATCAATATCCACCAAGGGTTATCCTTTTCATCTCACCTTACATTAGATCCTAAATCTGAATTAATGTGATTCACTATGTTCGAAGGAAAGACAGCTTGCAATTTTTTAATATCCCATCCTTCATCTGTCATGAAGAAGCATAGCTCATCATTTTTAGATTGTACTGGCATCATCTATTAAATAGCCTAATCTTGTCCAGTTACCTTGCCACACATTGCATTATCCACTTTTTGGTTCCCACCAAATATGATGATCAACCAAGTCCCTAGCTTCATGCATTTTATTCCAAGTTTGAGATCCACCCTTCCACTGCACTTCAGTTGGCCTATGCTTCTTGCAATACTTGTTCCACATGAAAGTTGCCCACATAGTATTTTTCAATCCTGAACTTCCACCATAGCTTAGTAAATAATGCTTTTGACACATCATATAGAGATTTGAAAGCAAAACCACCCTCTTTTTTTGGAAGACAGATCTTAGCCCATGAAACCCAATGCTTGCTTCTCCCTTCTTCCTTGTTGGACCAGAAAATTCTTACAAATATCTTGTGCAGTTCATTAATAGTGTAATTAGTTGGCATGACTGCAGATAACAAGTAAACAGGAATAGTTTATAACACATTACTTATTAGTACAACCTTCCCACCATACGATAAGAGCTTTTCTTTCTAGATTTGCAGCTTATTCTTCACTTTCCTGATAAGATCATTATAGGACACTTTCTTTCTTCTTGCATGAAAGATGGGACAGCCTAGATACATCAATGGAAATGGTTCTCTTGAAAAACCGGTCACTTGTTCCACCTGCAGAAATAAATTGCTTGCGACCTTGTGAAACTTATAGAATGCACTCTTCTCTTTATTGATCAACTGGCCTGATAACTCCTTATATTGTTTTAATACATGCATCACTTTCTGAAGAGATTGTTTCTTGCCAGATATGAGGATTATAATATCATCAACATATGAAAGATGATTTATGTTGTGGCTCCACTTGGGCATCCCATAACCAATATAACTAGAATTGTCAAACAAAACATTTAATGATCTAGATAACGGCTCTGCTGAAATGATAAAAAGAGTAGGTGACAATGGATCATCATGCTTAACTGTAATGGCCTATCTGGTCATTATTAGACTTACCGCAACACGTTTCTAAAAACCAAGTTGATTTGTTATATGATTAGTCCACGGGGAAGGGTACATTTAATTTTAACTATAGTCGAGTCGGTAAGGGCTAAAAATGTGTGGGGTATCGGGTAGAGTAAGACTTCCTCAATGGATAGCTTTGTCGCCGTAGCGGTACCGCTACCGCGGACCAATGGACTGCTGCAGCGGTCGATGCATACCAGAGCCCGTGTTTAAAAACCTTAATTCAGGATTTGACCTCTCTTTTTCACAAAACCTTCTTCTAAGCCGTCACTTGGGATATTTTCAAAGGAAAGCACTCAGAGACTTGAGAAAGGTAAACGACCAACCATCTTTCATCCTATATTTCTTAAAGATAATCATTTCCTTGCTAAGTCTTACCTCATTAGGCTAATAAAAATGGAATCTTTATTATTGTTTCCACTCTAGGAAAGTGTGATGGGTAATCTTGATAAGAAATCTTGTATTTGCAAAGACTGCATATAGACTCTTATCCTAAGATGATAAACTAAACCCCGAATAATGATTCTTTCGATATTCAGAGAATGGGTTAAGACTTGACTTTATGAATTGGGAACTCAAGGGAAGGGTTATATTGTATGACTTGTAAGGATTAGTTAATTATGTAATTTAGATTATCGCGTACACATTAATTTGACTCGTGTTCTCGAATTCGTGATATCCCTAGACTTTTCGTTATGGCTTCCGGTTCGAAAAACGGAAGGGTGAAGATTCCATGGAAGTTCATGGCAGCTGCTTGGCATCGAGGTAGGTTACAATTTACTTGAGTTAGACTTTGATTAGTGAGTCGTATATATGTTATAGAGTTGACGGGAGAAACCATGATTAGGTCTTCAGACACAGAGTTCGGTCGGACATCATCTAGGTTAATACGTGTTACACCCCAGAAATTTTCCCGTTAAGCGTAGAGTGAATAGGCTAACAAGGATATAGTGTATACGATGTTGTGGAGACGAGTGGTAACGTTTATTTGATTGGTATGAGGTGTTGAACAACTGTTAAGAAGGTCCCGTAAGGATCGGAGATTAAACGAAGTGACAAAATAAGACTCAGTGAACTGGCGAATTATACGGTAGGTTATACGGACCGTATAATGGTTTTACGGCCGTATAATGAACCGTTAAAGTGTCACAGAAGGAAGTTGAGGAAAAGTGGGTTTTACGGTAGATTATACGGACCGTATAAAATTATACGTCCCGTCAAATGAACCGTCAAGTTGACACAGAAAGGCGTGATCACTGAGTCAGTTTTACGATCAATTATACGGACCATATAATCTTATACGGACCGTATAATGGACCGTCTAATGGCATCGGGACTGGTTTTGTATTTATACAAATATGATCCAAGTTCATTTTTATTATTTCTCCTTCTCACTACACGACCTAATCTCTCTCTAGAAACTTCCAAACACTTCCAAACCAAGAATTCAAGTGAAAATCTAGATCAATAACACCCAAATTCATGAAATCAAGAGTGTGAAACTCCTCATAGTTCATCTAAGTCAAGGAATTCCAAAGAAGGTGGAACTAGGGTTTTGTCTAAGTGAAGTATTTCAGCTCAAGACTTGTTCAACCATCATCCAAGGTAAGTTTCATGATCATTTCATGTTGTTTAAGGTATTGGAAGGCTTAGATACTTGAAATGTAGAAGAACATAGAAAGTGGGTCATTACTGAGTGAATAGTGACATAATTGAATGATAGTGGAATTGAATCATGAAAGTTGAAGAGTTGTTATTATGAATACGTTATAATGATTTTTATATCATGAAACAAGTATTAAATGCGTGAAAACACAAAGATGAGTTATAAGGAGAAATATGGGAAAATTGGAGGAAAATGGTGGATTTTGCTAAATATACATAAATGATGATTGTTGATTGTGATATTGTGAGTAGTATTGTGAATGTTGGGAGTTGATATAGAACATGGGCAAAAGTAGTATGAACAAAGGAAGTGCTGCCCAATTTTTCCTAGAATTAACGATGCATTCTTGTTGTCAATTAACTAATGTTAATTCGAATTCTCTCATGAAGGTAACGACGTGATATCGAAGGAGAACAAGTGAGAGATAGCTTAGTTAAACGACCAAGGTATGTGAGGCTAGTCCTTTCCTTCTAATGGCATGAATCCTATGGTGTAAACTCTTTATCCTCTTCATGAGTTCCCATTTTCCGGAAAGTTAAAAGCCTATATTCATAAATGTCTATATAAGATAAGAGATATGGTATGATGATGCTATATTGATAATGATGTTATTTATTGCCTACACTTACCTTATGTGCTAGTTCCATCCAGGTGAGGCAGAATTCAGTAATGGCTACATAATGGGATCGGGGGATCACGACCTTACGTCACCCCGATAGAGTAAAGCTGATCTTGAGCCTTATGCACGTACTATGATAAGATAATCATATGATGATAAGCATATTACTATAAGTATTTTATGATAAGCATGACATGATCATTTCACACCGTGCCTGGTTGGCCGGGCAGTCACCGCCAAGGCGGGCAGCTATACGGATACACCATGACCTTTTGGCAAGGGCAGACACCACTAGTGGGCGGCATGAGATGGTACCCTAGACGCGGGAGGCCTGGACGCGGGCTAATGTTATTGATTTTCACACCGTTCCGACATGGCCGGGCAGCTTGCATATTATGCATATATGACATGATGATGAGTATGAGTAAGACAGCATGCATTACTTCCCTTATGATTGTCATTTAGATCCAGATGTTTCATATTGATGTTCTCATTATATTATTGATGTCTTTCTTCATTGTTTATGCCTCTCATACTCAGTACAATATTCGTACTGACGTCCGTTTTCTTGGACGCTGTGTTCATGCCCACAGGTAGACAGGGAGGTGAGCATGGACCAGATCCTCAGTAGCCGTCAGCTGATAGAGAGTACTCCATTGTTCGGAGGTGCTTATGGTCATTCTTTTGGTACATATGCATATTTTGGGCACGACGGAGTCTTGTTCCGTCTATATATACAGTATGTCAGTAGAGGCTCGTAGATACGCAGTGTGGGTTAGATGGTTTCACAAGATGTTATTGCAAATATATATATATATATTATTTTGATGACCGAGAGGCAAATGAATATAAGGCATTTATGTTTCTATACAAAATATGTCTTCTTATACTTTCATGTATAAAAATTTGCAAAAGAGCATTAAATGAGTAAGATGAGTAATAGAGCGAGCGGTGCTCGGTAGCTAGCTCTGGGTACCCGTCGCGGCCCCTAGTTGGGTCGTGACAATACGAATGCTTCTTTTGTGGGCTAGTCGCCAATAAATCAGTAGTTGGACCAAGGTGTGTGTTCGCATGTTTGAGGAAAGGAAAGTGGTATGTATATATTCTTGGTGCATGTTTAGTTAGTGTGTGGGCGTCATTCTATTATGGAGCTGGCCATGATAGGATCTTGTTATACCGTATGCTAGGGTGACTCGTACTTGAATGAATTTGACTTCGTTGTGTATTCATGTTGTTGTTGAGTTGATTCCGTGAGTCTATCATGAAACTGTGGCATGGAGTCCTGTATTCATTGACCTTGGTATTAGTGATTGAAATTGGGGTCCTGTATTCATTAGCATTGGTATTGTTGTTCCATATTGAGTGTTGAACTAGAAACGTGTTAAAATTCATAATGTGATCAAATTCATAACGTGTTAAAATATATATTGAGTGTTGAACTAGAAACGTGTTAAAATTCATATTGTGATCAGATACAGAGGACATATATATATATATATATATGTCCTCTGTATCTGATCACAATATGAATTTTAACACGTTTCTAGTTCAACACTCAATATGGAACCACAATACCAATGCTAATGAATACAGAACCCCAATTTTAAACAAAACATTTGAAATATATATATGAGATAGGGTGAGAATGTGGCCTACTTATGGGCTCGTGATCCGAGGTCAGTTTCGGAGCGAGTGGTACATGGACACCATGGGTCCCCTGCAAGTCATGACTATTGGGTAAACAATACCATTACCATGTGTGCACGGTTGTAATACAATCATTGGTCGCATTATTTTACTTATTTCTACTCTCGTGTCTGGTGGGTGATTATTTGTTGATGTTTATTTTGGGTCACGGACTGTTGTGCATACTTGCCAATTTGCGAGTCTGTCTAATCATTGAAAGGAAGGTAAGATACGGTGGTTCCACCTCGGATGGGCTGACAGGAAGGTTTGTTGTTTCGTATTCATTAATCATTGAGAGTCACGTGGTCTAGAAGTCTTTCTTGAGTTGAGGCCGATTGTTGTCCGATGGCCTTTATGTTCCATTGTTACCTTGATGTGATAGATGTAGAGGGATCTGGGTAGACTTATGCCGAGATTTTTTACCTATGGATAGGGGTGTACGACTATACTTATCTGTATATCTTGATTGATTTTGTACTGTATTGCGTGAACTATTCTTAATCTGCCTATAATGTTTACCAGTACGTATGGTGTACTGATGCTACTCTTAATACACTCCTTTTGGGGTGTAGATTTGTTTCATGATATTGCTTGGAGGTTGTGTAAGCTAGAGTGGCAGATATCTTCCTACAACTTCTGTATGTCTCATTCCAAAGGCAGAAGTTGGGTCATTTTTATTTTGGTCGTTTCTTCGAAATTGCAGATGCTCTTGTACATGCCTACACTAGGTCTTAGGAAAGTGTTATTTTCTAAATTAATAAAGAGTGTCATGATGTATCCCGCTTATTGTTTATTATCATCTGGTATATTTACTTTTCAAATAATTTTATTAATGGGATGGTTGGTAAGGGTTCGCCTATCAGGTGAGACAAGGTAGGTGCCCGCACGAATCGTAAATTGGGTCGTGACATTTACTCCTCTAGTTGAGTGGGGAAAACCAGTTATTTGTCCATTGAACAATATAGAATACCAGTTGTTGGCTAGCAATCTCCAAATTTGATCAGTGAACTGATCAGCAAATCCCATCTTATGCAACACTTTAATGAGAAAATTCCACGACACTCTATCATAGGTTTTTGCGATGTCCAACTTAATGACAACATTTGCATGTTTTCAGCTCTTTCTGGTATTTGTCACAATTTCTTGTGCTAATAACATATTTTCAATAATGTTCCTCCCCTTGGGAAAACCAGATTGGTTGCTAGAAATCAATGATGGCAATACATTTTATAACCTATCATGCACTACTCTTGATATGACCTTGTTTATAAAGTTACTCGGACTTGTAGGTTTAAAATCTGAGTAAGTTTGCGCATTGTCCTTTTTTGGGAGCAATACTAGATTTGTGCGAGTAATGGATTTGGGAAGTGTTTGCCCTTTAAAGAATTCAGATACCATTTTATACACATCAGCCCCTATGATTTCCCAACATGATTGGTAGAACTTCCCAGAGAAACCATCAGGACCACTTGCACTTGTCCCATTAAGATTGAACACTACTTCCTTGACTTCCTCTAAACTTGGCATCTTACACAAAGCAATGTTAGTATGTTGATCAATAAGATTAGTAACATGAACAAGTAAAGTGCTTTGTGAATGCTCCTCCTCCTGTGAAAATAGAGTTTGATAAAACTTAGCAGCCTCAGCAGTCATTTGAACTTCATCCTTTAACCAGACACCATCACTTCCTTGAATTTTGTTAATTGCTAACTTTTTCCTTCTACCCTTGACTAGATTATGAAAGAATCTAGTATTACTGTCACCTTCAGCAAACCAACCTACACCTACTTTTTTACTCCAATATTCCCCCTTATAATGAATATATCTTTTATATTCAGCTTGAGCACATTGGAGAACACATCTATTAGAAGCTGAAGGAATTTCGTTAAACAATTCTTCCTTCATTCTGACAATCTCCTCTCTGATAATCAACTCCTTGAAGATGCCACCATATACTTCCTTGCTCCATCTTGATAAATCACCTTTTAATCCTTTAAGATTGACTTTAAAATTAATAAAAGGGTCAAGATGCTAATAAGAGATCCAATTCTGCTTGACAGTATCAAGGAAAGATTCATGATCTGTCCAGAAATTAAGAAACTTGAAAGGTCTAGGGACATTAGTCAACACTTCTCCATAAGTACATAGAAGAGGTGCATGGTCAGAACCTGTTCTAGCCAAATGCTCAAATTCAATTTAACCAAGTCAGTTCAGAAAATGATAATTGGCCAGCATTCTGTCAAGACTTTCAAATATGCATTCATTATCAACTCTACCACTCCACCAAGTAAAAGGACCACCCTTGAAATTCACTTCCTCTAATTCAGAAGAGTTGATACAAAAAGCAAAGTCTTCTGCATTATTCATATCAACAGGTAAACCTCTAATATTTTCTTCTTGATTAAAAAAAAAATTGAAATCCCCACCAACCATCCAAGGTATAGAAACTATATTGGCGAGGTTACAAATACAGTCCCACAATTCCAATCTATCTAAAGCACCACACTTAGCATATACAATAGTAGTAACAATAGACTGATTAAACTCATGAAAGAATAGTTTCAAAGTAACTTATTGATTGGAGTCAAGTAACACTTCCACCTCAATGTTATCAGCAACAAAAATCCATATTTTCCCATTACAATTAGCAACCGCAGAGTGCATGTGCAACCTTCTCTTATCTTGTTGAATTTGTCTAGACTACTGGAAAGGCTCCAACAATGCTATTAGAAAGTGTCTATGATGCCTATGAAGTATTTGTAGCTTATAAAGGCTTTCTGAGTTTTCACTGATCTAATATTCCAAATCAATGACTTAATCATCATTTAAAACTAGTTTTAGCAGTAACCCTCTTTGGTATCACCCTGGTAGGTGGTTGTTTTTCCATGTTGGTATATTTGTTACCTTTCTTGTACCCTTTATTGAAGACTTTACAGCAGACTCACTTGTATTGGATACATTCTCCTTTAACACAGAAGAACAAGATGAGCCAACCTCAACCTTGTTACTCACTTTATGGCCCTAATCTATATTCTCCCCCACCATTTCTATGTTATGAGACACCAAGTCATTCAACATCTTGTTGGGAGGATATTTCTTTGGGACTGAGACACTCAGAGGAGTAATATTTTCATAAATCACTACATTTTCTGACCCTAAAGCGCATTCTTCAGAGTTATAAGGAGACTGATTGATTAGAAAACGTGCATCATTTTCAGCTTCTTTTAAGCTAGTACTAATCTTAAATACTAACACCTATCATCATATCAATCCTTCATGATCAATGCTATCACTATTACTGTAACGACCCGTTTAGTTGTTACCATAAATCTCGAAAGATTCACAACTTTGTCATCCTGGACTTGTTCGGTTCGTTACGTATCCCCAGTGAACATCTAGCCTAACTAGACCCATCATACGAATAGGAAATAAAATATTGAATTTCGGGCCTTGGACCCAGTCAAACCGCCCTAGTGCTAGGCTGACCGCCATAGCGGTGACGCCCCAACGACCCACTCAACGCTGAAACGAAGGCGGAAGAGATTTCACCAGACCGCTTCTGCAGTCTCAAGGCCGCTAAAGCGGTAGACCAACCGCTGAAGCGTTAGACGACTAGTGATTGACCAATTTAAAACCTCATTTATTGACTTGACCTAATATTCATTTCCCCAAGTTACAGCCACCAACTGGAGATATTTTCAGCTTCTTGAGACCTAAATGTTGGGAAGGTAAACTCTTTAAATCCCTCATTTCTTATTTCTTTAATTCCCCCTTTCTTCTTACACCATTTATGATTATGGCAAAGCATTAAATGAAGGTTATTTCTCAAAATTCTTATGAGACCTTTGGGTAGTTGTAGTAATTATTGACCTAGAATAATTAGTAACTCTAGGATGGCTTCCTTATTGCAAGAACTAGTTTAATAACTAGTTCTAAGTCTAAATCCTTGCTATTTCTCAAATGGGTTAGCTTGTTAGTTGCTAATAATGTCTTATGTGAATTAGTGAGGTAAGTTTGACTTAGGTAAATCTTGTTTTCCATAAAAGAGGTGAAATAGCAATAATCAAGAATCTAGAATGATTATATTAGAAATAACAATTTTACCCCTATGACCCCGATTTCCTCAATTGTTGCTTACTCGAATGTATCCATCGTCCTTAGACCTCTCAGATCTACAAATTTCCTACAAAGATGGAAGATGGAATCCAAGTGGATGTCCGCACACCTATTTGGCCCCGAGGTAGGGTACTACTTCCTTCTCTTGGTAGACTCCGGTTAGACTTTTATATACGAGTGTTAGATGAAATGGAGAATGCATGCATAGGACCTCGGAGATTGGGATGGATACTTATACTGATAATGTATAAGAGGTAGTGGTTATTATGTAAAACTAGTATAGTTATGGGTTTATGATTACCCTATGGTGAGACTTCGATTAGCGAAGCATATATTTAGACGACATTGCTGGAGAATGCATGTAAACCTTCGGGTATGAAGTTGGGTTGCATATTTCCTTAGGTTGGGCCTTGTTGTGTGATTAGAGGCTATCCACTCTTTGTATTATGACTTATCTTGTTCTAATTGTTGTTGGATCGTTGCCACGTGGAGATAGTAGATATTGGTGACTAGTGATATATCTTGATAATGATATTGTAGCCCCTTACTTGTTCCTGTTTTGAGACTAGAATTGTGATTCTATTGTGGCTTATTGTGTATCCTTTTTATTGATATTGTTGGTGTGCCCACGTGTGGTACCGTTGAGATTGATTTGATTATTGACATTGAAATCATACAATGCACGCATTCTCATCCTTTACGATATATTGTTGATACATTGATGATACACAAGGAAAAACTGTTATGAGCTGGGCTCAGTTGGATGAGAGTGACGTGACGATCGATGTTCGATTTTTATCCTGGAATCGAAGTATGAGTGCTGGTAGCGATTGCCGAGGTCTTTGCCAGAATCATGAGGATTGGTACATGGACTTCGCGGGTCCCCCATGGGTTGTGCTGCTGAGATGTGATGTTTATCATCGGAGTACATGTGTATCGGTGCATATGCATTGCATCCATATTTCATACATTATTGCATTACATTGTACCTTGGCTTCTTGTGATATAGTTGAGGTATACGGATTTGGATTGGATGTACTAAAAGTTGGCATAGTTGGGTTTAGATGCTATAACATAAGTGATGACTTGCGGTGATATAATTGTGATGTACTGAATCAGATTAAGCCCTAATTGGGATTAGTTGCTATAATTATCGGCTGTGATCTTGGATTGGGAAAGCGTGGTGCTAGGTTACCTTAATATGAAGGTGTTTTCTAGGTTGGGTGAGTAATGAACACTAGAAGACGAGAGAACTTTCCTTAAAACACGAGCTAATTATGTAATGATAGTTGACTAGTGATTCTTGATCATTGTTGCCTATTGTATGTTATATGAACTATAATGTGTGTGTTAATGTAGTAAGTAAATGAGTCTCTAAGGATGAGTTAATGGAAATAAAACCTTCTATTTGTTGAGGCGAGTGGTAGGTGATGTGCACTGTCGACTTAGTTTTGCCTGCTATGCTTATTTGTAGATTCTATTACCGTTATGTTACTCTAATCATTGTTGGACTATGATGCTTACTAATACTAGTGTTGTACTGATACTACTCTTGCTACATCCCTTTTAGGTTTTAGAGTTCTTCAGGATATTGATTGATTGGAGTTTTTCGGAAGATGCATGGTGCCTATCTTGAAGGCCTCCATCATTCTCATTCCGAGATGGAGGTTGAGTCTTTAGATTTATTGTTGTATTCAATGTTCAAATCTTAGTCACTCTTGTACTAGTCTAGACCAGGTCATGATAAAATGAGTCAGTGTATTTATTAAATTGCTGTAAAGACTTCCGCAATTTCGTTTAAATATATTTGTTTGACATCTGCTTAATGATTATAATATATCTTGAAGGATAATGAATCTCGTTTCTTTACATGCAAATGAATTTGTTTTGGGTTGAGGTTTAGCCTATCGAGCTGGGAATGGTAGGTGTCTGCACGATCCTAAAATGGGTCGTGACAATTATCTTCTATAGAACCAGAAGAAGCAGCCCTCATGTTACAATCCGTGCAACCATCCTGCTTATCTGCCTACTGTAATGACACTTCAACCTGAACCTGCTCAGAGTCTTTTTTAAAGACTGACTTGGAAACTTGATCACTCCTTTCATTGTTACTTGCCTGCAGAACTGGTGTAACAGTTTTTTGTTGAACATCATCCTCAATATGTAAGTTCTTACTATCTTCTACCTCACTTCTCTTCTGAATAACTATATCTTTGTTCATCATAACCTGAGTAGAAACAACTGGAACATCCTCACAAAGCTGAGCAATTTCTCCATCTTCTAATTGACCAGGATATACCACAGCAGTACCAGGACATACCACAGCAGTTTGCACAATCACCTCTTTGTTAGCAGCACCTGATTGTTCAGAACTCTCCACTTCTTCCTTTTGTTCACCTTCATCATTGCCATTTTCACCAATAATATTAAGAGCATCAAATTTGTTCTGTGTTAACACCTTGTTGTGTCCCAACATCACCTGAGCCTTCACACCATGTGCAACATTACTATTATCCTGCTGTTTCAGAGAAACACTAGCTTCACCTTCATTCAAAACTGCTGATATCATATTCCAATTAGTTCCAATTTTTGACAAGAACTTTTGTTGGAAATATTTACCATGAAATCTAGATGGATATCTTCTAGGTTTCTGCCTTTTTGTAACATAACATCTTGAGTGATCACATTGGAATAACCTTCAACTCAGGATGTAACACTCGACACTCATTAGTGGAATGGCCTTGCAACATGCATTTAGTACAATATTTTTGCAATACATCTTATTGGATTTTAACTTTCTCCAATCGTACTTCTTTTGTGACCTCATCTTCCAATTCCATGGTCACAAATTTTAGAAGATTTGCTAACAAGTCAACTTGCACCTTTACTCTACCACAACTAAGCCTTGTTTTATTATCGTAGCCATGTCAAGTTGCAAAGGTCTACCAACTGCTGACGCCAAAATAAAGAATGTTTATTTAACAAAGAAAGTAGGTAGTAAATTTGGGAAAGAGATCCAAGCCATAGCTTTCGTGGTTTCCTTATCAATCTTAAAGTTTGAATCATAAATTAAAGGCCTCATTTGATGCATAAAACCATCCTTTGACTTTAGATAATGATCACCCTTAGAAGTTAATGTAACGAAATCTTCTATGAAAACAGTCTGATAAGAACATGTCGATGCCGAAAGAGACCAATAGTACATTTACCTTTCACTCCACATTATTGTGGAAAAATCATACGTAATTCCTCCAGATCTGGCCAACTATGAGCAAATTTACCAACGACAACATATTGCATATTCTCCAAAATCTCCATTCGTGTAACCTCTGTTGCTGTCCACTTAACCGTGGGGTTCCATTAACTTAAGTAATGTTCTTGATTGGAATTAGATCACAAACTTTCGTTTGCAAGGGTTTATGCGTAGTTTAAAATTTGCAAAGGATTAGTTGGGATAGTTTGTGGAATTACGGGTGGAGAAAGTTGTGGTAGAAGTCGATATTGAGTAGAAGAAGAGAGTGGGATGGTCTGAATAGCTGCCGGGCTACGCCGGCCATTTTAGGTTATTGGTGGGCAAGGGTTTGCATGAAATTTTAGGAAAGAGAAGAGAGATTTTTTTTATCCAGGGTACCAAGGGGCTTATGTATGTCCGTGAATTTTTAGTGAACTACTTGAGTCAAAAATCATTGAGTTACCAGAGATGAAGCGGCCTAATGAAGCTGGAAGAACAAACAACCCAAACTATTGCAAGTATCGTCAGCTTGTGGGTCACCCTCTTGAGAAATGCTTTGTCTTCAAGGACAAAGTTATGCAGTTGGCTATGAAAACAAGATTATTCTTGGCAACGAGAAGGAAAGTTCAAATCATGTCTCTATCACCTTCGGTTCTCTCTATTCGATCCAGATTTGTAGCTTTGAAGAATATGAGAAAGAACCATTGGAGGAGATAAAACCCAAGTTGATGAAGCCGATGATGAAGGATGGATTCTGGTGACGAGGCGAAGATGCTACACAATAGGTCCACAAAAAAATCATCTAAAAAACTAACTAGGAAGAGAAACTAACTAGGAAGAGGATGGTTAGAGGATTATGGAAGCCAAAATCAATTAGGCATCCAAAGAAAGAAAAAGTGGAGGTGAACTACCACCAGGAACCATGACATTCCATGACTTTGGGGGAATACCTACCAAGTTGGTTTTGTACTAAGACTGTTCAAGATAACATTAAGGTGTCATGCTTCAATACCAATGAAGAAGAAGTAAAGAATGAAAGCCTATCAGCGCTGTCTCCTTCGTTATCTGAAAAACATGTTGAATATTCCTTCCAAGACGTAAACAGATGTGATACAAATATAACATTCTCGAATTACGATCGTCTACTTTGTGAAAATGCTACAGAATCGTCCTTTGTATATGGTGGGTCATGCACTTAAACAGAGGATAAACAGAATATTGATAGATGATGGATCTAGGGGTAAACATTCTTCCTATTTGCACAATAAAGGAACTTGGCATCACAATTAAAGAAGTTTTTGAAAGTCGCTTAATGACACAAGGATTCAATCAAGGGGGGAAAAGGGCCACAGGTGCTATCAAATTAGATATCACCATCGAAGTGTTGCAATCAAGTGCATGGATGCATGTCATCGACACAAAAACTTCGTACAATATGTTTCATGGAAGGCCATGGATGCATGAGAACAAAGTTGTCCCATCATACTAATATCAATGTTTGAGGTATCTCGAAGGTATCATCGAGAAGAAGATAGCTGCCGATGATAAGCCATTTACTGAAGCTAAGTCATACTTCGTTGAAGCAAAGTTCTACTTGAAGAACTACATTGTGAAGGAAGTAAAAATCGACGACAACGCAACAACCAAGAGTGATAAGATTGTAACTAAAAAAGGTTAAGGAGGCTGTTAGAAAAGTCAAAGCTAGCGTTGAGGTGTCGCACTCTAGTCAGAATAAAAGGGAACATCATGTCTTTGAAGAAGAAGGTAACTCCCGTGCTCTGCTATGTTCCAAAGGTGAAAAAAGAGGAAGTTCAATCATCTGACACTCAAGGAAATATGCTAAGGGGCTAACTCTTCCTAGCAGACGAACTGACGCGATAAATTTGTCCTTAAAGCTACTTGGAGAGTTTGTGGCTCAGAATTCACCATAAAATATGACACTCCCTACGAAATGTATAAATGAAGGTTTTGATCCAAATTTTTTAAAATTATTTATAAAGGCTAGGTACAAGCCTAATGAGCCATCAAAGTTACGGAAGCTTCCATCAGAAGCTGTCATGATGCAATCACGTGAAGGTTTGGGATACCAACAACCTCTGTTAGTTCGTATCTCTATAAGAAGCGAAAGTACCAACTACGTCACTATGGAAGATAAGTCTGCTGCTTCCAAGAAAATGCCTTCTGTGTTTGGTCGGCTTGGAAAGTCAACTGCAAAAACTTCTGTATTTTAGGGTTAGAGCCATTGAAGAAGAAGAAGAAGAAGAAGAAGAAGTTCCGTAGAAGTTATCAAAGTGCGAAAATGCCTGCTTTACCTAGAACCCAAAAGGATTTTCAAAGTTTGATTCCTTCTAGAATGAGGCAACAAACAAAACTTATGGTTGCATGTGGAGAAATACTAAAAAGCAAAGTTTCACACCATGGTTTATACAAAGGAGTGTGATGAAGATGAGGAAAGTGTAGGTTCTTCATATCATATTACTACACAAAGTGATCAAGATACCTCATTTCAGGTGGAGGTTGCCAAGAAATTGGACATTTCCTGGTGATACCACATATCTTTTAATGATGGAGATCCTCAAGAGGATGAAAATGCTAGAGAATCCTCTGTAGAACTTGCAAAAGGGGTGAACACCACAGTAGACTCCTTGAAAGAAATTAATCTTGGTACTGTTGAAGACCCAAGGCCCACCTACCTAAGTGATTTTCTAATAGTTGATGAAGAAGACACTTACATGGAGATACTCAAAGAACATAGGAATTTTTTTGCTTAGAGTTATAAAGAGATGCCTGGATTAGATCCCAAAGTAGTAGTCTATCAACTGGCAGTCAAGAATGGTGCTCATCCTATTAAGTAGTACCAAAGGCACTTCAAAACAGACTTGGTTCCTTTGCCTGAAACAAAGTTAACAAACTCATTGATACTGTCACGACCCAACCGAAGGGCCATGACAGGTACCCGGAGCTAACCCACCGAGCACCTCTTAGCATACTTCTCATACTCATATCTACGTGGACCACGTGACTAACTCGTAAATATCATAATCTATAAGGGCATGGGTTCAAAGGAACAACACTGCTATATAAACATCAACAACTGTGCCCATATGTACAAGCCGACATGGCTACCAAAAATAATACACAATAATATGAACCGATAAGGTTACATAACACCTAACTATATACATTTGTCTACTAGCCTCTACAAAGAGTACAAAACATCATAAGGGCGGGACAGGACCCCGCCGTGCCCATGTGTACACAAAATAATAGTAACAGCCAGACTGTAGCTCCAGAACAAATGGAGCGCTCCTGTACAAACACTGATGAAGAAACCTACGGGTCCGGTCCATCTCTCTGTCTTCCTGCGGGCATGAACTCAACGTCCATAAGTAAAAGGACGTCAGTACGAGTAATGTATTGAGTATGTAAGACATGAATAACAACATAATAAAAGTATGAAAGAAGCATGAGATAAGAGAAATAACCTATACACCTGATTGCCTCTTAAGGCGGATATCATGCATGCTTAGCTTTTAAAAAAAAAAACATTTTTCATACACATATAATATAACTGTTAGTGCTGCGGAACGTGCAGCCTGATCCATATATCATACTTTCCTATGTCTGGGGCATCCCGCGTTCGGGGTAACATCATAACATACCCACTGCAGTGGTGTGCACATCTACGTGTCGTACCCGGCCGACTATAGCCCGACTCAGTGTGAGAACATACATATATATATAATAGCATGCACGAGAGCCCAAATAAAATCTATAAATCTATCGGAGTGACATAAGGTCGGTAAACCTCCGATTGCCATTATGGAATCATCATCAGCGCTATATCTCACCTTGAAGGAACAACTACGATAAGGGGAGATCAACAACAATGAATAAGATCAAAATCATGAAACAAGGATCAATAATATCACAAGGACATCAAGAACTATAAGCTTTTAAATCTCTAGAAATGAAATCATCATCATGGAGGACATTTATCGACATTATCATAAGAATCTTAAGAATTATAAGCTTCTAGCATTTTTTTTGGCATAGGGATGTTATGGGTATCATGTATAGGTTCACAACAAGGAATCATGCCTTAAGGAAGAAAGAGTTAGCCTTAACATACCTTTGCATCTCCTTAACTACCTAACGTTCTTTTTCCAAGCTCGCAAATCTACATTCAAAAGGAGTCGTTCTATAGTTAGGTGTTAAAAGTACTTATAAGCTCAAACTAAAGTAATTAGTGGGCTAACGAGATTTGGGCTGCACTTCCCCTATTATCAACATCCTCCAAATTCGAAATCAACTCCCAACAACAATAAACATCAACAATTCCATATTTAGGAAAACATATACAATCTGCACCTAAAACAATCTAGAACTTCTTTCTAAAATTCAATCACAACCAACAATTATAGCGCAATATCCCATAACCTTTCCTAGCACAATCTCCTTCACTTTTATGACTTACTAATCTCCACATCAACTTAGTATAAGGAAATAAAGAGAGAACATGCCTCAATCTTGAAGAATCTTAGCTCCCCAACTTTGTTTCAACCCAAAACAATCATAAAATTTAACTAGAAAAAAGGATCATCTATGAGTTAGCTTAGGGTTTTTAAGGCATGAATTCCGCTTGACTTGGCTTAGGAAGTGTATGGATGAGTAGAGAGTGTAGAGAGGACTTGAAGGGTCTAGAGGATTCTCATTTTGGGTGAAAATAATGACCAAGGTCATGGCCCTTTTTAATATATAGAAAAGAGAGAATTCCCACCGCCTGCTGTTCGACGGTCGGGTCGACGGTCCGTTGACTCACCACCGTCGGCCTGCAAAAGGCTCTGAATCTCACAAAGTTTTTCAACGAGAAGGTCAACGATCCGTCAACTAGTCAATGGTCCGTCGACTTGACTGTTGAATTATTCTGCTGCAGAACTCAGATTTTTCTGGTTTCTTTTGCCTCCCAACTTCCGATACTTGTTATATACAGCTTAAACTCCCGCACATATGGAATAAGCATGTAGAATCTCTTATAACCTTGAAAACATCCTCACTTACTAACTTCACATCGGCTATCTTACGGCAAAACTCAGTGTATCAAATATGGGTATAACATTCTCCCCCCTTAAGAACATTCGTCCCCAAATGTTAAAATCTTAGGGATTCTACAAAATATTTGCCAGAGTTTTCCCTGTAACCATATCACTGCCATCCTTTCACAACGACCTAGAACATACAATGCCGCACAGGGCTACAACAGTAACATCAATAATGGCCTCACACGATTAAGAAATCATAAAATGAGAGCATTATGCACCTGAAGACAGTGGTGTCTCTGTTTGAACTTCCCTGGCGATGGAAACAAGTGTGGATACCTGGAATTCATACTTTCTTTAGCTTCCCAAGTCACTTTTTCCATATTTTTGTTTGCCCATAAGACTATAACTGAAGCTACATCTTTAGTCCTTAACCTCCGAACTTGTCTATCTAGGATAGCAATGGGAACCTTTTTATAAACTAATTGCAGTAATTTGAACATCATCTACATGTACAACATTAGAAGGATCTCCAATACACTTGCGAAACATTGATACATGGAAAACTAAATGGACTGTCTAAAGGTCTGGAGGTAATAGATCTAACTCATAGGCTACTTGGCCCATTCTGTGTACAATTCTGTAGGGTCTAATGTACCGAGGGCTAGGCTTACCTTTCTTACCAAATCTCATCACACCTTTCATCGGTGATACCTTCAGGAATACCCAGTCATTAACTTGGAATTCCAAATCAGTCTTGAATAAGCTTAACTTTCTCCACTGCCTGCTGAACCAAATCTAGCCCTACTAGTTTAGTCTCTCCCACTTTGAACCATCCGATTAGTGATCTACACTTCCGCCCATATAAAGCTTCATACGGGGCCATCTGAATACTGCAGTGATAACTATTGTTGTATGCAAACTCAATACGTGGAAAATGATAATCTCAGCTGCCTTAGAAGTCTAACATATATGCTCTCGACATATCTTCGAGGGTCTGAATAGTGCGCTCATCTTGTCCATCATTCTGGGGGTGAAATGCTGTGCTAAGACTCACCTGAGTCCCCAAACCATCTTGCAAGGACATTCAGAAATTAGTTGTAAACTGTGCACCTCTGTTGGAGATAATGGATATTGGGTCACCATGGAGTCGTACTCTCTCTCTCTCTGATATAAAGATTTGCATAATCTTCATCTGAGTACATGGTCCTAACAGGTAGAAAATGAGCTGACTTTGTGAGTCTATCCACAATTATCCATATAGAATCATACTTACGCTGAGAACGACATAAGCCTGTAATGAAATTCATATTAATCACTTCCTATTTCCAAGTCGGAATCTCTATGGCTTGTAAAAATCCTCCAGGCTTCTGATGCTCTATCTTTACCTGTTGTCAGTTAGGGCATTAGGCTACGAATTCTGCTCTGTCTTTCTTTATTCTATCCCACCAATAAATTGACTTATGATACATCTTTATCGCTCCTAAATGAACAGAATAACAGGAACAATGGGCTTCCTCCAAAATCTGGCGACGTAACCCTGCAACATCGGGAACACATAATCTGTCTCAATATCTAAGAACTCCACTTGCTGAAATTCCAAATGGTGACTTTTTCTTCGGAGGGAATGTATCTCTATACTGAATTAACATGGGATCCTCATATTGGCACTTTTTCACCTCAGCTACCAAAGATAAGGCAGCCAAATTTTGAATAGTAACTCCCGTATTGCCTAAGTCTATCAAGCAAACTCCTAGGCTGGCTAGCCGTTGAAGCTCACGAGATAACTCCCTCTTCTTTGGTTGAACAACACATAAATTGCCCATGGATTTGCGGCTAAAAGCATCAGCTACTACATTCGCCTTTACAGGATGATATTGAATACTAACATCATAATCTTTCAATAGCTTCAACCATTGCCTTTGCCGCAAATTCAACTCTTTCTGCTTGAAAATATACTGGAAACTCTTATGGTCTGTATAGATATCAATATGGACTCCATATAAATAATGCCTCCACATCTTTAATGCATGAATCACCGCAGCCAACTCTAGATCATGCATTGGGTAGTTTTTCTCGTGTTTCTGTAACTGCCGTGAAACATAAGCAATAAGCATACCATGCTGCATCAGCACAAAACCTAACCCAATGCCTGAGGCATCATAATAGACAACATAGTCCTCTGATCCTTCTAGAAGTGTCAGAACCCGGGCCGAAGTCAATCTGTTCTTTAACTCTTGAAAACTGTTCTCAGAAGCATCCATTCATTGAAATTTAGCTGCTTTCTGAGTTAGCCTTGTTAATGGTGCAGGGATGGAAGAAAAACCTTCTACAAATCTTCTGTAATAGCCTGCCAATCCCAGAAAACTATGAACTTCAGTAGATGTTGTAAGTCTTGGCCAAGTCTTCACGGCTTTAATCTTCTGGGTATCCACCCGAATACCATCAGCTGAAATAATGTGCCCCAAAAAAGTCATGGAATACAACCAGAACTCACATTTTGAGAACTTTGCATATAACTTCCAAGCTTGGAGAATTATAAGGATAGCATATAAATGATCAGTATGCTCTGCCTCAGATAGAGAATACACCAGAATATCATCGCTGAACACAATCACAAACGAATCTAAGAAAGGCCTGAATACAATGTTCATCAAATCCATGAATATTGCTGGAGCGTCAGTCAACCCGACTGATATTACTCGAAACTCAAAATGACCATATCTAGTTATCAAGGCCGTCTTTGGGATATCGTTTTCCCTAACTCTCTCCTGGTGGTACCACGATCTCAAGTCTATCTTTGAGAATCATTTGGCACCCTGCAACTGATCGAATAAATTATCGATTGGAAAGGGATACTTGTTCTTTATCATCACCTTATTCAGCTGCCTGTAGTCGATACACATCTGTAAGGATCCATCTTTCTTTCTTACAAATAATACGGGTGCTCCCCACGACGACGAACTAGGTCTAATAAAGCCCTTCTCAAGAAAATCCTTCAGCTGCTCCTTTAACTCTCTCAATTCTGCAGGAGCCATTCTATAGGGAGGAATAGATATTAGCTTAGTATCTAGCAACACATCAATAGCAAAGTCAATCTCCCGTTCTGGTGAAAGACCTGGAAGCTCGTCCGGGAATACATCCAGAAACTCATTCACTACTAGAACAGATTAAAGAGTTTGTGGCTTTGCCTCTGTATCCCGAACCCGATCTAGATGATAAATACATCCCTTAGCAATCATCTTTCTTGCCTTGAGATAGGAAATAAACCTACCTCTCGGAGACTCTGTTGTACACTTCCATTCTAGAACTAGCTCTCCTGGAAATTGGAAGCGAACTGTTTTTGTTCTATAATCAATATTAGCATAACAAGAGGCCAACCAATCCATACCCATGATGACATCAAAATCTACCATATTTAGCTCAATCAAATTTTCCATGGTACGACGATCACAAACTATAACCACACAGTTTCTGTATACCTGACTAGCTATAACAGGATCACCAACGGGTGTAGATACCTCAAAAGGTTTAATCGACTCAGGTTTCACCCAATTCGACCGGTAATGTAAGGAGTAACATATGATAATGTGGACCCTGGATTAATCAATGCATATACGTCATGAGAAGATACTAATAATATACCTGCAACTACATCGGGTGAAGATTCGAGATCCTATCGCTCAGCTAGCGCATAGATACAGTTCTGAGGACCGCTCGAATTGGATGCTCCCCCTCTACCTCTACCACTGCCTGCCGGTGTCTGTGAACTCTTCCCCAGAGGGCGCACCGATGATGAAGAACCAGCTGCTAATCCCGTGGACTGTACCATACCCCTACCACCTCTCGTCGGACAGTCGCGCATCATATGGCCTGTCTGGCCGCAAACATAACAAGCATCTGAACCTAGGCGGCACTATCCCAAATGTAGCTTACCACACTGAGTACATCGTGGTAACGGTGGCCTCACCTGACCTGAATCACCTCTATACTGAAAACCCGGAGCTGTGGAACTCTGACCTAGTCCGGAATAAATAGGGCGATCAAATCTCTTGCCTGTAACCCGCGAAGGTGCACTGGATGCTGAATGGCCGGAGTGTCTGGAATAGTACTACCTCTGAATCTCTCCAAATTCACTGACCGCACCTGAAGATTTGGCCTTCTTACTATAGCCCTTATCGTACTCATGGTCACTCCTCTTCTTTTGCTGCCCTTCTTTCAAATTCTGGGCATGGGCTTGAATGCCAGAAATATGCATTCCTTCCTGAAGCGAGGCCGTCAAAAAATCATCGATCAAATCTGGCCCAAAACCATTCACGAACCGTTGGACATGATCTCCCATATCAGCTACCATAGCTGGAGCATACTTGGCAAAGGAATTAAAATGAAGACTATACTCCCGAACACTCATATTCCCTTGTCTGAGGTTTAGAAATCTATTACCTCTAGCCCGTCGAGCCTCTGGCGGCAAATAGTGTCGGAGAAAAGCATCTACAAATTCTTGCCATACAGGTGGAGGTGTATTTACCTCTTTAGAAGATATCCAGGTACTATACCAATGGAAGACCACATCTCGCAATCTATAAGAAGCTAACTCTACCGACTCAACATTTAAAGCATGCATTACCTGCAATGTCCTCAACATCTCATCTATGAAGTCCTGCGGTTCCTCGTCCGGTTTTCACCCAAAGAATTTTGGAAGGTCCAGACTAATGAAATCACGGACTCTAGCGCTAACAGCTAGGTCACCATGACCCGTACCATGCTGCCGAGCCTGAACGGCTACTAACTGAGTCAGCAACTGAATGGCCTCCATCATCTCCTGGCGTGAGGCATTCGGTGGAGGAACTGGGGGCGCTGGGGCTCCTCTAGAGCGCGAGTGGAGTATGAGAAGACCGAGATGAAATCTCATTCTGGGACTCACCCTCCTCTATATCTATAGGCGATACCTACTCAGTCCTCCTACCTGCCACTAACTTACCCTTCTGAGCTACTATAGCTTTTCTCTTCACAGGCATTACTGAAATCATAACACACGATTAGGAAAAAAAAAAGAATCCTTATAACATGGATCTATCGCACGATCTAAGAGAAGAAAAAAGATCAATCATTCCTAAATTCCCCGCAACCTCCTGTTTATGAGTATGGCGCGCTTCACACCCATAAACAAGACTCTACTGGACACGGCTCGTAGACACACCGCATGACGAACTGCTCTGATATCACTTTTGTCGCGACCCAACCGGAGGGCCATAACGGGTACCCTGAGCTAATCCACCGAGCACCTCTTAGCATACTTCTCAATACTCATATCTAGGTGGACGACGTGACCAACTCGTAAATATCATATTCTATACGGGCATGGGTTCAAAGAAACAACAATTCTATATAAACATCAACAACTGTGCCCATATGTACAAGCAGACAAGGCTACCAAAAATAATATACAACAATATGAACCGATAAGGTTACAGAACACCTAACTATATACATCTATCTACGAGCCTCAACAAAGAGTACAAAACATCATAAGGATGGGATAGGACCCCGCCGTGCCCATCTGTACACAAAAGAATAGGACCATCCGGACTGTAGCTCCAGAGCAAATAGAGCGCTCCTGTGTAAACGCTGATGAAGCAGCCTACGGGTCCGGCCGTCTCTCTGTCTACCTGCGGGCATGAACGCAGCGTCCACAAACAAAAAGACGTCAGTACGAGTAATGTACTGAGTATGTAAGGCATGAATATAACATAATAAAAGTATGAAAGAAGCATGAGGTAGGAGAAATAACATGTACACCTGATTGCCTCCTAAGGCGGATATCATGCATGCCTAGCTTTTAAGAAAACATTTTTCATACATATATAATATAACTATTAGTGTTGCAGAATGTGCAGCCCGATCCATATATCATATCATCCCGCGTCCGGGGCATCCCGTGTCCGAGGTAACATCATAACATACTGCAGTGGTGTGCATATCTACATGCTGTATCTGGCCGACTATAGCGCGGCTCAGTGTGAGAAAATACATACATATATAGTAGTGTGCACGCGAGCCCAAATAAAAGCTATAAATCTATCGGAGTAACATAAGGTCGGTAAACCTACGATTGCCATTATGGAATCATCGTCATCGCTATATCTCACCTTGAAAGAACAACTACAATAAGGTGAGATCAAAATCATGAAATAAGGATCAACAATATCGCAAGGACATCAAGAACTATAAGCTTTTGAATCTCTTGAAATGAAATCATCATCATGGAGGACATTTATCAACATTATCATAAGAATCTTAAGAATCAAAATCTTCTAGCATTGTTTTAGAATAGGGACATTATGGATATCATGTATAGGTTCACAACAAGGAATCATGCCTTAAGAAAGAAAGGATTAGCCCTAACTTACCTTTGCATCTCCTTAACAACCTAACGTTCTTTTCCCAAGCTCGAAAATCTACATTCAAAAGGAGTCGTTCTATAGTTAGGTGTTGAAAATACTTATAAGCTCAAACTAGAGTAATTAGTAGGCTAACGAGATTTGGGCAGCACTTCCCCTATTTTTATCAACATCCACCAAATTCGAAATCAACTCCCAACAACAATAACAACATCAACAATTCCATATTTAGGAAAACATATACAATTTTCACCTAAAACAATCCAAAAATTCCTTCGAAATTTCATTCACAACCTACAATTATAACACAATATCCCATAACCATTCCTACCACAATCTCCTTCACTTTTATGGCTTACTAATCTCCAAATCAACTTAGTATAAATGAAATAAAGAGAGAAAATACCTCAATATTGAAGAACCCTAGCTCCCCAACTTTGTGTCAACCCAAAACCACCATAACATTTAACTAGGAGCAAGGATCATCATCATCTATGAGTTAGCTTAGGTATTTTAAGGTTTGAATTCCACTTGACTTGGCTTAGAAAGTGTATGGATCAGTAGAGAGTGTAAAGAGGGCTCTAAGGGTCTAGAGGATTCTGATTTTGGGTGAAAATAATGACCAAGGTCGTGGCCCTTTTTAATATATAGAAAAGAGAGAATTCCCACCGCCTGCTGTTCGACAGCCGGGTCGACGGTCGGTCGACTCGCCACTGTCGACCTGCGAAAGGCTCTGAATCTCTCAGAGTTTTTTGATGAGAAGTTCGATGGTCCGTTGAATTACTCTACTGTAGAACTCAGATTTTTCTGGTTTAACTTCCGATACTTGTTGTACACAGCTTAAACTCCTGCACATATGAAATAACAATGTAGAATCTTTTATAACCTTGAAAACATCCTCACTTACTAACTTCACGTTGGCTATCTTATGGCTAAACCCAGCATATCAAATATGGGGTATAACAGATACTGACTTTATTCATGAAGTTAAATACCTTACGTAGATTTCGAGTATCGTTTTCGTGAAAAAGAATGTTGGCCAAATTCGAGTTCATTTTAACTTTAGGGATCTCAACAATGCATGCCCTTAAGATGATTTCCCGCTTCTCATCTCATAGTTGATGATTGATTTCACCACTAGTTACGAGACAATGTCTTTCATGGACGGTTCATCCGGCTATAACCAAATTCACTTGGCGCCAAAAGATGAAGCGCTTACTGTATTTTCATATACCCAAGGGTATTTATTGTTACTGTTATATCCCGTATTTTTATACGTCTAATTATTCGCAAGCTAATTGACTTACGTTAAGACGAGATTACTTTTGGATATGGAATAGGAACTTTTAATTCTCAATTTTAATTAATACACAAATTGTTTATAAATTTCATTTAGTGTAGAAATATTATGGGAGATTAGGAACTAATTAATTATGATTAGATTATTAAGTAGGTATTAGAATTTAATTAAAATTAATAATTTAATTACGTTGTGGGCCCCACCCGTAAATAAAAAAAATTCAAGAAATCAAATTGGTGAGTCATACGGGGGGGGGGGGGGGGGGACGTGTCCATTTGAGGGATACCATATATATATATATAAAGTTGGATGAACAGCTTAGCAAATTAATTCCACTTCACAAAATTAAACTAAAAAAAAAAAAAAGAGAAAGAACACTTCCATGGCTTCCAAGCTCTCGGCCAGCCATGGTAATTGAGAAAAAAATGTTTTGTTGCTTATTTTGATCAAATTTCAAGTGATTTACAAGTTCAAGGAGGTGATAGCAACATTGGATATTGAATTGAGGAAGAAGAAATTGTGAAATTGGAGCAAATAAGTGTAGAAATTCCTCCGAGTAAATTAAGGTAAGATTTTCTTATTTTGTGGCATAATTGTATTAATGGTGTTGTAATGGAAGGATTAAAATTGGATTGGGTGAAATTGGAAGTAAGAAATTGCATGAAATTGTTGTTATATGAAATTGTGGGTTGAAATGATTAAAAGTGTGATTTATGTTCATATGTTGCTATTCGCGTTGCGGTCGTGTTGTCGTTGATGTGGATTCTAAATTTGGAAGAAAGAAGTGTAAAACGTATCATATACAAAGCGTGTGTTGGTTTGTTTGGTGTAAAATCTTAAAACGTTAATGATTTAGATTGAAAAAGGGTTAAGAAGGGTTGTTGGATTGTTTGAGTTGTTTATGAGCTGAATTATAAGGGTTTTATATGCATATTTCTATTACTGTCATTATTGGTATTGCTGTGATAACAGGAGGTTAATTGGAAGTTCGGGTTAGGCGAGTATATAGGGGAAATGCTGCCCGATTTCCGTAAAGTTCTTAACTAATGAAAATCCTAATCAAGAAAGTACGAATTAAAGAATCAATCCTATAGGAAATTGGTTACAGATTTATGAGCTAGGAAGTATAGTTCACTAACGATAGCGTTACTTCCATATTAAATAGGCTAAAGGGGCGACGAAGCGAACGTGATTACGATTAACCTTTAACAGGTATGTAAAGTTATCCTTTCTTTCTTTTTGGCATGATCCTTATCATATGAATGAACACAGTGAGCAAGCGAGTTCCAAAGACTCCATTCTTAGAGAGTGCAGAGATATTTGTATCGTTGGCCTCCTATGTTTTATGGCCATAACTCCCAGAGACTTATCATATTAGCTTTTTATGTCACCAGAGGGGTTCAGAGTATCCTTTTCCGAGTTTTACATGCATTTATATATATTATATTATATATGGATCGGGTCGTACGTTCGTCGGCACTATTATATTATATATGGATCGGGCCGTACGTTCCTCGGCACTATTATATTATATTTGGATCGGGTCGTACGTTCCACTGAACTATTATATTATATATGGATCGAGCTGTACGTTCCACAGCACTATCAGTTATATTATAATCTATTCCTATCATACGCCGTAGAGTCAGTTTCAGTCATATAGAGTTACGCATATATTCTCAGATGTTAGCCACAGATGCATTCAATTATTGAGACTGGTTTTCATGATTCATCTGTACTTGATGTTCTTATGCTTTATATACTCAGTACATATTCCGTACTGACCCCCTTTCTTCGGGGGGCTGCGTTTCATGCCCGCAGGTACAGACGCTCGATTCGGTGATCCTCCAACTTAGGATTTCCAGTCAGCTGTCCTGGAGAGCTCCGTTGTTCCGGAGCCTAGACTTTTGGTACAGATCTTCTGATGTATTTATATATGGTTGTCTAGGGGTACGACGGGGCCCTATCCCGTCATATTTCACTATTAGTACTCTTAGAGGTCTGTAGACATGTGTGTGGGTTGTATATAGATTATGATCAGTTGTTTCTATATAGTTGTTGTGGATGTTTCTGTTGGTTGTGGCAGCCTTGCCGGCTTGCATATGTTATCGATACGTACTGGCAGCCTTGTCGGCTTGCGTAGTATATTGACATGTAGTGGCAGCCTTGTCGGCTTGCGTATTATAATGATATATAGTGGCAGCCTCGTCAGCTTGCATATTTGATTTCGTTGTGATTGGTTGAGACTCCGCAGGGGACAAATTATCTTGATATGTGACGTTGAGAACCTTTGGGTCTATGTCGATTCCTATGTTGTCTATAGTGTCAGTCTGATTAGGTCTAACAGGTATACATATGGGTGTCCAGCTCGGGCACTAGTCATGGCCCTCGGGGTTGGGTCGTGACAAAAGTGGTATCAGAGCAGTTCATCCTCGGAGTGTCAACAGACCGTGTCTAGTAGAGTCTTATTTATCGGTGTGTTGTGCACCACATCTATAAACAGGAAGCTACAGGACATTTAGGAAGTTATCTTTCCTTCTTATCCTAGATCGTGCGATAGAGCTATATTATCAGGATAATCCCTTTCTAACAGCCTATTATGTTTACAGCTATGCCTCTAAAGAAAGCGACAGCTGCCCAGAAGGGAAAATTGGTAGCAGGGGATACTAGCCAGACTCGGAGAGTTACTAGGGCCCGTGCCCAGTTTATGCCTGAGATTGTGTTCCAATCGGCGAGTTCTGCTACACCGCCACTTCCAGAGGAACCTAGGGCAACAACGGCTCCAGGTCAGGGGCGGCTCCACCGCCAGTTCTCGAGGTTCCAGTACCCGAGCCTCAAGCTCCCCAGCCAGGGGCGGAGGATAGATCCATGAGGGATGCAGTGCAGTTGCTGACCAGATTAGTGGCAGGACAGGCTCGTAGGCACGGACTAGGGGTTGACCAGGCTGATAGACATGATAGTTTGAGAGCCCGCGACTTCTTAAGTTGTAATCCTCCAGAGTTTTTCGGATCAAAGCCCGAGGATGATCCGCAGGAGTTTATTCGGCAGATGCAGCGTACGTTGAGGATAATCAAGGCTTCTGAGACTGAGTCTGTTGAGTTAGCTTCGTATCGGTTGCGTGACATAGCTGTTAATTGGTATGAATCGTGGGAGCTATCTAGGGGCGAAGGTGCTCCTCCAGTAGTATGGGATGAGTTTACGGAGGCCTTTCTTGGCCACTTCCTGCCTCCAGAGATGTGGCGAGCTAGAGTTGATAGATTCTTACAATTGAGGCAGAGGGGCAGGAGTGTTCGAGAGTATAGTCTTGAGTTTGACTCGTTGGCTAGATATGCGCCTACTATTGTGGCGGATATGGCAGATGGAGTGCATTGTTTTGTGAGGGGATTGGACCATTATTTGATTGATGGCTGTATGGAAGTGGCTCTTCAACCAGGTATGGATATTGCTCGGATACAGGCATATGCACAGGGGGTGGAGGATCGACACAGAGGGCGTCAGCTAGATAGAGATCATGACAAGGGTCAGCATAAGAGGGCTAGATCGGTTGGTTATCCGGGTGAGTTTCGAGGCAGACAGCCTCAGCAGCATATCAGATACCCTTCCCAGCCTGCACAGAGTGCACCCCCATAGTTCACAGGTAGAAGGTTTGATAGTACGGGGTATTCAGGAGCCAGTCAGAGCTCCAGGACTTCGGGTTCGCAGTTGAGCAGGGGGTTGAGTCAATCGAGGCCACCTTTGCCTCGGTGTTCTCGGTGTAGTAGGCATCATCCTAGGGAATGTCATCGTGCTGCAGGTGCTTGTTTTTCTTGCGGCCATCAAGGCCATATTATGAGAGAGTGTTTGTATAGGGGCGGTTCAGGTAGTATGGCTCAGCCGACTGGGTCGGTTGCTGGTTCATCTTCTTCTGTGGCTATGCGCCCGATGGGACAGGGTATTCAGACACTAGCAGGTCGTGGTAGAGGTCGTGGCGGAGCTTCTAGTTCTAGCGGTCCTTCGAACCACATATATGCTTTGTCTAGTAGACAGGATCAAGAGGCGTCACCAAATGTGGTTACAGGTATACTATCGATTTTCTCTCGAGACGTATATGCATTGATAGACCCAGGCTCCACCTTATCGTATATTTCTCCCTTTGGTGCTAGTAGAATTGGGATAAAACCTGAATTGATAGAACCATTTGAGGTAGCTACACCGGTAGGAGATTCTGTTATAGCAAGGCAAATATATAGAGATTGTTCGGTGATTATATATAGTCGTTGCACCAAGGCAGATCTGATAGAGCTAGATATGACTGAGTTTGATGTTATTATGGGTATGGATTGGTTAGCTTCTTGCTATGCTAATGTTGATTGTAGAGACAAAATAGTTCGATTTCAGTTCCCAGGAGAGCCAATTATAGAGTGGATGGGAAATACAGCATCGCCGAGGGGTAAGTTTATTTCATACCTCAAGGCAAAGAAGATGGTCAGAAAGGGTTATATTTATCATTTGGTTCGGATGCATGACCTGAAGGCAAAGGCGCCGACTCTTCAGTCAGTGCCGATAGTTAACGAATTCACAGATGTATTCCCAGATGAACTTCCAGGCCTTCCTCCTGAGTGGGAGATAGAGTTTACTATAGATGTGCTGCCAGATACTCAGCCCATATCTATTCCTCCTAATAGAATGGCACCTGCAGAACTGAAAGAGTTGAAGGAGCAACTGAAAGACTTATTAGAAAAAGGCTTCATCAGGCCTAGCATATCACCTTGGGGAGCACCGGTATTATTTGTGAGAAAGAAAGATGGGTCGCTGCGGATGTGTATCGATTATAGGCATCTAAATAAAGTGACGATAAAGAATAGATATCCCCTCCCCAGAATTGATGATCTGTTCGACCAGTTGCAGGGTGCTAAGTGTTTCTCGAAGATAGATTTGCGGTCAGGCTATCATCAGGTAAGGGTAAAAGAGGCAGATATTCCGAAGACTACATTCAGGACCCGGTACGGGCATTATGAGTTTAGAGTGATGTCTTTTGGGCTGACCAATGCTCCAACAATATTTATGGATCTAATGAACCGAGTATTCAAGCCGTTCCTAGATATGTTTGTGATTGTATTTATTGATGATATTCTGTTCTATTCGCGATCGGAAGAGGAGCATGCAGATCATTTGAGAACAGTACTTAGAGTGCTCCAGCACCAGAAGTTGTATGCTAAGTTTTCTAAATGCGAATCTGGTTGGCTTCAGTAGCATTCTTGGGGCATATCATTGGAGCTGATGGCATTCGGGTAGATACACAGAAGATTGAGACGGTGAAGACTTGGCCTAGACCTGCGACACCTACTGAGGTACGTAGTTTTCTGGGGCTAGCAGGATATTACAGGAGGTTCGTAGAGAAATTTTCCTCGATTTCAGCGCCTTTGACCAGGCTAACACAGAAGGCAGCTAAGTCCAGTGGACTGATGCGTGTGAGCAAAGTTTCCAATTATTGAAGGATAAGTTGACTACGGCTCTAGTTCTAACACTTCCTGAGGGACCAGATGGCTATGTTATTTATTATGATGCCTCAGGCGTTGGGCTAGGTTGTGTATTGATGCAGCATGGCAGAGTTATAGCCTATGCCTCCCGGCAGCTCAGAAAGCACGAAAGGAATTATCCTACTCATGATCTGGAGTTAGCAGCAGTAATTCATGCTTTGAAGATATGGAGACATTATTTATATGGCGTACATGTTGGTATTTATACGGACCATAAGAGTATCCAATATATCTTTAAGCAGAAGGAGCTGAATCTACGGCAGAGAAGGTGGCTAGAGTTGCTAAAAGATTATGATGTTGATATTCTATACCATCCAGGGAAAGCAAATGTTGTAGCAGATGCTCTTAGCCGTAAATCTATGGGTAGCTTGGCAGATGTACAACCAGAACGGAAGGAGATAGTCCGTGGGATTTGCCAGTTAGCTAACCTTGGAGTCCGTTTGGCTGATTCTGATGATGGCGGAGTTTCTGTTCGAAGAGTTGCTAAGTCCTCTATCATAGAAGAGGTAAAGAGACACCAGTACGAGGACCCTATTCGTGTACATTATAGATATGCAGCTCTTCAAAAGGAGAAGACCCCATTCGATATTGCACCTGATGGGGTGCTACGATGCAGAGGCAGATTATGTGTACCTGAGGTTACAGGGTTACGACGATAGGTTATGGGAGAGGCACACTATGCCCGTTATTCTGTTCATCCAAGGTCAACGAAGATGTATCATGACCTCAGATGTTTGTATTGGTGGGATGGCATGAAAAACGATATAGCGGAGTTTGTTGCTCAGTTCCCGAATTGTTAACAGGTTAAGGTCGAGCATCAGAATCCTGGTGGATTATTACAGGAGATAGAGATCCTGACATAGAAATGGGAGGTAATTAATATGGACTTCGTTACAGGTTTACCTCGCACTCCGCGAAGATATGACTCTATTTGGGTTATCGTGGATAGGCTGACAAAATCAGCTCATTTTCTTCCAGTCAGGACTACTTATTCAGCTGAGGACTATGCTAGGTTATACCTCAAGGAGATAGTGAGACTTCACGGGGTTCCCACAGCTATTATCTCCGACAGAGGAGCTCAGTTTACAGCTAACTTCTGGAGATCATTCCAGGAAGGATTAGGGACCCAGGTGAGTCTTAGCACAACATTCCACCCTCAGACTGATGGACAGGCCGAGCGCACTATTTAGACGCTACAAGATATGTTACGGGCTTGTATTATTGATTTCAGAGGTAGCTGGGACGATCATTTGCCACTTATTGAGTTTGCTTATAATAATAACTATCATTCGAGTATCCAGATGGCACCGTATGAGGCTTTGTATGGGAGGAAGTACAGGTCACCTATTGGCTGATTTGATGTTGGTGAGACTAATTTAATAGGCCCAAACATGATTCAGCAGGCTGTTGATAAAGAGAAGCTTATTCAGGAGAGGTTACCAGTAGCCCAGAGTCGACAGAAATCATATGTAGATGATCGACGTCGACACTTAGAGTTTCAGGTTGGCGATTGGGTGTTCTTAAAGGTGTCACCCATGAAGGTTGTCATGAGATTCGGCAAGAAAGGGAAGCTAAGCCCGAGGTACATTGGGCCTTATCAGATTATCCGTAGGGTAGGCCGGGTTGCCTACGAGTTGGACCTACCGTCTGATTTGGAAGCAGTACATCCAGTCTTTCACGTGTCAATGCTTCGTAAATGTATAGGCGACCCTTCCAGAGTATTTCCCGTGGATGATGTCCAGGCGACGGAGGAGTTGTCCTATGAGGAGCAACCTATAGCCATACTTGATCGGCAGGTCAGGAAATTGCGTACCAAGGATGTGGCTTCCGTCAAAGTATTATGGCTAAAAAACAATAGAGAAGAGATGACCTGGGAAGCCGGAGAGGAGGTGAAGAATAAGTATCCTTACTTGTTCCCTACGCCTACAGGTAACTTAAACTCCTCACTTGATTATATTGATTAATAGATGAAACTATATGTTATAGCGATAAGGGAGACTTCCCCGAAATTTTATAAGACTTTACAGGACCAATTCAACATTCGAGGACGAATGTTCTAAAGGGGGGAAGGATGTTATATCTCGTATTTTTATACGTCGAATTATTCGCAAGCTAATCGACTTACGTTAAGACAGGATTACTTTTGGATGTGGAATAGGAACTTTTAATTCTCAATTTTAATTAGTACACAAATTGTTTATAAATTTCATTTAGTGTAGAAATATTATTAGAGATTAGGAACTAATTAATTATGATTAGATTATTAAGTAGGGATTAGAATTTAATTAAAATTAATTAATTTAATTATGTTGTGGGCCCCACCCGTAAATAAAAAAAATTCAAGAAATCAAATTGGTGAGTCATAAGGGGGGGGGGGGGGGGGGGACGTGTCCATTTGAGGGATACCATATATATATATATATATATAAAGTAGGATGAACAGCTTAGCAAATTAATTCCATTTTACAAAATTAAACTAAAAAACAAAAAAGAGAAAGAACACTTCCATGGCTGCCAAGCTCTCGGCCAGCCATGGTAATTGAGAAAAAATTGTTTTGTTGCTTATTTTGATAAAATTCCAAGTTATTTACAAGTTCAAGGAGGTGATAACAACATTGGATATTGAATTGAAGAAGAAGAAATTGTGAAATTGGAGCAAATAAGTGTAGAAATTCCTCCGAGTAAATTAAGGTAAGATTTTCTTATTTTGTGGCATAATTGTATTAATGGTGTTGTAATGGAAGGATTAAAATTGGATTGGGTGAAATTGGAAGTAAGAAATTGCATGAAATTGTTGTTATATGAAATTGTGGGTTGAAATGATTAAAAGTATGATTTATGTTCATATGTTACTATTCGTGTTGCGGTCATGTTGTCGTTGATGTGGATTCTAAATTTGGAAGAAAGAAGTCTAAAACGTATCATATACAAAGCGTGTGTTGGTTTGTTTGGTGTAAAATCTTAAAACATTAATGATTTAGATTGAAAAAGGGTTAAGAAGGGTTGTTGGATTGTTTGAGTTGTTTATGAGCTGAATTGTAAGGGTTTTATATGCATATTTCTATTACTGTCATTGTTGGTATTGCTGTGATAACAGGAGGTTAATTAGAAGTTCGGGTTAAGCGAGTATATAGGGGAAAGGCTGTCCGATTTCCGTTAAGTTCTTAACTAATGAAAATCCTAATCAAGAAAGTACGAATTAAAGAATGAGTCCTATAGGCAATTGGTTACAGATTTATGAGCTAGGAAGTATAGTTCACTAACGATAGCGTTACTTTAATATTAAATAGGCTAAAGGGGCGACGAAGCGAACGTGATTACGATTAACCTTTAACAGGTATGTAAAGTTATCCTTTCTTTCTTTTTGGCATGATCCTTATCATATGAATGAACACAGTGAGCAAGCGAGTTCCAAAGACTCTATTCTTAGATAGTGTAGAGATATTTGTATCGTTGGCCTCCTATGTTTTATGTCCATAACTCCCAGAGACTTATTATATTATCTTCTTATGTCACCAGGGGTTTAGAGTATCCTTTTCCGAGTTTTACATGTATTTATATATATTATATTATATATGGATCGGGTCGTACGTTCCTCGGCACTATCATATTATATATGGATCGGTCCGTACGTTCCTCGGCACTATCATATTATATATGGATCGGGCCGTACGTTCCTCGACACTATTATATTATATTTGGATCGGGCCGTACGTTCCTCGGCACTATTATATTATATATGGATCGGGCCGTATGTTCCTCCGCACTATTATATTATATATGGATCGGGTTGTACGTTCCACAGCACTATTAGTTATATTATAATCTATGCCTATCATACGCCGTAGAGTCAGTTTCAGTCATATAGAGTTACGCAGATATTCTCAGATGTTAGCCACAGATGCATTCAATTATTGAGATTGGTTTTCATGATTCATCTGTACTTGATGTTCTTATGCTTTATATACTCAGTACATATTCCGTACTTACCCCCTTTCTTCGGGGGGCTGCGTTTCATGCCCGCAGGTACAGACGCTCGATTCGGTGATCCCCAGCTTAGGATTTCCAGTCAGCTGTCCTGGAGAGCTCCGTTGTTTCGGAGCCTAGATTTTTGGTATAGATCTTCTGATGTATTATATATGGTTGTCTAGGGGTACGACGGGGCCCTGTCCCGTCATATTTCACTATTAGTACTCTTAGAGGTCTGTAGACATGTGTGTGGGTTGTATATAGATTATGATCAGTTGTGCCTATATAGTTGTTGTGGATGTTTCTTTTGGTTGTGGCAGCCTTGCCGGCTTGCATATGTTATCGATACGTAGTGGCAGCCTTGTCGGCTTGTGTAGTATATTGACATGTAGTGGCAGCCTTGTCGGCTTGCGTAGTATATTGACATGAGCCTTGTCGGCTTGCGTATTACAATGATATATAGTGGCAGCCTCGTCGGCTTGCATATTTGATTTCGTTGTGATTGGTTGAGACTCCGCAGTGGACAAATTATCTTGATATGTGACGTTGAGAACCTTTGGGTCTATGTCGATTCCTATGTTGTCTATAGTGTCAGTCTGATTAGTAGCCTGTTTGGCCAAGCTTCAAAAAACTGCTTATTTCAAAAGTACTTTTCAAAAATGTATTTTTGGCTAAAAGCAGCTTGTGTTTGGCCAATTAATTTAAAAAGTACTTTTGAGCAGCAATTAGTGTTTGGCCAAGCTTTTAAAAAGTCCTTCTATGTGTATTTTTCTCAAAAGTACTTTTCAAAAAAATGTTTTTGGACAAAAGCTATTTTTTTTAGCTTCTGAAAAACTGCTTCTGCTACTCCCCAAAAGTACTTATTTTCTCCCAAAAGCTTGGCCAAACACCTCACTTTTTTTAAAATAAGCACTTATTGAAAAAATAAGTACTTTTGGGGGAAAAATAAGCTTGGCCAAACAGGCTATAGGTCTAACAGGTATACATATGGGTGTCCAGCTCGGGCACTAGTCATAGCCCAGGGGGCTGGGTCGTGACAGTTACAAAGTGATGCCTTTTGGTTTGAAGAATGCTAGTGACACATATCAAAGAGATATGCAGAATATCTTTGATGACTTGCTCCACAAAAATGTTGAATGTTATGTAGATGTCTTGGTGGTAAAATCTAGAAAGAGGAGCGACCACTTGTAAGACCTGAGAATGGTGCTCGAGCGACTTCAGAGATATCAACTTTGAATAAATCCATTGAAATATGCCTTTGGAGTTACTTTTGGAAAGTTCCTTGGTTTAATTGTTCGATATCGAAGAATCCAAATTGATCAAGCCAAGATGAAATTTTGAAAGGCTTCAGCCTTGAAATATTCATGAGTTAAAAAGTCTGCAAGGAAAGCTAGCATACATTAGGAGATTCATCTCTGATTTAGATGGAAGATACCACCCATTCAGCTATCTTATGAAGAAGGGTGTTCCTTTCAAGTGGGCTAAAGCATGTACTAATACCTTCGAGAGTATCAAGTTATATTTAATGAAGCCTCCAATTCTAATAGCCCCTGTACCTGGAAAACCATTGATATTATACATTTCAGTGCAAGAAAGTTCGGTTGGAGCGCTGTTAGCCCAAGAGAATAGTGAAGGGAAAGAAAACTTTCGATATTACTTGAGCAAAATGATGACACCAAATGAGCTGAATTACTCGCCGATTAGAAAATTGTGTTTGGCGCTAGTCTTCTCGATTCAAAAGTTGAAGCATTTTCAAGATTATAGTGTTGTGTTCACCTTATTTCTAAAGAAAATCTGAGCAAGTTTGTGATGTCAAAACCAGTCCTCAGTGATCGACTAGCAAGGTGGTAGCCCCAGTTTTAACAATTCGAGATTACATACATCATTTAAAAGGCTATAAAAGGATAGGCATTGGCGGACTTCTTGGCAAATCACCTGATACCTAAAAATTGGGAGCTAACTGACGAATTTCCCAATGAAGATGTAAAACCTCCATGGAAGATGTACTTTGATTGTGCTGCACAACGTGATGGAGCTGGTGCTAGCGTGGTGTTGTTCACTCCACGGGGAGAAGTTCTACCATACTCCTTTACTTTGACATAGTGTTGCTCTAAAAATGTCACTGAATATTAAGCATTAATACTTGGACTTTAAATGGCCGTCGACATGATGCAGTTTCAATTGCAAATCTGTGGTGACTCTCAGTTAGTGACCAATAAACTATTGGGAAGCTATGAAATCAAGAAGCACGAATTACTCCCCTATCATGGTTAGGCTCAAAAGTTGATAGGATGGCTTGGTGACGTGACTCTTCAGCATGTTCCAAGGAAGAAAAATAAGAAAGTTGATGCTTTAGCTACTCTAGCTTCAATGCTAACTCAACCGAATCAAGCACAAGTTCATATTGCATATAAACTAGCTCTTCCACCGGAGTTAGATAAGATCCACAATGTCTTCCATGTTTCTATGCTTAGAAGATATCGCTCAGATCCATCTCATGTTTTTCCTGTTGAATCCATTGAGGTCAGCCCCGACTTGACATATGAAGAGGAACCTATCCAAATCTTGGCGCATGGGACAAAAGAGCTTAGAAACAAGAAAATCCCATTAGTAAAAGTCCTTTGGAGAAATCATTCTGGCAAAGAGACTACCTGGGAGCCAGAAAAGGATATGCGAATTCAATATCCCCATTTGTTTCGAGACTAGCATAAGGTAAATTTCGGGACGAAATTTCTTAAGGGGGAGAGAGTTGTAACACCCCAAAAGTGTTTTTAGCGAATACTTTAATTTTCGATTTATCATATCTTGGTAGTAAGGGTATATTTTACTTTGCACTTCCTGAATGTGAACTTGACGATATTTGAACTTGTTTGAAGTGTTATGGTGTAGTTATATAAACTACTCCTACTATGATTATCTTAGTAAATTTATGAAATGGATTAGATATTTATAAAAGTGGGCAGCCCCTTTTTATTTTATTTTATTATTTTTCATCCTTATCTTACTAAGTAAGATATATACCCTTCTGGCTCTTATCCTCTCCTATATACCATTCTGGCTCTTATCCTCTCCACCACCCCTCCAATTTCGTTTTCTCCAAGGAAAAAAGACACCAAAACCTCTCTCCTCTCATAATACTCATCCTCTAAATCAATCATCAAAACTTGCTTTGGTTGAGCCCCAAGAAACTTCACACGATTGAGGTAAGTTACAAACCCGTTTTTGGACTGGACTGCTGTTAGTGTTTTCAGCATAATTCCTTGTATAAAGCTTAGTTTTAAGTGATTGAAGATGTTATAGAAAGCTATTTCATAGACCTGAAACTTTCTTTCAGGCTCCAAAACCCAGTTTTGCTTGTATTTACTCGAAAAGGGGTGATGAAGTACAGGGCAGGTGCTACCCAGATTTCTATTTTGCAAACCCTACATGTACTGCTGTTAGTATTTTGAGCACATCGTTTTGTACAAAACTGCTATAGGAGTGATTCGAATTTCTATCAAACCCCAAGACATATATCTACAACTTTCATCAAGGCCACAAAGTCTATTTTTGCGGTTTACTCCTTTGAAACTGAGTGACAGTACAAGATAGTAGTACTGTCCAGAATTCCTGTTTTGATAGTTTAGGCTGATTTTCACTGGTTTCATGTTTAGTTTCGACGTGCTGAAACTATTGAACTTAAGTAGATATTTGATTGTGTATTTAAGGTATATATATGCTCTTGTACAAGCTAAGAGGAATTGTTTGACAAAGTGAACTTTGGTTGGTCTATGGCGTAGACGATTTGAACTCCTCAAGTTGTGGTAGAACTTGTTGTGTGGTAAAACGCCAAGGTTTGTGTATAAACTTGAACTTGGAATATCTTTATTTTCTGGAATTTTTGAAGTATCTTGATGGGTTGTTTCCTTACTCTTCATCTTATATCGTAGTATGGTTATGATCACAAGTATTACAAAACTTTCGCTAAAGCGCCCACTTGTACGAATTGCTTGATCATTTTGCATTCTTGTTGGGACTTTTTCCTTCTTGTTGCGGTGACTTTATCATCGATATCGGCATGCCTCTCGATTCGGATCTTCGCCAACTTGACTTTGGATTTACGTTTCGTCTTGATGATGGATTTTCATCCATTTTCGAGTACGAATGGAAAGCCACTTTCAACATGGCTCTTGATTCTCTTGACTATTGGGTGACGACCCTTTTTGATTTGGGGCTTCGGTCCACCTTGATATTGATTGTGCTTGGTGTGATGGAATGACATACATATTGGGCGAAATTGGTTAATTGACAAACTCTCTTGAATTGAAATATAAGCTTTCTTGATACTTGAACCTTCGAATATTTATTTCGACATTTGGAAAATCTTCAAGGCTTTGATATTTGATACTTTGATATACTTGTTTACTTGATTTATTGTTATCTTATTGAGCTACCTATGACGGGGAATTGGAGAATCTAATGGCTCCAAGCCCAAAGTTTATGCACCACTAAGGTTTATGCTTAGCGATAATTGTTTTCTATCGTAGGTAATGTACGTGAAGAGATTTGAAGATGGCCATTTGGAGTAGACTTTTTGAGAGCCTTAGTGAAGATCACATTTGCATATGCATCTAGGTCTTGTAAAATTTAGGGGACTTTTACATGATCCATATGTAACACTTATGTATGAAATTTTGGAGGCTTGTCGGACACAAGACCATATGCTTGTAACTTGAACTTGGTGACTTGTTATGCTATTTTAGGGTATGCTTCCAACCCAAGTCATGCCACGTACTGGGTTTATATTTTTCCTTGTAATTTATGTACAAAGGAAGATACTAGTTTCTGTGATGATCGCAAGTTTGATTTTCGTGTATCTTATGGACCCGCAGTGGTGTTGATTTGAAAATATAAATTTCAAAACGAAGTTTCTTAAATGTGTTGATTTTTTGAGAAGGGAATTACCATTTTAAATTGATACTCTGATAATGTATTTCATCTAAGAAATTTTTCGGAGGGTACAATGGAAAAAAAAAGTCGCACTTTCAACCCTTTTTCGCATGGGCCTATTTCCGCTATTGAATATTTTTGTGAATATCTTTTGGCATAAATTTCCTCTAAACGTTGTAAGTGTAAAATTAGCTTTTGTTTCGTAAGTGATATCCTCCCAAAGGGGATGCTACAGACAATATGAATATTCTGTTGTTATGGGTACTTCCTCAATATGCATATTCTGTCTTTATGGCTCGAGAACAGTTCCTCACCTTTTTGCCCACAAAGCACAAAAAAAAAAAAAAAAAAACCAAATAAAAAAATACCTATTGAAGACGGACTGGAACGAGCTTGAGGACGAGGAGAATTAATTCTTACAATGGAGATCATGCTACTATATGTACATATGGAAGGATGCTGAGTACTGACAAAAGCTTAAGTTTCAACGTGGGATTAGTTGCAGTAATTAGAATTCTAATGGTATTTGACTCGAAAAGGCGGCTGTAATATTGTTACCGAGATGGACTCGGCAGAGATCTCCATGAAGGATTCAAATACACATCGTCATTAATCTTTGGTCATGTATGAGTTGGAGACTAAGTGTTCTAACACGTGGACACACTCAAAATTTAATAAGTAAAGCCCAACTATCATCATTGGAAGGAGCATCCACTTTGTAGTAAAAAACATAAAAACTAAAGAAAAATTTGGAGAAGTACGCAACTATTTATAGAGGTAACTAGATTATCGCGCGAGCCTACGCCCGTCACAGTTGTTTGTCTTATTTGCACACCAGAAGATTAATAGAAAGATTAAAAATCACTGAAAAAGGAAGCATCTGTCAAGTTGATTAATGTTTACAACATATATTAACACTTCATAAAGTTCTCTTGCATCGAGGAACAAATTTCTAACATCTGTTGAAACTATTGCGAGTATAGTTCACTACTCCACAAAGGGACAAGCTTGATCAAGCTTTTCAAGTCTTCTACTTGTTGGACTGTAGAGTCTCCATGTATATTGTCAATAGAGCCATCTGATTTATTGTCTCCCCCAGCGATAAAGGTCTCACGATGAGGAACCTATATAAGAGAGCTTCATTAGCAAATGAGTATGAGGAGAGGTGAATCAAGAGTTGGAGTTGGTGGATTTATGATGATTGTGATCATATTGTGAGTACATAGTTTGAGTCAACAACAATGAGTTCAGTTGAATCCATATAGCATGTCTTAGATCCGCTCCCCGAGCATGAGTATTAGTTCAAACACAAGAAATAATTAGTATAGAGGTTTCACCTGAAGGTAGTGCTGATGACTTTGCTCAAAGAGGGGATTTTCCTTTTTTCGAACGGCTGCAACAGTGAGACGAGCCATGCTGATAAGAGGGTTGCCTTCTTGCTCCTTAACATGCAATAGAATCACCCACATAATAATATCACTAAGGCGAGGATGTTAAGGGCTAAAGAGATGGAAAACTCCCAGATCCAACTAATATTGTCCTCAATGTAGACAATAGTTGTGGAACTTACAACAATGGATGTATATAATGTAAATGCGTACCAGTTAAAGAATGTTCCTTGATGTTTGGGCTTGTAAAAGTTATATGATCGCATGGATCAAATTGTAAAACATGTACCTCCAGACCCTAGAGATGCTAGTGTGAGAACCATATATAAGACTGCTTATTAGGTTGAAGTTAGAAGCTCTCTTTTCTGGATTTGGTAAACAAAGAATCAGTGCTATGTGTCGATGATGACTCTTTGTTATGGGCAACTTGTTTACCCCGAATTTCGGTAACAATTAAATTTGTAAGTGAGGTACGATATGTGGATGAACCTTAATCTATTTGGTTGGTACGAAATGTCTATGGATTTCTTTGTAGTTATATATATATATATATATATATATATATATATATATATATATATATATTGTCACGACCCGCCTAGTGGGCCATGACGGGCACCCAGAGCTGACTACCGAGCACCACACATCATACTACTATCGTCTTAACTGTACGCATATAAAATCCATAAAACATGTACGCGCGCGCGCGCGCGCGCACACACACACACACACACACATATATATATATATATATATACACATAAGCCCTCGCGGCGGCAAAAGAATAATATACAAAATGTACAATGAGGGTTACACAACATCCACTACCTACACATGAGTATCTACGAGCCTCTAACTAACATTCTGGAGTCATGAAGACGGGACAGGACCCCGCCATATCCAAGTATGTACAAAAAAGAATATATCAGAAACTGCACCTCCGGAGTATGGAAGTGCTCCGGTACAAGCTGGCCTGGCTCCTAGGAAGCTGGCTCGTCTCCCTGTCTACCTGTGGGCATGAACACAACGTCCAAGAAGGAAAGGGACGTCAGTGCGAGCAATGTACTAAGTATGTAAGGCTTGCATCATAACATAACAAGGGAACAGGAAGATAAAATAAAGATGAGAAAGTAACCGGTAACCGCTTGCCCCTTAAGGCGAAGTCATGCATGCATGCTCGTAAATATATCATCATATCATATATGGCTGCGGAATGTGCTGCCCGATCCATATATCATCATATATCAATATATTGCCGCGAAACGTACGGCCCGATCCATTACCCATATATCCCGCGTCCGGGATGATATCATAAGATACCAGCTGATCAGGTGGCTATGCGTCTATAGCGCCTCACCTTTTCCCCATGTCCCCTATATACATGTACATATCATATACACATATAATATATACGCATATAATATACATAGCATGCATGAGAGCCCAAATAAAAGTGCACTTTATCGGAGTGACGTAAGATCGTGAACCTCCGATTACATTATGGAGTTGTCTTCACCGTTAAGTCTCACCTTAAAGGAACTAATAATTTGAGGTGAGGCAACAAGGACAAATAGTATCAATGTAACAATAAGCATAGAAATATCTGCATCATGAAGTCATCATTGTCGTCTTTATCGTTATGGAACGTATCTCGTAAGAAATTCTCAAAGTTCTTCAAACTTCATCTTTAGGGATGTAAGAAGGTCATGGAATTATAGGGAAAAAATTATGAAACAAGAGTCATGCCTTTGAAGGAAAGGGAATAGCCTTACATACCTTTGTCGTTTACTAATCTATCGCTTGCTTGTTCTCCTTTAATGCCCATGGTCTACCTTCAAGAGAATTCGTATCGACATTAGCCAATCGATTACTTAAACGTGCTTACTAAAGCTAAAGAAAATTGGGCAGCATTTCCTTTGTTTATACTACTTTTCCCATGTCCTATATCAGCTCCCAAACGTCCATATCAACATTCACAATATCACAACCATCAATCATCATTTATCTACATTTTCCACAATTCACCATTTCCTTTCAATTTCTCCACAATTATGGTTATAGCTCATTATCGCGTTTTCTCATATACAATACTCATTCCATGTTCTATAGGTCATTCATAACATGCTTACAATCTCAACATACCAATATTCGTAATTCAATCCAACTATTGTTCAATAATGACACTATTCACTCCTTTATGACCCATTTTCTATACTCTTCTACAATCCAAGTGTTTCAACTTATCAATACCTCAAACATCATGAAAATACCATGAAACTTACCTTAGATAGCGTAGAAACAAGCCTTGAATGGAAATACTCTCCTAGCACCAAAACCTTACTTCACTTCCTTTGGGTTTTCTTGAGATAGATGAACTTTTACTAAGTTTCACACACTTGTTTTCATGGATTTGAAGTGGTTGATCTTGGCTTTCCTTTGATTTTCTTGTGGATGAAGAGAGGAGAGAATATTCTAGAGGTTTCTTGACCAAAAATGGTGAAAACGTGAGTTTTGGTATTTAAAGTGGTCCAGAAAATTCTGGACCGACACAACATGCGGCACACTTTGCTAGATGCAAAGCATGCTTTGCTAAATGCATGTTGTGTCGCAAACCTTGCAGAATCACAAAATTTCACTGGCACACTTTGATGTACAACTGCATGGCCGCAAGTCGTGTTTGCTGGTCGCATGTTTTGCCAAACTCTCTCCGAAACCTAACTCTGATGATCCAACGAGTCCTAAACCTTCCCGAAGCTTACTAAACATGGTGTTTCTCCATTATATACCCAAGATGGACATATCTATTCCCATGACCTCAAAAAATTTATCCTACTTCCTAAGGCTAGGACTATTAGCATTCGGCGAAACACAACATATGAAAATGAGAGGTGTAGCATTCTCCCCCCCCCCCCCCCCCCCTTTTGGAACATTCGTCCTCGAATGTTAAACACTCGGGATTCTACGAAAATTTCGCCAGAGTTTCCCCTGTAATATGGCACTACCATCCTGTCACAACAACCCATAATATCACTGCCTCACAGGGCCATAACATAATAGCAACGTATCTATGGCCACACACGACCCAAAAGCATGAAAAGTAAACATACATACCTTATATTATTGGCGTTTCATCTTGAATCTCTCCTGGGGGTTGGAATAAATGCGGGTATATGGATTTCATTTTCTCTTCCGCTTCCTAAGTCATGTCTTCCCAGTTGCTGTTTCGCCACAAGACCTTGACTGAGGCTACTTCCTTATTTCGAAGTCTTCGTACTTGCCTATCTAAGATGGCAATAGGTACTTCTTCATATGTTAACTTTTCCGTCACTTGCACATCATCTATCGGGACAATCTTTGTGGGGTCCCCAACACACTTGCGGAGCATCGAAACATGAAAGACTGGATGGACTGAGTTCAGCTCTGTGGGTAAGTCCAACTCATAAGCTACTTGGCCCACTCTGTGTACGATCTTGTAGGGCCCAATGTATTGAGGACTGAGCTTATCTTTCTTACCAAATCTCATTATCCCTTTCATTGGCGATACTTTCAAAAATACCCAGTCATTGACCTGAAATTCCAAATCCCTACGGCTATTGTCCGCATAAGACTTTTGGCCGCTTTGAGCTGTCACCAACCGGTCCCGGACGAGCTTAATCTTCTCGACCGCTTGTTGGATCAATTCTGGACCTATTAATTGTGTTTCTCCTACTTCAAACCATCCGATAGGCGACCTACACTTCCTCCCGTATAAGGCTTCATAAGGGGCCATCTGGATACTGGTATGATAACTATTGTTAAATGCAAATTCAATAAGTGGCAAATGATCCGCCCAATTACCACCGAAGTCCAATGCACAAGCCCGCAACATGTCTTTTAAGGTTTGAATAGTACGTTCAGCTTGTCCATTGGTCTGTGGGTGGAATGCAGTGCTAAATTTCACTTGAGTGCCCGATCCTTCTTAAAAGGATTTCCAGAATTTAGCTGTGAATTGTGCTCCTCTGTCAGTAATAAAAGATATAGGAATGCCATGAAGCTGGACTATCTCTTTGAGATACAATCTAGCATAGTCCTATGCTGAATATGTAGATCTGACCGGTAGAAAATGTGTTGATTTCGTGAGCCTGTCAACGATCACCCAAATGGAGTCGTATTTATGCCGAGAACGAGGTAATCTAATAACAAAATCCATATTGATCACCTCCCATTTCCAGATTGAAATTTCCATTTCTTGCAAAAGCCCTGCTGGTTTCTGGTGCTCAATTTTTACCTATTGACAGTTTGGACATTGAGTCACAAACTCAGCTATATCTTTCTTCATTCCTTCCCACCAATACATTAGTTTTAGATCATGGTACATCTTTGTCGCTCCCGGATGAACGGAATAACGGGAGCAATGAGCTTCTTCCAGAATCTGACGACGGCGTCCCACAATATCCGGGACACATAACCTGTTGCGGTACCTGAGAATCCCATCTGCAGAGATCTCAAATGGTGACTTTTCTTTTTGGGAACGTGCATCTCTATAATACCTCAATTTGGGAGCCTCGTATTGACGCCTTTTTACTGTTGTGTCGAGGGACGAAGCAGCTGGGTTAAGCACACTAACTCCTGTGCTACCCGAATCCATTAAGCAAACTCCTAGGCTAGCTAGTTGGTAGAGCTCACGAGCTAATTCCTTCTTTTTTTATGGAACATCACCTCGACTACCTATGGACTTACGACTGAGAGCATCGGCCACCACATTTGCTTTACCAGAATGGTATAGAATATTTACGTCATAGTCCTTCAATAGCTCTAACCATCGCCTCTGACGCAGATTCAATTCCTTTTGCTTGAAAATATATTGAAGACTTTTGTGATCTGTGTAGATGTCCACATGGACACCGTACAAATAGTGCCTCCATATCTTTAGAGCGTGAATGACCGCAGTTAATTCAATATCGTGAGTCGGATAATTCTTCTCATGCTTTCGTAGCTGCCTAGAAGCATAGGCAATGACCTTGCCGTGATGCATCAATACACAGCCTAACCCGACACCAGAGGCATCACAATACACCACATAACCTTCTAATCCTTCTAGAAGTGTCAGGACTAGGGCTAAAGTCAACCTGTCTTTCAGCTCCTGAAAGCTCTGCTCACAAGCATCTGTCCACCGAAATTTAGCAGCTTTCTGTGTTAGCTTCGTCAACGGTGCTGAAATAGAAGAAAACCCTACCACGAATATCCTGTAATACCCTGCCAATCCCAGAAAGCTACGGACTTCTGTAGGCGTTGTAGGCCTTGGCCAAGTTTTCACAGCCTCGATCTTTTGGGTGTCAACTCGAATACCATCGGCTGAGATGATGTGGCCCAGAAAAGTTACAGAGTTCAGCCAGAATTCACATTTTGAAAATTTAGCATATAACTTGCGAGCTCGAAGAATTCCAAGGACAGTACGCAAATGTTCCGCATGCTCTTCCTCTGATTTAGAGTATACTAGGATATCATCGATGAATACAATTATGAATAAATCCAGGAATGGCCTGAACACATCATTCATCAGGTTCATGAACACTGCTAGAGCGTTGGTCAAGCCAAACGACATCACCCGAAATTCATAATGACCATATCTGGTTCTAAAAGCCGTTTTCGGAATATCTTCCTCTTTAACTCTCACTTGATGGTATCCTGACCTCAGATCTATCTTGTAAAACCACTTGGCTCGTTGCAATTGCTCGAATAAATCATCGATCCTCGGAAGTGGATATTTATTCTTTATTGTCACTCTGTTCAGCTGCCTATAATCGATACACATTCGCAGAGATCCATCTTTCTTCCTTACAAATAAGACAGGTGCTCTCCATGGCGATGAACTGGGCCTAACAAATCCCTTCTCGAGTAAATCTTGCAACTGTGCTTTTAATTCTTTCAATTCTGTAGGAGCCATTCTATAGGGAGGGATAGATATTGGCTCAGTCTACGGCAATAGATCGATAGTGAATTCAATCTCCCATTCTGGTGGAAGACCTGGAAGCTCATCCGGAAATACATCTGGAAACTCGTTTACTACCGGAACATATTGAAGAGTCGACGGTTTTGCTTTCGTGTCATGAACTCGAACTAAATGATAAATATAGCCCTTGGCAATCATCTTCCTTGCCTTGAGGTAGGAAATAAACCTGCCTCTTGGAGATACAGTGTTACCCTTCCACTCTAAAATTGGTTCTCCCGGAAATTGGAACCGGACCACCTTAGCCCTACAATCTACATTTGCATAACAGGAAGCTAAGCAGTCCATGCCCATAATGACGTCAAAATCCAGCATTTCCAATTCAATCAAATCAGCTACAGTGTGCCGACCACACACTACAATTACGCAGTCTCTATACACTTATCTGGCTAATACTAGATCACCAACTGGAGTGGACACTTCAAAAGATTTGATTGGCTCAAGTTTTATCCCGATACGACCAGTGATATAAGGAGTAATATATGACAAGGTAGAGCCCGGATCAATTAATGCATAAATATCATAAGAAGTTACTGTCAATATACCTATTACAATGTCGGGAGAGGTCTCCAGTTCCTGTCGTCCGGTCAGTGCATAGATGCGGTTCTAGGGACCGCTCGAACTAGAGGCTCCTCCTCTGCCTCTGCCACGGCCCGCTGAAACCTGGAAAGCCTGCCCTACGGGGCGCATGGACGACGAAGAATCTGCTACTGAACCTGTAGGCTGGGCCTCTTCTCGGCCGCTCCTCAATGGACAATCACGCATCATGTGGCTAACTCGACCACAGGCATAACAAGCATCCGAGCCTCGGTGAGACTGGCCCGAATGTAACTTACCGCATTGACTGCACCGTGGTATCGGCGGTCTCCTCTGGCTAAAATCACCACGATATTAGGAGCCTGAAGCTCCCGAACCCTGACTCGGCCTAGAATAAATAGGGCGGTCAAACTTTCAGCCCGCAAACCGAGGAGGTGCACTGGATGAAAACTGGCCTGAATATCTGGAATATTGCTGCCCCTGGCCCTCTCTGTACTCACTGCTAGCACCCGCTGATCTGGTCCTTTTACTGTGTCCCCTATCCATATCTCGCTCTCCCCTATGCGGTGTTGTTGCTCTTCCACATTCTGGGCATGCGCATGAATACGCGAGATATCCATCCCTTCCAGTAGCGAAGCTATCAGACAGTCTTTAAATAAGTGTGGCCCTAAGCCCCTCACGAATCGATGTACCCGGTCTCCCATGTCTGCTACCATGGCTGGAGCATACCTAACCAATGAATTAAACCGGAGACTATATTCCCGGGCGCTCATATTCCCTTGCATAAGATTTAGGAATTTATCGGCGCGAGCCCGACGAACCTCAGGTGGCAAATAATGCCGAATAAAAGCATCCACAAACTCCTGCCATTTTGGGGGAGGTGCATTTTCCCCTCTTGAAGAAATCCAATTGCTATACCATAAAACAGCTACGTCCCGGAGTCTATACGATGCCAACTCCACAGACTCGGTGTCAGAAGCATGAATAATTCTCAATGGCCTCAATACCTCATCAATAAAGCCCTGTGGGTCTTCATCTGGTTTCAATCCAAAAAATTCTGGAGGGTTTAAGCTCATGAAATCACGGGTTCGGGCACTAGTCGCCCTATCACTTGGACCTGCACTCTGCAGCTGAGCCTGTGCGGCAACTAACTGAGTTAGTAGCTAAACGACATCTCGTAAGTTCTGATTTGGAGCAATAGGGGGAGGAGCTGGGGCCCTCTCATGCTCCTCTGCTGCTGGAGGGATAAAAGAAGAAGTGGGAGTGGCATGCGAGGGAGTAGCACTCTGAGCCTCGCTATGTCCCAACTCAATTGGAGGTTCTCGGCTGGTGCCTTCCCCGGCGGCATTTAATATTGTGCAGATTTGCTTCTTTCTTGGCGGCATCACTGAAATCATAACGCACAATTAGAATAAAAGAGATCTTACATTATGGCTCTATCGCACGATCTATGAAAAGAAAGACGGTCATTATTCCTAAATGTGATGTAGCCTCTTGTTTATTAATGTGGCGCGCAACACACCATAAACAAGACTCTACTAGACACGGCTCGTAGACACTTCCTAGGATTGAACCGCTCTGATACCACTTTTGTCACGACCTGCCTAGTGGGCCATGACGGGCACCCAGAGCTGACTACCGAGCACCACGCATCATACTACTATCGTCTTTACTGTACGCATATAAAATCCATAAAACATGTACGCGCGCGCGCGCGCACACACACACACACACACACACACACACATATATATATATATACACACATAAGCCCTCGCAGCGGCAAAAGAATAATATACAAAATGTACAATGAGGGTTACACAACATCCACTTCCTACACATGAGTATCTACAAGCCTCTAACTAACATTCTGGAGTCATGAAGACGGGACAGGACCCCGCCATATCCAAGTATGTACAAAAAATAATATATCAGAAACTGCACCTCCAGAGTATGGAAGTGCTCCGGTACAAGCTGGTCTGGCTCCTAGGAAGCTGGCTCGTCTCCCTGTCTACCTGTGGGCATGAACACAACGTCCAAGAAGGAAAGGGACGTCAGTGCGAGCAATGTACTAAGTATGTAAGGCTTGCATCATAACATAACAAGGGAACAAGAAGATAAAAGAAAGATGAGAAAGTACCCGGTGACTGCTTGCCCCTTAAGGCGAAGTCATGCATGCATGCTCGTAAAAATATCATCATATCATATATTGCTGCGGAACGTGCAGCCCGATCCATATATCATCATATATCAATATATTGCCGCGGAACGTACGGCCCGATCCATTACCCATATATCCCGCGTCCGGGCATCCCGCGTCCGAGATGATATCATAAGATACCAGCAGATCAGGTGGCTATGCGTCTATAGCGCCTCACCCTTTTCCCCATGTCCCCTATATACATGTACATATCATATACACATATAATATACATAGCATGCATGAGAGCCCAAATAAAAGTGCAATTTATCAGAGTGACGTAAGATCGTGAACCTCCGATTACATTATGGAGTTGTCTTCACCGTTAAGTCTCACCTTGAAGGAACTAATAATTTGAGGTGAGGCAACAAGGACAAATAGTATCAATGTAACAACGTATCGACATTACCCAATCGATTACTTAAACGTGCTTACTAAAGCTAAAGAAAATTGGGCAGCATTTCCTTTGTTTATACTACTTTTCACATGTCCTATATCAGCTCCCAAACGTCTATATCAACATTCACAATATCGCAACCATCAATTATCATTTATCTACATTTGCCACAATTCACCATTTCCTTTCAATTTCTCCACAATTATGGTTATAGCTCATTATCGCGTTTTCTTATATACAATACTCATTCCATGTTCTATAGGTCATTCATAACATGCTTACAATCTCAACATACCAATATTCGTAATTCAAGATGGACATATCTATTCCCATGACCTTGAAAAATTTATCCTACTTACCAAGGCTAGGACAAATAGCATTCGGCGAAACTCAACATATGAAAATGAGAGGTGTAATTTATATATATATATATATATATATATATATATATATATATATATATATATATATATATATATATATATATACGTGTTAGTGCTGTGTGAATGTGTACTGTGATTGATGATTTATGCCAAAATATATATTAAGTAATATATTGAAAGGATAAGCAAAGCCAAGGAAGAACACTACAAAATCCGGACCAATATCTATATATTTGTCTATTACAATGTTGAGATCTGAAAAAAGCTAACCCCATAAAGGGGAAGAATGTCTTCTATTTATGGGTATGCCTTATGGGCCATGAATACAATACAAAAGCCTTTATGAATAAAGAAACCCTAAAAAATATAAGGTAGGACCGTACGGTCTGACACCCATACGATCGTCAGTGCTGATGGCATAACGGTTTCCTGACGCGTGGCAACCTCGCAACCGGCTAACCGGACCAATGGACATGTTGATTTTGGCTCGGTGTATCCAGACCAACGGACACGCTTTTCTTGTCTCGAGTCAATTACATCCGGTATGATACCCCGGTGTGAAGAAAAGATCGAACATGCTCGTGCTCATTTGAACTTATCCTTGGCTCCGGTCTCACCCATCACACATTGACCCAATTTTTACCATATACAGATAGTCTCCACACTTTCCGGATCGTAGCTTTATCGGAGTAACGGGAAGTGGATAAGTTCCAAAACCGGTGGTTCCACAAGCTCGTTCTTATCTTCAAATTTGGCGGGAACCGTTATGTCACGTCTTTCTGACTTCGGCCACGTATCTCGCCCCGAGTGGTTAGCCTCGGGAACCACCTTAACCCACGTCGCTTCAAATTACGTCCCATTAATTTTGGGACACGTGTCGCCTCTCGATTGGTCGTTCTCTGTAACCGCTACAGTGGATCGTCTATATAAGGCCCAAATCTACTCATTTTTTACTTTACATTTTCACTTCATATTCTATACTTTTTACTTCTTACCTCTTTGATCATAAGCTTCTTTGTTAACTTCTTCATTTGCTCTGAATCTTTAATGTTTTTTGCATCAAGGTTCAAATTGAATCTCCAATCCTTCTAATATTCCTCTTTCATTGTTTCGTTCTTATCTTGAAACTTTCATCTGCCTCTTCAAATCCTCAAATTTTCATACCCACTCTTTCATCCTTAAAATGTCAGCCAACACCGATTCTGCTTCCCAGGACGTTCTCTCAGCTTCTTCTCCGGGAGCCGAGCCTGTTTCAAAACCCAAAGGTAAGACATTTGTGGAATCGACTGCCCTGGACATAATATCATCCAGACCCAATTACAACCATGAATTTGACGTTGAGAAGCCATCTCTAATCCCGGATAGGGGTTACGACGTGAGACGATACCCTTCATCTATTACAGAGGACCTCCTCCCTCGAGTCCGGGCCGACTGCGGATGGGACGATCGTCTGGTAGAGGTGTTCGCCCTCGGTCCTGATGAGTCCATCGCTAATCATAGGGAGGGTTCCTGTTCATTTAGGCGTATCCATTCACACTGAAGCTCGCCCCCCCCCCCCCCCCCCCCCAATTGATCCGGTCATCCTTGAAATGTGCCGAACATATAACGTGACCATGGCCCAAATTGGGCCGATTATCTAGAGGATCGTGGCCTCCCTCCGACTACCGGCCAATAATGCCAAAAAGGAATTCATGTTGGCACACTTCATCCGGTTGTATTCTCCGAGAATCTTCCGAGGGGGCGTGATAAAGGTCGCCAAACGAGGTCGGAACCCGATTCTTTCCAAACTAGACGAGGATAGAGATCGAGGATGGTTGGAACGTTATGTCCGGGTAAGGACCGCAAACATCATTCCGGCTAATCACATGCCCTTTCTGAAAAAAGTGGAATAATAGACGTAAGCCCCTCAGTCATCTTTCCTCTGCACTTGTTAACGATTACTCCCTTGTATATACATATATTTATTTTTTTAAAAAAAAATTTAGCCAAGGCATGGATACCTTCAACTGTCCGGAACCTTACCGAGTGGGTTGAAGCAAACATCAGCCAACATCTTCACGCTGAACGGACATGGGGAGACCTAGCCCGTGGCCGGTGGGTTGCCCAAAATCATGGTAATCTTCCCCTTGATTTGGTACTTGTTGCGTCTCCTATTTTGCTTTTCCTTTCTATAACACTTTTGGTATTCAGGCTTGCCCAAGGGCTCTGTGGAGCCACAACCCGAACCAACGGCCGAGGCTGCCACACCGGCTTCTGAATTTGATACGGCAGGATCATCCCAGCTCATTGCTACAGCCGGAAAGAGGCAGAGAAAACCCTCACTAAAGGGCAGAAACAAAAAAAGAGGCTGAGAAGCATTGTACTGACCCTGAGGGATGAATTCGATCCCGATATTATTATTCGAAGGGTCGATGCAGGCCCCTTCATCGCCTCTATTCCCGAGGAAGAAACTATTATTTCGCCCTCATCTATAGCTGAGGAAAGAACTGCCATCCCAACCCCGAACACAGGTGGGGAAGATAAAGTTATTTTTTCGATTCCTCTAAGGTCCATTGAATTTATCGACATTTCAGGTGATGCCTCGCCCGAAGCGACACCTTTGGTGAAGAGACCTAGAAGATCTAGCCCGTTATCGGACATCTAGGCTTAACAAAGGGCTGAATCAGCCCCGGACATCGACGTTATAATGGCTACCGGTCCGTTGTCCGGCACTGATCAAGCTACCATGTTCGAGGTACCTACAGCTACTGGGGTTGCTGGATGACATGTTCTCAGATATCCCTCCAGTAACCAGGGAAGCTGCCGGGTTTGGCCATCTTCCCATTTCTCGAGCCACGAGGTCAGCTACCCAGTCCACTGAAACATGTGCGAGGAACAACCCTGTAGGTATTTTTCCCAGCCCCCCAGTGTAGAGCCGAGGAGGACGAGGTAGTCGTGATGACCGTCCCCAAGGACTGTAGTTTTTTATCCCGTCCTGTGGGGGTTGTAAGTTATCTAAGGCCTCTTATTTCAGATTCTGACAGGGAAAAATGGCCGGGGTTCCTTGGCAGTGCTTTATAAACGAAGGCATGCATGCAGGCAATTGGGTAAACTTTATGCTCGCCTTTCCGTAATGTTGATGTGCGATTTTCAACTCTTGTTTACTCAATTTCTTAACTTGATTTGCTTCTTCCCCTGCAGAGTGTTGTGTTTGTTAATGAGGGCTTTATCCGGGCTCAACACGAGGTTTATGAATTAAAGGCCCAGCTGGATGTTCAGGGCCGGGAGACGAAGAAGTTCAAACTCCTGCTACGGGAGAAAGAAGACCAGCTGAGTCGAGCCGCTGTTGTTCCCAACATTCAATCTGAGCTCGAAGCAGAAAAGGTTGAGAACCTTCGCTTAAAGGACGAGTTGGCCGATGTGATTGAAAAGAACCGGCTCCTGGAGACGGATAACGCCGATCTTGGCCAAAACAATGCCAATTTTACTACGAGGCTCTGTGAACTAGAGGCCACTATTTCCCAACTTCGGGGTGTACTCGACTCAGTCAAGGCTGAAGCCGCGAAGATGGCAAAAAGACATCACCAGCTTGAATCCGAGAGTGCCAATGACAAGGAGAAACTGAGGGTGGCAGAGGAGAAACTGAGGGTGGCAGAGGAGAAAGTTGAGGCTCGAGCTCGGATCAATGACGAGCTCAAGAGCAAGCCCGAGGAGGCTACTGAGGCCAATGATTTGCTTCAGACTAAGTTTGAATCGGCTAATCAAATTTGAATAGCTCTTCTTGAAATGAGATCCAAGCTAGAGGATAGATTGAAAAAAGCCGAGGACGATCTAGAAGAGTCTCTTAAAGACATGGAGACTACCGCTGCTCGTTCTACGATCTTGATCGAGTATGGGCGGTGGAATCCGGAAGGGTTACCCTCGAATAGGTTGAAAAGGGGTTAGGGGACCTCTAGGCCCGGATACTCGAAGCCAAAGAAGTCGAGAAGAGGGCCAAAAAAGCCCTTGATGCCGATTCTGAAGACTCCGAGCAAATGGTTTCCGAGAACTCCAGTTCCAACCGTACCGGGTAGATTAGGACCGGTATGAGCCTTCATTTTGTTTTTGTTTTTGACTTGTGTGAAAAGTCAAAGTGCAAAGCCTTAGTTTATATATGAAATGCATATTTCCCTTTTGGCTGTTGTTTCCTTCATTCCTTTATCTGAATGTATGTTATGACATTTGCGTTAAACGTTTTTCCCGTAAGGAATAATCAAGGTTCGAAGCTACCTCTTTTGTCCAAATTGCGGCTGTCTTAACTCATTGAGTATTGGCTTTTACTTCGTTCTGTAGGTTTTTGACCGAGGATTTTATCTAATGGTTTTCCCGAGGGGCTTATTTATTCTTCATGAATTCAGACGTCTCTGAATAACGTTAGGCATTTTGGGTCGAGGTTTTTAAATTGTTTGAACCTTTTCCGACCGTTTACTTATAATCTCTGCCTTTGTCAAGTTTTGAGATGGCAGTCCCCATTCGAGGGTGTTAAGAGATTTTGGGCTCGGTTCATCTCGACCTTGCTGCCTTTACCGAATTTTGATAATAATTCCAGGTATAGGGTATTTAATACAAAGACATATCCGAGATGTACACTTTCATAATGCTTTTTTATATAGCAGTGTTTGTACGTACATAAAACTAGGATTTCATCTGTTTTCTTCTGTTTTTGCCATAGCAAATACTAGCTGGACATGATTCGTTTTGATCGTTTGGTCCTTACATTAAAACCTAACACGGAAAGTCCGGGTTTACACAAATATAAGAGGCATAAAATTTTGAATACCTTTCCAAGATAGCACTTAATAGTGTTTCTTCATCTGCTTAGGTGAGTTCAACTCATTCTACCTTTCCGGGATAGGGCTTGATGTGGGTATGATAGACCCCTAGTGTTTATCCGACCAGTATGATCGGGTAAGCGCTATTAAGTCCCCACTCGAGGGGCAGATCCTCCATTTTCGGGTACTTTGCCTTATTTTCATAAAGTAACACGTTGTACTTGTTTCCTCGTTAAAAACATTGTCGGGAAAAGCTACTTCGGGACAAAACCGAACTAAGGAAAAGAGTGCAACACATGTTTTCAAACCTAACTCTACCTCCTCAGGGTTTATCTCGATATCACTTCTACAAAAAAGGATAGGTTAATAAAAGAAATGATCACAAAGGTCACCGGCCCATACCTTAGCAATAATATTTCTTCAAATGAGCCATATTCCAGTTATTACGCAGCTGTCGCCCATCCATGGATTCCAGTTGGTACGACCCTTTGCCAGTTACTGCGGTTATCTTGTACGAGCCTTCCCAGTTCGGACCTAACTTCCCATCATTGGGGTTCTAGGTATTCAAAGTAATTTTTCGAAGTACCAAGTCCCCGGTTCTGAAATGTCAGAGATTGGCCCTTCGGTTGTAGTACCTCTCCATCCGTTTCTTTTGAGCCGCTAAACGGACCAATGCATTTTCGCGTAGTTCGTCTGCCAGGTCGAGTTTTACGGCCATAGCCTCCTCGTTTTCCCCACTGGTGACATATTTGAATCGGAGGCTCGATTCGCCAACTTCTACAGGAATTAGAGCTTCGACCCCGTAGACCAACGAGAAAGGTGTTTCTCCCGTGCTCGATTTTAACGTAGTTCTGTAAGCCCATAATACCTCCGGCAACACTTCCCTCTATTTATGTTTCAATGTTTCAAGTCTTTTCCTTAGATTTTGAACTATTGTTTTGTTCGTGGATTCCGCTTGCCCGTTTGCACTAGGGTGATACGGAGTCAATACTGTCTTCTTGATATTCAAACCTTCGAGGAAGTTATTGACCTTGCTGCCAACAAACTGAGGACCGTTATCACAGGTTATTTCAGTCGGGATGCCGAAACGGTAGATAATATGGTCCCATATGAAGTCAATAACCTCCTTTACTCTAATCTTTTCGAAGGCCTGCGCTTCAACCCATTTTTAGAAGTCGTCAATCATAAACAGAATGAGACGAACCTTACCTGGTGCCCATGGCAAAGGACCGACGATGTCCATTCCCCACTTCATGAACGGCCAAGGTGATATCACCGGGTGTAACAACTCCCCGGGTTGATGAATCATCGGGGCATGCCTTTGATACCCATCGCATTTTCGGACACAATTCTTCGCATCATCCTCCATCCGGTTCCAGTAATAACTGGCTCTGATAATTTTTCGAACCATGGCTTCCGCACTGGAGTGATTACCGCAGGTACCCTCGTGGACCTCTCTCATCACATAATCTGTTTCTCCGGGACCCAAACACTTGGCCAGAGGTCCGAAGAAAGACTATCGATACAATTGGCCGTCTATTAAGCAGAACCGAGTTTCTTTAGTCCAGAGTGATCGGGATTCTTTTGGGTCGCTCGGGAGTTTCCCATCTTGCAAGTAGTCGATGTATCTGTTGCGCCAATCTTAAGTTAGAACAATTGTGTTTATCTCGGCCTGCCTATTTTCTACCGCCGAATTCATCAATTGCATTACGGTACCGGGGTTGAATTCCTCTGCTTTGACCGAAGAGCCCAAATTGGTCAATGCATCGGCTTCGTTGTTCTGCTCCCTGGGTACATATTGTATGGTTCATTTTTTGAACCGGTGTAATATCACTTGAGTTTTCTCTAAGTATCTTTGCATTCGCTCAACCTTGACCTCGAAGACGCCATTCACCTGGTTCACGACCAAGAGAGAGTCGCATTTTGCTTCGATTATTTCGGCTCCTAGACTCCAAGCCAATTCTTAACCTACAATCATAGCCTCATACTCGACTTCATTGTTAGTCAATTTTATAGTTCTAATCGCTTGTCTAATGGCATCACCGGCAGGGGTCTTAAGAGCAATGCCCAATTCGGAACCTTTCAGGTTCGAAGCCCCGACTGTGTGTAGACACCAGATACCCGAAGCCTTTCTCGAGGTCAGAAAAAACTCTTTCTCTACCTCGGGAATCATGGCGTGGGTAAATTCTGCCATAAAATTGGCTAACATTTGAGATTTAATAGCTATTCTAGGCTTATACTCGATATCATACCCGCTAATATCTATGACCCATTTGGTCAGTCTATCTGATAACTCTGATTTATGCATGACATTTTTTTAGCGGGTAAGTAGTTACTACACATGTCGGATGGCATTGAAAGTAAGGTTTTAGCTTTCTTGACGCACTTACCAATGACAAGGCCATCTTTTCGAGGTGTGGATAACGAGTTTCCGCATCTCCTAAAGTCCTACTCACATAATATATTGGGAATTACGTACCTGCTTCTTCTCGGACCAAAACACCGCTTACAGTTACCTCGGACACGGCAAGGTATAGAAATAACTGTTCGTCTGCCTTTGGTGTGTGTAGCAGGGACGAGCTCGATAAGTACCTTTTCAATTCTTGCAAAGCCTTTTGGCACTCCGGTGTCCAGATGAATTCATTCTTCTATCTCAGCAGTGAGAAGAAATGGTGACTTTTATCCGAAGACCTCGAAATGAAACGGCTCAGTGCTGCTATCCTTCCGGTGAGCCTCTGCATGGCCTTGACATTGTTCACCACCTCAATATCCTGAATGACTTTGATCTTGTTCGGGTTGATTTTAATTCCCCAATTCGACATCATGAAGCCTAAATATTTGCCTGATCGGACACCGAAGGCACACTTCTCCGGGTTCAGCTTCATGTTGTATTTACGAAGTACATCGAAGGTATCCTGCGAATGTTTTAAATGGTCCTCTATTTCCAGGGACTTGACTTCCATTGTTTTCCCTATCTGTTCTTTGAACATTCCATTAACTAGGCGTTGGTAAGTTGCTCCGGCATTTTTTAATCCGAATAGCATGACATTATAACAGTAAGTCCCGTATCGGGTAATAAAAGAGGTCTTCTCTTGATCCTCCGGGTGCATCCAGATCTGATTGTACCCGGAGTAATCATTGAGAAAACTTAACATCTCATGCTCGGCCATTGAGTCGATATTCGGTCGATGTGAGGCATCGGAAATGAATCCTTGGGGCATGCTTTGTTCAGGTCTTTCTAATCAACACACATTCTAAATTTATTACCTTTCTTTGGCACCACAACTACATTAGCTAGCCAGTCCGGGTATTTTACCTCCCGGATAGAGCCTATTTTTAAAAGCTTTGTTACCTCATCTTTTACGAAGGCATGTTTTGACATGGCCATTGGTCTCCTTTTTTGCTTCACCGGGGGGAATTTCCTATCAAGGATGAGCTTATGAGTCGTGAATTATGGTGGCACACCTTTCATGTCTATATGGGACCACGCAAAACAATCGGCATTAGCTTGAAGAAATTTAATTAACTTGTTCCTGAGCTCCGAGGTTAACCCCGTGCCCAGGTATACCTTTCTATCCGGTAGATGTACGAACAAGATGATTTGCTCCAGCTCCTCCACGGTAGATTTAGTTGCATCTGAGTCATCCGGTAATACAAATGATCTAGGCACGCGAAAATCGTCCTCTTCACCAACCGGGTCCAATTCCTTCTGCTCCGCTTTCGAAGCCGTATTCTTTAATTGCTATTTGGTGTCCTTGCCTTCGACTGATTCATCATCTCTTTGATCTGGCTTTTTTGGAAAGAGGGGTGTTTTCTCGACCGCGAACATTTCCCTTGCTGCGGGCTGTTCACCTCGGATAGTTGTTATCCCCTCCGGAGTCGGGAACTTCAGCAACTGGTGCAGTGTTGATGGTATCGCTCTCATGCTATGAATCCACGGTCTGCCGAGCAAAGCGTTATACTTCATATCTCCCTCGATGACGTAGAATACCGTCTGCTATATGGTGCCGTTAATGTTGACCGGCAAAGAAATTTCACCCTTCGTGGTTTCACTTGCCATATTGAACCTGCTGAGTACTCGGGCTACTGGTACAATCTGGTCGAGTAGCCTCAGCTGTTCTACCACTCTCCACCGGATGATGTTGGCCGAACTACCTGGATCAATCAAAATATGTTTAACTTGTTATTTGAAAATTAAGATGGAAATTACCAATGCATCATTGTGCAGTTGAATGATGCCTTCTGCATCCTCGTTACTGAAGGAGATGGAACCCTCGTGTACATAGTCCCGTGTGCGCTTCTCTCGTACAATTGAGACCTTTGTTCTTTTCATCACCGGCCCTCGTGGAGCATCTGTTCCCCGAATTATCATATTAATTACATGTTGAGGTTCCATCGGCTCGGCCTATTTGTGACTCTCCCTTTCTTTGTAGTGGTTTTTGTCTCGTTCACTGAGGAATTCTCGAAGGTGGCCATTCTTCAATAAACGAGCCACTTCCTCCCTTAATTGATGACAATCTTCAGTTCTTAATGGCCTTGACCATCTAGCCACGATTAGGTCCCGTTGAGCTGGGTCCGACCTTAATGGCCTTGGCCATCTAGCCTCTGTGATACGGCCGATAGCTGAGACGAGGTCCGAGGTGTTGATATTGAAGTTGTATTCCGATATTCTCGGAATGTCTTTGTTGCTAGCCGAACTCCCGGCATCACTTCTAAATGATAGGCCTCGACTGCTTGACAGGCGCTCGGCCCGTTTATCGCCCCTACTCGAGAAGTGACTGGGGCCGACCCTCAATCTTTTCGACCTGAAGCTCGATTTTTCCGAATGAGAGTATGGCCTGTACCTTTCCCTCGATGGTCGCGTCTCCGGCTCATAATGTTTCCTCGACCTCTCAAAGCTTTTGCTCATATTTATAGGTCCCGGGGGAAGTTCGAGCTGGTCATCCTCTACCTGAATTTTTGATTCGTACCTGTTATGAACATCTACCCAGGTTACAGCCTCATACTCTAACAAGTTTTCCTTCAGTTTGGATGAAGCAGTCAAGCTCCGAAGGGTAAGCCCTTTGGTGAAAGCTTGTGCAGCCCATTCTTCCGAAACCGGAGGGAGCTCCATCCGTTCCTGTTAGAAGCGGTGCACAAATTCTCGTAACAACTAATCATCCTTTTGGGCTATTCAGAAGATGTCCACCTTTCGAGCCTGCACTTTTTTGGCTCCAACATGGGCTTTGACGAACGCATCTACGAGCATTTCGAAGGAAGTGATGGAATGCTCGGGCAAATGGTCATACCAGGTCAATGCTCCTCCCGATAGTGTTTCCCCAAATTTTTTCAACAACACGGACTCAATTTCATCTCCTTCGACATCATTGCCTTTTATGGCACAGGTGTACGGAGTCACGTGTTCCTGCGGGTCTGTTATACCATCGTATTTCGAGATATCTGGCATCTTGAAACTCTTCGGGATTAACTTCGGAGCCGCACTAGCAGGGAAAGGCCTTCGAATGTACCTCTTTGAATCCGGCCCTTTTAGAATCGATGGAGCTCCCGAAATCTGATCCATCCGAGAGTTATACGTTTTCACCCTCTTCTCCGTTGAATTGACCCGTTTTGCCAAGGTCTCGAGCATCTTCAGAACTTCGGTAGACGAATCGGCTCCGGATCCATTGCTTTTGACTATTCATGTTTAGTCCCTCCTTGGTTCGGTGGCCCCTTTTGACCTTACTGGAGCTGTCTTGTCATTTTTGCTCTGAAGCTGAGCTATAGCGATTCCCTGTTAAGCTATGGCGGTCCCCTGTTCCTGCAACATTTCAAATATTAAATGTAAGTTAATCTCATCCGGATTATCCAGTGTTTTCCGTCCTTGAGCCTGGGACAAAGTAATTGAGTTATGAGTATTGAAGGGATCGGTTGCCGGCAACGCAACATTCTCCTTATTCACAGTATTCTGCCGGTTGAGGCCTTCTCTCGAGTCAATAGAATTTGGGTCGACTGGATCTGCGGGTAGGTTTCATAATCCGCTGTTGTTCTCGTTTTAAGCTACTATTTCGTTGTTGTTCACATGGCCGGAGTGTCCGCTGCTTGCCATTCTATCCGTTTTTGTGAAAATTTGTAGATTCTTCAGTCAACAAGTGAAAGAAGGAAGCAACAAAGATTAAAAACCCACTATTATCCTAGCCCCACGGTGGGCGCCAAATTGTTTACCCGAATTTCGGTAACAATTAAATTTGTAAGTGAGGTATAGGTTATGTGGATAAACCTTAATCTATTTGGTTGGTACGAAATGTCTATGGATTTGTTTGTAGTTATATATATACATGTTAGTGTTGTGTGAATGTGTACTGTGATTGATGATTTATGCCAAAATATATATTAAGTAATATATTGAAAGGATGAGCAAAGCTAAGGAAGAACACCACAAAATCCGGACCAATATCTATATATTTGTCTATTACAATGTTGAGACCTGAAAAAATCCAACCCCAAAAAAGGGAAGAATGTCCTCTATTTATAGGTATGCCTTATGGGCCATGAATACAATACAAAAGCCTTTATGAATAAAGAAACCCTAAAAAAGATAAGATAGGACCGTACGGTCTGACACCCGTACGATCGTCAGTGCTAATGGCATAATGGTTTCCTGACGCGTGAAAACCTCGCAATCGGCTAACCGGACCAACGAACACGTTGATTTTGGCTCGGCGTATCCGGACCAACGGACGGCTTTTCTTGTCTCAGGTCAATTACATCTTGTGTGATACCTCGGTGTGAAGAAAAGATCGAACATGCTCGTGCTCATTTGACATTATCCTTGGCTCCGGTCTCACCGGTCACACATTGACCCAGTCTTTACCGTATACCCTATTGAAACATAGCCAATGGGAAATGTTGACTTCGTAGTACCTAAATCCAAAAGAACTTGCTGCCATTTTGAGCTAATTTCTCAATACAAAAATTAAGATGTGCAATGTACGCTTACTTGCTAGTAAAAGAAAAATATTAAAGCAGAAATCGGTATAGAAAGATAAGTAGCTTCTTTACTTACAACTGCAGTATCATATATTGTTAATCGTACTTTAATACTTTATTGCTAATTAGCACCTCTTACATCCCGAATTTAGACAACACATTAATTTTTACCTTGATAATAGAGTGTTAAATCCAAGAACCCTCTTTCGCTGAAACATCTCCGCCTAGATAAGTGGAAATTTGTAAATGACTTTCTAAAAGCAAGCAGAACAAATCTTACCTTTCCATCACCACTTGTCTTCATCCTCATCTCCATCTTCTTTGATAACATCTTCCAAATCTTCAGATTCATCATATTCAGCAGCCTCACCAGTAAGTCATGATAGTACAAGAGTAATTATTTTGTCACAAGTTGTTCAGCTATAAAAGCACAAAATATAACATTAATTCACTCTTCTAGGCCAAATAACAAATAATGATGCATAAAACAAAAATTGAATTTCCTCGGACAAAGAGAAAAGTAGAAGTGAATTAACACTGAAGTACCTATCCCAACAATGAACAAATCAGTGCAATAGACCCAATATAAATGGAAGTTTCCAATAAAGACTAGTTTTGGTCCCTGTGGAAATCTCCAACTGTAAACATATAGCCTGATTAGAGTAAATTGACAATAATGTGTATTTCACATGCTGAGTCGCATATCCAATTAGTAAAGCATCTATCTTCTGAATGAATATGCAAAAGTCTCAAAATAGTCAACCCTGGGCTGCTGCGAAAAACCTTGAGCCACTAAACGAGCTTTGTATCTTTCAACAGAACCATTTGCACAAAACTTAGTCTGAAACACCCATTTGTTGCCAACAATATTTGCATTTGGAGGAGGCGGCACCAAAGTCCAAGTTTTATTTTGGACAAGAGCATCAAATTCAGAACTCATTCCCTGCAACAAATAATTTCTTTTATTAATCATAGAAGTGCTTTGGAAATATCAGCCAACCTTGCAAGCAGTGAAGGGACGAAAATTACCTTGAGAATTAATATCTTATGAACTGGTGCTAAACCATAAAAGCATTTAGGGTCCTCTCCTACATCAATATGTTCTTCGCACAAAATTTGATTTAGTTGCTACATATTTCATACACTAAATAGAAGAAAACCCAATAAACTAATTTTTGGTTAGAATGACACATATAGCTGAAATGTCTTGTTTTTGTAATAGTTAGACTATGAATTGATGCAAGGATGCTAAAAAATCAACTGTAAAATCTCCAGATACAAACATATTGCCCGACATAAGCTACAAATGTTACACCCTGGAAAATTTCGCGTTATCAAGCCTGTGGACGGCTTAGTATGAGCTCAAGAGAGAGCAGAGTTATACAAGGATTAGGGATGAACATTATATTATCAGAGCACAAGAATATATATATGACATTTGGAGATTGTATGGAGTAAATCAGTTAACACATTACTCGATGACAACCCTAGTAACAATAAGTTAAGGTGGGGCCCGCATGTCGGGATTTTGTAAAGGACATATGAAAAGTGATATGAGTAGTACATGGAAAGTTGAGAAAATCTTAAGAAGGACCATTAAGCCAAATATAGGCATAAGCCCTCCAAAAGGATGATTTAAAGATACGTTTTCGGATGACCTGACTTGGAGGGGACAAAACGCTATTATAAGTGTGGAATTTGAAAAAACATCAAGAATGAAAGTTGTAGATAATTGAAATAGATTTCTAACCGTAGGTCGTGGGCCCTCACACAACATCGGGATCAAAAGTTATGGCCATTTTAAGATCAAGACTCTAAGCTGCCAAAAGGCTCCGCGGGCCCCACTTGAGGAAGTCGGTGAAACCGACCTAGGAGGAGTATGAATACCCCATCAACTCTTTTTATTTTCAGCAAATAACATTCTAAAGAGTCCTAGAAATTTCTCCACACCTCCCCCAAATATTATAGTCCAATAAATCAAGAATTTAACAAGATTACGCTAAATTAATCCACGAAAGGTGATTGTTCTTACTTCTACTTAAGCTTGGCGTTGGAGAAAGTTGTTGTGGATAATTTTCTTCAAGTATGAGGTATGTTCTTCATCCCATCTCTTATGTTGAGTTTATTTGAAGGTTTAGCAAGCCTAAAAAGTGAAAATAGTTATGGAGGAAAGGTCATAAAGTGTTGTGTTGTAGTTGTTGTGTTCATGGGATGTTTTGAACATGTTGTGGCCATGTGGCTGAGCTGATTTATATGTATAGAGATGGTACCTAATGTTGTTAGTGTGTTGATGAGATCATACTCCTTGATTGGGATAAAAGGAAATGTATATTGTTGTTGTATGTTGAAAAACATCGTGTGGGATGTTTATGGAATATATTGGTATAGATAATAGTGAGGTTAATGTTGGTATTGTTGTTGTTGGTTATTGGTTGCTGAATTGTAATTTTGGGCTAGGCATATAAACAGGGGAGATGCTGCCCGATTTTCGGCAGAAAATAAAATAGTTTGGTTTGAAACTTGCAATAAGTGTACGATGAAGAGGCTAACGTTAGTATAAATCCTCTTAAATGTAGACTTACGAGCTCGGACACATAAGCGTAGCCGATAGGAGATTGAACAGGTATGTTAAGGCTCGTCCCTTCTCTTAAAGGCATGATTCCGATGTTATGGCTTCATAAAAGATTCCATATCTTCCTTGTTTTCAAAAGTTAGATGTTTATGACTCCAAGGCATAATTCCTTTCCTAATAATTCATAGATGATTTCCAAAATATTCGTATTTTCTAAATCATAGATTTATGGCTCTGTGAGCTCTTATGATAACAAGGATGAACCTGTTTTTGCAATCATAATGATGATTTCAAAGATGAGAATATTTTCCTACTTGAGTATTATGATGATGATTCCGGGTTTAAAGGTTCCAAGTTTATGATTTCAATGACGATATAAGAATGTTGAGCTATTTCTTGATTTCTCAATTTTATTCATGGATGATAACTATTTTTTTAAGGATTCCAAAGTATATGAATTGACGCCTTATGAGTTGATGCTATTCTTCAATGATAGTCTCACTTTATAATAATTGTTCCTTCAAGGTGAGACACGACGGTCATGATTATTCCATAATGTAATCGGAGGTTACCGACCTTACGTCACTCCGATAGAGACATAACTTTCTTTGGGCTCTCCTGCATGCTACTTCTATGATATATGTATATGTAAATGGGGAATATGGGAAAAATGGAGGAGCGTTATATACGCGTAACCACCTGATCAGTTGGTATAATATGACATGATATCATCCCGGGCGCGGGATGCCCGGACGCGGGATATATGGGGTTAAATGGAGCGGAGCCGTCGCCTCGGCACTATGATAAGTTCTATTTTCTATATATATGAAAGAGAAATGTTTTTCAAAAGAAAGCTAAGCATGCATGGCACCCGCCCTAAGAGGCACTCATATGTACAGGTTACTCTCTTATCTCACGATATGCTCTATATTTCCATTCTGTTGTTATTCATACTTTACATCCCTTATTATGTTACTATTCATGCCTTACATGCTCGGTACATTATTCGTACTGACGTCCCTTCCTGTGGACGCTGCGCTCATGCCCGCAGGATCAGGTAGCCAGTCAGATGATTTGCAGTAGTAGGATCTCCCCTCAGCAGCAGTCAGTACGCTCCATTGATCCGGAGCTGCAGTCCTTCGGTATACTATTCTGTTATGTAGACATATGGGCATGGCAGGTCCTTGTCCTGTCCTTTCTACAGTCTGTTCTCCATAGAGGTCTGTAGACAGTGATATGTAGTCGTGTTGTTATGCAGCCTCGTCGGTACTTATTTTGTTGTACAGTATATCTGAAGTGGCCAATCGACTTGCGCTGTTACTCTGAGCACTTGTGTCTATATGTATATGTTGGCCGTGGATTCCCGATACGGTGTCTCTTATGTTGATTGTTCGGGAGACAGTCCAACTCAATTACAGATTGTGTATGGGCCCAGGGTAGTCAGTGAGAGATAAATACAGGCATAGGAGTGCTTGAACAACAATGGTCGGGTACTTGTCGCGGCTCATCGGTTTGGGTCATGACAAAAGTGGTATCAGAGCAGTTCGTCCTAGGGATTGTCTACAGACCGTGTCCAGTAGAGTCCTGTTTATGGGTGTGAAGCTGGCCACACTTATAAACAGGAGGCTGCAGGGCATTTAGGAATCACTGACCTTTCTTTCTATCTTAGATCGTGCGATAGAGCCAGAGTCTAGGAAATATCGCTTCTGATCCTTTTTCCAGCAGGTTAGTGCAGAATGACGATAGATGATTAAGGCCAAACAAGTAGATGGTGGGTAGACGATAACAAAGAGCACACTTCACCTTATAGTCCCCCAGATCAAACTAAAGATTGATCGGCTACCGGTATATGAGCCTTTATTGGAATATTCTATGTATGTGTAATTGCTGTAGACTAGCACGTAACAGCGGCGACCAAGGTGTTTTCGCCACCAGTGGGAATTTGGAAACCTAGGATGAAAGGTAGTCATATATACAGATGAAAGGTGAATATTGAGAATTAAAAAGGCCAAAATAGTAATTGTGTAGTCGGAAGAGTAAGAGACCCTTTCTAATTCGGAGGGAGAGATGCGTTACAATAACGTTTTGAAATCTGTTAAGACTTCAACTTGCTCCAGATTATGTGATGAAGGTCATGCGGTGAGGTGGATGCGATCATACCAGCATTAACGCACCAGATTTCATCAGAGTTTCAAGGTTAAGTGTGCTGGGGTGAGAGAAATATTAGGATGGGTAACCCCCTGGGAAGTGTATAAAAAGTCCTATAAATTCAGACATGAGAGATAAATGAGAAGCTAGAGTAGCCTAAGGGAATTAGAGTGTGCGGAGTGGTTGGAAACCTTAAGAGGTCACGTAGGACCAGGCAGACTAGACCAGTGAAGAGAAAGAAGGTGCATCATAGCTCTAGAGCTAGGATGAGGCTAAGTGGCGTTTGGAAATATTTTGTAAATGATATGGTAGTAATTATATATATACGTATGCATATGATGTCCCATACATGGCTATATCAGCGGGTATGTGTATCCCGGCAACCAACATTGCGGTGTATGGAAGGCATTAATCGAACAGGGTAACGGAGTTCAAGGGACAAAACAAAAGATATGGTACAAATGTTACAAGGTAATCTGATGTTGTTCCCACTACAGGTTAAGATTGGAAAGTCCTAATACAACGATATTTGGAAAAGAAAGAAAGTGAGTAGATGGAAGGTAAGGAGATCAAAATGTCGAAAAAAGTGAAAAGTAAGAAACCTAAGTGAGTAAAGCCTCCAAGAGAGACGACGGGCAAAGCACGGGACTAGTTGGGTAAAAATTTGAAGGTAGGCATGCGAATTGGATAAAGTATGGCAGTAAGGAACAAAAGAGGAATGTGTGGGGTCAGAGAATAGGCTTCGATAAGTGGGGCTAAAAGGATAGTGACCACGACGAGGAATGTGAAGTAAGAGAAAGAATGGTTAGGCCTTGCGACGATATTAAGAGATTTCCAGCCCTTGAAAGGTATATAAAGGGAAAAGTGTGTGGTCAAATTAACACGGTTGCCTCGGACATGGAGAAGCTCTCCAAAAAGATGACTTAAGAATAGAACGGATTTGCGCGTTTAAAGGAATATTTCACGAACTTCAGAGCCGATACTACAAATAACAAGAGGAGAAAGGTGCTCGAGGAGGAAGAAACCCAAGGAAGGTTAAGGATGAAAATAGAAAAGGTATACTAATGGGTTGGTCGAAGGAAGAGGAGAGCATTTAGCAGCAAATTCGGGAAGAAAAAAGAGGAGTAACGTATGATCGAAGACTTCATAAAAGACGTGGCGAATCTCGATGTCCCCATTAACTTGTGGGTCCAGGACACCGTTAGTCAGAAAAGGCAGAGGTATGAAAAGACGAAAAAGGAAGCATCGGAATTGGATACCCTTATGAGTACTCCAATTGAACACAAGAGTTTAACTAGCAAAAAAAGGAAGAGAAGAGATGAATAAGGCAGACCATACGATGACAGAACCCCGACCTTAAGAAGATCGTGAAGGGCGACAGGAAATTATCGAAGACGGTGGGTACTCAAAGGTTAATGGTGTATAAGGACCTTCTTAATAAGGGGGAAGAACATACTAGACTTGAAAGGAGCTACGATGTTTCAAGCTCCAAAAAAGGAGATTTATTAGCTCAGGGCCAGAGCTCAAAACATATCGGCATATCAAGAAGGTATCAAAAAGAAGCAGAAGCGAACGGAAAAACGTGTACCATGAGGCAGACATAGGAAGAAAGTACGAAAGACACCGTAAGAGAATGCTTCATGCCGATATGAACTACGATATTTCTAGACCATGATTTGAATCCCTCGTATCGGGTAAAATTGTGTTGTACCTAAGTATGTAGTGATATGCCTAAAAGGGTAATAAAGAGAGCAAGAACGGGTTCCAAGTCAAACTCACAAGGATGACAGAGAGGATGACGGATCCAAGGACGGCTTGCACCGAAAGGGATAACAATTGTAACAAAAGCAACAAAGATTGGTAGTTTGGTAATTTTTCGAAGAAAGGAAGAATGTTGTTCTTATGAATGGGAGTAAGAGAGTTCACCGAATATTAGAAAAACAAAATCATGGATCGTTAATTATACTGAACATGAGAGTATATGCTATGGAATTATATGAACCATCAACGTGAAGCTATGCCTAACTATAATTGTAAAAAAGCCACATCAGAAAGTCAACAAGGAATAACGACTGACGAAGTGATCACTGGTACAAAGAAATCAAAGCTAGATATATGTTGTAAGAGAGTAGTAATAGAGTGAGAATTATTGTAGCCCTATGCTTCTGGGTTATATTGCGAGACACGAAGGAACTCAAAAATGGAGGAAGTAAAGAAAAAGTTGCAGCAGGAGCTCAATGAGTTTGCCGTAAGTGTAACTGGACTGCGAAGGATAATAAATGGCGAAGGAACCCTATGTGCATACGTATTTTGGACATTGATACAGGTGGTCTTGGAAAGGAGCTGGGGAAAATAGCTTAAAGAGCATAACCATTATACTCACTAGCGACAAAGTCATGTTGGATAAACACTTGGAGTGTAAGGGTAAGAGAGATGGTGACAAGGACTAGCGAACCTGCCAAATGAACTACAAGGAGTCAGTATAGTGGATATACAAGGCTAACAGATATCAAAAGAGTAGCCCGAGGTTGTACCGAAGGGATAAACGCAGAAAGGGCACTGTATATGAGGAAGGAAGTGGGTCACTAACAAAGGAACAAGGAACGAGGAAAAAGAGAAATACTTACGGGCTGATGAATAGTTATGGCATGATAAGTCAAGATTACAATAATGAAGACAAAATGAGAGCGAAACGCTAGTTAATTTCCAACCATGTACGTGAAGGTGATGAAGCGAAAGAAGCTGACTGAAGGCAATGAAAGAGTTAAGGGAAGATGAGAAGAGACTGAACAAAGTTATAGCCTAAGCGAACAGTAATCGGTCCCCAAGGGAAGAATGATCGTTCTAACAAATCAAAAAAAAAAAAGAAAAAAAAAAGAAGAAAAAAATGTCGTGGGTTGGAAACCACAACATTCGAGGACGAATGTTTCTAAGGGGGGAAGGATGTTACACCCTGAAAAATTTCGCGTTATCAAGCCTGTGGACAGCTTAGTATGAGCTCAACGGAGAGCAGAATTATATAAGGATTAGGGATGAAGATTATATTATCTGAGTACAAGAATATATATATGACATTTGGAGATTGTATGGAGTAAATCAGTTAACACATTACTCGATGACAGCCCTCGTAACCATAAGTTAAGGTGGGGCCACATGTCGGGATTTTGTAAAGGACATATGAAAAGTGATATGAGTAGTACATGGAAAGTTGAGCAAATCTTAAGCAGGACCATTAAGCCAAATATGGGCATAAGCCCTCCAAAAGGATGATTTAAATATACGTTTTCGAATGACCTGACTTGGAGGAGCCAAACTACAATTATAAGTGTGGAATTTGGAAAAATACCAACAATGAAAGTTGTAGATAATTGAAAGATCTTTCCAACCGTAGATTGTGGGCCCTCACACAACATCAGGATCAAAGGTTATGGCCATTTTAAAATCAAGACTCTAAGCTACCAAAAGGCTCCGTGGGCCCCACTTGAGGAAGTCGGTGAAACCGACATAGGAGGGGTATAAATACCCCCATCAACTCCGTTTTTTTCAGCAAATAACATTCTAAAGAGTCCTAGAAATTTCTCCACACCTCCCCCAAATATTATAGTCCAATAAATCAAGAATTTAACAAGATTACGCTAAATTAGTCCACGAAAGGTGATTGTTCTTACTTCTACTTAAGTTTGGCGTTGGAGAAAGTTGTTGTGGCTAAGTTTCTTCAAGTATGAGGTATGTTCTTCATCCCATCTCTTATGTTGAGTTTATTTGAAGGTTTAGCAAGCCTAAAAAGTGAAAACAGTTATGGAGGAAAGGTCATAAAGTGTTGTGTTGTAGGTGTTGTGTTCATGGGCTATTTTGAACATGTTGTGGCCGTGTGGATGGGCTGATTTATATGTATAGAGAATGTACCTAATGTTGTTAGTGTGTTGATGAGGTCATACTCCTTGATTGGGATGAAAGGAAGTGTATATTGTTGTTGTATGTTGAAAAACATCGTGTGGGATGTTTATCGAATATATTGGTATAGATAATAGTGTGGTTAATGTTGGTATTGTTGTTGTTGTTGATTGGTTGCTGAATTGTAATTTTGGGCTAGGCATATAAACAGGGGAGATGCTGCCCGATTTTCGGCAGAATATAGAATAGTTTGGTTTGAAACTTGAAATAAGTGTACGATGAAGAGGCTAACGTTAGTATAAATCCTCTTAAATGTAGACTTACGAGCTCGGACACATAAGCGTAGCCGATAGGAGGTTGAACAGGTATGTTAAGGCTCGTCCCTTCCTTCAAAGGCATGATTCCGATGTTATGGCTTCATAAAAATTTCCATATCTTCCTTGTTTTCAAAAGTTAGATGTTTATGACTCCAAGGCATAATTCCTTTCCTAATAATTCATAGATGTTTTCCAAAATGTTCGTATTTTCTAAATCAGAGATTTATGGCTCTGTGAGCTCTTATGATAACAACGATGAACCTGTTTTTGCAATCATAATGATGATGTCAAAGATGAGAATATTTTCCTACTTGAGTATGATGATGATGATTCCGGGTTTAAAGGTTCCAAGTTTATGATTTCAATGACGATATAAGAATGTTGAGCTATTTCTTGATTTCTCAATTTTATTCATGGATGAAAACTATTTTTTTAAGGATTCCAAAGTATATGAATTGACGCCTTATGAGTTGATGCTATTCTTCATTGATAGTCTCACTTTATAATAATTGTTCCTTCAAGAAGAGACACGACGATCATGATTATTCCATAGTATAATCGGAGGTTACCGACCTTACGTCACTCCGATAGAGACACAACTTTCTTTGGGCTCTCCTGCATGCTGCTTCTATGATATATGTATATGTAAATGGGGAATATGGGAAAAAGGGAGGAGCGTTATATACACGTAACCACCTGATCAGTTGGTATAATATGACATGATATCATCCCGGACGCGGGGTGCCCGGACGCGGGATATATGGGGTTAAATGGAGCGGAGCCGACGCCTCGGCAATATGATAAGTTCTATTTTCTATATATATGAAAAAGAAATGTTTTTCAAAAGAAAGCTAAGCATGCATGGCACCCGCCCTAAGAGGCACTCATATGTACAGGTTACTCTCTTATCTCACGATATGCTCTATATTTCCATTCTGTTATTATTCATACTTTACATCCCTTATTATGTTACTATTCATGCCTTACATACTCGGTACATTACTCATACTGACTTCCCTTCCTGTGGACGCTGCGTTCATGCCCGCAGGATCAGGTAGCCAGTCAGACGATTTGCAGCAGTAGGATCTCCCCTCAGCAGCAGTCAATACGCTCCATTGATCCGGAGCTGCAGTCCTTCGTTATACTATTCTGTTATGTACACATATGGGCATGGCAGGGCCTTGTCCTGTCCTTTCTACAGTCAGTTCTCCATAGAGATCTGTAGACAGTGATATGTAGTCGTGTTGTTATGCAGCCTCGTCGGTACTTATTTTGTTGTACAGTATATCTGAAGTGGCGAATCGACTTGCGCTATTACTCTGAGCACTTGTGTCTATATGTATGTGTTGGCCGTGGATTCCCGATACGGTGTCTCTTATGTTGATTGTTCGGGAGACAGTCCAAGTCAGTTACAGATTGTGTATGGGCCCAGGGTAGTCAGTGAGAGATAAATACAGGCATATGAGTGCTTGACCAGCAATGGTGGGGTGCTTGTCGCGGCTTATCGGTTTGGGTCGTGACAACAAATGGCAAGTGCAACGCGGGGGTAGAGAACAATCGCTTCCTAGTATAACAAATCATAGCAATATCCCCACACATAGGCTTTTAAGAAATACAAAACCCAATTACCTAAGTGGATTTCAGGAAAATCATTATCATGTAGTTTCTTTTTGACATTTTGGCTTCCAATTCAGCCAAAAGCTTGAGGTTCCAAGATCCCTTTTCCATGGCTTTCAACCCTGTAATAGCCAAAACCAGAAAACTGAAATAAGAGAACTGTATAGGCTAAACTTGAATGAAACAGAAATATCTTAATTACCAGGTGAACACAAATATACTTTATAGTTGCACATAGTTACAAGAATATGCTTCATATTTCAACTAAACAAAGGCAGATTAAGACAGGAAAATTCCAGGCACATCAATGTAGGATGAACAATAGCTTTTAGCATATTGAGGAGGTTCAAATACACGCAACACATCATACACTGCTGACTGCTTCTTTAGTTTTTATTCCGTTTGTAGAATCTTATGACATCCAAATAACTTTCAAAAACTTACCACTTGAAGTTTACACTAACTTATTAATTTTTTTTTGTTAAAATAGTGACTCCTATTGAAAAACAATTTGCTCCTATAGTGAAAGAAGAAAAGATACTGCATAATTTTAGTAAGAGCAAACCTTATTCCAGAGTAACTGTGTTTCAAATTATGAATGGATAGGAAGAACTCACATCCTAATCAAAGCATTGTTAATTTTCCTGAAGGTGAGTCGATGTTTGTAATGGAGATTAGAAATAAGCAAATTGGAAATAAGCTTTGTTAGTTATGGAGGGAATCAAGGAATTTTTGGACAATTCCATCACATTATTTGTCCACCTAATGTTCCGGTTAGTGAACAAGTAAGAGATGTAAGGGTCAAAACAAAACACTACATGTTTCAATTTCTAGACATTTCCAAACTTGCAAATGCGAAAAGACGCAAAAGGAACATATATTCCTCATGTCTTTGCCACCAATTGTCAACTTTTACACTAATTTAAGTTTAAAAGAAAATTTAAAATTATGTTTTTGAACCTTAAGTCTCAAGTCAGGAACAAGCACGCAATTGCATCATTCCCTTGCCTAATAGAGTTAGACAAAGCTCACTAAAATCGGATATACACGGATGAGCTACTAGGAACTGAAACTTTCAAAAAAAACAAAATAAGGGAAATGTAATTAATTTGTTGGCTATAGGTTTACCTTTATGTTTCCTTCTCAGATGAAACAATGCACGCAAACAAGCTGTTCAATCTCCTAGATTTTCCATACTAAACAAAAAACGCTCACAGTTATGACGGACATGCAAAACAAATATTTCCACATGTAGAAGTATTAGCTCCTACCCGGTTCGCTATTCTGCTGTCTCTTTTCCCTAATTAAACATTTCATAAAGGGCCATCTGGATCATCTCCATTAAGATGCTAAAAGAATTGATTCACAAATAAGGTCCATCTTTCCTCTTAAATATTTGATGAAGGAAAACAAAAACTTTTTAAAGTCTGTCTCAAAAAAAAAGTTTAAAAAAAAACACTAATTAGTCTATAAATTTTTATACCGGAGAACGGACATTCTGTAGCAAAGCAAGAATGTCATCACAGGAGACAACACCAAGGCAAGAACTCTCAACAACAGTTTTAATGTTGTCAACAACATTGAAACTTCCTTTGGAATCTACAGTTTTAATGTTGTCAACAATATTGAAACCTCCGTTGGAATCTGCATAAGGAGCTGCATCTTTCTCACTCACTATATTTGTTGTAGCGTTATTATCCAACGAAAGTGAAGCGTCACATCACTATCAATTAACAAATATAAGTCACTGGAGACGAATGAGGCTAGCCTCAATGACTGCAAAGCTTGTTGAATTACCCTTTAGACAATACTTGAAACATTTGGACATGTACTTGAGAAAAATTGGCATTCGATGGGGTATTTGATTCATAGAAGCAAAAAGTTCATAATAAAATGCATATAACTACTAAAGAATAAGTAAGCATATATACTTGAATATCTGAATTAAACTAATCCGGGTTCTCCTCTTTTTTGAACACTATTACAGAACCGCTATGAAAAAAGAATGGAATAAAAATTATTCAATACTTTTAGGCATACTGACAAGTACCTTTGCTGGAACAAAGTTCTTCACCTGTCAGTATTAGTTTTTTCCTAATGATAATTCAGAATGCTTGCATTGAATATTCTGAAAGAATAACCACATGCATATACAAAAGCTACCTACAAAAAAATGAAGAAAGAGGAACCAGATTAGTTTAACTCAAAAATCCAACATGCACGCTAAAGGAAAATAGAGAAAAAACTATTAGATTAAGAGGAAAAAGAAACTCCACACAACACCCAAATTTGAAAGCCTGAAATAGCAATGGAATCACAATTAAGAACATTAGACTCTTTTTATAAAAACAAAAAAGGACAAAATTTTCCTTAAAAAAAAAAAAGATACATCATTAAACAATAAAACCAACATGCATAAAGAAATCAGAGCAATAAACTTGTAAAAATAGAACCCCTGAATACAAGAAAGGAAAAAAAAGAATACCGACAACTACATAGACATATATGCTAACCACCCAAAAACACAAGCAAGGAAAATATCCCCAAAAAAAGACAAGTAGTACGGGAAAATCTTACCAGCAACATGAAGATTCCACCAGAATATAATCAAAACAATGAGTTGAGAATGAGGAATGGAGAAGGCGAGAGAACAGTGGAAATCAGCAGCGTGAAGTTAAAGTCTTGTGGGACTGCTAAGAAAAGGAATTGAAGCCAGTTGTCCCAAAAGTTAGTACAAGTGTAACAAAAGAACAGATGAAGAAACAAAATGCATACAACATGAAAACCAAAATACAACCAAGTTACAAAACAAAATGTAGAGAGAGAGTGTCCCCTTCTCTCTAAAAATATCAGTATTGGCCACTATTTTACCAATAACTCCTCCATTTGAGGTACGATGACTACGCCGGCGGGTCTTCCTTCGGCAGTGGGAGTCGCTCCTGACTTACGCACACAGCCGAATCAATCTACTCCATCATCTACTTCTAACCAAAACTCTTATGCTCTGTTGGTGGCACAAAAATCAACTGCTCCTCGAGTCTCTGTTAAGACCACTACATTCAAAGGCAAACCTGCGACCTTTTTTAAAGCTACCGATTACTATGGTGTAATGGCGGATAAATGAAAACTCACCTTGGTGGGTAAATTTTCATCTGGCAAACCTAAATTGGAGAAAATACGATCAGATTCCAAGGCTCAATTCCTAGTTAAACAGGTAAAAATTGGGCTTTTTTATTATAGACATGTTTTTATTGATTTTACTTACAAGGAGGATTGTACCAATGTCTATTTCAAACGTATGATGAATATCAGAGGGTTTCTTATGCGTATATTCAAATGGACTCCGGACTTTAAACCGGAAGAAGAAACCTGCTAGCCCCAATTTGGGCACTATTACCTCAACTCCTGTGGCATTTGCATGAATGGTGGTATGTGGAAAATATTCTAAGTACGGTAGGAACACCATTGCAAATTGATCAAGCTACTACCAACCGAACTAGACCTCACCTGGATAAAGTAAGGATCGAAGTGGTTTTGAGACAACCTCTACCAAATTCAGTTTGGGTAGGCACTTTAGATGAAGAAGGAAATCCTCTTGGGGTTTATGATCAACCTATAGAGTATGAGGGTATCCCAGGTTATTGCTTACAATGTAAACATCAAGGGCACTCCATTCAAGAATGTGTTCATCATGAGAAAAATAAGGGAAAGGGAAAAGAGAAGGTTCAAGAACTATCCAACTCTCAGGAAGATCAACAACAAACTCAAAAGAATCAGAACCAAAAGCTCCCAAAACTCAAGAAGTCCAACAGCAGAACCAGAAAAATAACCATCCTACCCAAGGAAAAAATGGGGAGGATAGAGGTAACAAAAAATATCAACACAACAACAATGTGGCTGAGCAAGTTTTCAATCGTATCAAGGATAATAATAAGACTGCAACTACTGATCCTATTGTCAAGGCTACTCCTAATGCTGCTATTGAGTCCACTATTGTTACTACTAAGGAAAAAAATGTTGTTCTTGTAAAAGGTTTCACTGAAGTCGCCCATAAGGAATCCTCTGTTGCTGCTACTACTCGTGCTACCGAGAAGGAATTAACTAAGGAGATCTCTATATCCAATGTGAGCAATACATCAAGTAGAAAGTGCCAATCCTGAAGAACCAAGATTTGAGGAGGTCTCAAAAAAAAAGGAATTTGTAGAAAGATTTTACCTGGTGACAATTTGAAAGGTGGGGTCACTACTATCGATCTGGATAATGCTTTTAACTCTCTTAGGAATGACCATCTTGAGGATTCTATTGATGACCCCGGAGACCTTGATACGAGTAATGACAAGAAGCATGACAATGATACTTTTTCTGATAAGGAAGTGGAGCATCAGAACCTGAATTACTCTAAATCTGATGATGAAAGTTCTAGGAGATCCATTCATGAATATTCTACAAGAGGAACTGGTCATCAAGAAGCAAATAAAAAAAAATGTCAACCCAGAATACAGGGCAGGTAACTTATCTCCAAGAGGTACCAATATTCATGAATTGATGAGCAAAAACTTTTCTCCAAGAAAAACTATAGCTCAAAAGCTCAACAAAAAACTACTCCCTAATGTTTCCCATGATTAGTATGATCTCTTGGAATTTAGGAGTGTAACGACTATGGATGCTTTTGAAAGCTAAAGCCTCTTAAAAGTAAATATAATATTTATTTAACTATGCTCCAAGAACCTATCCTACAAGACTTTTCAGGGCTGGATACTATTGAGAAATATAGGGTAATGTTGGGGATGGATAATTGTTATGGAAATAGTAAAACAAAATATGGTTGTATTGGGATGATTGCTATGATATTTCCATTATTTCAACCAGTGAACAATAGGTAACCATTAGTATCAAGGGACTAGCTGGTTCTAATTTGACTTTCCTCACCATTGTTTATGCTAAATGTGATGCTCAGCTAAGAAAAGATCTTTGGGTTTCCTTTGAAAATCAATCAACAATAGTTGGCCATACATAGGGTGTTATAGGGGACTTTAATGTGATCACTAGTGCAGAAGAAAAGAAGGGAGGGAGACCCTTCAGTACCTTGAAAAGTGTAGATTTTATTAAATGTATAGAAGATTCTGGGTTACAAGATGCAGGCTTTCATGGACAACCCTTCACTTGGTGTGATAACAGAGGTTCAAAAGCCATCTGGAAGAGATTGGATAGGCTCCTGATTAATGCTGAATGGTTTTCTAGTTTTGATGTGTCTATAATCAATCATTTGGCTAGAACAGGGTCTGACCATGCTCTTTTATTGGTCAATTTGGCTCAAGAAATTTATACTCCTATTAAATTTTTCAGATTCTTAATTTATGGGTAGACCATCCTGATTTCCTTAATACTGTTCAACAATCTTGGGAGGACAATATCAATGGAAACCCTTTATGGATCCTCCACCAGAGGTGAAAAGGACTTGCAAGAACTTGAGTTCTTGGTCTAGAGCAACTTTTGGAGATATTTCTGAAGAAGTGGACAAACTGGAGGCTAAGGTCTCATAATTAGAACAACAATTCATTCAAGACAGCTCTACTACCAATTGAACCCTGTTAAATCAGGCCAATGCAACTTATATACAGGTCCTGAAAAGGAAGGAGGATTTTCTGAGACAAAAACCTAGAATTAAATGGCTTACTGAAGGTGACTCCAATTCTGCATACTTTCAAAGCACTATCAAGAACAGAAGAAGGAGGCTCAACATTCAACAAATCAAGGATGATAATGGTAATTGGGTGATAGGCAGACAAGAAATTGCTAATGCAGTTGTCAGTTTCTTTCAAAAGTTATGTTGCTCTCCTCCAAATGAAGTTGATTTTGATATACTGGATTGTCTTCCTTCCTTGGTCACTGAGGATGATAATGAGGGTCTTATTTCTATGCCTGACTCACAAGAAATCAAAGATGCGGTTATGTCAATTGATCCACATAGTGCTCCAGGACCAGATGGTCTCAATGGTATATTTTTCCAATCTAGCTACCTGGAGTATTATTTCTTTTGATTTAACTAATGTTATTCAAAGTTTATTCAGGGGTGCTCAGCTTCCTAAATTCTATACCGATACTTGTTAGGTAGTGTTACCAAAAGTGGAGCATCCTCAACATTTCTCTGAATTCAAGCCTATCAGCTTATGTAATGTCACTAGCAAGGTTATCTCTAAAATTCTCAATAATAGACTCTCTACTTTGCTTCCTAAAATCATATCTACTAATCAAAGTGGCTTTGTTAAAGGTAGAGTGATCTCAGAGAATATTCTCTTGGCCCAAGAGATTATTAATGACATGAATAAACCCAACATAGGGGGTAATCTTGTTATTAAACTTGATATGGTCTCTTGGCCCTATTTATTCAAAGTCTTGAGAAAATTTGGCTTTTCAGAATGATGGATAGAAATTATATATAGGTTTATTTCCAACAATTGGTACTCAATTGTTATCAATGGTGGTAGGTATCTTGGTCTTGGTCACTACCCAGTGTAATCCCACAATAGTGGGGTCTGGGGAGGGTAAGATGTACGCAGCCTTACCCCTACCTGGGTAGGGAGGCTGTTTCCGATTGACCCTCGGCAACCCTCCTCCTTTATCCGGGCTTGGGACCGGCAATGTGACCGGCAATGGTGGTAGGTATGGTTTCTTTAAATCTAAAAATGGTCTTAGACAAGGGGACCCTATATCCCCATCTCTTTTTGATCTAAGTGTTGAACTCCTGTCTATTTTGCTTAATAATTTAAATAATGACTAGGGGTTTAGGAATTTCTATATGAATAAGAGGGGCCCTATTATCAATCACTTGTGTTTCGATGATGATGTTATTCTTTTTTCAAGTGGAAATAGGAAATCCCTTAAGAGAATTATGAGGACTTTGAAAACTTATGAAGATGTTTCTGGCCAATTGGTTAATAAGCACAAAAGCTCCGTTATTCTTCATGATAAGGCTTGTGCTAGGAGAATTGACAGAGTTAAGAGAATTAGTACCATGAAACAAGAATTTTTTCCTATAAATTATCTTGGCTGCCCTTTGTATTTGGGAAGAAAAAGAATTTCTACTTTCTCAGATATGGTTCAAAAAATCCTTAACAAAATTAGGTGCTGGTCTTTTTAATTTTTATCTGTTGGTGGTAAAAGTGTTCTTATTAAACATGTTTTACAAGCTATGCCTTCCCACCTATTAGTAGTTATGCAACCCCCTAAAACTGTTTTTGAAATTATTGACAATGCTTTTAATAGATTTTTGTGGAGTGGTTCAGATGGTAACAAGAAGCTCTATTGGTCCTCTTGGGATAATCTGTCCTATCCCATCAATGACGGAGGTGCTAATTTTAGAAAACTTGCTGATATCAACAAGGCTTTCACCACCAAACATTGGTGGAAGTTTAGAACTAAAAGATCTTTGTGGTCCCTGTTTTTAAACACTAAATACTGCTCCAGAATTCATCCGGTAACTAACAAATGGAGGAATGGCCAATCCCATAATTGGAAGGCTATGTGCTCTATTAAAGAGTTAGTGGAGAATAACTTGGGATGGATTATTGAAAAAGGGGAGGTGTCCTTTTGGTATGACAATTGGACAGATTTTGGCCCCCTTTACAAATTTCTTGATCCAAATTCTAAGCCTAGTAAGTTGAGAATCACTAATGCCTACCAGAATGGCCACTGGAATTGGACAGCTTGTGGTTATGTTGTCTCTGATTTTATTAAAGCTCATATTGAGAGGATGCAGGTGGTCCTTTATGATAAACATGATTTGCCTATATGGAAAATTACCTCTTCTGGAAAATTCAATATTGAAAGTGCTTGAAATTTTCTGAGGAATTCCATAAATGAAAGCAACATTGTTAATGCCTTATGTCATAAAGCTATCCCTTTTAAAATGTCCTTCATGCTTGGAGGGTGTTTCACAGAAAAATACCTTCTAATGATATTATCATTTCAAGGTTTAAGCTCCCTGCTTCTCCCAATTGCACTTGTTGTAGGGTGTCCCAACTAGAAAATATAGATCATATTTTTTTCCAAAGTTATGCTGCCTCTTCTGCTTGGAAACACTTTGTTAACTCTTTTGGCATTAGAGGCCCTATGGTGTCTATTCCAACTGTGTTTGATAGCTAGAGGAATACCAAGGCACTTAACCCCATTATATACTTTATCCTCATTATTTCCCCTATTATTATTATCTAGGAACTTTGGAAGGTGAGGTGCAATAGAAAATATGGTAATCAGAGACCATACCTTCCAAAAATCATATATCAAATTTCTCAAACAATTTTGCTTATAGTCAAAATCCATTTTCCAATGTTTAAAAATGATCTTTCTTGGGATGAGATTTTGAGTTTGAATGATAAACACATGAGGATTAAAGTGTGTAAAAGTGTTTTATGGTGCAAGCCTTCTGCCAATCACTTTAAACTCAACAGTGATGGTAGTTTTAGAAATGGAATTTGTGGAGGAGGAGGCATCATTAGAGATTGGGAAGGTAAAATGGTCATGGTATTTTCTGTTCATCTGGGAAGAGGATCTGCTAACATAGCTGAAGCCAAAGCTATGTTATTTGGCATCCAGTGGTGTATTCTCAATAACATAACTTCCTTGGAACTGGAAACAGACTCTACGGTCCTATTTTCAAGCATAAAGGTTGTCTTCAAGGTTCCCTGGCAACTTAATTCAATCGTCAAGAAATGTAGGGATCTTCTCGATAACATTAATCGGTCTATTCATCACTATTTCAAGGAGGTCAATCAGGTCGCAGATAAACTATCCTCCTTCACTATGTTACACAGAATGAGGCAATCTATTTGTCCTATGAAGAGCTCCCAAACTAGGTCAAAGAAAGCATGAATATGGATACTTGGAAGATTCCTAATTTTCGAATTAGGACTAAAAAACATCATGAAATCGTCTATGGGGATGTTGCATAGTCTCTACATCCAGGTGCTAAGTTTTTCTAAGCTGTATATGAGTAAAGAGAGAATCCCTCTCATTTATCTCTTACTGCTTTCTCTTTCAGTCTTTAGGTTGTTTAGAAGTAGGTTTAACTTTGTAAAGATGTGGGTTTGTCCACAATCTTCTATTTTTGCTAAGAGGTTAGGCTTCAGATACCTCTTTTGTGTATTTGACTTTGATAAATATACATGGTAGGGGTCTGCCTAACCCCCCACCAGGAACGTGGCTTGATTAAAAAAAATACAACAAAGTTAAACATAATATTAACTATCTCATAACACGCGTATTTTAATTTGCTAATGCATCGAATTTGTATATGTAAATCTAAAGGCATGCCTGTACAATTTGAAGATTGATCACAATGTCGCCACTGGATTCTGACTTTCAGCCAAATCGGAGCTCTAAAACACTAGAGCCATACCCACCGAGCAACAACCGGTTCAGTTTTTGAAACTAAGTGGATGAAACCTCCGAAATCGATAAAAACCACAAATTGGTTTTCCTTCTCAGCAACCTCCATTAACGCCAATAGTTTTCTCCTTCAATTTCTAAAATGAAAACCTCAGATATTTGTTTATCAACGAATCAAATTAAGATATACTGAAATATATTAGGGTTTTTAGTGGAGAGTGTAAAAGCTTTGAGTGGAAAATGGAGTGTTTAAAGAGCCGATAATAATATTCTTCTTCTTTATATATATATATAAAGGTATTCTGCTCTGGAATTTCACTCAGTTCCGCATGCACATCATAAGAACTAAGTTTCAAATTGAACGCTTGCCCACTCTTTCCAAATTATTTTGAGAATGTTCTATAAAAATAATAGTATAACACAATTCTATTACTTACTTGGCATGGAATTCACAATTTCCAAGTCCAATTAGTACATCTATTCCGAATCGGAAAAGCTTAATTTTATAATTCTAAGAAGCTCTCAATTATCTTCAGGATGGCGCGGGACATAAACATCTGCAACAAACAGGAAATTAACAACCAATCCCAAATCTGCAAGACTGCAAGAAGCAAATGGAATATGTTGGGTTAAAGAGCATTTTAATATTGCAAAATATTATTGTTAAAATGCTTATTACTCCTACGCATTGGTGACCATAAAAGTGGCTGAAGTGGATTCATTTCTTACGTTGAGCATGGTTGAATGTGGCCATTATTTTTCCTTGTAACTCCTCTCACGTTAATGGCCATTAGAGCAAGATAATGACAATTATTTATTTTGTAACAGTTGTAACCGCTAACCTTTTGCTCACCCATATTCTTCATAGAGTAATTTTTTATATTGAAGGAAGGTGTTCTGGTGGAGTTTTGGACTTTTCAACTAGTCCGAAGTTGTATCATGAAGGGGACAAGTCAGAGTTATATTGCTGGACCGGTGAAGATTATGTCGCAGTGAGTTTGAATCTCCTTAAAGAGAACGAGATATCCAAAGCTCAACCTGAAGAATATTTATTTACTTTGTTCTTCATTTTATTTATTTTATTTTCAACTATAATTTATTGTAATTTGTGATATATTCACCAACTAAGGAGATTCATGTTTGTTACAGTTTGAAAAATCACGGATATCAAGAAAAGAGAAGTCAACATCATTTCGCTTCGACGTCACTAGATCTCTTTAAGAGATGAAAGGGTAAAGTATTTTTTTCTCTACTTATTCAACTCAAGCGTAGGAAAGGTTAAAAAAAACCCTTTTACCTTATAATTTTATGAATAAAGTGATACTACTTTTCAAGAGTATAAATTGTTATTTAAATTCTTAAAATAGTGGGGTTAAAAAAATGAGACAAATATTTATCATGAAAGGTGATTTCTACATCTTTGAGAATGTTTTAAAAAGTGTGGGAAGCGCATGTATTAATCTTGAAAAATTCACATGTCATTTTGCCCAATGGTTGATCATTTGTTGATCTTTGGCTCTAACATTGGTGTTGTTAAATTAAACTAAAAATATGTGTAGCAGCCATTTTAATGTGAGAAATTTGAGTGAGGCAAATTTCATTCTTCGAATGAAAAACATGGAAAAAACATGTGATAAAACTTTTCTTGTCAGTCACATTATGTTGAGAAAATTGTGAAGTACAATTTTGTGGATTGTACATGTGTTGCAACTCCTTTTGATTAAGTGTTTATTTATTTCAAAGTCAAAGTGAAAAATAGTGATAAATCAAAAAGGAGTATGCTAGCCTAAATATGAGATATGTGATAGACTGCACTTAGCCTGATATTGTGTATGTAGTAGAAGTACTTTGCAGGTACAAGCAAACTAGGTATATTTTATAGGTAAGAAAGTTGGTGGCTTGTTATATAAAAAATATCCTGCTGTACTCAAAGATTTTTTTGATGCAGATAAGAATACTTGGTGCTATTTGCTGATAGCACTAATATTATTAGTAGAGTTCAATATCTTTATCACAATGGTAAATTCAGACCCATGAGGAGAACATATAATACTGCAAGAATATTTGTGAAAAGTGGTATACCATAAATATTGATTGTGTTAAATCTTGTGATAATCTTGCAGATTTATAGACAAAGGTCTTTGCAAGAGAGAGGGTCTGGAGCACATCGAGGGGGATGGGATTGAAGCCCATAAATTTGTGAGTCATATATGAGGAAACCCAACTTGTGGACTAGAGATCCTATAACCAGGTTCAATGGGAAAAACGAATTGTATGATGACTTGTTGAGAAAAATGTACTATTTTGTTTATTCCCACCCTATGGTGTGAGTGCATTATTCTGTAATGATTTGTGGAGGTTAAATTTATAAACTCTTAATGAAATTTTGTAGCTCGTATGAGTGGGGTGTTAAAGTTACAGGAGCACCCTTGACAGAATTTGACCTATATGAGTGTGGAGGTAGGCCGCTTCAATAGCAATCTTGAAAACCGGGATAGCACAAGGTCGTAATGTGCTGGCTATTAAAGCTTATGTCAACACCTTTATTAAGCAATGATACTTCATTTCCCTTAGCAGTCATAGTTCAATGCGGAGCACACTACTGACTCTGGAGTAGAGATCGTTGTCTTACTAAGTGGGGGTTCAATGCCAAGCACACCTTCATTATGCATAATAGTCTCCCTTCAACTAAATTGGTGATAACTCTCTTATTTCAATATTAAAATGAGTGGGGGATTGTTGGTTTAAAGAGCATTTTAATATTGCAAAATATTATTGTTAAAATGCTTATTACTCCTACACGTTGGTGACCATAAAAGTGGCTGAAGTGGATTCATTTCTTACGTTGAGAAAGGTTTAATGTGGACATTATTTTGCCTTGTAACTCTCTCACGTTAAAGGCCATTAGAGCAAGATAATGACAATTTTTTTTTTGGTAACATTTGTAACGACTAACCTTTTACTCACCCATATTCTTCACATTATTACCAATTTAATACCCCACTAAACCATATTTTTCATCCAATTCATTTTAAGGGTGATTTTCTTCTCCTATAAATAGAAGTCACCCTTAACTTTGTGTTGTGTAGAAAATATGCATTGGAGTAGTGAAAGAGAGAGTTGAGAGTAATTCTCCAACTAACTCACTACAAAAAGAGAGTAATTTTTTATGTTAAAGGAAGGTATTCTTATGGTGGAGCTTTGGACTCTTCAACTAGTCCGGAGTTGTTTGAGTCACATGACGTTGATGGGATATTATATCCTGGAGGGGACAAGTCCGAGTTATATTGCTGGACCGGTGAAGAATATGCCTCAGTGGGCTTGAATCTCCTTAAAGAGAGCGAGATATCTGTGCCTCAACCTGAAGAATATTTATTTACTTTGTTCTTCATTTTATTCAATTTATTTTCAACTGTAATTTGTGGTATATTCACCAACAGAATATAACATAGCTATAGTTATATTTGACTTAAAGTAAAAGAACCCATGCGAACCATTCAATCTTTTTTTAGGAAAATATGTTTGTCCAACCTTGTGTCCCATCCCCTAAAACCAAGCATCTCCATTGATACCTATAACTGTATAATGATCTCGATTTGAACATCTCTTACTATACAAAGAAATCTACCCACAAAGCGTACAAAAGGAGAAAAGAAATAAGAGCATCACATCGTATGAAAGAGATTTAGGAGGACTCCAACGTGGTTGTTTTCCCTCAAAAGAGAGCAACAATTGAATTTGTACGTGGTTTAAAGGATATGTGATCGGGCTTGTTAACAAGATAAAATGTGTTACACCTTGGAAAATTCCCCGTTAACGTACAGTGAATAGGCTAGCGAAAAGCACGACGTATACAATATTTTAATAAGAGCGGAATGACGTTCGATGACCCTAATTAAAATTTCAAAGGCAATTGAGATAAGAGAAGCAAGTTTGCCGCGAGAAGTCAAGGTATACGATGTGTATCGGAAAGAAATTATGAGTAATGAGTTAATGATAACTAGATGGTGCTTGGGGGAAAGAGTTATAACATCCCTTAGATTGGAATTGAGGTGTTAAACAAGTGTTAAGAAGGTACCATAAGGATCGGAGATCAAACGAAGTGACGAGAATAAGTTCAGTGGACTGATGGGTATACAGACCGTATAATGTTATACGGACCGTATAATGGACCGCAGAACCATCACAGTGAAGATCCCTCACTGGTGGGATTATACGGTCAGTTATACGGACCGTATAAATTTATACGGACCGTATAATGGTCATAGAGAAGAGACGAAGAAGGGTCCATCTCACGGCCAGTTATATGGACCGTATAAGTTTATACGGACCGTATAAGTGTCCGTATAATTGCCGATGGATCAGATTTTAAGTTATTAAAAAGGAGACCCAAGTTCATTAATTTATTTCACTTTCACACCACTTCTCTCTAGAAACCTCTAGAACTCTCTCTACTCTTCAACCACAAGAAAACAAAGGAAATCAAAGATCAATATCAAGAATTCAAGTGAATCAAGTGTATGAAATTCATCAAAGTTCATCCAAGCTAAGAAATCTTAAGAGAAGTGAACTAGGGTTTTGGGTGCAAGAAGAGTATTCCACTCAATACTTATTCTACCATTATCTAAGGTAAGTTTTATGGTATTCTTATGTTGTTTAAGGTCTTGAGAAGTTGAAACACTTGGATTATAGAAGAATATAGAAAATGGGTCATAAATGTGCGAGTAGTGTCATTGTTAAGTAATAGTTTGGAGTGAATCATGAATATGGATATGTTGTGATTGTAAGTAGATTATGAATGATATTTAGAACATGGAATGAGTATTATATGTGAAAGAACGCGATAGTGAACTATGGTCATGATTATGGAAGAATTGAAGTGAAATTGTGAAATGTGGATAATATAAATGAATGATGCTTGTTGTTTATGATATTGTGATTGTTGTTATGAATGTTTGGGAGTTGATAAGGAAGATGGAGGAAGTAGTATATACAAGGAAATGCTGCCCAATTTTCTCTAGCTTTAGTAAGCACGTTCTTGTAACCGTTTAGCTAATGTCGATACGAATTCTCTTGAAGGTAGACGTGTGCATTAAAAGAGAACGAGCAAGCAATAAAATAGTTAAGCGACAAAGGTATGTGAGGCTAGTCCTTTATTTCTAAGGCATGAATCTTATGGTATGATTTTCCTCCCTCTTCATGAATTCCCTATCCTCAAGAAATTATGAGTCCTTGTTCATGAATAGCCATACGAGATAAGAGATACACAATGAGTACGAAAATGATGATGACAAGTTTAAGTCTAAAGATTCTAGAGTCCATGGTATGATGTTCTTATAAAGTTAATGATGTTGATTATTATATACACTCACCTTATGCTAATTCCTTCAAGGTGAGGCAGAATGTTCATGAATGCTCCATAACGTAATCGAGGGTTCACGACCTTACGTCACCCCGATAAAGTATAGTTGTCTATGAGTTTCCATGCATGCATATTATGATGATATAGCACCACGCCTATATGGTCGGGCAGTCACCGCTAAGGCGGGAAGTGTACACACCATGGCCAGATGGCATGGGTAGACACCACTAGTGGGCGGCATGAGATGGTACCCCGGACACGGGAAGCCTGGACGCTGGCTAATGCTAATGATTATCACACCGTACCTATATGGTCAGGTAGCTTATATATGTATGCATACACGATATGATGATGATTATGAAAGTAAGCCAGCATGCATTATTTCTTTTAGGATTCACAATCAGATACAGATTGATCCTCATTTGATGCCTCCTATTTCATTGATATTTTATTATTGTTTATGCCTTACATACTCAGTACAATGTTCGCTGACGTCCGTTTTCTTTGGACAGTGTGTTCATGCCCACAGGTAGATAGGGAGGTGATCCAGACTCGTAGGAGCTATTAGCTGATTTGAGAGCACTCCACTTTTCCGGAGGTGCCATTGATTATTCTTTTGGTATATATATGTATGTATATTTTGGGAATGACGGGGTCCTGTTCCGTCTATATGTCTAGTACTTTAGTAGAGGCTCGTAGATACGAAGTGTGGGTAGTAGGGTCTCACAAGTTCCCCATTGTATATATGTAAGTATATTATTTTGATAGGCGAAAGGCTCATGTATATAAAGTGAATATGTTTCAAAGAAATATTTTTCCATGATTATAAGCATAAGAAGTATGAATGAAAGCAGATGAGTAGTAGAATGAGTGGTGCTCAGTGGTTAGCCCCGGGTGCCCGTCATGGCCCTAGTGGGTCGTGACAAAAGTGGTATCAGAGCAGTTCAGTCCTAGGAAGTATCAACAAGCCGTGTCTAGTATAGTCTTATTTATTGTGTGTTGCGCGCCACGCTAATAAACAGGAGGCTACAGGGCATTTAGGAAAAATGGCCATCTTTCTTCTTATGGGATCGTGCGATAGAGCCGTGTATAAGATTTTATCCTTCCTAATAGTGTGTTGTGATTTCTGAGATGCCGCCAAAGGAAAAAGCTAAAGCCGCCCAGAAGGGCAAAACTACGACGAAAAGGCGGGTAGAAAGAGAGCCGCCAATGAATGTAGATGAGGGTGAATCACATAACGAGGCTCCATCCAATGCTTCTTCCACCCCGCCTATTACGGAAGAACAAGAAGGGGCTTCAGCTCCAGCTCCTATGCCTCCAGTACCTCCACCGACTTCGGGTCAACAGGTGAACGAGGCCATTAATCTATTGACGCAGCTAGTTGCCGCCCAAGCACAGCGGTAGAATGTGGGCCCAAGTGATCGGTCAGCTAGTACTAGAGCCCGTGACTTCATGAGTTTGAATCCTCCGGAGTTCTTCGGGTCAAAACCGGATGAAGATCCGCAAGGCTTTATTGATGAGATGTTGAGGACCTTAAAGATTATCCATGCCTTCGAAACAGAATCTGTGGAGTTGGCATCGTATAGACTCCGGGATGTGGCAGTCTTATATTATAATAATTGGCTAGCGTTGAGAAAAGTGAATGCGCCTTCTCCCGTTTAGCAAGAATTCATAGATGCTTTCATTCGCCACTATTTGCCACCCGAGGTCCGCCGAGCTAGAGCGGATAGATTTTTAAATTTGAAGCAAGGGAATATGAGTGCTCGGGAGTATAGCCTTCAATTTAATTTATTGGCTAGATATGCCCCGACTATGGTGGCTGACATGGGAGATCGGGTGCATAGGTTTGTGAATGGCTTAGGGCCACATTTGTTTAAAGATTGTTTGACGGCTTCGTTGCAAGATGGGATGGATATTTCCCGCATTCAAGCCCATGCCCAAAATCTAGAAGGACAACAACCTCCGCAAAGGGGTGATCGTGATGTTAATAGAGGGCAAAGCAAAAGGGCCAGATCTATGGGCACAGGCAGTGATTATAGAGGGGGATCAAGGCAGACACATTCTAGGCACTCAAGCCAGTCGGTGACTAGTGCACCTCCCCGATTTGCAGGTAGGAGATTTGACCGCTCCTTTCGTTCAGGACAGGGTCAGAGTTCGAGGGCCCCAGGTTCACAGTTTGGGGGAGATTATAGCCAGAGGAGACCCCTAGCACCGCGATGCAGTCAATGCGGTAGATTACATTCTGGACAGTGTCGCCAGGGTTCGGACGCTTGCTATACTTGTGGCCAGGTTGGGCACATGATGAGAGATTATCCGTCGATAAGCGGTAGATTTGGGGTCTAGCCCATAGGATCAGCGGTTGGTTCTTCTTCAGTGCGCCCGGTAGGGCAGACTTCTCAGACTCCAGCAAGCCGAGGTAGAGGCCGAGGGGGAGCATCTACTTCAGGTGCCACTCAGCCCCGCATGTACGCTTTATCCGGACGACAGGATCTTGAGTCCTCCCCAGATGTGGTTACAAGTACATTGTCCGTATTTTCCTATGATGTGTATGCATTGATAGATCCAGGTTCTACGTTATCTTATATTACTCCATATGTTGCTAATCATTTTGGGGTGAAACCCGTGCCAATTAAACCTTTTGAGGATCTACTCCGGTTGGTGATCCCGTGATAGCTAGACAAGTGTATAAAAATTGTGTACTTGTGATATGCAATCGTCAAACCAAAGCTGATTTAATTTAGCTGGAAATTCTAGATTTTGATGTGATTATGGTTATGGATTGGTTGGCTTCATGTTATTCTAATGTGGATTGCCGAATGAAAGTGGTTCGATTTCAATTCCCGAGAGAGCCCGTGCTTGAATGGGAAGGTAATACAACCTCTCCAAAAGGTAGGTTTATTTCCTAGGAAAGAAAGATATTAGCTAAACGCTATATTTATCATCTAGTTCGAGTTCATGATACCGAAGCAAAGTCGCCAACTTTCCAATCCGTGCCGGTAGTGGATGAATTTCCGGATGTATTTCCAGATGAACTTCCAGGCCTTCCTCCAGAGAGAGAAATTAATTTCTCCATTGATGTGTTGCCGGACACCAAGCCTATTTCTATTCGTCCTTATCGAATGGCTCCGGTAGAATTGAAAGAGCTAAAGGCACAGTTGAAAGATTTTCTTGAGAAGGGGTTTATTAGACCCAGTTCTTCATCGTGGGGAGCACCTGTCCTATTTGTAAGAAAGAAATATGGCTCCCTACGAATGTGCATCGATTATAGACAGTTGAATAAGGTGACGATAAAGAACAAATATCCTCTTCCGAGAATTGATGATTTATTTGATCAACTACAAGGTGCCAAGTGGTTCTCCAAAATAGACTTGAGGTCGGGTTACCATCAAGTGAGGGTTAAAGAGGAAGATATTCCTAAGACAGCTTTCAGAAAGAGATATGGCCATTATAATTTCGGGTGATGTCATTTGGGCTAACTAATGCCCCGGCAGTGTTCATGAATCTGATGAATAATGTATTCAGGCCTCTCTTGGACTTATTTGTGATAGTATTCATTGACGATATTCTGGTGTACTCTCGCACAGAATCAGAACATGCCGATCACTTACGTATTGTTCTAGGAATTCTTCGAGCCCAAGAATTATATGCAAAATTTACAAAGTGCGAGTTTTGGCTGAATTCTATAAAATTTCTGGGCCATGTTATTTCAGATGTTGGTATTCGAGTTGATACCCAGAAAATTGAAGCTATGAAGACTTGGCCAAGGCTTACGATGCCTACAGAAGTTCGTAGTTTTCTGGGATTGGTAGGTTATTATAGAAGATTCGTAGAGGGATTTTCATCTATTTCAGTCCCATTGACAAAGCTAACCCGAAAGTCAGCTAAGTTTCAGTGGAATGATGCTTGTGAACGCAGCTTCCAAGAGTTGAAGGACAGATTAACCTCAGCTCCGGTCTTAGTACTTCTAGAAGGGTCAGATGGTTATGTGGTGTATTGTGATGCTTCTGGCGTTAGGTTAGGGTGTGTACTAATGCAGCATGGTAGAGTTATTGCTTATGCTTCGAGACAGCTGTGGAAACATGAAAAGAACTAACCAACTCATGATTTTGAATTGGCTGCAGTTATTCATGCGTTAAAAATGTGGAGACATTACTTGTATGATGTGCATGTTGATATCTATACAAATCACAAGAGCCTCCAATACATCTTCAAACAGAAAGAGTTAAATCTGCGGCAAAGGCGGTGGATAGAATTATTGGAAGATTATGATGTGAATATCTTATACCACCCCGGAAAAGCAAATGTAGTAGCCGATGCGCTTAGCCGCCGATCAATGGGTAGCCTATGTGAAGTTCCTCCGGAAAAGAAAGAGATGGTTCATGAGCTCCACCAACTAGCTAATCTTGGAGTGAGTCTAATTGATTCAGGTGGTGCAGGAGTTAGTGTTAATAATTCCACAGTTTCATCCTTGAATATGGAAGTAAAAGAGCGGCAATATGAAGATCCTCAGTTGAACCATTATAGAGATACATGTCATGCAAAAGAGAAGTCTCCATTTGAAACCTCTATAGAGGGAATTCTTAGATACCGAGGTAGGCTATGTGTTCCAAACGTCGCAGAATTGCGTCGTCGGATTTTAGAAGAAGCTCATTATTCTCGGTATTCTATCTATTCAGGAACGACAAAGATGTATCATGATCTCAAGCTGATATATTGGTGGGATGGTATGAAGAGAGACATAGCAGAATTTGTAGATCAGTGTCCAAATTGCCAACAAGTGAAAATCGAACATCAGAAACCAGGAGGGTTGTTGCAAGCAATGGAAATTCCTACATGGAAATGGGAAGTGATCAATATGGATTTTATTGTAGGATTACCTCGTTCCCGAGGCAAGTATGATTCTATATGGGTGATTGCGGATAGATTGACGAAAGCAGCTCATTTTCTTCCAGTTAGAACCACATACTCAGCAGAAGATTATGCAAGGTTGTACCTTAAAGAAATTGTGCGACTCCATGGTATTCCACTATCTATTATCACGGATAGAGGAGCGCAATTTACAGCCAAGTTCTGGAAGTCTTTTCAAGAAGGTCTAGGTACCCAAGTGAAGCTTAGCACGGCGTTTCATCCGCAGACCGATGGACAAGCCGAACGTACTATTTAGACTTTAGAGGATATGCTAAGAGCATGTGTTTTAGATTTTGGTGGTAGCTGGGATGATCACTTACCTCTGATTGAGTTCGCATATAACAATAGCTATCATTCCAGTACCCAAATGGCTCCGTATGAAGCCTTATATGGAAGGAAGTGTAGATCCCCAATTGGGTGGTTTGAAATAGGAGAAGTACAGCTAATAGGCCCTGAATTGATTCAGCAAGCGGTAGAAAAAGTCAAAGTGATCCGAGATCGATTGTTAACAGCCCAAAGTCACCAAAAGTCTTATGCGGATAACCGCCGGCGAGACTTGGAATTTCAGGTTGATGATTGGGTATTTTTGAAGGTGTCACCAATGAAAGGGGTGATGAGATTTGGCAAGAAAGGGAAGTTAAGTCCACGATACATTGGACCTTATAAAATTATCCGCAAGGTGGGTCGTGCAGCTTATGAACTGGACTTACCTTCAGAGCTTGAGTCAGTTCATCCAGTCTTTCATGTCTCGATGCTCCACAAGTGTGTTGGAGATCCTACGAGGATTGTTCCAATTGAGGATGTCCAAGTGACAGAAAAGCTGGGTTATGAAGAGGTGCCCATTGCCATATTAGATAGGCAAGTACGAGGACTTCGAAATAAGAAAGTAGCTTCAGTCAAAGTCTTGTGGAGAAATAACAACCGAGAAGAGATGACATGGGAAGCAGAAGAGAAGATGAAATCCACATATCCGCATTTATTGCATCCCCCAGAAGAGATCTATGATGAGACAGCGAGATTATGAGGTATGTATGTTTTACTTTTCATGCTTTTGGTCGTGTGTGGCCAATTTATAGTTCTATTGTGTTGTGGCCCTGTGAGGCAATATTATTATGGATTGTTGTGATAGGATGCTAGTTCCATATTACAGGGGAAGCTCTGGCGAAATTTTTGTAGAATTCCCGAGTGTTTAACATTCGAGGACGAATGTTCCAAAAGGGGGGGAGAATGTTACACCTTGAAAAATTCCCCGTTAACGTACAGTGAATAGGCTAGCGAAGAGCACGATGTGTACGATATTTTAATAAGAGAGGAATGACATTTGATGACCCTAATTAAGATTTCAAAGGCATTTGAGATAAGAGAAGGAAGTTTGCCGCGAGAAGGCAAGGTATACGATATGTATCGGAAAGATATTACGAGTAATGAGTTAATGATAACTAGATGGTGCTTGGGGGAAAGAGTTATAACGTCCCTTATATTAGCATTGAGGTGTTAAACAATTGTTAAGAAGGTATCATAAGGATCGAAGATCAAACGAAGTGACGAGAATAAGTTCAGTGGACTGATGGGTATACGGACTGTATAATGTTATACGGACCGTATAATGGACCGCAGAACCATCAAAGTGAAGATCCCTCACTGGTGGGATTATACAGTCAGTCATACGTCCGTATAATGGTCATAGAGAAGAGACAATGAAGGGTCCATTTCACGGTCACTTATACGGACTGTATAAGTTTATACGGACCGTATAAGTGTCTGTATAATTGCCCGACGGATCAGATTTTAAGTTATTAAAAAGGAGACCCAAGTTCATTAATTCATTTCACTTTCACACCACTTCTCTCTAGAAACCTCTAGAACTCTCTCTACTCTTCAACCACAAGAAAACAAAGGAAATCAAAGATCAATATCAAGAATTCAAGTGAATCAAGTGTATGAAATTCATCAAAGTTCATCCAAGCTAAGAATTCTTAAGAGAAGTGAACTAAGGTTTTGGGTGCAAGAAGAGTATTCCACTTAAGACTTATTCTACCATTATCTAAGGTAAGTTTTATGGTATTCTTATGTTGTTTAAGGTCTTGAGAAGTTGAAACACTTGGATTATAGAAGAATATAGAAAATGGGTCATAAATATGGGAGTAGTGTCATTGTTGAGTAATAGTTTGGATTGAATCATGAATATGGATATGTTGTGATTGTAAGTAGATTATAAATGACATTTAGAACATGGAATAAGTATTATATGTGAAAGAACGCGATAGTGAACTATGGTCATATTTATGGAAGAATTGACGTGAAATTGTGAAATGTGGATAATATAAATGAATAATGCTTGTTGTTTATGATATTGTGATTGTTGTTATGAATGTTTGGGAGTTGATATGGAAGATGGAGGAAGTAGTATATACAAAGGAAATGCTTCCCAATTTTCTCTAGCTTTAGTAAGCACGTTCTTGTAACCGTTTAGCTAATGTCGATACGAATTCTCTTGAAGGTAGATGTGTGCATTAAAGGAGAACGAGCAAGCAATAAAATAGTTAAGCGACAAAGGTATGTGAGGCTAGTCCTTTATTTCTAAGGCATGAATCTTATGGTATGATTTTCCTCGCTCTTCATGAATTCCCTATCCTCAAGAAATTATGAGTCCTTGTTCATGAATAGCCATACGAGATAAGAGATACACAATGAGTACGATAATGATGATGACAAGTTTAAGTCTAAAGATTCTAGAGTCCATGGTATGATGTTTTTATAAAGTTAATGATGTTGATTATTATATACACTCACCTTATGCTAATTCCTTCAAGGTGAGGCAGAATGTTCATGAATACTCCATAAAGTAATCGGGGGTTCACGACCTTACTTCACCCCGATAAAGTATAGTTGTCTATGAGTTTCCATGCATGCATATTATGATGATATAGCACCACACCTATATAGTCGGGCAGTCACCGCTAAGGCGGGCAGCTTACACACCATGGCCAGATGGCATGGGTAGACACCACTAGTGGGCGGCATGAGATGGTACCCCGGACGCGGGAAGCCTGGACGTCGGCTAATGCTAATGATTATCACACCGTACCTATATGGTCGGGCAGCTTATATATATATGCATACACGATATGATGATGATTATGAAAGTAAGCCAGTATGCATTATTTCTTTTAGGATTCACAGTCAGATACAGATTGCTCCTCATTTGATGCCTCCTATTTCATTGATATTTTATTATTGTTTATGCCTTACATACTCAGTACAATGTTCGTACTGACGTCCGTTTTCTTTGGACACTGTGTTCATGCCCATAGGTAGACAGGGAGGTGATCCAGACTCGTAGTAGCTATTAGCTGATTTGAGAGCACTCCACTTTTCCGGAGGTGCCATTGATTATTCTTTTGGTATATATATGTATCTGTATTTTGGGAATGACGGGGTCCTGTTCCGTCTACATGTCTAGTACTCTAGTAGAGGCTCGTAGATACGAAGTGTGGGTAGTAGGGTCTCACAAGTTCCCCTTTGTATATATGTAAGTATATTATTTTGATAGCCGAAAGGCTCATGTATATAAAGTGAATATGTTTCAAAAAAATAGTTTTCCATGATTATAAGCATAAGAAGTATGAATGAAAGCAGATGAGTAGTAAAATAAGTGGTGCTCGATGGTTAGCCCCGGGTGCCCGTCATGACCCTAGTCGGGTAGTGACAAAATGAGTGATCGAAAAGTAAAGAATTAACGTAAAATTAAGATAAGATAGCCTGTATAACGAGTGCAAATGACGGGTCTGAGTGGGAGAAGGTTTTATCTCCTTGCTTGGACCAAAAATAAACTAAAAGAGACGAAGCTTTGCTAATATCAGGCCTTTGCTATGAAATAATATCTAAGTGTTAATTGCTCACTTGAGATGGAGATGAGATGATGATGCCCTTTAATGGGGTTATTACATATGCATTTATAGTGCTAGTGTCCTAAACTAACTATACAACTCAAGCTTCAACGTGGGTAAATGGTTCCGAAAATATCTGAAACGTCCGTTGAGGGCGTGATTTTCGAAGACAAGTCAGCAAAAGGATAAATTCATATTCAGACTTATCTTCTCAGACTCCCCTTGTGTAGGTTCGGTTCGTTCCTTCTAGCCACAGCCCAACCGGACGGCTATGACGGACACCTAGAAGCTGACCCCCTAGATGCCACAAAACATACATATCATACCTGATCATGCTCATTCTGGGCCACCTGAGGGTACTCACAACATAATCTTCCGACTGATGGATATCATAAACTGGAGGGTCACTGCCCCCAAAAGGTATACGAACACATGCATCACTAACTGAATAAGGGTACAAGCCAACAAGGCTACTCGATAAAACTATATAACCAAACAAGTGCTGAGCGGGCCATACTGTCTGACTGAATATAAGCATCTATGAGCCTCTACTGACATACTGGACATGATGTGGATGGTACGGGGCCTTTGCCCTACCCATAAACACCAGAACACACACCCGGTCTAGACGGCAACTCCGACAAGAGAGGAGTGCTCCACTATCAAATTGAAGAAGCAGCCTAAGGATGTGATCCGTCTCCCTGGCTATCTGAACCTGCGGGCATGAACGCAGCATCCATAAGAAGGGACGTCAGTATGAACAATGTACTGAGTATGTAAGGCATGAATAATATCATAATAAGAGGCGTGTAACATAACATTAAGTAAAGAGATAACATGTACATCTGATTGCCTCTTAAGGCGGATGTCATGCATGCTAACTTTAACTTTCTAAAACAATATTTTAAATATATACAAGTAAACTGCCTGACCATATAGGTACGGTGTCATGCTGCCCGGCCGTTTAGGCACGGTATTATCATCATTAGCCCGCGTCCGGGGTGTAAGATGCCCACTGCAATGGTGCGTCTGCCCGGCCGCCTATAGAGCGGCGCGGTGTTATAATGCCCGGCCATGTAGGCATGGTGTTATTAAAAATACATACATAATTATAAAGCATGCATGAGAGCTCAAGTGAAAGTTACAACTCTATCGGAGTGACATAAGGTCGGTAACCTCCGACTTAAATTATGGAATAATCATCATCGCTATATCTCACCTCGAAGGAACAATTCATGAGGTAAGACCAACAACAATGAGTAATTCAAGAAAACCATGAAATAAACTCGATGATCTCATAATGGCATTAAAATCGTAGCTTTGGAACTTCTAGAAATTGAATCATTATCTTCATAGAACATACTCGTTCTTAGCATGATAAGAAACTCTTGGAATCATGAATCACTGGCTTTTGAGGATAAGGACATTATGAAAAACATCTCATCTCATCTTCATCATTATCATATAACACATCTTACCTCTTTCTCATAAGAAGCTCACAAGAATCTTTGACTTTCAACTTTTGGGATGTAGTAAGGTCATGGAAATATAGAGAGAAAATCATAATATAGGAGTCATGCCTTTGAAAGAAAAGGGACTAGCCTTAACATACCTGGAAGCTTACTCCTCGACTCCAACTTACTTCTTGTCTTGCAATCTACATAAGATCATTCATAGTCGTAATCTACATATAAAACCATTCACTTTACTATTAGGCTTATCGTTATACGTTTATCTTAAGCCTTCAAACTAAATCTCTTAAAGTCCGCCGAAATTCGGGCAGCATCTCCCCTGTTTATATCCCTAGCCCGAAATCACCATACTAAAAACTAACAACAACAACAATACTAACATCATCAACATAATCATCAATATCAAAATATTCCATAAACCATCCCACACGATGTTTATCCAATTTCTCAACCAACAACTTTAATATACGATTATTTAATCACTCTATCTTCATAAATAAACCAAAAGTAATATTAATAAGGAGAGATTCATACCTTATTCTTGTTAAAACAGCAATATCTTCAATATCCACATTGAATCCAAGCCAAAATCCACCGCAAAACAATACTAGAACCATAACCATGCGTTATCCGAGTCTCGATTAATATTCCACTACTTGAAAATCACTCAAAACCCGCAATTTTAGGATATCCTCACTCCCCCATATGATTTATGAGTTTTGGGAAATATTTAGAATGGAAAATGAAGGGTTTTACCCCTTTTATAAGGTGACAAAGTCGGTGAAAACTGACTTAATCAGTGACCTTCGCGAACCTAAAGGACCCTCGTGAACACGATGGTTTGGAATGTCCATGGCCATCGTGAACACGAGTCCCAGTTGCGAACACGTAGAGCAATTCTGCCCAGTTCGTCCAAATTTTCATTCTTCACCCGTTCGACCTCCAATCCTTCTAATACTTCTCATACATGGTCTTAAACCCCCATAACCACAATATAGGTGCATATAATCTCAAATATAATTTTATCCGTAAATATGCTTAATACTTGTGTCATTTCTTAAATCTGAAGGTTAACTTTCTTGATCAAAATTCCAAGTACTTGTACTTAGACTTGGCGAGCGCTCCTCTGAAAATACGAGGTGTAACACCTCCGACTTCTTAGACTGATCCTTGCTAATCACCCCGTATGACCCGTCGATGAACCGAGGTGAACTCATGAGTTCTCACCGTACAAAGATAGTTCTTCTATTTTTCGGAGTAAAGAAATGGAGACGGGAAATGGAATGAAAAGACGTCGTTCTTCCCCAGGTCCGTGCTTTATTTTTTATCATGCAATTTACTAACCTGAGTCCGAGCCTAATTAATGTTGTGCCGCCATCTGCCTTGGAAACGTGTATTGTCAGAATCCTTTGGCCTTTCGCATTCCTACTAACGTTACTAGAGAACTTTTTAATACAACTTCCTCATTATATAAAGCCATGCACTTATTAGTCCTTCACATATTTTTAAAACATTGATTGACGCTTATTTGCCTTTCATACCCTTGTTTATGATGTCTTCTTCCCTATTGTTGTTGACCGAGGCTGCTCCGCCATCCCTACTGAACCTTCTCATATGAAACAACTTGAGTTACAAGCGGCTAAAATCATTCCGGCTGGATTCAAATATGAGGATGATTGCAAAGTTGGCCATCATTATGACCATGTGAGCCATTTTGAATCTTTTATTATTGACGCCACAATTCCCAGGGTTAGGAGAGAGTGTCATTCAGATGAAGATGTTGAGATTTCCCCTGTTAGGCATGGTGTGCGTATTAACCACCACATCTCAGGTTATTCTCTCGTGTATACTTACCTATTTGCCATCGGGTTTAAACTTCCTGTCCCTCGGGTGATCGAAGACCTGTGCCGCTATTATCGAATTTGCGTTGGGAAAATTGCTCCTCGAATATGGGGAATTGTTTATTGCATTCAGGTTTTGGCCGGTATGGCCGGAGTCCCATTCACCTTAGACCATTTAATCCATATTTACATTCCCCGGGTCATCCGTGGGGGTATTGTCCATCTGCTCCCTCGGGGCCCTCGGGGTCTGATCGACCTCGAGGATGACTTTGATCGAGGATGGTTGCATCAGTTCATTATGATGAAAACGGCCCAATTGCGATGTGCCAACTCCGACCTTTTATCAGAGGCGTGGAATTCTGAACTGATCGCCATCAAACCCGAACTTATACCCGGGATCTTTGAACGGGTAACCACTGTGTTGGGTGCTGCTGAACACGTAGGTCGTTCTTGGAAAGACCTGGGTCTGATTGGATGGAGGGGCAAGAATCATGGTAAATCCCATTCTTTGTTACCATAATTTGCAGTTATCGAACCTATCTTGTTTCTTCGTGTTTCAGGGATTCCGGTGAAGAAGGCACCAATGGCGAAGGCTGCCAAAATAAAACCCGAAGATGCTGCCAAAGGAAGCGCTATAGATTCAACCAAGGCACCGAAGAGAAAAGCCAACCCGAAGCATCAACCGCTGGTCTGGGAATCGGTGCCAGGGTTAAATCTCGTCTGGTCTCCCGAAGAGGATCTTCTGGGGGAGGTCCTCGCTGATCGTGGAGATCGAGGACGACCACTAAGAGGAGCCTATTGCGAGTCCCAGTGACCGTGATCCTCATCCGTCCCGAACAAAAGAGAACTTTATCGAGGAGATCGCTCGACTTCAGGAAGAGAACGAGTGACTTAAAGCAGCTTTATCCGGAGATACTGACGACCCCAAGGATGACGAGGTCTAGAGCCTGGAAGTTTAGGATTTCTTATTTTTTGTTGATTTGCTTTATACGGTCGTTTTGACCAATGTCAATTGTCTTGTACGGACGCTTAATTGAATAAAAATCGTTGTTTCTGAATTGGCTCGTAGCTCGTTTTGTCTTTTTCGATCTTTGTTTGGCTCGAAGCTAATCTTGTTCAAACTTAACTTCAAAGCAATAGTTATCTCATTAGGAATACGCGGGAAATCCGAACGTCCCATCATGTCACTTCTTACTGGCACACGGCACGCGTCAGTTCGTGATTGGTCGCTATAGGGCACGCGTCAGTTCTCGATTGGTTACTACGCAGCACGTGTCGGTTCCCGATTGGTCGCTATGGGGCACGCGTCACTTCTCGATTGGTTACTAAGGCACACGCGTCGGTTCCTGATTGATCGTTCGGTAGGCGACAAATTGAAAACGTTCCCCCCTTTCTACAAATACTCGATTCTCAACCTTTTTCACTCATTTACCATTTTCAAAACTCCCCCCCCCCCCCCCCCCCCCCACTTTCAAATCTTCATATCTCAAAAACTTCAATTCTTCAAACCTTTAAACCTTCAAACCTTCAAATCTTCCAACCTTGCTTCAATATTTTCCAACTTTTCAACAAAATTTCTTCAAATCTTCAGCAATTTCTTCTTGATCTTCATATTTCTTACACCTTTCTGTTCGTATTTCAACACCTTCTTTCCCCAGATTCATACTCTTTTTCTAGGAAGATATGGCTTCAAGTTCTAGACCTTCTTCTCGTGAAAATACTCCGGCCGATTCCCCTTATGCCGTCGACATTGCTGCAGAGGCAAATACTAAGGTTCCTTATGAACCTCGTGGAAGGGACGTGATGCCCTTGTCGTACAATTTTGAATTGAAATTTTCCCCCGAGAAGCCATCGAGGGGAGATAATGCGAACCAGGCTTACGACGTAAGATGTTACCCCATGGCTATTACCAAAGCAATCCTAACCAAAGTTCGATCTGATTGTGGCTGGAACGTCAGTCCCACACCCCAACCAGATGCTGGTTGGAGATATGGCCCCTCGAAGATGATAATCCCAGGCCTCGATGAAGATATTATGACTTACATGGAGTGGTATTCAAGTGTGTACACCTTCCCCTTCACGTTAAATTTGAAGCCGGCAATCGATGACGTTTTTCTGGACATGTACCGGACATACCAACTATGCCTCAGGCAGATCAGACCAAATTTCTAGCGCGTGGTTACATGCATTCAATTTTTGGCTAACGAAGTCAATGCCGAGTTCAATCTGGATCACTTGATCCACCTTTACTCACCCCGTTTCTTTTGCGGGGGCATAGTGATGCTTTTGAAGCATGGAAAGTTCAGAATTCTTTCTAGCGTGGATGACAAGGACAGGGGATGGTTGGTGCGGTACTTCCGTGTCAGAATCGAAGAATTTATTCCTCCGAGTCATCGCCCCTTCCCTAAGAAGTGGAACAAACGTTGTACGTGACTTCGATGCCTAAAAATTTTCTTCGGTTCATTTCCAATCGTCTATTTAAATTCCATTTTCTTATTTTATAGCCAAAAAATGGGTACCCACTGTTATTGATAACCTCGAGGAATGGTTTAATGACCTCATGGCCCAATGCCCTTATGAGCTTCGATCTTGGAGCCCCTTGTCATCGGGCAAATAGGAGGTGAAAAATCGTGGTGAGTCATCTTGGGTTTTCACGCCCTCTGTCTCTTTTTTCTTTTTCTTTTTTTTATTGTGATTTCCTGTTATGTTTGTAGGCTTGAAGCGAAATAAACCCAGTTGAGAGAGCCTCCGACCGAGTCTCCTGAAGATAGTTCGATGTTCGATCCGGCAGACACTAAGCAACTGGTTGCCAAGGTGGCCACAAGTAGGAAACGGAGCAGGTCCTCCCAACATTCATCTTCTATGGGTCCTAAAAGAAAGAAACCCACCACGACCGACAGTGAGCCTTTACGATCACTGAAGGATGTCCTCGAGAAGGATGACAATGACTTCGTGATTGCCTTCCACATACAGCAAACTGCGCCGCCCGTGGTTACCCAAACTATAGTTGGCGCGTACTCGCAGCACGTTTATTCATAGGGGTTGCCCGAAATTGGCTCTCAGCAGCCTTTATAGAGTCCAGTCTGGATCGTTGGTGATGTCATTGCGATCGATAATGATCAATCCAGTGAGGAACATGCCACTGACATGGTTAATTTAACTGGGGCTTCTCCTTCCCCCTCTTTACATGAGGAAGACCTCGATACCATGCTAGAAGAGGTTGCCCCAGCCGATGTTGTCCCGGCTGACCCTTCGGGTTTTAACCTGCCGATCCCCCAAGGTAGGAAGCGGCCTTTGCATATTACTGAATCGGGCTCTTGTGTCACGACCCAACTAGAGGCCATGACGGGTACCCGGAGCTAACTACCGAGCACCGCTCATATGACTAATCATCAAACTCAACCTGATCACATACATATATAAATATCCCAAGGCTATACATAGATACACATAATTTTGTACGGCTGCCAAAATGATATACAAAAATGTACACTGATATCGTCATAAGACACCAACAACCCACACGTGCGTATCTACGAGCCTCTACTAGAGTACTAGACATAAGACGGGACAGGACCCCGTCGTGCCCAAAATATAAACACAAAAGAATGTAATCATAAGTAGCACCTCCGGAGTAATGGAGTGCTCCTCTGAATCTGCTGATAAGCTCCTACGGATTCGCACCGTCTCTCTGTCTACCTGTGAGCATGAACACAACGTCCAAGAAAAAAGGACGTCAGTATGAACATTGTACTGAGTATGTAAGGCATGAATATTAATAGCATAATAATGGAACAATAGAGTATGAACTGGAGATATAACCTACTTAACCTTTGAAGGAACACACATGCACACATGTCATATATATATACCATCATCGTTGACCCACGTCCGGGTAACTATCATACGCCGCCCACTAGTGGTGGTCATGTCTGGCCTTCTAGGCGCGGGGGGAATCATAAGCAGCCCGCCGTTGCAGTGACATGTCCGGCCGTCTAGGCACAGTGTAATCATAAGCAGCTCGCATTAGTGGTGACATGTCCAGCCATCTTGGCACAGTGTAATCATCATCATCACATACTTATCATAAACTTATCATAAAGCATGCATTAGAATTCAAAGATAATCTATAACCATATCGGGGTGACGTAAGGTCAAGAACCCCCGTTTCCATTATGGAGTGATCGTAATCATCATACCTCACCTTGAAATAACTAACATTATAAGGTGGGTTTAGCAACAATGAATACATCAAGCAATCGTATAATAATCATAAGCCTCATGAAACGTCATATCATATTCATAGCATGAACATCGGGAGAATATCGTATCATAGGCTTTATAATCTCTAGACTTAGGTTCATCATTACCTTTATCGTATTCATAACATATCTCTTATTGTTTTTATCTTATAAGAGGCTCTATATAACATTGACTCATATTTTCCGGAATGTAAGAAAGTCATGGAGACTATATCATAGGAATCATGCCTTAGAAGGACTAGCCTTACATACCTTGTATCTCTTCAACTCTATCGTCTAGTTGTGTGCCTCTCTAATTTGCGACTCCCTCTTCAAGGATTCATACTAAAATTAGATAATCGCTTAACATTAGTATGCTTGAACTAAAGCAAGTGAAAGTTGGGCAACATCTCCTTAGTGTCTACAACTTTCTCCATATCATATAACAACTCCCAAACATTTATAAGAACATTCATAATCTCATAATCCTCAATCTTCATCAACTATACATCATTCGATTTTTCCTACTCCCATTTCAAGGGCATCCATAGCCATGGTCATAATACAATATTCCATTCATCCTCCTATTATGTTTCTCCCATGTTCTTAATGTCATTTATAAAAAAAATCTATTCATGATACATCAAGAGTCATGATTCATGTTAACTATTATTCAACAATATCATTATTTTCACATTTAAGCCCTATTTTCTATTTGCTTCCATAATACAAGTCTTTCAACCCTTCAATACTTTTAATAACATGAATTGAGCATAAGCCTTACCTTTAATGATGTAGTAAGGGACTTTGAATGGAATTTCTTCACTTGGAGAAAACCCTACTCCAATACCAAAATATTCTTGGGTTCCACAAACCCTAGAAAGTATCCTCACCCTTGATTCCACAATTTCTTGGTGTTTACTCCTTGATTTCCCTTGGATATATGATAATATAGTGAGAGAACTTTTCTAGAACCTTCAATACTTAGAGAGAGAAAAATCTGAATTTTTGCGGTGTGGCTCGTCTATTTATAGCTGGAACTGGAATGTTCCAGATGAGCGGTTCGACGGTCACGTCGATGTGTCGACAGTCAGTCGACTTGCTCCGTCGACCTGCTTCTGCAGATCAGAGCTATAGAACCATGTCCATCTCTGTATCGACGGTCCATCGACGTGTCTCGTCGATCGGTTTCTGCAGGTCAGAATTCTCAAAACATAACGACGGTTCGTATTGACGGTTCGTCGACATGATCGACGGTCCGTCGATAATGTCTGGTGTCTGCAGATTTTCCTGAGTCTACTCAGCCTGCGTCAGTTCAATCCGCTCAACTTCTAATCCTGCAATATACCTGGAATACTCGCTAGTTCCTCTATGCACGGGGTAAAATTCTTAGCATCTCAATACTCGGGTATAAATTTCCATTTCAAGGAAAACTTGGCTAGGAAACCATAAGTTCTTTTCACCATGAAAATGAGAGGTGTAACATCTTGGCCCAACCTTGTAGGCACGTTTCCTGCTCCAAGTGTTGACTCGAAGAAAATGAAATCTACCATCATTTCTATACCGGAGGATACACATTTTTTATCCCATCCGGTTGGTGTGGCTAACTATCTCTGGCCTTTGGTATCCCGTGAAGATCGGGAAAAGATGGGTAATGTCTCTCGGTTGTGCCTCCTGAACGAGAGCATGCACTCCTGCAACCGGGTATGTACTAGTGAATTACCCTCTTATCACACCTTTTAAATTCTCAAATTAATCTATTCTCAAATGCAGGCCATGGTGTTGCTCCACGAGGACTTTCTCCGGGGTTCAAAAAAGAATGGCGAGCTGAGAAGTCAGCTTGATGACGCTCGGGCTCAAATGGATGCCTAGAGTCGTGAAGCTCATAAATTTGAGACCCTTTTTCGAGAGGTCGAAAAGCGGCTATCAGAGTCCCATGATGCTTCCATTCTCAAAGTCAAGGTCGATGCCATCAAGGCTGATCTCAATATCGCTAGGGCCGAGCTCGAGGTGACTAAAGCTGAGCTTGCCCTCGCTAGGAAAGAGAACCTCCGATCAGGGAACAAGTTGGCGGATATGGCCGAGAATTACACCATCCTTCAAGTGGATAAAGAAAGGCTAGTTATGAAGGCTGAGGTTTCTTCTGAAGCCTTTGAAGAACAGGTGGCTGCCATCTCTGAACATAGGCAGGAGCTTAATACTCTTAAGGCCGAATTCGATAGGTTGATGACCGAGCACTCTGCACCGAGAGGGGTTATGAAAACGCTCCAAAAAGCTGTGGATGATCAAGCCAAGTGGAAAATCTGACCAACCAACTGAACCAGTCTTTGACAGCTTGTCACCGGATCCAAGATCAAGCTAGTGTTGATGTCCAAGCGGCCACTCATCGTTCTGTTCTGAAGGCTGAGCATATGAAATGGTTGACTCGGGTTCATACTCTTTGTGAGATCCAGAAGCAAGGCCTCGAAGGTATTGGAGCCAAGATTTCTCAGGCCGAGAAGATGGAAACCAAGACGGACAAGGCTGTTAATGGTGAAAGCTCTGGGGATGACCCCTCGAACTCTGAAGATCCGGCCTCCTCGGAAGAGGAGTAAACCTTTTTTTTTGTGTTGGGGTTTTGGCTCCCCGTGTAAATTTTGAATGATTCAGCATATTTTGGGCCGATATTTATATATATGATAGTTTTTGGGCTTGATGTAACCTCTATTCTTTTGATGCTTGGGCTGAATACAATGTGGATGTTTTTGGACTGACAGACCGAGGTAAGCTCATTCATATAGCAATGTGAACTTACATCGAGTATTACTAACTTGAGGCCATTTTTCGATCCTTTACATCATCATGGGCCTTACTTTATGCTCGTGAATTCGGACGTCTCCGAATCCATACTGGGCATTTTAGGTTGATATTGTTTTTACCTTAAAAAGAATTTAGATAGTGTTCAAGCTTAGTCCGGACTGTTAACGCCTTTTTGTTTGCATCGACCTTAAATCTCTAAGAATTTTCTTGGGCTCGTAGTTTATTTTGTCTTATTGTAGCGGATAGTCCCTTGCGAAAAGGGAGTAAGTGAAAACATGAACAGCTTGAGTTTTGATTCGAAATTGAAATTTCACAATGTTTAAACCGAAGTGTTCTTCTCATTTCATAATCACAAATGATTACAGAACCTAAGGGTGTGACTCATTCAGCCGTTTAGCCTTTGCAAAATAACCTATTCGGGCATGACTCATTCGGTCATTTGGCCCTTACAAATAATCTAACCGGGCACGACTCATTCGGTCGCTTGGCCCTTACAAAGATAACCTATCCGGGCACGACTCATTCAGTCGTTTGGCCCTTTCAAATATAACCTAACATAGAAACCCTTCAAAGCCTTCGGTTCATCTCATGGGGGCTATATGCTCTAGTCCCCTAGTGTTTATGTTTAAAGTATGTGAAGCAAAACACTATCGTTGTTACCGGGGAGTCCCCAGTCCAGACTCGTAGCCAGTCTTTGACATTTTAAGTAACACGCTGTACGTTGTTGCCTCATTAAAAACCTTACCGGAAAATCCAAGTTGAGACAAAATTGGCTAAGGGAAAAAGAGTGCAACACGTGTTTTCCGACCTAAATCTGGCTATCACCGCTTCGTTTGTGCTATTACCTGCAAGGGTTAAATAAAAGGTTTAAGAAATTTACCAGGGTTAAGTTCGTACCTTAGCAATAGTATCTCTTTAGGTGTGCCACATTCCAATTGTTCGGCACCTGTTGTCCGTCCATTGCCTCAAGCTGATAAGACCCTTTGCCCCCGTTATTTCGATAACCTTGTACGGTCCTTCCCAATTTGGCCCGAGTTTTCCTTCTTTGGGGTTCTTCGTATGCAACGTTACCTTTTGAAGGACCAAGTCCCCGATTTAGAAATGTCGGAGGTTCGTCCTTTGGTTGTAGTATTTGCCCATTCGTTGTTTTTAGGATGCTAATCGGACTAAAGCGGCTTCGCGCAATTCCTCCGTTAAGTCGAGCTTTATAGCCATAGCTTCGTCGTTTGATTCTCTCGTGGTGTATTGGAACCTGAAGCTGGGCTCACCTACTTCCACAAAGATTAGAGCCTCTGTGTCGTACACTAGAGAAAATGGTGTTTTCCCGGTGCTCGACTTCGGCGTTGTTCTGTATGCCCATAATATCTTAGGGATAACCTCTCTCTAACCTCTCTCTATCTGCCTTTAGACTCATCGAGACGCTTTCTCAAGTTCTGAATGATGGTTTTGTTCGTGGACTCCGCCTGTCCATTTGCATTTGGGTGATACGGAGTTGACATTATTTTCTTTATCTTCAGTCCATCAAGGAAATTATTTACCTTAGCCCCTATGAATTGTTGACCATTGTCACATGTGATCTCGGCCGGGATGCCGAATCGGCAATAATGTTGTCCCATATGAAATTGATGACCTTTTTTTCTCGAACCTTTTGAAATGCCTGTGCTTCAACCCACTTAGAAAAATAGTCAGTCATAAATAATATAAAGCGAGCCTTACTTAGTGCTGAGCGTAAAGGTCTGACTATATCCATCCCCCATTTCATGAATGGCCATGGGGAGAGTATTGGATCAAGAGATTCGCCCTACTGGTGTATCATCGTGGCGTGCCTCTGACACTGTTTGCATTTGCGGACGAAGTTCTTCGCATCCGCTTCCATATGATCCCAATAATAACCTGCCCGGATTAACTTTCGGACTAACGAATCTGCACCGGAATGATTGCCGCACGTTCCCTCATGTACCTCTCGCATCGTATAGTCGGCTTCCCCGGGCCCTAAACATCTGGCGAGGGGGCCATAGAAGGAACGTCGGTATAGCCTACCATCGACCATGCAATATCTCGCTGCTTTAGTTCATAATGCAAGTGATTCCTTCGGATCCGTTGGCAGCTTCCCATCCACTAAATAATCTATATACTTATTTCACCAATCCCAAGTCAAACTTGTTGCGTTGACTTCGACTTGATTGGTTTCTATAACCGAACTCATCAACTAGACAATAGCGCCTGAATTTAGTCCCTTCGTTTCTATCGAGGAACCCAAGTTCGCCAAAGCATTTGCCTCGGTGTTTTGCTCTGTCGAGGTATGTTGTAACATCCATTCTTTGAACCAGTGTAAGACCACCTGAATTTTTTCCAAGTATTTCTGCATTCTATCCTCTTTTACCTCGAAAGTCCCATTACCTTGGTTCACGACCAGAAGGGAATCGCATTTTTCTTCAACGACCTCGACGCCCAATCCCCGGGCTAACTCTAAACTTGAAATCAAGGCCTCGTACTCAGCTTCATTGTTAGTCAATTTCGACAATGCTTTTATAGACTGACGTATAATATCTCCGGTCGGACTTTTCAGCATGTACCGAGTCCGGACCTCTTTACGTTTGATGCACCATCCGTATGTAAGGTCCAAACCCCTGATCTTTTTCCAGAGGTTAACAATAGTTCTTTTTCAACCTCGGGTATCATCGCGGGCGTGAAATTTTCCATGAAGTCTGCCAAGATTTGAGACCTTACGGCTGTTCGGGGTTTGTACTCGATGTCATACCCGCTGATTTCAACCTCCCATTTCGCTAACCTATCAAATAATTCTGGTTTGTGCATTACGTTATTTAATAGGTAGGTAGTTACTACACATATGGGGTGACACTACAAATACGATTTCAACTTTCTAGACGCACTTAATAATGCAAAAGCAAGATTTTCCAGGTGGGATAATGCTTTGCAGCGTCTCCTAAAGTTCTACTAACGTAATAAACCAGAAATTGCGTACCTTTTTCCTCTCGGACCAGGACACGCTTATCGCGATCTCGGACACAACCAATTACAAGTATAGTTGCTCATCGATCTTTGGTGTGTACAGTAGGGATGGGCTTGACAGATACTGCTTCAATTCTTCCAAGGCTTGCTGACATTCAGGTGTCTATTTGAAGTTGTTTTTCTTTTTGAGTAGGGAGAAGAAATAGCGGCTTTTGTCTGAGGATCTGGAAATGAATCTGCTTAAGGCCACAATTCTCCCGATCAACCTTTGCATGCCCTTCACATCTTTGACCACCTTGATATCTTCAATGGCTTTTATCTTATCCGGGTTAATTTCGATTCCTCAGTTTGACACCATGAACCCTAGAAACTTGCCCGACCCTACTCCGAAGGCACACTTCTCCGAATTCAGCTTCATGTTGTAATTGCGCAGAACATCGAAGGTTTCTTGCAAATGCTTTAAATGGTCCTCTGTTTCCAGGGACTTAACTAGCATATCGTCAATGTAAACTTCTATCATTTTTCATATATGTTCTTCGAACATTTTGTTAACTAGGTGTTGATAGGTGGCCCCGGTATTTTTTAATCCGAATGACATTACGTTATAACAATAAGTTCCATATCAGGTCATAAAAAATGTTTTCTCTTGATCCTCCGGGTTCATTCGGATCTGATTGTACCCGGAATATGCATCAAGAAAACTTAGCAGAGCGTGCCCGGTCATCTATCATAAGATCGATGTGAGGCAAAGGAAAAGAATCCTTCGGACACGCCTTATTTAAATCTTTAAAGTCAATGCACATTCTAAATTTGTTACCTTTCTTTGGTACGACAACCACGTTGACTAACCAGTCCGGGTACTTGACCTCCGAGATGGACCCTATTTTTAACAGCTTTGTTACCTTCTCTTTGACGAACGCGTGTTTGACCTCTGACATTGGCCTTCGTTTCTGTTTTACCGGGGAAAAACTTCGGTCCAAGCATAATCAGTAAGTGTTAGTTCCGGTAGGATTCCTGTCATATCTAAATGGGACCATGCAAAACAATCTAAATTAGCTTTAAGAAATTCAATTAACTGACTCCTAAGCTCCGGGGTAAGTCCCGTGCCAAGGTATACCTTCCGGTCCGGGAGATGAACGAAAATGACAACTTATTCCACCTCTTCTATTGTTGACTTTGTTGCATCAGATTCGTCCGGCAGCAAGAAAGATCTTGGTACGCCGAAGTCGTCTTCTTTTTCGGCCACCACATTTTGTGATTGCTACCTGGCCCCTTTGTCCGCGTCTGAATTTTCAGTGCGGCTGCTGTATCCTCGACTGCAAACATCTCTTTGGCAACGGGCTGCTCTCCCTGGATTATCTTTATCCCATCGAGGGTTGGATAATTCAACATCTAGTGTAGTGTGGAGGGCACTGCTTTCATTACGTGTATCCATGGTCTCCCGAACAAGGCATTGTACTTCATTTCTCTATCAATGACATAGAACTTTGTGTGTTGCAGAACTTCGGCGGTGTTCATAGGCAAGGTGATTTCTCCTTTGGTGGTTTCACAGGCCATGTTGAACCCGTTCAAGTCCCAGGTTATGGGTACTATTTGACCCAACATACCCAGTTGTTCGACGACCTTCCATCGGATGATATTTGCCGAGCTACCTGGATCAATCAAAATACATTTAACGTGAGTTTTATTTATAAGTATAGAGACTATCAGGGCGTCATTGTGAGGTTGGGTGATGCCTTCCACTTCCTCATCACTGAACAAAATGAATCCATCCAGTGTGTAGTTCCTGCTCCTCTTCTCCCTCGTGATAGATAACTTCGTCCTCTTCATAACAAGCCCTCGAGGTATTTCAACCCCGCCAATGATCATATTGATTACATGCTGAGGCTCCTTCGGCTCAACCTTTTTGTTACCTTCCATGTTCTTATAGTTATTCCTAACTCGTTAGCTCAAGAATTCTCTGAGATGGTCGTTCTTGAGCAACCGGGATACTTCATCTCTTAACCCCCTGCAATCGTCAGTCCGATGTCCATGGGTACCATGATAGTCACATATCAGTTTTGGATCCCGCTGTGAAGGGTCGATGCGAAGTGGTCTTGGCCACGTTACTCCTTCAATCTTTCCAATAGCCGCTACCAGAGCCGAGGAGTCGACGTTGAAATTATATTCCAACAACATAAGGCTTTCTCTGGTATTTGAGATTGCGGCGGCGTTATTTTTGTACTGGAGACCCCTGCTCGACGAACCTCGATCACTCTGCCTGTCTCATCGGTTGATCAACCTGTCCCCTCGGTACATGCTAAGGATGGGGGAACTTCTACCTTTCTCTGACCGAAAGACGGGCCTTACAGACCGGTAAGGATGATACCAGCCCGGAGGGTTAAATTCTGGCTCAAATGCCTTTTTCGATCTGTCTTACCTTGTTCGGGTTACTGGACCCGGTGGAAGCCCAAGCTGACCATCCTCTACTCTGATTTTTCATTCGTACCTGTTGTGCATATCTGCCCAAGTCGTAGCACTGAATTACAACAAATTTTCCTTCAATTTGAGGGATGCATTGGAACTTCTGGGATTAAGTCCTTTCGTGAATGCCTGGACGGCCCATTTGTCAAGGACCGGGGGTAACAACATTCTTTCCTGCTAGAACCTGGTAACGAACTCTCCGATTCACTCGTCGTCCCTTTGGAAAATCTTAAATATGTCTGCCTTCCGTGCTTGTACCTTCTGTGCCCCAACGTGAGCTTTCACGAAGGCATCCACAAGTAACTCAAAGGATGGGATGGAGTATTGGGGTAACGAACAGTACCACTGCATAGCCCCTTTGGTCAAGGTTTCACTGAACTTTTTCAAGCTTACTGAATCGATCTCATCGTCCTCGAGATCATTTTCGGCTACAGTACACGTGTAGGCAGTAATGTGCTCTTGTGGGTCGGTTGTTCCGTTGTACTTCGGTATATCTAGCATTTCAAATCTCTTCAGGATCAACTTTGGTGCAACACTCGGAGGGAAGGGCCTTCTCACAATGTATTTGGTTTCTTGTCCGGTGAGAATGAGAGGCACTCCAGGGATTTGATCCACCTGGGAGTTATAGTCATCCACCTTTTTCTCATTGGAATCTATCCGTTTGGTCAAAGCTTCGAGCATTCTTATCATTTCTGATGACTCGCCAATGGCCGGCCTGTCATGACTGTCGCCGACCTCCATTTCCCTTCGAACTAGTCTGACACTCGGTCCGGTTCTGGTGCCAAAGCATCGCTGAGATCCCTTTGAAGTCACACAATGGCTTCTTGTTGTTGTTGCATGGTGACATGGTGTTCCTGCAGCAAATTATAAATCATACGTAAGTTAATTTCCTCCGCCGCCTCTTGGGGGCTCCACGTCTATCTGCTCCACTAGCATGCGAATTTTGGACGGGCTAGTCGCCCACTGGATCAACGGTGGGTACGTTGTTAGGTGGTACCCCATTGAGGTTTGCGTTGTGCTCACTATATTCATCTTCGTTGAGGTGAACGAAGTGGCTTAGGTTCGACATGTTGATCTTGAAATCACAAAAATGAACAAAACAAGTGAAGGTTGTCTAGTCAATAAGTTGTCACTATTATCCTTAGCCCCACAGTGTGCGCCAAACTGTTTCCCCTTAAAAGAGAGCAACAATTGAATTTGTACGCAGTTTAAAAGATATGTGACCAGGCTTGTTAACAAGATAAAACGAGTGATCGAAAAGTTAAAGAATTAACGTAAAATTAAGAGAAGATAGCTTGTATAACGAGTGCAAATGACGGGTCCAAATGGGAGAAGGTTTTATCTCCTTGCTTGGACCAAAAATAAACTAAAAGAGACGAAGTTTTGCTAATATCGGGCCTTTTCTATGAAATAATATCTAAGTGTTAATTTCTAACTCGACATGGAGATGTGCCCTCTAATGGGGCTGTTACATATGCATTTATAGTGCTAGTGTCCTAAACTAACTATACGACTCAAGCTTCAACGTGGGTAAATGGTTCCGGAAATATCGGATACGTCTTTTGAGAGAGTGATTTTCGGAGATAAGCCAGCAAAAGGATAAACTCAGATTCAGACTTATCTTCTTGGACTCCCCTTGTGCAGGTTCGGTTCGTTCCCTCCGACTTCTCGGACCGATCCTTGCTAATCACCCCGTATGACCCTTCGATGAACCGAGGTGAACTTACGAGTTCTCACCGTACACAGTGGTAAAGAAATTTTCTAAAGAACTGTAAAATTACAAATGTGGAGAAAAATAAAGTGAATTCAGATAGATAACACCGAAGGGAAACTGTTTAAAACTACAAAATAAACGTTTCCAGGGAAAACAACCAAAAAAAAAAAAGGAAACAAGATAAATCCTAAACAGTTACAGAGATAAGCAACTTCAAATTAAAAACTTAAATGCTTAGGATATTTGATAAATACAAATTTACTAAAAAGGAGACTATTCCATTTTATTTTTTATTGCTTTATATTTTTCTGAAAAGTAAAATCGTGCATGTGTGTGTTTGTCTTAGTGGGGAATTGGGGGTGGGACGGGCTAAGTAATTTTTCTTACATATATTTTCTGTTATAAATAATATTATAATATTGTGATGTCTATCTTTATGAGGGATTTTAGGGTTTGTGACTTTGGCACCAAGTCAATTCTCTCCTATAAATAGAGATGTTCTCTTCATTGTATTTCATCTCTTATAAGAAATAAGAACCCTCTTCTCTCTTTCTCTACAATATTCTTGTTCTTGTTTTATTATTTTATAACACGTTATCAGCACGAATCTCTAACCAATTGAGATATCAACCGGATATTATCATCTCATTTAATTCCAGGTACGAGCTGTTATTGTTTTGCAAAACATATCAATGATTTATTTGCATTAGTTCTTTGGGTTTGATCCAGCATAGTCGTACATCATCCGGTCCTACTGGATTTTATTTACCCGAACATTTATGCTGACTTGATTATAAGTTGTAAAAATCGGCCAACTCTACCCTTGCTTCATTACTGGTCATTGTTGGCTTCAAAGAATTTATCATCACGTTCTATAATTATTTGGACATCTTCTGTGTAGAATAAAAGTATGTTAGTAATATTGATTACTTAAGCTTGTTTCCTCTCTGGAAATTGAATTAGATTATCATGAAACGATTATCCTATAATTTATGGTTAGACATAATATAGTAACACTACTATAGCTCTTTGTTTTGAGATATAGGATATCAGTACCCCGAGATAATAGTTTCTATTATTTCTAATTCAACTATTTTCTACGATAATTTTTTTTATTATTATTATGTCAAATTTATCAAAACTTGAATTTATGGCTATGAAAAATTAAGGTCCATTCTGTGAAGTGAATGAGATATATAAATTGTGACAAATATTATATTGAGAGATTTCTGGTGCCACCCGTACCTTGTTAGAAATCAAAACGAAAAATAAGTTACTCGTATGTTTTCAATTTTTCATGGATCTGTAGCTCTAGTAAGTTATATTACATGGTAAAAGATAAGGTGGCCAATACAGGTAAGTAATTTGAGTCTTCTGTTTACTTTTGATTCAATATTTCTTTTCATTATTTGGTTGATTACGTGCTATGTATATGTCTAAGTATACAACAGTTATCTTGGTACTCACTGCCATAATAATCCATTTAATGAAAGGATTATAAACTAGCTAATAATCTTAGGTCTGTCTGATTCGGAGTTTGCAAGAAATATATGGTACCTGCAGTGGAAATATGTTCTAAGTCTTGTCATGATTAGATTTGTTTATGCCTATAATCACAAGAAGTGATAATATTTTCATAGACTTGCCACGACTACAATTAAAGATAGTTAGAGAAATATTCTCTATATTACATGCATGACTCGATTTGCTCCTGAAGTAGCAACATCTTAAAAGAGGTTCTAAACTATCATAATTTGATGTAATTGAGGCATGTTCAGATGGTTATGTCTCATTCGCAGAAGGATGATAACAATAAATGTTACAAATACGAATTCATTCCCCGAAGTGAATGTGTATAACTACGGACATGTGTTTGATTGCGATGTTATAACTACTCATCTCCAGAAGAGATCAAATAATTGAGAAAAATAATGAGCTATTGAAAGTTGTATATAAAGCGCATCCAAATGACCAAGTTTCATTCCCAGAAGTGAATGAAGAAATACAGCAATACTGCCCCCTATCGTACATGAGTACTAGTCATATTATTTTAGTTATTTCTTAATAAACATATAATTATTCCCTTTTGATTAGATATTGTTTTAATATTGGTGTTGGTTTGCTTGTTTACTAAATAAAAGAATATAGATGTCACGATCCAGCTAGGGGCCATGACGGGTACCCGGGGCTAGCCACCGAGCACCACTCGTGCTACTACTTATCTTGCTCATTTAATGGTCTTTTATCGGCTTTATACTCAAATGTAGGAAATTCATACTTCATATGGAAATATAAATACTTTTATATACATGTGCCCTTTTGGCTATCAAAATAGTGATACATATACAGATACAGTAGCAATCTCGTGAGACCATCTAACCCACACTGCGCATCTACGAGCCTCTATTGGAGTGCTAAACATGAGGACGGGACAAGACCCCATCACGCCCAAAAATATATATACATGACTATCTACACAAAAGAATAATCATAAGCACCTCCGGGACAATGGAGTGCTTCTCAAATCAGCTGACAGCTACTACGGATCTGGGTCAAGCTCTCCTCCCTGTCTACCAGTGGGCATGAACACAGCGTCCAAAGAAAACGGACGTCAGTACGAACATTGTACTGAGTATAAGAGGCATAATCAATGAAATAAGGCAATGATATGAAGGAAATATCAATGTGAAACATCTATGTCTGACTATCGTATGTAAAGGAAATGATACATGCTATCTTACTCATTCTCATCATCATCTCACATATGCATAATATATAAACTGCCCGTACATATAGGATCGGTGTGATAATCATAACATTAGCCTGCGTCCAGGCCTCCCGCGTCCGGGGTATCATCTCATGCCGCCCACTAGTGGTGTCTGCCCATGCCATCTGGCCATGGTGTATACGTATAGCTGCCCGCCTTAGCGGTGACTGCCCGGCCAACTAGGCGCGGTGTTATATCATCATCATCATAATATGCTCATCATGGTATGCTTATCTTATCGTAGTACATACATAAGGCTCAAGATCAACTACACTTTATCGGGGTGACGTAAGGTCGTGATCCCCCGATTTCATTATGGAGCAATCATCGACATCCTGCCTCACCTTGAAGGAATGAGCATATAAGGTGAGTGTGAGCAATAAATAGCATCATTAACATCATAGGGGCATCACATCATATGTATTAGAATTTCTATACTCTTCTCATTACCTTGTGTAGCTAATTATGGACATAGACTCATCTTTTCCGGAACTTAAGAGATTCATGGATAAGAAAGAGAGTCATGCTAAAGGATTCATGCCATAGAAAGAAAGGACTAGCCTCACATACCTTTGACGTTTAACTAAGCTATCATTTGCTTGATTTCCTTTGATGTCACGTCTCTACCTTCAAGAGAGAATTCGTACCATTGTTAGTCAATCGACGAGAAGAACGCGCTACTATTTCTAGGAAAAATTGGGCAGCAATTCCTTTGTTTATACTACTTTCCCATATTCTATATTAACTCCCAAACGCTCACAATAGTGTATTCAACAATCATCATTTATCTACATTTATCACATTCCACCATTTTTCTCCAATTTCTCCACATTTATGGGTTTTAGCTCATCATCACATTTTATCATACATCACACCTATTTCATGGTCTACACGTCATTTATAACATTTTTATACTCCCAACTCATCAACATTCATAATGCAATCCAACTATCATTCAACTATGGCACTATTCACATTTTATGACCCATCGATTACACTCCTCTATAATCCAAGTGTTTCAATGTATTAATGCTTCAATCATCATGAGAAGGTCATCAAACTTACCTTGGGTAGTGTTCGAACAAGCCGTGAGCAACAATATTGTTTTATGCCAAAAACCCTACTTCCCTTACCTTGCAATTTCTTGGTGTAGATGAGCTTTGATGAGCTTCACACTCTTAGTTCTATGGATTTCATGTAGTTGATCACTAATTTCTCTTAGATTCTTGTGGATAAAATGTTTGGAATGTTCTAGAGTTCTCTTGAGTTGTGTAGATGAGAAATGAAATGAAAATGAATGAAAAGGGTCCCTTATATTGATCACAAAATTTGATTTTTTATGAACAATAGTCGGGATGCACAGTGGCCGAAAACCCAGTTTACGGGCCGTATTATGGTTTACGGTCCGTCCTTCACGACCGTATTTAAGCATGTAAGAAACAGAAAGGTTTGTTGGAGTCATGGTGGTTTACGGTCACAGTTTACGGGCCGTATTTCACTTTACGGTCCGTATTCTGAGTCGTTTTTAACCATTTCATCATTTGGCAGAAAGTTGAAGTTTTTGGAATGTTGAAGGACGATGGCAGTTTACGGTCCGTAAACTACTTTACGGGTCGTATTCTATTTTACGACCCACTGGGTCGAAATGCAAATCTGTAACTTTCTCATTTCCAAAATTCATAAATAGTCATTCCCTACTTAGTAAAACATCGCACACTCATACACTTCATTGGTCTACTCGTTGTACGTTCACGGAGAAATTTCCGAGGTGTAACAATAGATAGATATGTTTCTGGAGTGTGCATAAAACCTCCTTATGGACATTAGATATATTAATCGGAGAAGTGAATGGTTCCACATTGAGTGGTGTCCATTGCCAATTTTTTTTAAAAAAATTCACATACTTTCTTTTAGGAAGCAAAAAAAAAAAAGGAGCAGTGAATGTTCATTGGAAATTTATGATATGATAATTTTCTTGTTGGTGTGACAATGTAATGCTAAGTGGATTAAAATCATTGAATAGTCATATAACGAATATGGCAATTGATTACAACAGCATTATCTGTTTTCATTAATTAACATTGTCATATTAACTTTTGGATAAGTGTGAAAAGTATTGTGCGTATACAAAACTTTTAAAATTTGAAAGATAAGTTGTTGTATCCTAATAGTACTTATCAATTTATTGTTTCTTATCATATTGTTATCTATTTTGACTAAGATGGGTATTCTTCCTGAAGAAGATATTTATCATAGAAGTTGATGACAGAAGTATCAAAGATTGCATAACTTTATGTTTATTTTTTTGTCATTTATGAATTTAGAATGTCTTTATAATACCCGTTTGGTTGTAATTTTTCTTTTGTCATGACAACAGTGATGTCAGGGTAATATTTAATAGTACAAAATCAATTAAGGGCTCCAGAAGAGCTAACTATTTATCTAGAAGATTATGACACTAGTAGTGTCCAAACAATATGTGATTATGGAGAACAAATTAAAGGCTCCTGAAGAGCTTATATACTATTATGTCATTCATTCTAGATTGTAATATACGAAGTTGTTATGATCGAAACACAAGTTGTAGTAAACCTGAAGTTTACTAAAGTAAGTGGCTATCATATTGAAGCTATAAATGATTGGAGTATTAAATATCTTCAAAACCATATTGGTTAAGAAATATGTATGTGAATGGTTACCCTCTTTATTCTCCAAATTGTGCTATACAAATATAAGCATGATGAATCACATGGTAAACCAGAAGTCTATTGGTGAAAATAATAATCCATGTCATAGTAAACCAGAAGTTTACTAAAACAAATAGCACATGACATGGTAAACTTGAAGTTTACTAGTATAAATAATTTTATTAGTCGACATGAGTGATTTGATCATCCCGATTCAAATATGATGTGCAGATTGAGTATTTGACATATATTGAAGAACCAGAAGACTCTTCAATAATTTATTTTTGTTGCTTGTTTTCATGATAAGTGGATTATACTGGCTAATGTTGGGATTGAATTTCCCAAATTCTGAAAATATAGAAAAGGTGAATATGGGCCCGTTCACCTGTTATGTGATATCTTAAATAGATGCATCGATAAGACAGTCACATGTGCGTTTATTGTCAACCTGCAGTTTGACATATGCAAAGTTACTTGCTCAAAAATGATTGAGTTGAGAGCGCAATTTTCAGATCATGTAATCAAGATAATTCATCTTGTGAATGCTAGTTTATATCCAAGTTGGTTTGGCATTGAATGCCTCCGATAAAAAGCTAAATCATTACTTATGAGAACAATGCTTCATGTGTTGAATTATGATAAATTCTCACCTCATAATTGGTTCAGGGTTAGGAACCATATATTTCCATCTAATAGTTTTTATGTGTGATATATGATTAATTAATCTACCATGATGCACAAAGATGAATTCCCCCAAAGAAGATGGGATATATGTTAGTTTTTTTAACATAGGGGGGAGAGAATAAGCAGCAAAGCAATATATTATGAATTATCATTAGTATGATACTCACTCAAAAGATAATTCAACTCAAATGCTAGAAGCATTTGCTGACCCGAAATTAATTTCTAATTTTAGCTGAAAAATGCTCCTATTAAATTCATGTCCCTGAAGGACATAGTCTACAGCATGCATGAAGCGTGGTAGACTAATCGGTTCCAAACGCAATAATCATTGAAAAGAAAGAGGAGCAAATGGTCAATGATCACTATTAGGAGGCAATGTGCTCTTGAAGAGCCTACGACATAATACTTCATGACACCTCATGAGAGGTTTAGGTACCTAAAAATAATGGAAGTGATGAGATCTCAATAAGTTATGTCACATTGCGAACCGATATAAATGATATACCGTCGACGATATCTTTGGTACAATATAGTGCAATATTGTAAAAGATTATGAGGATCTGAATTCTACGTATATAAAGCATGCTAACGTAGAAATTATTATCGAGTGAAATCACGCACCTTGGTTAGCGTAAAGCTTATTGGACCTGCTTTCCGGACACCAGAAGATGTCACATATTTAAATAGAAATAGATGTTGTCACAGCCTATATGAATTACTTGACAAAATTATATGAAAATTCCTGAAGAATTTTAAATGCCGGAAGCATATACAAGTTGTAGAAATTTGTTCATAATTCTTATATGAATTAAGTTAAGCAAGGTGAATGCGATTTTATCACCTTAATGGATATTTACTGACTAAGGGCACAAATGACTCTATTTATCCTCACGTCTTTGTGAAAATCAAAATACATCATATTGTTGGTGCAAGTTGATTACTTGAATATTATTGAAACTCTTGAAGAGTTCTCAAAAGCAGTATATTATCTGTTGAAAGAAGTTAAAATGAGAAACTTGCAGAATATTTTGGTCCTGAAGTGCCATATCTTTATGCAATTGATGCATTTATATATTTTGCGATGACTATGAGAGATTATAGTCATATGATGTTAGTCTACATGACAATCAAATCATATAAAGAAAACATTTGTTTATAAAGCAAGTCAGGAATGCACTTGGAGTGATTTCAACAATATTATATGCTGATGTAACTCTATCCAAAGACTGAAGATACAGCAGCACATATAGCCCAACAAAAGAGTGGATTCATAAAAGGACAAAGCTCATTTCACCAAAGTTATTCTTCACAAACGAGCTCCAAAAGAATGGTGATAGCAAGGTGCAACAAATTGTTCGAGTGATAATATGACTGATTTATTCACCAAGTCTATACCAACTGCACATTTCGAGTGAAGATGTGAAGATTCAAGTTTTTGGATTGAAATTCTCATCAGGGGGAGTTAATACGCGTTGTACTCTTTTTCCCTTTCAAGGTTTTTGTCCCATTGGGTTTTTCCTTGTAAGGTTTTTAATGAGGCAACCAAATAGCGTATTATTAGAAATGTGTACTCTTTTTCCTTCGCTAGATTTTTTCCCACTGGGTTTTTTCTAGTAAGGTTTTAATGAGGCATATTATCTATCGAAATAGACATGAAGGGGGAGTGTTATAAATATTATTATAATATTGTGATGTCTATCTTTAGGAGGGATTTTAGGGTTTGTGACTTTGGCACCAAGTCAATTCTCTCCTATAAATAGAGATGTTCTCTTCATTGTATTTCATCCCTTATAAGAAATAAGAACCCTCTTCTCTCTTTCTCTACAATATTCTTGTTCTTGTTTTATTATTTTATAACATTTTCCTCTTTTTGTCTTTTCTTGTCATTTTTTCTTTTTGGTCTTTTTATTCTTCTTTTATTTTTATTTTTTAAATAGAAATTTTGTTGTGATGACGGTTGTCATCTTATTATATTTTTGTCTCTCCTATTCTATATAGATAGAAAATGTTTGCAATAATATTTAGGGATAATTTCATATACCGCCCTTCATATTTGTCTTTCTAATACTGACTTCCCTCATGATTCGAGATACTGCTAGTAACTCTCATATTTTAATTTTTTGTAGCAATACTTGATCTAAATGAGAAAATTATATAATATTCCTATATTGTCCTTTTGCAGTGCAATTACTTTCAACACAAATACTCCTTCAAATATTCTCTCTATTACTTAGTTTGTATAAAAATATCAAAAATATTTTCTAGGATTTAGTTGGTGAGTAGAATAATACAATAATCACCGAGAAAATGAATTAAACCTACACTTATGTACACAAATAAACACACATAAAATAGGAGGAGGAAACAAAAGGAAAATAAAAAAGGAATATACTAGAATACGTGAGAGACAGTAAATAAAAATGAGAAGCAAGGATCTATATAATACATAAAGGACATTTGTGCATGAGAACTTGCGGAAATGTAAGGGATGAAACAAAAATGAAGCGTGAGCATGATTAGAAATTCTAAAAATTTTATTGTAATGTTTTAATGTTGTTAATATCAAGACAGGGACGAGAATTTAGAGAGACAAGAATAATGAGAGAATTCTTTCTATCTTTCATTCATCATAATGACCTCCTTATATACAAGTAAAGTTTCTCCTTGCCTAGTCTAATAGGGTAACCCTATTCTAAAAAAAAAAAATCCTATTTTACCATAATTATAAATTCACCATAAATAACTATTACAATTATACTAGAATAGGGTTCCTACCGACCTAAGATTTTACCTACACACCGACGTGTCCGGACCAACTGGTCTGGTCACATTCGGTATCAATACCCCCTCTCAAGTTGGAGCATGAAGGTCTCGAATGCTCAACTTGCTAACTAAATACTGATGCTGCTATTTTCCTAAAGCTTTTGTAAACACATCGGCCAATTGCTCATTGGTAGACACATGACTGGGAAGTATGATTCCGGACTACAGCGCGTCCCGGACATAGTGATAGTCAACTTCAATGTGTTTAGTTCGTTCATGAAACACCATATTTCGTGCAAAATATAATGCCGCTTGACTGTCACAATACATTTTCACCGGAGATTTATGTTCAACGCCCAAACTATGCAAAATTTCCTTTAGCCATTTCAACTCACAGACCGTCATTGCCATTGATCGATATTCTGCCTCCACTGACGAACGAGAGATAATGTACTGCTTCTTGTTCTTTCATGATACGGGTAAATTCTCGAGGGAGATAAACCAACTGGTAAGTAATTTTCGAGTCAGCAGATACCTAGCCCAGTCTGAATCACACCATCCGTACAACTGGAGATCACAATCTCTTCTTATCACAATGTCTTGTCTTGGATTCTTCTACAAGTAGCGCACCACCTAGAGTGTCGTCTTCCAGTGTGCTTCCCTCGGTTGCTACATGAATTGGGACAGAACATGCACGCAATATGACAACTCAGGTCTCGTAAAACTAAGGCATATTAGCCTACCGACCAGACGTCGGTATGGTTTCGGATCTCCCAATAAAGCTCCTTTGGCCAGCACTAAACTGTGATTTTGATCCATAGGAGTATTGAGTGGTTTAGCTCCCAGCAAACCGGCCTCAGAGATTATGTTCAAGGCATATTTTCGTTGATAGAGAAATAACCCAGTTGGTCCACGTGCAACTTCAACTCCAAAAAAGTACTTCAAGGGCCCCAAATCCTTCATGTAAAAGCAAGCACGTGGGTAGTCTTTGAATCGTTCAATGGCATTATGATCGTTGCCGGAGATAATCAAGTCATCCATGTAGACTAAAACGTTAAGTTACATACCTCGTCGGTGCATCATGACTAGAGATTAGTCGAAGTATAACTGTTTGAACCCATATTTCATCAATGCACTTGACAATTTTGCAAACCAGCACCGTGGGGCTTGTTTCAAACCATATAAAGATTTTCGAAGTCGACACACTTGGTCCGGACCAGGTACACGAAATCTCGGTGGCAATTTCATGTAAACTTCCTCTGTAAGATCACCGTGCAAGAAGGCATTATGAACATCCACCTGATGCAACTCCTAATTACGCGCAACCGCAACTGCCAGGAAGGTCTGACCGGTTACTACCATAGCAACCAGAGCAAATGTTTCATTGTACTCAATTCCTTCCTCCTATTTATTTTCGAAAATAACCAACCGAGCTTTATATCGGTCAGTTATCCCGTCAGAGTTATATTTGATCTTATATACCCATCGACATCCGGCTGCTTTCTTATCCGGTGGCAAAGTTTCTAATGTCCAACTTCCATTATCCTCCAATGCTTGGATCTCTTGTTGCATTGCATTTCTCCAATGTTCCTTTTACGTGGCTTCCGAGAAGTTTTTTGACTCAGTTCCTGTGGTGATTGCTTCCAGGAAACTTTGGTGTTGCAAGGAGAAATTATCACAAGATTTATAGTGAGCTAAAGGATAAGGCACACCTGAGGGTTGTTGAGGATCGGGCGGACGCGTTGATGGGCTTCCTTTCCGGAATGGTTCAGTGACGTAGTCGCGCAACCGAATCAATTCATGTTTCTGACGTTTACCACGACCCAATTATTCCTCCGATGTTATATCGTTGGCCCGAATATCTTCTGTATGTACTTCCACCACATGTTCTCTATCTAGACTAGCATCTGTCCGGTCCAATTCTGGTTGTTCTGTGGGTTCATTATTCGGTGTCAGTACTTCGTCCATCGGGGTTTCGTTCGTTCCTACATTATGAGTCTGGTCTTCCTCGAAGTCGTGTTGGTTTCTGTCACGACCCTAATTACCGATCGTGCGGGCACCAACTTTATTATCACTAGTAGGCGAACCCTTACCCGTTAACCCATTAATCATTAGCCAATTTCAACTTCTTTAATCATTTATTAATAGTCAATAGATAAGTGAATGAATGAATAAATAAAACAAGTCGTAATTAATAGAAAATATAAGTGTGGAAATCTAACTATTACACCCCCAAAAGCTGAAAATCATCGTACAAGGACTCTAACCAACGATGTCTAAAGACTGAAGTATATCTCAACTATGGTAATAAATAATGTCTGGAATAAAAATAGACATCTGGAAAGAGAGATATTTAGGTGGTATGGCATGGATAGAAGCTCACCCTCGAATCTGATCGAGCAAACTAGCTTCAAGCTAGAGATGTAATCTGGATGAAATCTCTGGAACACAATCTGCACTCAAAAAGGGTGCAGCAAGGTATTATCAGTACAAACACTATGTACTGATAAGCATCATAGGCCGACTAAGATTAGTTCACGCATATAAGTATAAAATCAACAAGATAAACAGATAGGCACTTAATACTCCAATCCAAATCACAGAATATCCCATAACAAAGTCACAACCTAAGATGAAGCTTCTAACCCACAAGTCTGTCAAGTTTCAATAATCACACCTGATAATCACAAGCCCAAGTTCCTTCCCTAGGTAGAGTCACGAATCCACAATTTAACTTAGTCAATGATCATATCAATACCACAATAGTCGTTTCAGCAAACACACCAAAATCAGAACTAAACGAGCCGTATAATAATGCAAAATATGATTATGTGCAATACAATGTAATGCAATGCACTGGCCAAATACACATTGTACACACATGCTACTGACGTCATAGCTCAGTAGTCATGACTTGCAGGGAACCTATGGTGTTCATGTACCACTCGTTCCGGATCCACTCTTCGGACCACGAGCCCACAACTAGGCCACATTCTCACCCCCGGTCAAATGTGTCTTTTCATATGTCTAGTAACATTGTCACATCACTCTCAATGATCAATTCATCAAGTACCATGTATCAAATAGTATCACAAGTTCAACAAGAAGATTATATTAACTTCTTCACTAATTTCACATCATAATGCATGTCTCAACGTATTCCAGTTCACTAGTATGCATGGACTATGAACAATTAGCAATATCAATGTCAAACACAAGGCATCATGCCACAAGTCTTTCATGAATCGTTTCTGAACCATGTATGAGTGTATGAATGCATAAATGAGTGTAAACATGGTAAATCAATGCAAACCAAATAAAGCAACCGTGAAAGTATAAGTCACAAAGCCACAAGTCATATCAAGACTTGGATCAACTCAACCATGAAATGAATTATACAAACCGTCTCAACTAACATAAGGGTCTATGTCCCTTTTTACTTCCTCATATAGCAAGAATGCCTCTCACTAAGTCTTGTATCACCAAGAAGCTTCACTTTTCTATATATTATCATCAACAGTAAATTATACATCAAGTTTTCATCTACGTACTGTCATAAGTTTATATCACAATTCACGCCTAAACTCATTATCCTTCCTTTCTCCAATAATATATGTCACAATAAGAGAGAACTGAGCACAACACGACAATTTAAGCAATAAGTCTAATCACAATAACAGGGCAACAAGCCACCATCAACAACAATCAACCTAATAGAAATCCATCCCGAATCGCCACAGTATGAATACAACTACACCTCATAGTTCAGTACATAAAGTAATGGCGATGAGCCCACAAAATCATAAGTCATACCAACCTAGCAAGTATCCAACCAAAACACTATGTTCGAAGACCTAATCATGCTTTCCCCCATCAATTCTACACAATACATACATTTCACTAATTAAAGTCTAACTAAAGTAAGCCATAACCTACCTGGAATGCCGAGCAACAGTCTCGAATCGCCAAACCTTAGCCTTGCCTTCCTCTTTAGAGAACCTCAAAACGATTAATGTCAATCAAATATGAATTCTATGTCAGAATGTGAATCTAAGAATACCCATATTGCCATAGGTTTACCCAAAACTCAAAAATGGACCTAAAATAGCCAAACCCGAGCCACAAGGGCAAAACTATAATTTTATTGAAAATTCAGATACAATACAGTCAAAATAGTACTCTAGGAGTCTAAACGAGTCCAAAAATATCCATAATGCTATACTTCTAAAAAAAACCCAAAATATCCCTACAACGTGAATCCGGGTACATGAGGGTAAAACGGGAAATTTAGTGCACAATTATGTTACCCATCATCTAGTTAACCTTCAATCTTAATTTCATAGAATTCTATTCATCACAAGATATCCAAATTCATCTTTTCTATTTTTAGGCCTAGGGTTCTTAACCCATTAGTTCTTCACAATTAGTGTGTAGGATGACTATGAGATGATGATAATCAACAATTAAATAACGAATACTAGGCTAGAATCTTACCCCAAAGTGTTTGTGAATGATTGTCCATTGTTATCTCCCAACCCCTCAACTATTGAAGGTTTCATCAATTCTAATCTTGCACCCACCATTAATGGAGCTTTAAAATAATCATGGAACTTGGAGAAGAAAGGAAAACGAACAAATAAAGATGGGGACATATCCTCCAAGATGCTTTCCCCAAAAAATGGAATGAATTTTGCCTCTTTCTCTCTTGAAAATTGACTTTGGGGTCTTGTGGGTAATGGTTCGGAGTTAGGGTATAAAAATAGGACTTTCTGACCCCGTTGATCGTTTCGGGGTCTCCAGACCGCTGCAGCGGTACCGCTATAGCAGCCTCTTCGTCGCTATAGCGGACCTGCAGGAATAGTCCGCACTAAAAAGGGCATAACTCCCTCATCCGGAGGGGAAACGCGATAATTCTTTTTGCTATGGCTTCGTAATTTCGATACGGATCTAATAGTTTAAAACTCACTCAAAAAAAAAGGTTGTTTGATCAATTTGGAGACAAGTCTATCCACAGAGCTACAGCGAAAATATCGAATAGGGGCGCGACAAAACCCAAACCCATCTGAAACTCTTCCGAACCTCACCAAAACTTGTGGACAAGTTCAAAATCATCATATTAACATGTTGGAACTCCCAAAACATTACACGGGGTCATCCTAACTCGGAGTTGACCGTGGTCTACTCTAACTCGCTAACTTAACTAGCTTCTCCATCAATGACTCAATTTACACTCGAACCTTGCGGGAACCAACCCAATGACTTCATTAAGTCATAGATCATACTAATGGGACTCGAAGAAATGGTCAACAAGGTTAAATGGGTAAAAACACTATAACGACCAAATGGGTCATTACATCAGATACCAATTTACCCATCGTTCGTCCTCAAACGAAGAAGGAGAGTATGAAGGTTGACGATAACCCAAGGACATGAATTATAACCACACGAAAAACTCAACGGCACGAAGTGCGCACTAATCACTATCCGTTCATCTTACCAGTCAAGCTTCTTATAGCTTAGCCAAAAGACCCAGTTTCTATATTTCTCTACTCGAACCTGCCACAGGAATTGCTACAACACATAGGCGCCATCCAATATATCGGAGTCTGATCATACTAATCCCAATTTATACTTCTAATGATTACAACTTCTATAGACCTTTATGGTCACCAACGCAAACATCAAATATTTCTTAGATCAACAAAATAAGATTTCATATCTTGACACACTTTGCCTAGTACTAACTATGTAAACCTTTTACCTATCAATCATTCAAGCCAAGTAACAGTTTATCACGGACTTACTGAACCTCTCTGTTTCTATCACTTACTTAATACTACAAAAGGACCACGTCAAACCCAATAACCTTATCTATTCCACCAACTCATTTACCTTTTTTTTCCTCGAGACTAATTCATTAGGACATTCTTCATAACATCTCATCCTATCCGAACTGTTTAACATCCCTATATTTCTCACATTATGAAAAATTTACTATTTATCAAGAAGTCACAACAGTATATCAACTCCTTGAGAAATCTCAACTACCATCAATTATTAATTATTCCTCATATCTATCTCAATCAACCAGGACTCAAACACCTGCTTCACTAAGTTCACACTTAACCCTTTTCTGACTTAGACAACTAGTTTTCCTCGTAAAATTCATATTAAATCATGTTCATGACTCAGGAGGTTAGGAACCCAAGAAAGAGAGTGTCGAAAATTGAAAATATGTTTCAGTTCAGAAAATCATGTGTTACGCCCCAAGGGATGGTCCGTAACATGTGTTACGGCCCGTCATTCATACCGTAATAAGCACGCTTGCAAAATCACTGTCTCGTAACTTTTGGACCAAGGACGGTTCATCATTACGGACCGTAACACGTGCTAATGCCCGTAACGGGTGGTCGTAACCTAACCAAAAAACAAAGTTGCTCACTGGAATATTGGCCCATGTTACGGTCCAGTGTTACGAACCGTAACCTGTGGTACGGATTGTAACACAGTCCGTAACGGTGCCGCGTCTGAGACTATTAAAAAGACGGGAATTCAGTTTTACTTCATAATTTTCATTCCTCTCAAGCCCTAAAATGAAAACCCTCTCCTCTCAACTTCTCCAAGCATCAAGGTAAGCCCCTTAACACTATCTTAAGTGAATTCCATTAATTTCCCATTAATCCTAAGTAGAAATTTCATGCTCTTAACATAGGGTTTTCAAGAAAACCAAATTGAAAGGAATTCAAGGCCAAGGGTTAGGATTCTTCTTCCAAGATCAGATTTTTATTACAAGTTGGAGCATTACCAGGTATGAAGAGTTTCCATCTACGTGTGGAAACAACATTGTTCTTCCCCACGCCCTTCTTCCATAAATTATGAAGTTATACGAAAACTAAGGTTTTGTCCATGATCATGATAACCCTAGGCCCATGTCCCATGATTATATTATGTATGAAATTGTTTGTAATTCTTCATCGAAGTTCTTGATAATTCTTTGTGATTATTGAGAATCAACTGTAATCTATGAGAAACTCATGCTTTGCATCCTATGGGTTCTTACATGCAAATCATGACTATTGTGATATGTTTAAGAAATATACTATATGTTTTACAAGTTTTCATGCAAGAATATTATGACACGGTATCCATGTACATGCAAGTTATGATTTATGAAAACCATGGGCAGTAATGCCACCTATTTTCCATGATTCATGTTTTTGGGAGTTGCACTAATTACCAAGAGGGCTCAAATAGCCCGAAACTACATAGCCACAGTAGGATAAGGATCGCTCCGCCTAGTTAGGACGATTCCGTAATTTTTCACTGAATGGATCCATCAGGCACGTTGCCACCTTATACCCTCGCAAGGTATGGGAGATCTGCTGGTCCGGCAAGGCACCAGACCCCATGTACCCACGTGGTGATATCATGTTATCGGCCTGTGAAATGGTCTCCCTACGTACCATGTTTTATTCATGTCATATTTTTATGTATCCATGCTCATGCTCATATTCATGTCCAGGTTTTTAGTTTCAGTTCTTAATTTCTTATCATGTTATTCCGTGTCTCATCTTATTTCTTTCAATTGTTTTACATACCAGTACATTCAATGTGCTGACATCCCTTTTTTATTGCCTGGGGGCCTGCATTTCACGATGCAGGTACGGATCTACAGGGCGATGCCTCTGCTCATTACGATCTGCTCGTATCAGCTTTATTTGATGAGCCCCACCTCATTCAGGGTTTAGACACTGTCTCCTTTTATTAGATATGCATTTAAAGATATGCTGGGGGCCTTTTCCCAGTGAGTATGTTTTATGATCAAATTTTGTTAGAGGTTTCATAGACTAGACAAGTCAGTTATGTCACGTTAGACTTTCAGAGTCGGTTAGCCGGTTTGGCTCTTTTATGATATTATCTGTATTTAAGATTTAAACAAGTATTCCCATATTATATTGTGACTCACTATGTTTTACAAAATCTCATCATGCATCCATGATATAGTTCCGCTCACGTATGCCTCATGTTGATTCTGCAAGCCATGTGGTTCGCTCGGTCACATGCAGTCAGGCACCGAGTGTCGTGTTACGCCCAGTCCATGGTTCGGGGCGTGAAAAAGCTAGGTATTAGAGGGCCCCATATATATAAACAGTTGACCACCAAGACATTTAGGACTGTCTCACTTCTTTCAAACTCTAGATCGTGCAGTTAGAGCAGTATTCCCAAGACGCCTTTCTAATTCGTGTGTGTACGTATTTTCAGAAAATTCCTGTAAAAAGAAAATACACTAGAAAGACCACAGCCACCAGCCAGCCACTACATTCAAATTTAACCAGTGCTTCTCCGAGGTACAGGGTGTAACACCACTAATACAAGCAAATAGAATAATGATTACAAGCAAAGAGTACTATTACAAACTGAGAAGCTCCTTCTTGATGCATAGTAGCGCTTGATTGCATCTGAGTTGATCGGCTTTGGCCACTCTTTCCCGTCCATTTCTACCAATACTGCCACTTCTTAGTAGAGTACTTTACGAATTACGTAAGACCCTCGCCAGTTGGCAGCAAACTTCCCTTTATATTCCTCTTGATGTGGAAAAGTCCGTTTGAGCACCAGTTGCCTGATCTGAAAGAGTCTGGCTCTGACTCGTTTGTTAAAAGCGCATGCCATTCTTTGCCGGTACAATTGACCGTGACATATTACAACCATTTTTTTCTCATCGATTAAGGCCAATTGGTCATATCGAGCTCGAACCCATTTGGCATTATCTAATTCCGCTTCCTAAATAATTCTCAGGGAAGGTATCTCAACTTTGGCGGGTCTGACTGCTTCAGTTCCGTAGACCAGCAGGTATGAAGTTGCTCCTACTGAAGTCCTGGCCATTGTACGGTATCCCAGTAGATCATAAGGCAACTGCTCGTGCCAACCCTTATGATTATCAGTCATTTTGCTCAGTATCCTCTTGATATTCTTGTTGGCTACTTCTACGGCTCTGTTATTTGCGGCCGGTAAGCTGTCGAGTTTCGATGGGTGATCTTTAATTGCTCACAGATATCCTTCATCATGTGGCTATTCAGATTTGCTCTGCTGTCTGTTATGATAGACTCAGGCACACCGAATCTGCATATGATATGGTTTCGCACGAAGTCCGCCACCACTTTATTTGTTACTGATTTGTGAGACGTTGCTTCCACCCACTTGGAAATAATCAATGGCAACCAAAATGAACCGGTGGCCATTCGAGGCTACGGGTTCAATGGGTCCAATAACATCCATGCCCCAGGCGATGAAAGTCCATGGTGAGCTCATAGCATTAAGCTCACTTGGAGGGACTTTGATCAGATAACCGTGGATCTGGCATTGATGGCACCTTTGCACATATTTGCAGCAGTCACTCTCCATAGTCATCCAATAGTATTCGGCTCGTAGAATCTTTTGTGCTAGCACGAATCCATTCATATTGGGTCCACATGCTCCCGCATGTACCTCTTCTAGAAGTCTGGTGGCTTCGCCGGCATCAACACATCTAAGCAGACCCAAGTCTGGCGTCTGTTTGTATAGCACTTCTTTATTTAGAAAGAAATTGTTCGCCATTCTTCGGATGGTCTTCTTTTGTCCATTTGTGATACCTTCGGGGTATTCTCGTCCTTCCAGATACATTTTGATGTCCCTGTACTATGGCTTGCCATCTGGATCAGCTTCCACATGTTAACAGTGGGCGTGTTCTTCTTTCATACTTATCCTTAGCGGGTCGATGTGACCACTTTCAGGATGTTGGATCATTGACGCTATTGTGGCCAGTGCATCAGCAAATTCATTCTGAGCCCTTGGCATATGTCGATCTTTCTGCACTTCTTGCACAATCTCTGTGGCAGGTTCACATATGGTAAGATCTTTTCATTCTTAATGGCCCATTTGCCTTGTACTTGGTGAATCAGCAAGTCGGAATCTCCAATAACCAACAATTCATTGATGTCCATATCTAGTTCCATTCTGAGACCTTCGTATTCAGCCATGTTATTAGTACAACGGAATTTGAGTTTAGCGGCCATGAGGTAGTATTGACCATTTTCTGATATCAAAACCGCTCCGATTTCGGAACCTTTGTAATTCACTACTCCGTCAAAGAACAATTTCCAACCAGTATAGGATTCTGCAGCTACTTCTTCTATAGCCAACACCCCTTCGTCTGGGAAATGGGTATGAAGCGGTTCAAGCTCTTCATCCACCGGGCTTGTGGCTAGTAAGTCAGCCAAGGCCTACCCTTTGACGGCTTTCTGGGCTATGTATACAATGCCGAATTCACTCAACAGCATCTTGCATTTGGCCAATTTCCTGATAGGCATGGGCTGATGGAATATGTACCTCAACGGATCCATCTTGGATATGAGGTGAGTGGTATATGAAGACAAATAATGCCTTAATTTCTGAGCTACCTAAGTTAAAGCACAGCAAGTTTTTTCTACTAGCATATATCTGGCCTCGCAGGCCGTGAACTTTTTGCTCAGATAATAAATGGCACGCTCATTTTCCCCTTCTTCATCATGTTGTCCTAACACGCACCTGAATGCCTTTTCAGCAACTGACAAGTACAACAGCAAAGGACTCCCAGGCCTTGGTGGTACCAGGATTGGCAGGTCGGACAAGTATCTCTTGATAGTGTCGAATGCCTCTTGGCATTCCTCCGTCCATTTGGTAGGAGCGTCCTTTTTCAAAAGCTTGAGGATGGGCCCCACAATGATGGTGGATTGCCTTGGGGAGGAGGCAACTCTTGGATTGCCTTGATCTTTGTTGGGTCTAGCTCTATGCCTCTTCGGCTGACTATGAACCCCAGTAACTTTCCAGCTGGTACTCCGAATGCACATTTGGCCGGGTTCAATTTCAAATTAAACTTTCGGAATCTGTCAAAGAATTTCCTCAAATGTGTGGCATACTCCAAATTCTCCCTTAACTTGATAATGACATCGTCCATAGAGACTTCAATCACTCTATAGATCATGTCGTGAAAAATGGTAGTCATTTCTCTCATGTATGTTGTGCCGACATTCTTGAGGCCGAAGAGCATCACCCTGTAGTGGTACACTCCTCATCGATTTTCTCGGCATCCCCCCTATCCATTAAGATCTGGTAGTAGCCGGCGAAACAATCTACAAACGATTGTAACTCGTGTTTGGCACAATTTTCTATGAGCATATGGATGTTCGGGAACGAAAAATTCTCGTTTAGGCTAGCCTTGTTAAGATCTCGATAATCCACGCAGATTCTTATCTTGCTGTCCTTCTTGGGTACCGAGACTATTGGCCGGCCACGTGGGGTAGGATGTCACTTCCACCCTCCAGACTCAATCTGTTTCTCCACTTCATCTTTGATTCGGATACTAAGATTCGGTTTGAATTGTCGAGTTTTCTGCTTTACTGTGAGACACCATGCTGGTACTTAGCCCCGGCATGTCGGCGTATGACCATGCAAAGACATCCACGTACTCCCTCAGCAAACTTATCAATTCTTCTTTGAAAGCAGTATCTAGGTGTGCGCTTATCCTTGTTTCATTGACATCCTCTTCATCACCAAGATTTATGGCTTCTGTTTCGTCCAAGTTCGGCTTCTGCTCATTATCTTACTATTCTACTTCCTCTGTGAGACCCTCGGGTAGCATTGTGGTCTCCTCGTATTTCTTATACTCTTCTTCATCTATGCTGCCCGACTCATTCGTTTCGCAATATGTCATGACATTTAAGGTAGATTTATTGTTTTTACTACTGAAAAAGAATTCAAGGCGAAATATGTTAGTATAAAACATGCATGCAACAAATAAAACAGTTTCAATAAACCGTGGCTTTCATTAATTTAAAAATATTTAGGAGTACAAACTGTGGTCCTGTCTTAGGTCAAGCCATTTCCGTTTTTGAAAACATTACGAGGTATGTGAGTGACAAAGAGGTTTAATAATCGAGCCTCGACCGATTCTCCCCATTTTAAAAAATAAATTCATCTTTCTCTACCGAAGAGCCAGTAGCGGGGTAGAGGTCCAGTTGGAAAGTTGCTCGCCCTGTTCTGCCTCTCTGATGCTACATGGTTCAGCACATTCTTCCAGAATCACGAAGCAATCTTCCTCTTAGAATAGCATCCTTATCCCTTCTTCAATGTCAGCATCCCCAGGCATAGGCATTTTGTGGGGGAATGACTGGTACAGATTTGGAATGGGTTTGCAAAGGTCTGCAACTTTTTATTTCTTCTTAGTAGGCATCTCCTTCTCTGTTGGGATGTAACCAAGCCCAAAGTGAAAATTATCTTGAAGGATAGGGATGGGCTCGGTGATTCCCTGCAGATTCTTCCCTAAACCTTTTTCGGGTTCAAACCCAATTAAAATCATGGTAGAAGCAATCATTTTATAAACTGTCAGCATAGGAGTTTCCATGGAGTCTATCTTGTGGGCTGCTCCTACTAACTCCACGGCATGGAAATCCGTTCCTCTGGGTGTGGCTTCAATGACGGGCACGGAATTGTCTGGATAATTGTGCATGTTGGCTTCTCCGTGGATCACCACTTCTTCCCCTTCCCAGACGAATTTTACAGATTGATGGAGCGAGGATGGTACCGCTCCTACCATATGAATCCATGGTCTTCCCAGAAGCAAATTTTAATTGGTGGGTATTTTCATGACTTGGAATTCAGTGGCGAACTCGATAGGTCCAATTTGAATATCTAAATCAACTACTCTAGTGGCACCGCAACGTCCTCCGTCAAACGCTCTTATGTTCGTCTAGCTTTTGGTGAACCTTTCCCAGATCATACCCCAGCTGGGTCAGGGTAGATTCGGGGTAAATGTTGAGTCCTTCCCCATTGTCAATTAACACCCGAGTTACCACTTTGTTGCGACACATGATAGTGATGTGCAACGCTTTGTTATGATTTATGCCTTCCTTGGGCAATTCTTTCTCTATGAAGATAATTTGATATTCCTCCATAACGTGGGAGATCATTTTGGCTAGGTTTTCACTATTCGTTCCAGCTGGGACATGAGTTTCCTCCAACACTTTCATTAGAGCCAGGTGGTGTTGGGTGAACTTTGCAGCAATGCTAGCACTGATATTTGGGCCGGCGTCTTCTTTAAATGCTCAATAATGAAGTATTCCTTCAGCTGCATTCGGTGCCAAAAGTTTTCGGCTCCACCTTCAGTGATAGTCTTTTTCTGATTACCCTTCCTTCGGGGTGCCCCTTGGACTAGGTCTTCCGGATTATAAAATCTCCCTGATCTTATGATACCATGTGCGGTGGCAACTTGGACTACAAACTCTTTTCGAGGTGGCGTTGCAGTCACCTGAGCAATGTGTGCTATCATTTGTGCAAGGATTAACACCTTGAATTGCGGGCGTTCTTACAGGGACAGTGATGCTACAATGCATTCAAGTTCTTTCATAGAATCAGGGATTATGGGCCTTCCTGCGACCCAGTCTTCTTCTCTCTCGATCATGTGAATCACATTATTGCCATGGTTTGGCAAATGATTTGTGCTCACATTTGGAGGGGCCGTTTAGACCACAATTTCTTTCCAGTCAATCAGATCCTGTATTTTGTAGTTAAGATTAATGCAATCTTCAATACTATGCCCTATGCCATTGGAGTGATAGGCACATGTTTGGTCAGCTAAAATCGGTTCTTTGGATCGACGGCCTTTGGCGGAAGTACTTGAATCATTCCAGCCGCACCTTTTGAACAAATCGGTCCGAGATTCCATTAGCGGAGTGAATACCCGAGGGGGTTTCTTCTCAAAATTGGGACGCGAAGCATTATAGGCATTTGGTGGGGGTTGATTTTGGTAGGGATTGGGTTGGCTATTTTGTGGGGTACGATAAATTAGTAGGGGAGTCTGATAATTTGGCTGTGGAGCTTGGTAATTTGTGGGGGTGATTGGAAGGCATTTGGTAGAGCTTGGTTGTTTTGGGGTGGTGATTGGAAGGTCGGTTGCACGTAATATACGGGCACCGTGTTGTAAGGGGTGGGTTAGTAGGTGTTTGGAGGAGGCGAAGCATATGCTTCTGTCGGGAAATCCTCTCTTCTTTTGGGCTTAGGGGTGTGGGATATACTAGCCACGTCTTCTTTCTTCCTACGCATGAACCTGGTTGAACTTGAACCAGCGGATTTTCCAGTCATGTTTATGATTCGACCGGTTTTGAGACCATCTTCTATGGCCTCACCCATTTTGACCAATTCAGAGAAAGGCCTCCCTGCCATTGAAAGCATTTTATCGTAGAAGTTCGTCTCTTGTGAGCGGATAAAAACTGACACAAGTTCTTCCTTGCCCACAAGAGGTTGTACTCGGGCAGCCTCCGTTCTCCACCTGCTTGCATATTCACGGAAGTTCTTAGTGGATTTCTGTTTCACTTTCTCCAAATAATATCTATCCAGCACTGTCTCCATATTAAAGCGGAATCTTTCCATGAAAGCAGCAGCCATGTCCTCCCATGTGACCCAACGGCGTATATCTCGTGCCTTGAACCATTCCGAGGCTTCTCCTGTCAAACTCCGACAGCACAGCCTCATAATGAGCGCTTGATTGTCTTGAACACTGACCAATTATTCGAATAGGACCGCAGGTGCGCTTTAGGATTGCCCGTCCCATTAAACAATTCGAATCGGGGTACTTTGAAGCTTTCGGGTAAATCTAAATTAGGATGCATGCACAAATTGTCATAGCTTAGACCTGTGCCAGTGAGGGTAGTCCTCATATATCGTTCCAACATTGCGGTCATCTTCCGCTCAAGCCTTTCTTCCTATTTTTCATGTTCGACCTTCCATTCCTTTTCCATCTCTTCATAATGGTCAATTTCTTGATCGGGCAAGAAGATACCTGGCGTGACAGGTGTATGAAAAGAATCAGCAGGGCGAATTCGGGTAATAGGGGTGTTTTTGTCAGTTGGTAGTGGGGTGATGCTTAGTTGTATAGTGATGCCAGGGTGGGTATTTTGTGGTGCTGGGTAAGAGCGGATAGAGTGGGCGGTCCCGGGGATTTGGTTAGTGTTAAGTGGGGGTGGGATGTGGCTTGAGGCACCAATGTGTCCATCAATCGGGGTAAATGGCATGGTGGCCAAAACGGACCTAGTGGGGAAATGATCCGGTAATGGTGAATTCGGAAATGAAAAAAATGGCGGAGGCCTTCTTTCTTCAGCAGGGGCCTCTCGGGCAGCCTTAGCAGCCTTGTTTCGCGCTACTTCTTCTTAAAGATGGGCAATTTTTTCAAACATCATTTTCATGACGTCTTTTGTAGGGGATGATTCGGGTAGCTCGCGCAGAGGCGATTCCCTGAGAGCGATGTCAGTAGGAGTAGTTTCGTTCTCCGAAGTACCAGTCATTTTCTCTTTGCTTTTGTCTTGCAGGGATAAGGATGTTATTGCAGCTTTAGACCTTGTGAAGTATGCCAGTGTGAACACGAATCAACTTATCTTTCTGTATGAAAAGAATAACTCAAAGGCAAACAAATTTAGTTTCGTCAGAATATAGGAAAGGAAAGCAAGATATCACATATAAATGGCGGTTTAACATTTAGCACATAAATGGTCATATGATCGATTTTAAATGCTTAATTGATTCTTGTATCGGGTTTGGGGTACTTCGGCTTTGTTTGAGTGAGGGGAATATAATATTTAAAATATATAGGGACCGAGTCTTACGTAGATTACCTATGTATCCCTCCGCGGGAAGTCAGGCCCTTCCTTAGTCGGTCAACATCAAAATAATCTTAAACCTACTCGTGACCAGGCCTGATAGAGACTTCCTGCGTATCCCTCCTCGGGATATCACGTCGGCGCAGTTCCGTTTACACAAAATAGGGGGGGACAAATCCGTGTTAAATACAAAAAATGGGATTCCCCTAAAACTACCCAAAAAGCGACCTTTCTTTGAGGTCAATATAGGTTGTTTGTCCATTCAACTTTTCCCGTCCCTAAGGCTCCCAAATCCTAATACTGAGAACGGAGCATCAACCAAAGGGTGCCCTTGTGGACCAAATTTTCCAACTCAAACTTGAACGCATCGCATTCTTTTATATCATGCCCTAAAGCTCCAGAATGATACAGATACATTTTAAAGTGGCCGACTCCCTCGGTTTAGGCCTTTCTGGTTCTGATGGGGCTAATCTTCCCAATACTGACCAATTTCTAGAAGATGCTAGCATAAGAGTCTCTGAATACCGTGAAGTCGTAGTGCCAAATATGAGTGTTCCGAGTGATCCCTTCAGTTGGGATGATATTGTCATGGACCAATAGTGAATGTGGCCCCCACATCTTGGTGATACTTTTCTCATCTATCAATCTGAAGAGCCTCCTTTTGAAGGCTAAACATTCATTGAGGGTATGCCCTGCCTGATCCTGGTGGTAAGGGCATCTCTTATGTGCGAATACCGGAGGGCAAGGTGGCAACCTGTCGAAGCAAACACTGACTATTCCTTTGCTTCGGAATTTGAGCATCATCTTCTCATTCGTAATCTGCTGACGCGAGACTCGGTAGGGACAATCCAACGCTTTGATCACAATGGCCCACCATTCGAGTGAAGCTGGACGAGCATACTCTATTTGCTCTATGGGCTCCTCCCTAAGGCTTGATAACGTAGCAGAAGCTCCTTCCCCTTTAGGGCTTGACGGTGTAGCAGAGGTTTCTTCCCTTTTTAAGCTTGAAGGCGCAGCGAAGGCAGCCCCCTTTGATGGCCATGTGGGTTCTTGTGGGTCCGACTCCATCTCTTCTTTCTTGGATTCTCCCAATATCGGGATGTACTCGGGAGAATCCCTTTTCCCTTGTCAAGGACATTTTCTCCTTAAGCTTCGACAGGTTTTTCGGGCGAGCTTTCCGCCGAATCCAACAACTCATCCGCCTCTTTAATCTTAGCTTTTACCATTCGGATCTGCTTTTCGAGGTCTTGAATCTTCCGTCGCAGCGAAACCTCATTCTTCTTCATGACCTCGATCCCAAGCGCAGTCTTGTTGTTCATCTTCAGATTCTGAGAAAATCATTAGGCTTAGTGCGGGTATTTTTGTTCATTATTTTCCTTTGGGTGAGTGGACAGTATTCGAGACCAATTGAGCATTTAAACGAAACATATGGAAGCACACAAAGTCACACAAAGCAGTTCATAAGATTATACTACGCGTGTTCTTAAGCATAACTAAACATTTGAAACATAAATGTGCCAGTGGAATTAAACCATTGCCCCATAATCATTAATAATAATATTCTTCCCCGCAGGGGTACAAAAGAAAAAGTAAAGACAGTGCATAAAAATAAATCAGCAGAAATGTCCTCCGGTAGTGGAGGATGAAGCCCGATCTCTGTCAGTCTTGGCTTTCTTGCTTTCCGGAGGGTAGTCTGAATATGAAGATGGGCGGACGTCAAGGTTGCCTCCATAAGGAACCCTTTCTGTGTGAAGGTTAGTGGAGAGACATCATCTAAAATCTTCTTCATTCGGTCGTCTCGCTCAACCAAACAATCGTTGGTAAGCTCCAACTCGTGCCTCAGACTATCTATGACAGCCTTATCATGCTAAATTTTTCCAACTATTTGGAATCTCTGTCGTCAGGTCTCCTTTGAATCAAACGGGCTCGGATCTCGGCTTGTGAATCCTTGTCTTGGACAAAGATATAGAAAATAGGCCTAGGAGGATGTGTGCCTTGCAAATCAGCAACTCAACCAATCTTTATATTCTACAACACAACCCGGAAGACACCTATCTTCGGCTAGGGTGTCGGGACCCTAAATAATGCGATCCTTCCATTCTCGGACACAATCAAAAGCTCTCGGTAGGCAATGTCATAGTCGATGATGAAATCTCCCATGCCTCCAATCTGGGGTACGACTTGGATTCTCCCAAATTATCTTAGAACCCGGGAAAGAGCATAAGGGTGAATCCCTCGAATCTCCATAAGCGGCAAAAATGGACACTTTCTTCCTTTGACTACAACCTCAGTGGATACAAAGTCATGGAACATCCATTGAATGCCTTCTTCCTTCAATCTGAAGAAGGTGAATGTCCAACTTTTCCTATTTTGTTCTCCGAAGTTTGGGCGAAAATCCTGAAGACTGTCCCTTTCAGCCGGCCTACTTAAGTGTTGTTCGCCCCTAACCTTGACCATATGTTTGAGGATCCACCATTGCAGGAGTAAATTACAACCTTGGAAATATTTGTAACGATTCTGGCAGAGACTCAAGGCTCGATATAAATCGACTAATATGATCGGGGTTATATCAAAGTATTTGGTTTCTTCTTTTTGGGTTACGCCGTAAAAGATGGCATGAGTGACTAAAATGACTCGGGTATCTATGGCTAAGGACCAATCCTTGGGAAAAACCATAGTTCCCAAAAAGCAAATGACGAAGGCCAAGGATTTGGTAGCCGTCCAGTCGGCATAAGTCTTGAATTCTCTGGGATGTTCCACGAATCCATTCAGGCTTTCAAACCTTCTGTACAACTCTCCGAAGGGTATGGTGGGGCCATGGTCCTAATTGGCGTAGTTTAAATAAAGCATCCTACAAATTTGGGAGTAGGTGGGTTTTTTTTAGATCAAGGCATTTTGCACGGCCTTCTTTCTTCTTTTCAACCCCGAGCCTACGCTGATTTACACATCCCTAAACTCCTCCAGTGTTGGTGTCATTTTGATGTCATCCCCAAATCTGAAAACCATCTGGTCTCTATCTTAGAATCCGGTAATTACTTGTACCAAATCCGCAGCAACTCAGGTGTAGTCAGGACCATATCAAAATTCAAATAGATCGACATCTACAAAATAAAATCCCGATGTTAACCCCCCCCCCCCCCCCCCCTCCCAATTAGGCAATGGTTTCAATCATAGGAATATTTAAACATTTCCAAGTAGCACATAATATGATATGCGGTGTTCTTCGGGTCATAGACCGTACGTGACACAGGATCGTCTCCTTATCGGGTTTGGATACGTCTAAAATATCCAAACCACCCAGTCTACTGCTCATTTGGATTTGGCTAAGCTCGATCTTAGGCTTATGCAAGAATGGGATTTTTCAAATTGACCTTGGACCCGAGCGGACTATTCAGGGTGAACCGTTGTCGGTCGTTGGGTGACTGCACACCGACTTAACGTTCAACGTGTTCCAAAGAAAGGGTGTCTCCGATTTTTAATGAAGGCTAGATTGCGAGCTTGCGTGTCCCCTTTGAAACCATGCTTTTTGCCAGAAGTGGCGAAATTTATGATACGATATGAATGACAGTTCAAAAATTGCGAAAATTAAACACATAGGCAAATAAATACAGTTAAAATCACATTATATTGAAACCCTTATGGTTAGAACCTAGAAAAATCCCCAGCGGAGTCGCCATCTGTTACGGTTCGCTTTTACGCGGGTTAAGGCATAAAAGCCACTACGAGATTGTTGGTTCTCTAATTGGATTTTAGTATTTTTAGAGTCGCCACCTAATTTATTATGGAAAACTAGGAAAACCGAATTTAAGGATTTTTTCAAATAATAAGTAAAAATCTTTTGGATCAAAGTTCGAGGTATGGATTCTGTTGATAGATGAAATGGCCCACCAATGCAAGGAGAGTGTTTTGCGCACATAACACAAGTAACACAAAAAATATCCAATTTTAGACAAGTACATCAAAGTATAAATAAAGTAGGCTGAATATAGGCTACATAACTGAATTAAATTGAGGCCATGGATTAAAACTTTAAAAGATAGACTCAAGTTATTTTGAATAAGTCAAAGTCATATGGATATACTTGTATATACTGCCCATATGCACCTATTTATACACTTATAAGGATATAGAGTAGCCAATGAAAGAAAGTTTTTACCCTCGTATTCCCAATGTCGCACAAGATTTAAGGGGTTTCATGAACCCCAGACAAGGCAGACACCGGGGAGGACTTAAGCTTAATCCTTAATGGCTTACTAAGTCTCCCTACCAATGTATATTAAGTGTAAAATAGAGGTATATATGCATATATCAAGGTCTTTGTCTTATTTAAATTATATACAAGCACAGAAATAGCAAAACAGTCAACAAACAGTCATCTACAATCATTTACATCAATGGAAAATAAACAGTCAACATTCAATGTCCTATGGGACATACACCAAAAAAGATAAGTGATTCAAAACAAATTCCTATTCCAGCCATCTATGCATTTGGTCCAGTTAAGGTCCCATCAAGTTTACATTTAAAGATAGGCAGGCACAGATGAGTCCCAGAACTTCCAGTATTGGCATAGTCATGCCTCAATAAGATACCAATCCAATTTTAGGCTCATTCAGAAACTACTCTAGTATTAAAGCCCTAGTCTTCTTTTAGTTTTTAGAATTCACCCAGGTCTTCACTACACTATGTGCCAAAAACACATTGGACAGATTTCCAAGCTAAAAGTCAAGTGAAGTTTGGGCAACTGTATCATATGAAAATTGCTTATGCCAAAAACAGAGCAGATGAATACTTTACAAGTTCACTGAGCATAAGAGCCTATCTTTGCTTATCATAAAGCTTAAACACAGTTCATAAAGACAGGTTATGTTAAATTCAGCTTAAAAAAAGGTTTTGAAACAAACTCAATGCCACAGCCCTGATTCAAAAGCTTCTTAGTTGATTTTTTAGGTTAGATCAACAAATAAAATCCATCTTGTTTTCCAGAAAACTAGGTGTATAACCTCAAGTTATCAAAGTTGGAACATTGACAGTATAACATTGTGATATGTCAAGCATCCAATTTTTTTTTTTTAACCAAATTGTTTTGAAATGAAGGTCATCCTGTTTCAAAGTAGTATCCAACAATTCAAACTAATCAATGTAAATTTCATACACACTTGCACATATTGAAGCAACAAACTCACACACCTCCATAAGATCCCATTTAGGACTCAACACCAAGTAGGAAAAGAAATAATGAGCAGATTATTTCTCTTTTTTTTTTTTTTAACACTCTGGACCTCAGTATTTCATTCAGACAAGGCAAACAGAGAATACTGGCTTCATTTACCCATATTGCAACAATAACAACTTATCAGCTGACTGGAAAAACCTCTTCCTCCAAAAAGGAAACAAAATTCACAGAGTAGTTCAAATTGTAAGGTTACTCAGGTACACCAAAAAAAAAACAATCAGTTTTCCCCTAATGAAATGAATAACATCTGTGAATCCATAATTTAAACAAACAGACCTAAATTATAAGCAACAACTCAATCACACTTCATCTTTCTCTGAAATAATTCACTCAAAGTTACACCTAGCTTAACAGATTTACAAGCCAAGTTCAAATCTGCCAACATCTTTACACAATAGCACTTTAGGATCATATCTTATTCTTAACTTAAAACTAACCATTCATTCTTATGTTAAGTGGTACAGGAGTTATTGAATTTTAATCACACCTAAACTAACCAAATGGACTTAATCTGCTTAAGAAACTCATATCCTTTTATTCATTCAGACATCGCACATAGCTTACTCAAATAAATAAGAGAACTGTCTAAGCCTATTTAACTAAATCTATTACCCTTAGCTACTACTTTATAGAACCAGACACGATATATATATATATATATATATAGATATATATCAAATCTTAACTAACCCCTAATGACATACTCAAATCATATTAGCAAGCATGCATTAAGCTAACAAATAATTAACTGAAACAGCATTGCAATTAAACAAATAAGAAGAGTATTACCTTGTAGATGTGCAGCCTGGAAGAGATGAGACTTGGATGGTTCAAACATCAAAATACTCCACCCAACACACGAGCCACACAATAACAACCAAAATAATTTAAAATTTTAACTTACTGGAAATGGTAAGGGTTCAAATTTAGAACAAATCCTAAGTATTTTCATCACTTACAATACGAAAACAAATTCGATTTTGTAAGATATTCGATTTTTCTCTCTGTCTGTGTATGTCAAAATGCAAAATGGGAACCCCCTTATATAGGGGTGAAACCCTTTCAAAAACCCAAATCCCATCGGTGTGGGACAAACAAATTTACCAAAGAATAACACTTAAACAACGAAATCAAGGACCAGGATTTACAAAATAAAACAAGGGACGGTCAGATTTCAACTTGAAAGAAGTCGATCAAGTCAAACAACCCAGAACCAATGAGAATAAGCTCGTGCATATGGTCACATGCCAAGAAAAATACCAGATCTTCTTTGACTTGAAGAAAAATGTGAAAAAAAAAGTAAGAAGTAAAAGGGTTTTTCCTTGATGCAATTTCTGGAAATTGTTACACCAAATGATTGTGCAACAGTCAAAGGAGGTTTACACCTCTGTATTGTTGCCATTAATGGCGAAACATGCGAAAAGGTGGCCTGCGACGCTAGGGTTAAGCCGAGAAAGGAAGAGAGAGAGAGAGAGGTAAGAGAAAGGTTGCGTTTGGTCGTGAAAAATAAGGAAAGAAAGGAGGTATACCCCCTCTTATTATACACGCGCTGGGTCGGGTCGGCTATTTGTGAGTTGGGCCTGACCCAATTGTTTTTTAATAAGAAATGGGCTGCTACATATGCATATACGTATATACGCTTGATATACATGTATGGATTTGTATATCAACGTATATAGGTATATAAATAAATAAATAAAATTGGGCAACTTAACATAAATTCCGCAAATGGCTTTTTGATATTAATTTCAAAGAAATAAAAATAGCGATTTGCAAAAATAATCTCAATTATGCCACCCAATGAAGTCGTAAGAAAATTAACGAGGGAATTTGCAAAAATATCCTCAATTAGAGACATGATTTCAAATCGATTAGTGATTTGGCTAGTAATTGATTATTTCAATTATAGCCACTTTAAAATCAATTATCCTCAAAATTACCTTATGATAACAAATAAATTATTTATGCAAAAAATAATATAACTAGATGAGAAGTAAACTGATTAATTTATTAATCAATGAAATTCCTTGGATTTTAAAAAGAGTAAAATACCTGTAATTTTATCTTTTTAGCCATTTAAATCAATTAAGTAAAGAATTGTAATGAACTTGTAAAATGTAACAATTAATTTATAAATGATCTATAATATTTATAGAAATCATCTTACCATTCTAAATGGTAAAATATTATTTGAATAGTATGGTGAAATATTATTTGAATAATATTTATAAAAAACATTTTATTTCCAAGAAATAGGTATTCAGCTCTGCTTGGAATCCAGGGACGCTGAATGATTAAAATAAATTTCGGAAGGTCAAAAATTAGGTGTCAACATATAGAACACATAATTTTGTTGAAATTTATATCACAATCTAAATGATCAACAACTTGTGACACAGAAATTAATTTTCATGTTAAATCTGGAACATAAAGGACGTCCTTCAACCAAATCCTATTATTTAGCTTGATTGTTCCTTCTCACGTGGCCACCGAGCTACTTCCATCTGTAAGCCCAACCGGACACTCAAGAATGTCCCGCTGATCGCTCAGTGCCTCCGGATCACCTGTTATGGTTGGTGGCTCCGAACTCAATGATCTAGGATGTGTTTTCGGTCTTACCGTCCATCTTGCCAT